>NW_027363217.1:0-723022 GCF_046119375.1 Phyllobates terribilis | reverse complement strand
GTCCTATCTTCGGCCAGTCTCATCCTGTATCTGGTCGCCCCGTCTCTGGCCCGTCCCGTCCTTTTTCAGGCACGGCCCGTCCGGTCCTATCTTTGGCCTGTCCTGTATCTGGCCCATTCCGTCACGTATCTGGCCTGTCACGTCCTGTATCTGGCCCATCCCACTAAAGGTAGTATTATCAAATCCTCCACAAATTTACAACTCCAGGAAATTTAACCTGGGGTGTGTTTTAAATTAAGGTGAGTTCAATAGTTAGAATAATATGATACTTTCCATAAATTATTAGCAAAATGTTTAAATGACACCTATCAAAAAACAGCCTCCTCCATATCCCCTCAAGCTGTCCTATCCATCACCAAGATAGGTGCATTTTCTGCCATTTAGGCAGAAGTAATCTTCAATTTGCCTCTAATTTAGATAAAGTACTAGGAAGGTATATCATGCAAACTCTACATGTGACGTTTGCCTATTAAATAATAGTTGTAATATTTATTTGCAAAACTTCCATTTTCTCTACACCTGACCTACACTACTTAATTGTAACATCACTGGCGGCAAGCTGGCATGGCTTCCAATCTCACACCATGCAAGACCGTCGACTTACCCACCAATGCAGGCTGAACACTATGTTCCTATGCTGGCTGTGTACATGTGTCTTGGCTGCTTGTTGAGGGCGGCAGCACTTCCTGATTCTTAAAGGAACAGTGCACGCATTCCTAATGTGTCCCCAGTCCTGTATCTGACCCATCCCGTCTCTGGCCCGTCCCGTCTCTGGCCCGTCCCGTCCTGTCTCTGGCCTGTCCCAGCCTGTCTCTGGCCCGACCGGTGCTATCTCTGGCCTGTCCAATCCTGTCTCTTGCCCGTCCCATCTCTGGTCCGTCCCGTTCTGTCTTTGGCCCTTCCCGTCCTATCTCTGGCCCGTCCCGTCCTCTCTTTGGCCCGTCCCGTCCTCTCTCTTGCCCGTCCCGTCCTGTCTCTGGCCAGACCGGTACTGTCCTGCCTCAGGCCAGTCCCATCCTGCTCTGGCCAGTCCCGTCCCTGGACCGTCCTGTATCTGGACTGCCCCGTCCTGTATCTGGTCGCCCCGTCTCTAGCAGGTCCCGTCCTGTCTCTGGCACGCCTCGGTCCGTCCTATCTTCGGCCAGTCTCATTCTGTCTTTGGCCCATCCCGTCCCGTCTGTCTCTGGCCCGTCCCGTATCTGGCCCATCCAGTATCTGGCCTGTCCCGTCCTGTATCTGGCCCGTCCCGTCATGTATCTGGGCTGTCCCATAGCTGGCCCATACCATCCCATATCTGGCTCGTCACGTTTCTGGCCCATCCCGTCATGTATCTGGCCCGTCCCATCCTGTCTATGGCCCGATTTGTCCTGTCTATGGCCTGTCCCGTAATGTCTCTAGCACATTCCGTCCTGTCTCTGGCCCATCCCGTCCTGTATCTGGTCGGTCCCGCCCTGTATCTGGCCCGTCCCATCCTGAATTTGGCCCGTCCTGTCTATGGCCCGTCCGATAATGTATAGCTTGTCCCGTCCTGTTTCTGGCCAGTCCCGTACTATCTCTGGCTCGTCTTGTCCTGTATCTGGCCCGTCCCGTCCATTTCCCGTCCCATAATGTATAGCTCGTCCCGTCCTGTTTCTGGCCCGTCCCATCCTATCTCTGCCTTGTCCCGTCCTATATCTGGCGCGTCCCGTCTCGTATCTGGCCCGTCCCGCATCTGGCCTGTCCTGTCCCGTATCTGGCCTGTCCCTTCCTGTATCTGGCCAGTCCCTTCCCATCTCGTCCTGTCGCTGGCCTGTTCCGTCCTGTCTCTGGCCCGTCCGGTGCTATATCTGGCCTGTCCAATCCTGTCTCTTGCCGGTCCCGTCTCTGGCCCATCCCTTCCTGTCTCTGGCCCAGGTCTGGCCCGTCTCATCCCGTATCTGGCCCATCCCGTCCAGTATCTGACCCGTTCCATATCTGGCCAGTCTCGTATCTGGCACGTCCTGTCCCTGGCCCGGCCTGTCCCGTATCTGGCCCGTCCTGTATCTGGCCTGTCCAGTATCTGGCCCCTCCCGCATCTGACCCGTCCCGTATCTGGCCCGTCCCATCCCGTATCTGGTCCGTACCGTCCTGTATCTGGCCCATCCTGTCATGTATCTGGGCTGTCGCATATCTGGCCAATACCGTCCCATATCTGGCTCGTCATGTTTCTGGCCCATCCCGTCATGTATCTGGCCCATCCCATCCTGTCTCTGGCCCGACCCGTCCTGTCTATGGCCCATCCCGTAATGTCTCTAGCACATTCCGTCTTGTCTCTGGCCCATCCCGTCCTGCATCGGTTCGGTCCAGTCCTGAATCTAGCCCATCCCGTATCTGGCTCGTCCCTTCCTGTATCTGGCATGTCCTATCCTGTCCTGTCTCTGGCCCATTCCGTCTTGAATCTGGCCCGTGCCGTATCTGTCCCGTCCCTTCCTGTATCTGGCCCGTCCCGTCCTTTCTCTGGCCTGACCGGTCCTGTCCTGACTCTGGCCAGTCCAGTGCTGCTCTGGTCCGTCCCTTCCCTGGCCCGTCCTGTATCTGGACCGTCCCATTCTGTATCTAGTCGCCCCGTCCCGTATCTGGTCTGTCCAGTCCCATATCTGACCTGTTTAGTGCCGTATCTGACCATCCCGTCCCGTATCTGGCTTTCCCTTATCTGGCCCATCTCATCCCGTATCTGGCCTGCCTTGCCCCTTCCCAACTCTGGCACGTCCTGTCCCGTGTCTGACCCAACCAGTCCCTATCTGGCCCGTCCCGTATGTGGCCAGGCCCATTCAGTATCTGGCCTGTCCCGTATCTGGCCATCTCGTATCTGGCCCATCCCATCCTGTCCATGGCTCATCCCATATCCAGCCTGTCCTGTCCCATATCTGGCCCGTCCTGTATCTTGCCCATGTTGTCCTGTATCTGGCCCGTCCTATATTTGGCCTGTGCCGTCCTGTATCGGGACTGTCCCGTACTGTATCTGGACCGTCCCGTCCGGTCTCTGGCCCATCCCATAATGTATAGCTTGTCTCGTCCTGTTTCTGGCCCGTCCCTTCCTGTATCTGGCCCGTCCTCTCTTTGACCCGTCCCGTCCTCTATCTTGCCCGCCCCCTCCTGTCTCTGGCCCGACCGGTCCTGTCCTGTCTCTGACCAGTCTCGTCCTGCTCTGGCCCGTCCCGTCCCTGGACTGTCCTGTATCTGGACCGTCCCGTCCTGTATCTGTCGCCCCGTCTCTAGCCCGTCCCGTCCTGTCTCTGGTACGCCTCAGTCCATAATATCTCCGGCCAGTCTCATCCTGTCTTTCGCCTGTCCCGTCCTGTCTCTGGCCCGTCTCGTCATGTCTCTGGCGTGTGCCGTCCGGTCCTGTCTCTGGCCCGTCCTGTATCTGGCACATTCCGTATCTTGTCTGTCCCATCCTGTATCTGGCCCACCCCATTAAAAGTAGTATTATCAAATCCTCCACAAATTTACACACAAAGGAACTTTAGCCTGGGGTGTGTTTTAAATTAAGGTGAGTTCAATAGTTAGAAAAATATGATACTTTCCATAAATTATTAGCAAAATGTTTAAATGACACCTATCAAAAAACAGCCTCCTCCATATCCCCTCAAGCTGTCCTATCCATCACCAAGATAGGTGCATTTTCTGCCATTTAGGTAGAAGTAATCTTCAAACAATTTGCTTCTAATTTAGATAAAGTACTAAGAAGGTATATCATGCAAACTCTACATGTGACGTTTGCCTATTAAACAATAGTTGTAATATTTATTTGCAAAACTTCCATTTTCTGTACACCTGACCTACACTACTTAATTGTAACATCCCTGGTGGCGTGCTGGCATGGCTTCCCATCTCACACCATGCAAGACCGCCGACTTACCCACCAATGCAGGCTGCGCACTATGTTCCTATGTGGGCTGTGTGCATGTGTCTTGGCTGCTTTTTGAGGGCGGCAGCGGCAGCACTTCCTGATTCTTAAAGGAACAGTGCACGCATTCCTTTTGTATCCCCAGTCCTGTATCTGACCCGTCCCGTGTCTGGCCTGTCCGGTCCTGTCTCTGGCCCGTCCCAGCCTGTCCCTGGCCCCATCCATCCTGTCTATGACCCGTTCTGTAATGTCTAACCCGCCCCGTCCCGTATCTGGTCCGTCCAGTCGCATATCTGACCCGTTTAGTCCCGTATCTGACCATCCCGTCCCGTATCTGGCTTTCCCTTATCTAGCCCATCTCATCCCGTATCTGGCCCGCATCGTCCCTTCCCATCTGTGGCACGTCCTGTCCCGTATCTGACCATACCAGTCCCTATCTGGCCCGTCCCGTATGTGGCCAGGCCCATTCAGTATCTGGCCAGTCCCGTATCTGGCCATCTCGTATCAGCCCCATCCCATCCTGTCCATGGCTCATCCCATATCTAGCCTCTCCTGTCCCATATCTGGCTCGTCCCGTATCTGGCCCATGTCGTCCTGTATCTGGCCCGTCCCATATTTGGCCCGTACCGTCCTGTATCTGGCCTGTCCCGTAGTGTATCTGGGCCATCCTGTCCTGTCTCTGGCCCGTCTTTTCCTGTATCTGGACCGTCTGGTCTCTGTCCCGTCCCATAATGTATAGCTTGTCCCGTCCTGTTTCTGGCCCGTCCCGTCCGGTCTCTGGCTCGTCCTGTCCTGTATCTGGCACGTCCCGTACCGTCTCTGGCCCGTCCCATCCTGTCTATTTCCCGTCCCATAATGTATAGCTCGTCCAGTCCTGTTTCTGGCCCGTCCCGTCCTATCTCCGGCTCGTCCCGTCTTGTATCTGGCCCGTCCCATCTCGTATCTGGCCCGTCCCGCATCTGGCCTGTCTTGTCCCTTATCTGGCCAGTCCCTTCCTGTATCTGGCCAGTACCTTCCCATCTCATCCTGTCTCTGGCCCGTCCGATCCTGTCTCAGGCCTGGTCAGTCCTGTCTCTGGCCCGACCGATGCTATCTCTGGCCTGTCCAATCCTGTCTCTTGCCCGTCCCATCTCTGGTCCGTCCCGTCCTGTCTTTGGCCCTTCCCGTCCTGTCTCTGGCCCGTCCCGTCCTCTCTCTTGCCCGTCCCGTCCTGTCTCTGGCTCGACCGATCCTGTCCCTGGCCCGACCGGTCCTGTCCTGCCTCAGGCCAGTCCCATCCTGCTCTGGCCAGTCCCGTCCCTGGACCGTCCTGTATCTGGACCGCCCCGTCCTGTATCTGGTCGCCCCGTCTCTAGCAGGTCCCGTCCTATCTCTAGCACGCCTCGGTCCGTCCTATCTTCGGCCAGTCTCATCCTGTCTTTGGCCCGTCCCGTCCCGTCTGTCTCTGGCAAGTCCGGTCCTGTCTCTGGCCCGTCCCGTATCTGGCCCATCCAGTATCTGGCCTGTCCCGTCATGTATCTGGGCTGTCCCATAGCTGGCCCATACCATCCCATATCCGGCTCGTCACATTTCTGGCCCATCCCGTCATGTATCTGGCCCGTCCCATCCTGTCTATGGCCCGATTTGTCCTGTCTATGGCCTGTCCCGTAATGTCTCTAGCACATTCCGTCCTGTCTCTGGCCCATCCCGTCCTGTATCTGGTTGGTCCCGTCCTGTATCTGGCCCGTCCCATCCTGAATCTGGCCCGTCCTGTCTATGGCCCGTCCGATAATGTATAGCTTGTCCCGTCCTGTTTCTGGCCAGTCCCGTGCTATCTCTGGCTCGTCTTGTCCTGTATCTGGCCCGTCCCATCCATTTCCCGTCCCATAATGTATAGCTCGTCCCATCCTGTTTCTGGCCCGTCCCATCCTATCTCTGCCTTGTCCCGTCCTATATCTGGCGCGTCCCGTCTCGTATCTGGCCCGTCCCGCATCTGGCCTGTCCTGTCCCGTATCTGGCCTGTCCCTTCCTGTATCTGGCCAGTCCCTTCCCATCTCGTCCTGTCGCTGGCCTGTTCCGTCCTGTCTCTGGCCCGTCCGGTGCTATCTCTGGCCTGTCCAATCCTGTCTCTTGCCGGTCCCGTCTCTGGCCCATCCCTTCCTGTCTCTGGCCCAGGTCTGGGCCGTCTCATCCCGTATCTGGCCCATCCCGTCCAGTATCTGACCCGTTCCATATCTGGCCAGTCTCGTATCTGGCACGTCCTGTCCCTGGCCCGGCCTGTCCCGTATCTGGCCCGTCCTGTATCTGGCCTGTCCAGTATCTGGCCCGTCCCGCATCTGACCAGTCCCGTATCTGGCCCGTCCCATCCCGTATCGGGTCCGTACCGTCCTGTATCTGGCCCATCCCGTCATGTATCTGGGCTGTCGCATATCTGGCCAATACCGTCCCATATCTGGCTCGTCACGTTTCTGGCCCATCCCGTCATGTATCTGGCCCATCCCATCCTGTCTCTGGCCCGACCCGTCCTGTCTATGGCCCATCCCGTAATGTCTCTAGCACATTCAGTCTTGCTTCTGGCCCATCCCGTCCTGCATCGGTTCGGTCCAGTCCTGTATCTGGCCCGTCCCGTCCTGAATCTAGCCCATCCCGTATCTGGCTCGTCCCTTCCTGTATCTGGCCCGTCCTATCCTGTCCTGTCTCTGGCCCATTAAGTCTTGAATCTGGCCCGTGCCGTATCTGGACCGTCCCTTCCTGTATCTGGCCCGTCCCGTCCTTTCTCTGGCCTGACCGGTCCTGTCCTGACTCTGGCCAGTCCAGTGCTGCTCTGGTCCGTCCCTTCCCTGGCCCGTCCTGTATCTGGACCGTCCCATTCTGTATCTAGTCGCCCCGTCCCGTATCTGGTCTGTCCAGTTCCATATCTGACCCGTTTAGTGCCGTATCTGACCATCCCGTCCCGTATCTGGCTTTCCCTTATCTGGCCCATCTCATCCCGTATCTGGCCTGCCTTGCCCCTTCCCAACTCTGGCACGTCCTGTCCCGTGTCTGACCCAACCAGTCCCTATCTGGCCCGTCCCGTATGTGGCCAGGCCCATTCAGTATCTGGCCTGTCCCGTATCTGGCCATCTCGTATCTGGCCCATCCCATCCTGTCCATGGCTCATCCCATATCCAGCCTGTCCTGTCCCATATCTGGCCCGTCCTGTATCTTGCCCATGTTGTCCTGTATCTGGCCCGTCCTATATTTGGCCTGTGCCGTCCTGTATCGGGACTGTCCCGTACTGTATCTGGACCGTCCCGTCCGGTCTCTGGCCCATCCCATAATGTATAGCTTGTCTCGTCCTGTTTCTGGCCCGTCCCTTCCTGTATCTGGCCCGTCCTCTCTTTGACCCGTCCCGTCCTCTATCTTGCCCGCCCCCTCCTGTCTCTGGCACGACCGGTCCTGTCCTGTCTCTGACCAGTCTCGTCCTGCTCTGGCCCGTCCCGTCCCTGGACTGTCCTGTATCTGGACCGTCCCGTCCTGTATCTGTCGCCCCGTCTCTAGCCCGTCCCGTCCTGTCTCTGGTACGCCTCAGTCCATAATATCTCCGGCCAGTCTCATCCTGTCTTTCGCCTGTCCCGTCCTGTCTCTGGCCCGTCTCGTCATGTCTCTGGCGTGTGCCGTCCGGTCCTGTCTCTGGCCCGTCCTGTATCTGGCCCATTCCGTATCTTGTCTGTCCCGTCCTGTATCTGGCCCACCCCATTAAAAGTAGTATTATCAAATCCTCCACAAATTTACACACAAAGGAACTTTAGCCTGGGGTGTGTTTTAAATTAAGGTGAGTTCAATAGTTAGAAAAATATGATACTTTCCATAAATTATTAGCAAAATGTTTAAATGACACCTATCAAAAAACAGCCTCCTCCATATCCCCTCAAGCTGTCCTATCCATCACCAAGATAGGTGCATTTTCTGCCATTTCGGTAGAAGTAATCTTCAAACAATTTGCTTCTAATTTAGATAAAGTACTAAGAAGGTATATCATGCAAACTATACATGTGATGTTTGCCTATTAAACAATAGTTGTAATATTTATTTGCAAAACTTCCATTTTCTGTACACCTGACCTACACTACTTAATTGTAACATCCCTGGTGGCGTGCTGGCATGGCTTCCCATCTCACACCATGCAAGACCGCCGACTTACCCACCAATGCAGGCTGCGCACTATGTTCCTATGTGGGCTGTGTGCATGTGTCTTGGCTGCTTTTTGAGGGCGGCAGCGGCAGCACTTCCTGATTCTTAAAGGAACAGTGCACGCATTCCTTTTGTATCCCCAGTCCTGTATCTGACCCGTCCCGTGTCTGGCCTGTCCGGTCCTGTCTCTGGCCCGTCCCAGCCTGTCCCTGGCCCCATCCATCCTGTCTATGACCCGTTCTGTAATGTCTAACCCGCCCCGTCCCGTATCTGGTCCGTCCAGTCGCATATCTGACCCGTTTAGTCCCGTATCTGACCATCCCGTCCCGTATCTGGCTTTCCCTTATCTAGCCCATCTCATCCCGTATCTGGCCCGCATCGTCCCTTCCCATCTGTGGCACGTCCTGTCCCGTATCTGACCATACCAGTCCCTATCTGGCCCGTCCCGTATGTGGCCAGGCCCATTCAGTATCTGGCCAGTCCCGTATCTGGCCATCTCGTATCAGCCCCATCCCATCCTGTCCATGGCTCATCCCATATCTAGCCTCTCCTGTCCCATATCTGGCTCGTCCCGTATCTGGCCCATGTCGTCCTGTATCTGGCCCGTCCCATATTTGGCCCGTACCGTCCTGTATCTGGCCTGTCCCGTAGTGTATCTGGGCCATCCTGTCCTGTCTCTGGCCCGTCTTTTCCTGTATCTGGACCGTCTGGTCTCTGTCCCGTCCCATAATGTATAGCTTGTCCCGTCCTGTTTCTGGCCCGTCCCGTCCGGTCTCTGGCTCGTCCTGTCCTGTATCTGGCACGTCCCGTACCGTCTCTGGCCCGTCCCATCCTGTCTATTTCCCGTCCCATAATGTATAGCTCGTCCAGTCCTGTTTCTGGCCCGTCCCGTCCTATCTCCGGCTCGTCCCGTCTTGTATCTGGCCCGTCCCATCTCGTATCTGGCCCGTCCCGCATCTGGCCTGTCTTGTCCCTTATCTGGCCAGTCCCTTCCTGTATCTGGCCAGTACCTTCCCATCTCATCCTGTCTCTGGCCCGTCCGATCCTGTCTCAGGCCTGGTCAGTCCTGTCTCTGGCCCGACCGATGCTATCTCTGGCCTGTCCAATCCTGTCTCTTGCCCGTCCCATCTCTGGTCCGTCCCGTCCTGTCTTTGGCCCTTCCCGTCCTGTCTCTGGCCCGTCCCGTCCTCTCTCTTACCCGTCCCGTCCTGTCTCTGGCTCGACCGATCCTGTCCCTGGCCCGACCGGTCCTGTCCTGCCTCAGGCCAGTCCCATCCTGCTCTGGCCAGTCCCGTCCCTGGACCGTCCTGTATCTGGACCGCCCCGTCCTGTATCTGGTCGCCCCGTCTCTAGCAGGTCCCGTCCTATCTCTAGCACGCCTCGGTCCGTCCTATCTTCGGCCAGTCTCATTCTGTCTTTGGCCCGTCCCGTCCCGTCTGTCTCTGGCAAGTCCGGTCCTGTCTCTGGCCCGTCCCGTATCTGGCCCATCCAGTATCTGGCCTGTCCCGTCCTGTATCTGGCCCATCCCGTCATGTATCTGGGCTGTCCCATAGCTGGCCCATACCATCCCATATCCGGCTCGTCACATTTCTGGCCCATCCCGTCATGTATCTGGCCCGTCCCATCCTGTCTATGGCCCGATTTGTCCTGTCTATGGCCTGTCCCGTAATGTCTCTAGCACATTCCGTCCTGTCTCTGGCCCATCCCGTCCTGTATCTGGTTGGTCCCGTCCTGTATCTGGCCCGTCCCATCCTGAATCTGGCCCGTCCTGTCTATGGCCCGTCCGATAATGTATAGCTTGTCCCGTCCTGTTTCTGGCCAGTCCCGTGCTATCTCTGGCTCGTCTTGTCCTGTATCTGGCCCGTCCCATCCATTTCCCGTCCCATAATGTATAGCTCGTCCCATCCTGTTTCTGGCCCGTCCCATCCTATCTCTGCCTTATCCCGTCCTATATCTGGCGCGTCCCGTCTCGTATCTGGCCCGTCCCGCATCTGGCCTGTCCTGTCCCGTATCTGGCCTGTCCCTTCCTGTATCTGGCCAGTCCCTTCCCATCTCGTCCTGTCGCTGGCCTGTTCCGCCCTGTCTCTGGCCCGTCCGGTGCTATCTCTGGCCTGTCCAATCCTGTCTCTTGCCGGTCCCGTCTCTGGCCCATCCCTTCCTGTCTCTGGCCCAGGTCTGGCCCGTCTCATCCCGTATCTGGCCCATCCCGTCCAGTATCTGACCTGTTCCATATCTGGCCAGTCTCGTATCTGGCACGTCCTGTCCCTGGCCCGGCCTGTCCCGTATCTGGCCCGTCCTGTATCTGGCCTGTCCAGTATCTGGCCCGTCCCGCATCTGACCAGTCCCGTATCTGGCCCGTCCCATCCCGTATCGGGTCCGTACCGTCCTGTATCTGGCCCATCCCGTCATGTATCTGGGCTGTCGCATATCTGGCCAATACCGTCCCATATCTGGCTCGTCACGTTTCTGGCCCATCCCGTCATGTATCTGGCCCATCCCATCCTGTCTCTGGCCCGACCCGTCCTGTCTATGGCCCATCCCGTAATGTCTCTAGCACATTCAGTCTTGTTTCTGGCCCATCCCGTCCTGCATCGGTTCGGTCCAGTCCTGTATCTGGCCCGTCCCGTCCTGAATCTAGCCCATCCCGTATCTGGCTCGTCCCTTCCTGTATCTGGCCCGTCCTATCCTGTCCTGTCTCTGGCCCATTAAGTCTTGAATCTGGCCCGTGCCGTATCTGGACCGTCCCTTCCTGTATCTGGCCCGTCCCGTCCTTTCTCTGGCCTGACCGGTCCTGTCCTGACTCTGGCCAGTCCAGTGCTGCTCTGGTCCGTCCCTTCCCTGGCCCGTCCTGTATCTGGACCGTCCCATTCTGTATCTAGTCGCCCCGTCCCGTATCTGGTCTGTCCAGTTCCATATCTGACCCGTTTAGTGCCGTATCTGACCATCCCGTCCCGTATCTGGCTTTCCCTTATCTGGCCCATCTCATCCCGTATCTGGCCTGCCTTGCCCCTTCCCAACTCTGGCACGTCCTGTCCCGTGTCTGACCCAACCAGTCCCTATCTGGCCCGTCCCGTATGTGGCCAGGCCCATTCAGTATCTGGCCTGTCCCGTATCTGGCCATCTCGTATCTGGCCCATCCCATCCTGTCCATGGCTCATCCCATATCCAGCCTGTCCTGTCCCATATCTGGCCCGTCCTGTATCTTGCCCATGTTGTCCTGTATCTGGCCCGTCCTATATTTGGCCCGTACCGTCCTGTATCGGGCCTGTCCCGTACTGTATCTGGACCGTCCCGTCCGGTCTCTGGCCCATCCCATAATGTATAGCTTGTCCCGTCCTGTTTCTGGCCCGTCCCTTCCTGTATCTGGCCCGTCCCGTCCTCTCTTTGACCCGTCCCATCCTCTATCTTGCCCGTCCCCTCCTGTCTCTGGCCCGACCGGTCCTGTCCTGTCTCTGACCAGTCTCGTCCTGCTCTGGCCCGTCCCGTCCCTGGACTGTCCTGTATCTGGACCGTCCCGTCCTGTATCTGTCGCCCTGTCTCTAGCCCGTCCCGTCCTGTCTCTGGTACGCCTCAGTCCATAATATCTCCGGCCAGTCTCATCCTGTCTTTCGCCTGTCCCGTCCTGTCTCTGGCCCGTCTCGTCATGTCTCTGGCGTGTGCCGTCCGGTCCTGTCTCTGGCCCGTCCTGTATCTGGCCAATTCCGTATCTTGTCTGTCCCGTCCTGTATCTGGCCCACCCCATTAAAGGTAGTATTATCAAATCCTCCACAAATTTACACATAAAGGAACTTTAGCCTGGGGTGTGTTTTAAATTAAGGTGAGTTCAATAGTTAGAAAAATATGATACTTTCCATAAATTATTAGCAAAATGTTTAAATGACACCTATCAAAAAACAGCCTCCTCCATATCCCCTCAAGCTGTCCTATCCATCACCAAGATAGGTGCATTTTCTGCCATTTAGGTAGAAGTAATCTTCAAACAATTTGCTTCTAATTTAGATAAAGTACTAGGAAGGTATATCATGCAAACTCTACATGTGATGTTTGCCTATTAAACAATAGTTGTAATATTTATTTGCAAAACTTCCATTTTCTGTACACCTGACCTACACTACTTAATTGTAACATCCCTGGTGGCGTGCTGGCATGGCTTCCCATCTCACACCATGCAAGACCGCCGACTTACCCACCAATGCAGGCTGCGCACTATGTTCCTATGTGGGCTGTGTGCATGTGTCTTGGCTGCTTTTTGAGGGCGGCAGCGGCAGCACTTCCTGATTCTTAAAGGAACAGTGCACGCATTCCTTTTGTATCCCCAGTCCTGTATCTGACCCGTCCCGTGTCTGGCCTGTCCGGTCCTGTCTCTGGCCCGTCCCAGCCTGTCCCTGGCCCCATCCATCCTGTCTATGACCCGTTCTGTAATGTCTAACCCGCCCCGTCCCGTATCTGGTCCGTCCAGTCGCATATCTGACCCGTTTAGTCCCGTATCTGACCATCCCGTCCCGTATCTGGCTTTCCCTTATCTAGCCCATCTCATCCCGTATCTGGCCCGCATCGTCCCTTCCCATCTGTGGCACGTCCTGTCCCGTATCTGACCATACCAGTCCCTATCTGGACCGTCCCGTATGTGGCCAGGCCCATTCAGTATCTGGCCCGTCCCGTATCTGGCCATCTCGTATGAGCCCCATCCCATCCTGTCCATGGCTCATCCCATATCTAGCCTCTCCTGTCCCATATCTGGCTCATCCCGTATCTGGCCCATGTCGTCCTGTATCTGGCCCGTCCCATATTTGGCCCGTACCGTCCTGTATCTGGCCTGTCCCGTAGTGTATCTGGGCCATCCTGTCCTGTCTCTGGCCCGTCTTTTCCAGTATCTGGACCGTCTGGTCTCTGTCCCGTCCCATAATGTATAGCTTGTCCCGTCCTGTTTCTGGCCCGTCCCGTCCGGTCTCTGGCTCGTCCTGTCCTGTATCTGGCACGTCCCGTACCGTCTCTGGCCCGTCCCATCCTGTCTATTTCCCGTCCCATAATGTATAGCTCGTCCAGTCCTGTTTCTGGCCCGTCCCGTCCTATCTCCGGCTCGTCCCGTCTTGTATCTGGCCCGTCCCATCTCGTATCTTGCCCGTCCCGCATCTGGCCTGTCTTGTCCCTTATCTGGCCAGTCCCTTCCTGTATCTGGCCAGTACCTTCCCATCTCATCCTGTCTCTGGCCCGTCCGATCCTGTCTCAGGCCTGGTCAGTCCTGTCTCTGGCCCGACCGATGCTATCTCTGGCCTGTCCAATCCTGTCTCTTGCCCGTCCCATCTCTGGTCCATCCCGTCCTGTCTCTGGCCCGTCCCGTCCTCTCTCTTGCCCGTCCCGTCCTGTCTCTGGCTCGACCGATCCTGTCCTGCCTCAGGCCAGTCCCATCTTGCTCTGGCCAGTCCCGTCCCTGGACGGTCCTGTATCTGGACCGCCCCGTCCTGTATCTGGTCGCCCCGTCTCTAGCACGTCCCGTCCTGTCTCTGGCATGCCTCGCTCCGTCCAATCTTCGGCCAGTCTCATCCTGTATCTGGTCGCCCCGTCTCTGGCCCGTCCCGTCCTTTTTCAGGCACGGCCCGTCCGGTCCTATCTTTGGCCTGTCCTGTATCTGGCCCATTCCGTCACGTATCTGGCCTGTCTCGTCCTGTATCTGGCCCATCCCACTAAAGGTAGTATTATCAAATCCTCCACAAATTTACAACTCCAGGAAATTTAACCTGGGGTGTGTTTTAAATTAAGGTGAGTTCAATAGTTAGAATAATATGATACTTTCCATAAATTATTAGCAAAATGTTTAAATGACACCTATCAAAAAACAGCCTCCTCCATATCCCCTCAAGCTGTCCTATCCATCACCAAGATAGGTGCATTTTCTGCCATTTAGGCAGAAGTAATCTTAAATTTGCTTCTAATTTAGATAAAGTACCAGGAAGGTATATCATGTAAACTCTACATGTGACGTTTGCCTATTAAATAATAGTTGTAATATTTATTTGCAAAACTTCCATTTTCTCTACACCTGACCTACACTACTTAATTGTAACATCACTGGCGGCGTGCTGGCATGGCTTCCAATCTCACACCATGCAAGACCGTCGACTTACCCACCAATGCAGGCTGAACACTATGTTCCTATGCTGGCTGTGTACATGTGTCTTGGCTGCTTGTTGAGGGCGGCAGCGGCAGCACTTCCTGATTCTTAAAGGAACAGTGCACGCATTCCTAATGTGTCCCCAGTCCTGTATCTGACCCATCCCGTCTCTGGCCCGTCCCGTCTCTGGCCCGTCCCGTCCTGTCTCTGGCCTGTCCCAGCCTGTCTCTGGCCCGACCGGTGCTATCTCTGGCCTGTCCAATCCTGTCTCTTGCCCGTCCCATCTCTGGTCCGTCCCGTCCTGTCTTTGGCCCTTCCCGTCCTGTCTCTGGCCCGTCCCGTCCTCTCTTTGGCCCGTCCCGTCCTCTCTCTTGCCTGTCCCGTCCTGTCTCTAGCCCGACCGGTCCTGTCCTGCCTCAGGCCAGTCCCATCCTGCTCTGGCCAGTCCCGTCCCTAGACCGTCCTGTATCTGGACCGCCCCATCCTGTATCTGGTCGCCCCGTCTCTAGCAGGTCCCGTCCTGTCTCTGGCACGCCTCGGTCCGTCCTATCTTCGGCCAGTCTCATCCTGTCTTTGGCCCGTCCCGTACCGTCTGTCTCTGGCAAGTCCGGTCCTGTCTCTGGCCCGTCCCGTATCTGGCCCATCCAGTATCTGGCCTGTCCCGTCCTGTATCTGGCCCGTCCCGTCATGTATCTGGGCTGTCCCATAGCTGGCCCATACCATCCCATATCTGGCTCGTCACGTTTCTGGCCCATCCCGTCATGTATCTGGCCCATCCCATCCTGTCTTTGGCCCGATCCGTCCTGTCTATGGCCTGTCCCGTAATGTCTCTAGCACATTCCGTCCTGTCTCTGGCCCATCCCATCCTGTATCTGGTTGGTCCCGTCCTGTATCTGGCCCGTCCCATCCTGAATCTGGCCCGTCCTGTCTATGGCCCGTCCGATAATGTATAGCTTGTCCCGTCCTGTTTCTGAGCAGTCCCGTACTATCTCTGGCTCGTCTTGTCCTGTATCTGGCCCGTCCCGTCCATTTCCCGTCCCATAATGTATAGCTCTTCCCGTCCTGTTTCTGGCCCGTCCCATCCTATCTCTGCCTCGTCCCGTCCTATATCTGGCGCGTCCCGTCTCGTATCTGGCCCGTCCCGCATCTGGCCTGTCCTGTCCCGTATCTGGCCTGTCCCTTCCTGTATCTGGCAAGTCCCTTCCCATCTCGTCCTGTCGCTGGCCTGTCCCGTCCTGTCTCTGGCCCGTCCGGTGCTATCTCTGGCCTGTCCAATCCTGTCTCTTGCCCGTCCCGTCTCTGGCTCGTCCCGTCCAGTCTTTGGCCCATCCCGTCCTGTCTCTGGCCCATCCCTTCCTGTCTCTGGCCAGTCTCGTCCCGTATCTGGCTCGCCCGGTATCTGGCCCATCCCGTCTAGTATCTGGCACGTTCCATATCTGTCCTGTCCCGTATCTGGCCCATCCCGCATCTGACCCGTCCAGTATCTGGCCCATCCCATCCCGTATCTGGCCCGTCCCGTCATGTATCTTGCCCGTCCCATCCTGTCTCTGGCCCGACCCGTCCTGTTTATGGCCTGTCCCGTAATGTCTCGAGCACATTACGTCCTGTCTTTGGCCCATCCCGTCCTGTATCTGGTCGGTCCCGTCCTGTATCTGGACCGTCCCGTCGTGAATCTGTCCCGTCCCGTATCTGGCCCATCCCTTCCTGTATCTGGCCCGTCCCATCACGTCCTATCTCTGGCCCATCCCGTGTTGAATCTGGCCCGTCCCGTCTCTGGCGCGTCCCATCCTATCTCTGGCCTGACCGGTCCTGTCCTGCCTCTGGCCAGTCCCGTCCTGCTCTGGTCCGTCCCGTCCCTGGCCCGTCCTGTATCTGAACCGTCCCGTCCTGTATCTGGTCGCCCCTTCTCTGGCCCGTCCCGTCCTTTCTCAGACACGTCCCGTTCGGTCCTGTCTCTGACCTATCCTGTATCTGGCCCATCCCGTCACATATCTGGCCTGTCCAGTCCTGTATCTGGCCCATCCCATTAAAGGTAGTATTATCAAAACCTCCACAAATTTACACCTCCAGGAAATTTAACCTGGGGTGTGTCTTAAATTAAGGTGAGTTTAATAGTTAGAAAAATATGATACTTTCCATAAATTATTAGCAAAATGTTTAAATGACACCTATCAAAAAACAGCCTCCTCCATATCCCCTCAAGCTGTCCTATCCATCACCAAGATAGGTGCATTTTCTGCCATTTAGGTAGAAGTAATCTTCAAATAATTTGCTCCTAATTTAGATAAAGTACCAGGAAGGTATATCATGCAAACTCTACATGTGATGTTTGCCTATTAAATAATAGTTGTAATATTTTTTTGCAAGACTTCCATTTTCTCTACACCTGACCTATACTACTTAATTGTAACATCCTTGGCGGCGTGCTGGCATGGCTTCCCATCTCACACCATGCAAGACCGTCGACTTACCCACCAATGCAGGCTGAACACTATGTTCCTATGCTGGCTGTGTACATGTGTCTTGGCTGCTTGTTGAGGGCGGCAGCGACAGTACTTCCTGATTCTTAAAGGAAAAGTGCATGCATTCCAAATGTGTCCCTAGTCCTGTATATGACCCGTCCCGTCTCTGGCCCGTCCTGTCCAGTCTCTGGCCCATCCCTGGCCCCTCCCATCCTGTCTATGGCCTGTCCTGTAATGTCTAACCCGCCCTGTCCCGTATCTGGTCCGTCCAGTCCCATATCTGACCCGTTTAGTCCCGTGTCTGATCATCCCGTCCCGTATCTGGCTATCTCATGCCGTATCTAGCCCGCCTCATCCCTTCCCGTCTCTGGAAAGTCCTGTCCCGTATCTGACCCAACCAGTCCCTATCTGGCCGGTCCCAAATGTGGCAAGGCCCATTCAGTATCTGGCCCATCCCGTATCTGTCCATCTCGTATCTGGCCCACCCCATCCTGTCCATGGCTCATCGCATATCTAGCCTGTCCAGTCCCATATCTGGCCCGTCCCGTATCTGGCCCATGTCGTCCTGTATCTGGCCCGTCCCATATTTGGCCCGTACCGTCCTGTATCTGGCCTGTCCCGTACTGTATCTGGGGCATCCCGTCCTGTCTCTGGCCCCTCTTTTCCTGTATCTGGACCGTCCCATAATGTATAGCTTGTCCCGTCCTGTTTCTGGCCCGACCCCGTCCTGTCTCTGGCTCGTCCTGTCCTGTATCTGGCACGACCCATACCGTCTCTGGCCCGTTCCATCCTGTCTATTTCTCGTCCCATAATGTATAGCTCGTCCAGTCCTGTTTCTGGCCCGTCCCGTCCTATCTCTGGCTCGTCCCGTCCTGTATCTGGCCCGTCCCATCTCGTATCTGGCCCGTCCCGCATGTGGCCTGTCCTGTCCCGTATCTGGCCTGTCCCTTCCTGTATCAGGCCAATCCCTTCCCATCTCGTCCTGTCTCTGGCCCATCCCGTCATGTCTCTGGCCAGGCCCGTTTGGTGCTGTCTCTGGACTGTCCAATCATGTCTCTTGCCCGACCCATCTCTGGTCAGTCTCGTCCTGTCTTTGACCCGTCCTGTCCTGTCTCTGGCCCGTCCCGTCCTCTCTTTGGCCCTTCCTCTCTCTTGCCCGTCCTGTCCTGCCTCTGGCCAGTCCCGTCCTGCTCTGGCCCGTCCCATCCCTGGACCGTCCTGAATCCTGTATCTGGTCACCCCGTCTCTAGCACATCCCGTCCTGTCTCTGGCACGCCTCGGTCCGTCCTAACTCCGGCCAGTCTCATCCTGTCTTTGGCCCGTCCCGTCCTGTCTCTGGCCCGTCTCGTCCTGTCTCTGGCGTGTCCCGTCCAGTCCTGTCTCTGGCCCGTCTTGTATTTGGTCCGTCCCGTATCTGGCCTGTCCCGTCCGGTATCTGGCCCATCCCATTAAAGGTAGTATTATCAAATCCTCCACAAATTTAAACCTCCAGGAGATTTAACCTGGGGTGTGTTTTAAATTAAGGTGAGTTCAATAGTTAGAAAACTATGATACTTTCCATAAATTATTAGCAAAATGTTTAAATGACACCTATCAAAAAACAGCCTCCTCCATATCCCCTCAAGCTGTCCTATCCATCACCAAGATAGGTGCATTTTCTGCCATTTAGGTAGAAGTAATCTTCAAACAATTTGCTTCTAATTTAGATAAAGTACTAGGAAGGTATAGCATGCAAACTCTACATGTGATGTTTGCCTATTAAACAATAGTTGTAATATTTATTTGCAAAACTTCCACTTTCTCTACGCCTGACCTACACTACTTAATTGTAACATCCCTAGCGGCGTGCTGGCATGGCTTCCCATCTCACACCATGCAGACTGCGCACTATTTGGCCCATACCGTCCTGTATCTGGCCTGTCCCGTACTGTTTCTGGGCCATGCAGTCCTGTCTTTGGCCCGTCTTTTCCTGTATCTGTCCCCTTCAGTATTGTCTCTGGCCCGTCCCGTCCTTAATCTGGCCCGTCCTGTCTATGGCCGTCCCATAATGTATAGCTTGTCCCGTCCTGTTTCTGGCCGGTCCCGTACTGTCTCTGGCTCGTCTTGTCCTGTATCTGGCCCGTCGCGTACCCTCTCTGGCCCATCCCGTCCTGTATATTTCCCGTCCCATAATGTATAGCTCGTCCCGTCCTGTTTCTGGCCCGTCCCATCCTATCTCTGCCTCGTCCCGTCCTATATCTGGCCCGTCCCGTCTCATATCTGGCCCGTCCCGCATCTGGCCTGTCCTGTCCCGTATCTGGCCTGTCCCTTCCTGTATCTGGCCAGTTCCTTCCCATCTTGTCCTGTCTCTGGCCTGTCCCGTCCTGTCTCTGGCCCGTCCGGTGCTATCTCTGGCATGTCCAATCCTGTCTCTTGCCCGTCCCGTCTCTGGCCCGTCCCGTCCAGTCTTTGGCCCGTCCAGTCATGTCTCTTGCCCATCCCTTCCTGTCTCGGGCCCAGCTCTGGCCCTTCTCATCCCGTATCTGGCCCGCTCTGTATCTGGCCCATCCCGTCCACTATCTGGCCCGTTCCATATCTGGCCTGTCCCGTATCTCGCACGTCCTGTCCCTGGCCCGGCCTGTCCCGTATCTGGCCCGTCCTGGATCTGGCCTGTCCCGTATCTGGCCCATCCCGCATCTGACCCGTCACGTATCTGGCCCGTCCTGTCCCGTATCTGGTCCGTACCGTCCTAAATCTGGCCCGTCCCGTCATGTATCTGGGCTGTCCCATATCTGGCCCATACCGTCCCATATCTGGCTCGTCACGTTTCTGGCCCATCCCGTCATGTATCTGGCCCGTCCCATCCTGTCTCTAGCCCGACCCATCCTGTCTCTGGCCCGACCCGTCTTGTCTATGTCCTGTCCCTTAATGTCTCTAGCACATTCTGTCCCGTATCTGGCCCGTCTCTTCCAGTATCTGGCCCGTCCCATCCTGTCTCTGGCCTGACTGGTCCTGTCCTGCCTCTGGCCAGTCGCGTCCTGCTCTGGTCCATCCCGTCCCTGGCCCATCCTGTATCTAGACCATCCCGTCCTGTATCTGGTTGCCCCGTCTCTGGCCAGTCCCGTCCTTTCTCAGGCACGTCCCGTCCGTCCTGTCTCTGGCCTGTCCTGCATCTGGCCCATCCCTTCACGTATCTGGCCTGTCCCGTCCTGGATCTGGCCCATCCCATTAAAGGTAGTATTATCAAATCCTCCACAAATTTACACGTCCAGGAAATTTAACCTGGGGTGTGTCTTAAATTAAGGTGAGTTCAATAGTTAGAAAAATATGATACTTTCCATAAATTATTAGCAAAATGTTTAAATGACACCTATCAAAAAACAGCCTCCTCCATATCCCCTCAAGCTGTCCTATCCATCACCAAGATAGGTGCATTTTCTGCCATTTAGGTAGAAGTAATCTTCAAACAATTTGCTTCTAAGTACTAGGAAGGTAAATCATGCAAACTCTACATGTGATGTTTGCCTATTAAACAATAGTTGTAATATTTATTTGAAAAACTTCCATTTTCTCTACGCCTGACCAACACTATTTAATTTTAACATCACTGGCAGCGTGCTGGCATGGCTCCCCATCTCACATCATGCAACACTACCGACTTACCCACCAATGCAGGCTGCGCACTATTTGGCCCGTTCTATCTTGTCTCTGGCCCGTCCCGTCCTGTCTATGGCCCGTCCCATAATGTATAGCTTGTCCCGTCCTGTTTCTGGCCCGTCCCATACTGTCTCTGGCTCGTCTTGTCCTGTATCTGGCCCGTCGAGTACCGTCTATGGCCCGTCCCGTCCTGTCTATTTCCCGTCCCATAATGTATAGCTCGTCCCGTCCTGTTTCTGGCCCGTCCCGTCTCGTATCTGGCCCATCCCGCATTTGGCCTGTCCTGTCCCGTATATGGCCTGTCCCTTCCTGTATCTGGACAGTCCTTTCCCATCTCGTCCTGTCTCTGGCCTGTCCCGTCCTGTCTCTGGCCCGTCCGGTGCTATGTCTGGCCTGTCCAATCCTGTCTCTTGTCCGTCCCGTTTCTGGCCCGTCCCGTCTAGTATTTGGCCCGTCCTGTTCTGTCTCTGGCCCATCCCTTCCTGTCTCTGGCGCAGTTCTGGTCCGTCTCGTCCTGTATCTGGCCCGCCCTGTATCTGGCCCATCCCGTCCAGTATCTGGCCCGTTCCATATCTGGCCTGTCCCGTATCTGGCACGTCCTGTCCCTGGCCCGGCCTGTCCCGTATCTGGCCCGTCCTGTATCTGGCCAGTCCCGTATCTGGCCCGTCCCGCATCTGACCCGTCCCGTATCTGGCCCGTCCCGTCCCGTATCTAGTCCGTACCGTCCTGTATCTGGCCCGTCCCGTCATGAATGTGGGCTGTCCCATATCTGGCCCATACCGTCCCATATCTGGCTCGTCACGTTTCTGGCCCATCCCGTCATATATCTGGCCCGTCCCATCCTGTCTCTGGCCTGACCCGTCCTGTGTATGGCCTATCCCATGTCTCTAGCACATTCCGTCCTGTCTCTGGCCCATCCCGTCCTGTATCTGGTCGGTCCCGTCCTGAATCTGGCCCGTCCCATCCTGAATCTGGCCCGTCCCGTATCTGGCCCGTCCCTTCCTGTATGTGGCCCGTCCCATCCTGTCCTGTCTTTGGCCCATCCTGTCTTGAATCTGGCCCGTCCCGTATCTGGCCCGTCCATTCCTGTATCTGGCCCGTCCCGACCTGTATCTGGTCGGTCCCATCCTGTCTCTGGCCTCGTCCGTCCTGTCTCTGGCCCGACCGGTGCTATCTCTGGCCTGTACAATCCTGTCTCTTGCCCGTCCTGTCCTGTCTCTGGCCCGATCGGTCCTGTCCTGCCTCTGGCCAGTCCCATCCTGCTCTGGCCCGTCCCGTCCCTGGACCGTCCTGTATCTGGACCGCCCCGTCCTGTATCTGGTCGCCCCGTCTCTAGCCCGTCCCGTCCTGTCTCTGGCACGCCTCGGTCCGTCCTATCTTCGACCAGATCATCTTGTCTTTGGCCCGTCCGGTCCCGTCTGTCTCTAGCCCGTCCGGTCCTGTCTCTGGCCCGTCCTGTATCTGGCCCATCCCGTGTCTGGCCTGTCCCGTCCTGTATCTGGCCCGTCCCGTCATTTATATGGGCTGTCCAATAGCTGGCCCATACCATCCCATATCTGGCTCGTCACGTTTCTGGCCCATCCCGTCATGTATCTGGCCCGTCCCATCCTGTCTATGGCCCGACCCGTCCTGTCTATGGCCTGTCCCGTAATGTCTCTAGCACATTCCGTCCTGTCTATGGCCCATCCCGTCCTGTATCTGGTCGGTCCCATCGTGTATCTGGCCCGTCCCGTCCTGAATCTGGCCCGTCCTGTCTATGGCCCGTCCCATAATGTATAGCTTGTCCCGTCCTGTTTCTGGCCAGTCCCGTACTATCTCTGGCTCGTCCTGTCCTGTATCTGGCCCGTCGCGTACCGTCTCTGGCCCATCCCGTCCTGTCTACTTCCCGTCCCATAATGTTTAGCTCGTCCCGTCCAGTTTCTGGCCCGTCCCATCCTATCTCTGCCTTGTCCCGTCCTATATCTGGCGCGTCCCGTCTCGTATCTGGCCCATCCCGCATCTGGCCTGTCCTGTCCCGTATCTGGCCTGTCCCTTCCTGTATCTGGCCAGTCCCTTCCCATCTCGTCCTGTCGCTGGCCTGTCCCGTCCTGTCTCTGGCCCGTTCGGTGCTATCTCTGGCCTGTTCAATCCTGTCTCTTGCCCCTCCCGTCTCTGGCCCGTCCTGTCCTGTCTCTGGCCCATTCCTTCCTGTCTCTGGCCCAGGTCTGGCCCGTCTCATCCCGTATCTGGCCCATCCCGTCCAGTATCTGGCCCGTTCCATATCTGGCCTGTCCCATATCTGGCACGTCCTGTCCCTGGCCCGGCCTGTCCCGTATCTGGCCCGTCCTGTATCTGGCCTGTCCCGTATCTGGCCCGTCCCGCATCTGACCCGTCCCGTATCTGGCCCGTCACGTCCCGTATCTGGTTAGTCCCTTCCTGTATCTGGCCCGTCCTATCCTGTCCTGTCTCTGGCCCATCCCGTCTTGAATCTGGCCCGTGCCGTATCTGGCCCGTCCCTTCCTGTATCTGGCCTGTCCCGTCCTTTCTCTGGCCTGACCGGTCCTGTCCTGCCTCTGGCCAGTCCCGTCCTGCTCTGGTCCGTCCCTTCCCTGGCCCGTCCTGTATCTGGACCGTCCCGTCCTGTATCTGGTCGCCCCGTCTCTGGCCCGTCCCGTCCTTTTTCAGGCACGGCCCGTCCGGTCCTATCTTTGGCCTGTCCTGTATCTGGCCCATTCCGTCACGTATCTGGCCTGTCTCGTCCTGTATCTGGCCCATCCCATTAAAGGTAGTATTATCAAATCCTCCACAAATTTACACCTCCAGGAAATTTAACCTGGGGTGTGTTTTAAATTAAGGTGAGTTCAATAGTTAGAATAATATGATACTTTCCATAAATTATTAGCAAAATGTTTAAATGACACCTATCAAAAACAGCCTCCTCCATATCCCCTCAAGCTGTCCTATCCATCACCAAGATAGGTGCATTTTCTGCCATTTAGGCAGAAGTAATCTTCCATTTTCTTCTAATTTAGATAAAGTACTAGGAAGGTATATCATGCAAACTTTACATGTGAAGTTTGCCTATTAAATAATAGTTGTAATATTTATTTGCAAAACTTCCATTTTCTCTACACCTGACCTACACTACTTAATTGTAACATCCCTGGCGGCAAGCTGGCATGGCTTCCCATCTCACACCATGCAAGACAGCCGACTTACCCACCAATGCAGGCTGCGCACTATGTTCCTATGCTGGCTGTGTACATGTGTCTTGGCTG
This sequence comes from Phyllobates terribilis, assembly GCF_046119375.1. Taxonomy (NCBI): domain Eukaryota; kingdom Metazoa; phylum Chordata; class Amphibia; order Anura; family Dendrobatidae; genus Phyllobates; species Phyllobates terribilis. The sequence goes on along the minus strand of NW_027363217.1, from coordinate 699,535 downwards.
CTTGCTGAGGGCGGCAGCGGCAGCACTTCCTGATTCTTAAAGGAACAGTGCACGCATTCCTAATGTGTCCCCAGTCCTGTATCAGACCCATCCGGTCTCTGGCCCGTCCCGCCTCTGGCCCATCCCTGGCCCCTCCCATCCTGTCTATGGCCCGTCCTGTAATGTCTAACCCGCACAGTCCCGTATCTGGTCTGTCCAGTCCCATATCTGACCTGTTTAGTCCCATATCTGACCATCCCGTCCCGTATCTGGCTGTCCCTTATCTGGCCCATCTCATCCCGTATCTGGCCCACCTCGTCCCTTCCCTTCTCTGGCACATCCTGTCCCGTATCTGACCATACCAGTCACTATCTGGCCCGTCCCGTATGTGGCCAGGCCCATTCAGTATCTGGTCCGTCCCGTATCTGGCCATCTCGTATCTGGCCCATACCATCCTGTCCATGGCTCATCCCATATCTAGCCTGTCCTGTCCCATATCTGGCCCGTCCTGTATCTGGCCCATGTCGTCCTGTATCTGGCCCGTCCCATATTTGGCCCGCACCGTACTGTATCTGGCCTGTCCCGTACTGTATCTGGGCCATCCCGTCCTGTCTCTGGCCCGTCTTTTCCTGTATCTGGACCGTCCCGTCCGGTCTCTGGCCCGTCCCATAATATATAGCTTGTCCCGTAGTGTTTCTGGCCCATCCCGTCCTGTATCTGGCCCGTCCCGTCATGTATGTGGGCTGTCCCATATCTGTCCCATACCGTCCCACATCTGGCTCGTCACATTTCTGGCCCATCCCGTCATGTATCTGGCCCGTCCCATCCTGTCTCTGGCCCGACCCGTCCTGTTTATGGCCTATCCCATAATGTCTCTAGCACATTCCTTCCTGTCTCTGGCCCATCCCGTCCTGTATCTGGTCGGTCCCGTCCTGAATCTGGCCCGTCCCATCCTGAATCTGGCCCGTCCCGTATCTGGCCCTTCCCTTCCTGTATCTGGCCCGTCCCATCCTGTCCTGTCTCTGGCCCATCCTGTCTTGAATCTGGCCCGTCCCGTATCTGGCCCGTCCCGACCTGTCTCTGGCCTGACTGGTCCTGTCCTGCCTCTGGCCAGTCGCGTCCAGCTCTGGTCCGTCCCGTCCCTGGCCCGTCCTGTATCTGGACCGTCCCGTCCTGTATCTGGTCGCCCCGACTATGGCCCGTCCCGTTCTTTCTCAGGCACGTCCCGTCCGGTCCGGTCTCTGGCCTGTCCTGCATATGGCCCATCCCATCACGTATCTGGCCTGTCCCGTCCTGTATCTGGCCCATCCCATTAAAGGTAGTATTATCAAATCCTCCACAAATTTACACCTCCAGGAAATTTAACCTGGGGTGTGTTTTAAATTAAGGTGAGTTCAATAGTTAGAAAAATATGATACTTTCCATAAATTATTAGCAAAATGTTTAAATGACACCTATCAAAAAACAGCCTCCTCCATATCCCCTCAAGCTGTCCTATCCATCACCAAGATAGGTGCATTTTCTGCCATTTAGGTAGAACTAATCTTCAAACAATTTGCTTCTAATTTAGATAAAGTACTAGGAAGGTATATCATGTAAACTCTACATGTGATGTTTGCCTATTAAACAATAGTTGTAATATTTATTTGCAAAACTTCCATTTTCTCTATGCTTGACCTACACTACTTCATTTTTTAGTACGTAGTGGAACATAATGACATGGCCTTCACCTATAGCATCCGTATAGCTCCTGAACTGGGCGCAATCAATCGGGCCTCAAGTACTTAAATTAATCTCAATATGTCTTCTAGAAAGACAGTCAGGCTTATAAAGTTTACTAGAAGAATATTAACATAATAGGCAAGAGTGTGACAACTTATCAATGCTAAAGGCACATCAAAAGAACCCAGCATGGTATACAGTGGTTGTGTGTATGTCTGTTTTTATGTGCGTTTGTGTATATACATATATATATATATATATATATATATATATATATATATATATATATATGTGTGTGTGTGAGTGTACATAGTGGAGCTGTATGTGTATATATGAGACATGTGTGTATATAGGAAAGCTATGTATGTGAATGTAGGAGAATTGTGTGTTTGTATGTAGCTGAGCTGTGTGCATGCTGCAGAGGTGTGTGTACGTATATAGCAGAGATGTGTGTATATAAGACAGCTGTGTGTAACTGAGCTGTGTGTATATATGCAGCAGAGCTGTGTGCATGCATAGCAGAGCTCAATGTGCATGTACTGTGCATTCAGCAGTGATGTGATTATGTGTTTGCTGCATAGAATACATATAAATTGCCTGCTGGAAAAGTATAAGAGTATAATACACATGCCGCAGAGAAACACTAACATTAGATCTCTATCCACTCTATTCTACCTTACAGCATTAAAGGTAGTATTATCAAATCCTCCACAAATTTACACATAAAGGAACTTTAACCTGGGGTGTGTTTTAAATTAAGGTGAGTTCAATAGTTAGAAAACTATGATACTTTCCATAAATTATTAGCAAAATGTTTAAATTACACCAATCAAAAAACAGCCTCCTCCATATCCCCTCAAGCTATCCTATCCATCACCAAGATAGGTGCATTTTCTGCCATTTAGGTAGAAGTAATCTTCAAACAATTTGCTTCTGATTTAGATACAGGAGACAGGAAGAGACGGGCCAGAGACAGAACGGGACGGGCCAAAGACAGGATGAGACTGTCCGGAGATAGGACGGACCGAGGCGTGCCAGAGACAGGAAGGGATGGGCTAGAGACAGGGCGACCAGATACAGGATGCGACGGTCCAGATACAGGACGGGCCAGAGACGGGACGGGCCAGAGCAGGACGGAACTGGCCAGAGGCAGGACAGGACCGGTATGTCCAGAGACAGGACGGGACGGGCAAGAGACAGGACGGGACGGGTCAAAGAGAGGACGGGACAGGTCAGAGACAGGATGGGACAGCCAAAGACAGGACGGGACGGACTAGAGATGGGACAGGCAAGAGACAGGATTGGACAGGCCAGAGATAGCACCAGAAGGGCCAGAGACAGGACGGGACACGCCAGAGACAGGACGAGATGGGAAGAGACTGGCCAGATACGGGACAGGACAGGCCAGATGCGGGACGGGACAGATATAGGACGGGACGAGGCAGAGATAGGATGAGCCTGTCCCGTCCTGTATCTGGCCCATCCCTTCCTGTCTCTGGCCCAGCTCGGGCCCGTCTCGTCCCGTATCTGACCCGCCCTGTATCTGGCCCATCCCGTCCAGTATCTGGCCCGTTCCATATCTGGCCTTTCCCGTATCTGGCATGTCCTGTCCCTGGCCCAGCCTGTCCCGTATCTGGCCCGTCCTGTATCTGGCCCATCCCGTCACGTATCTGTCCCGTTCCATATCTGGCCTGTCCCATATCTGGCACGTCCTGGCCCTGCCTTTCCCGTATCTGGCATGTCCTGTCCCTGGCCCAGCTTGTCCCGTATCTGGCCCGTCCTGTATCTGGACCATCCCGTCACGTATCTGGCCTGTCCCGTCCTGTATCTGGCCCATCCCATTAAAGGTAGCATTATCAATTCCTCCACAAATTTACACCTCCAGGATTTTTAACCTGGGGTGTGTTTTAAATTAAGGCGAGTTCAATAGTTAGAAAACTATGATACTTTCCATAAATTATTAGCAAAATGTTTAAATTACACCAATCAAAAAACAGCCTCCTCCATATCCCCTCAAGCTGTCCTATCCATCACCAAGATAGGTGCATTTTCTGCCATTTAGGTAGAAGTAATCTTCAAACAATTTGCTTCTGATTTAGATAAAGTACCAGGAAAGTATATCATGCAAACTCAACATGTGATGTTTGCCTATTAAATAATAGTTGTAATGTTTATTGGCAAAACTTACATTTTCTCTACGCCTGACCTACACTACTTAATTGTAACATCCCTGGCCAGTCAAATCCTGTCTATTTCCCGTCCCATAATGTATAGCTCGTCCAGTCCTGTTTCTGGCCCGTCCCGTCTTATCTCTGGCTCGTCCCGTCCTGTATCTGACCCGTCCCATCTCGTTTCTGGCACGTTCCGCATCTGGCCTGTCCTTTCCCGTATCTGGCCTGTCCCTTCCTGTATCTGGCCAGTCCCTTCCCATCTCGTCCTGTCTCTGGCCCGTCCGGTCCTTTCTCTGGCCTGTCCCGTCCTGTCTCTGGCCCATCCGGTGCTATCTCTGGCCTGTCCAATCCTGTCTCTTGCCCGTCCCATCTCTGGTCCGTCCCATCCTGTCTTTGGCCCTTCCTGTCCAGTCTCTGGCCCGTCCCGTCCTCTCTTTGGCCCGTCACGCCCTCTCTCTTGCCCGTCCCGTCCTGTCTCTGGCCCGACCGGTCCTGTCCTGCCTCTGGCCAGTCCCATCCTGCTCTGGCCCGTCCCGTCCCTGGACTGTCCTGTATCTGGACTGTCCTGTATCTGGTCGCCCCGGCTCTAGCCCGTCCCATCCTGTCTCTGGCACGCCTCGGTCTGTCCTATCTCCGGCCAGTCTCATCCTGTCTTTGGCCCGTCCCGTCCTGTTTCTGGCCCGTCTCGTCCTGTCTCCGGCGTCTCCCGTCCGGTCCTGTCTCTGGCCCGTCCTGTATCTGGCCCATCCCCTATCTGGCCTGTCCCTTCCTGTATCTGGCCCATCCCATTAAAGGTAGTATTGTCAAATCCTCCACAAATTTAAACTTCCAGGAAATTTAACCTGGAGTGTGTTTTAAATTAAGGTGAGTTCAATAGTTAGAAAAATATGATACTTTCCATAAATTATTAGCAAAATGTTTAAATGACACCTATCAAAAAACAGCCTCCTCCATATCCCCTCAAGCTGTCCTATCCAACACCAAGATAGGTGCATTTTCTGCTATTTAGGTAGAAGAAATCTTCAAACAATTTGCTTCTAATTTAGATAAAGTACTAGGAAGGTATATCACGCAAACTCTACATGTGACGTTTGCCTATTAAACAATAGTTGTAATATTTATTTGAAAAACCTCCATTTTCTCTACGCCTGACCTACACTACTTAATTGTAACATCCATGGCGGCGTGCTGGCATGGCTTCCCATCTCACACCATGCAAGACCGCCGACTTACCCACCAATGCAGGCTGTGCACTATTTGGCCCGTACCTTTCTATATCTGGCCTGTCCCATACTGTATCTGGGCCATTCCGTCCTGTCTTTGGCCCGTCTTTTCCTGTATCTGTCCCGTTCCGTCTTGTCATGTCTATGGCCCGTCCCATAATGTCCTGTTTCTGGCTCGTCCAGTACTGTCTCTGGCTCGTCCTGTCCTGTATCTGGCCCGTCGCGTACCGTCTCTGGCCCGTCCCGTCCTCTGTATTCCCCGTCCCATTTCTGGCCCATCCCATCCTATCTCTGCCTCGTCCCGTACTATATCTGGCACGTCCCGTCTCGTATCTGGCCCGTCCCGCATCTGGCCTGTCCTGTCCCGTATCTGGCCTGTCCCTTCCTGTATCTGGCCAGTCCCTTCCCATCTCATCCTGTCGCTGGCCTGTCCCGTCCTGTCTCTGGCCCGTCGAGTGCCATCTCTGGCCTGTCAAATCCTGTCTTGCCCGTCCCGTCTCTGGCCCGTCCCGTCCAGTCTTCGGCCCGCCCCGTCCTGTCTCTGGCCCATCCCTTCCTGTCTCTGGCCCAGCTCTGGTCTGTCTCATCCCGTATCTGGCCCATCCCGTCCAGTATCTGGCCCGCTCCGTATCTGGCCTGTCCCGTGTCTGCCACGTCCTATTTCTGGCCCGCCCCGTCCTATCTCTGGCTCATCCCGTCCTGTATTTGGCCCGTCCCATCTTGTATCTGGCCCGTCCCGCATCTGGCCTGTCCTGTCCCGTATCTGGCCTGTCCATTCCTGTATCTGGCCAGTCCCTTCCCATCTCGTCCTGTCTCTGGCCCGTCCCATCCTGTCTCTGGCCTGTCCCGTCCTGTCTCTGGCCCGTCCGGTGCTATCTCTGGCCTGTCCAATCCTGTCTCTTGCCCGTCCTATCTCTGGTCCGTCCCGTCCTATCTTTGGCCCATCACGTCCTGTCTCTGGCCCGTCCCGTCCTCTCTTTGACCCGTCCTGTCCTCTCTCTTGCCCGTCCCCTCCTGTCTCTGGCCCGACCGGTCCTGTCCTGCCTCTGACCAGTCCCGTCCTGCTCTGGCCCTTCCTGTCCCTGGACTGTCCTGTATCTGGACCGTCCCATCTTATATCTGTGGCCCCGTCTCTAGCCCGTCCTGTCCTGTCTCTGGCACGCCTCGGTCCGTACTATCTCCGGCCAGTCTCATCCTGTCTTTGTCCCGTCCCGTCCTGTCTCTGGCCCGTCTCGTCATGTCTCTGGCATGTCCCGTCCGGTCCTGTCTCTGGCCCGTCCAGTATCTGGCCCATTTCGTATTTGGCTTGTCCCGTCCTGCATCTAGCCCATCCCATTAAAGGTAGTATTATCAAATCCTCCACAAATTTACACATAAAGGAACTTTAACCTGGGGTGTGTTTTAAATTAAGGTGAGTTCAATAGTTAGAAAAATATGATACTTTCCATAAATTATTAGTAAAATGTTTAAATGACACCTATCAAAAAACAGCCTCCTCCATATCCCCTCAAGCTGTCCTATCCATCACCAAGATAGGTGCATTTTCTGCCATTTAGGTAGAAGTAATCTTCAAACAATTTGCTTCTAATTTAGATAAAGTACTAGGAAAGTATATCATGCAAACTCTACATGTGATGTTTGCCTATTAAATAATAGTTGTAATATTTATTTGCAAAACTTTCATTTTCTCTACACCTGACCTACACTACTTAATGGTAACATCACTGGCGGCAAGCTGGCATGGCTTTCCATCTCACACCATGCAAGACAGCCGACTTACCCACCAATGCAGGCTAAGCACTATGTTCCTATGCTGGCTGTGTGCATGTGTCTTGACTGCTTGTTGAGGGCGGAAGCGGCAGTACTTCTTGATTCTTAAAAGAACAGTGCACGCATTCCTAATGTGTCCCCAGTCCTGTATCTGACCCGTCCCATCTCTGGCCCGTCCCGTCTCTGGCCCGTCCCGTCCTGTCTCTGGCCCGTCCCTGGCCCCTCCCATCTTGTCTATGGCCCGTCCTGTAATGTATAACCCGCCCCGTCCCGTATCTGGTCTGTCCAGTCCCATATCTGACCTGTTTAGTCCTGTATCTGACCATCCCGTCCCGTATCTGGCTATCCCTTATCTGGCCCATCTCATCCCGTATCTGGCCCACCTCGTCCCTTCCCTTCTCTGGCACATCCTGTCCCGTATCTGAACATACCAGTCCCTATATGGCCCGTCCCGTATGTGGTCAGGCCCATTCAGTATCTGGCCCGTCCCGTATCTGGCCATCTCGTATCTGGCCCATCCCATCCAGTCCATGGCTCATCCCATATCTAGCCTGTCCTGTCCCATATCTGGCCCGTCTCGTATCTGGCCCATGTCGTCCTGTATCTGGCCTGTCCCATATTTGGCCCGTACCGTACTGTATCTCGCCTGTCCCGTACTGTATCAGGGCCATCTTGTCCTGTCTCTGGCCTGTCTTTTCCTGTATCTGGACCGTCCCGCCCGGTCTCTGTCCCGCCCCATAATGTATAGCTTGTCCCGTCCTGTTTCTGGCCCGTCCCGTCCTGTCTCTGGCTCGTCCTGTCCTGTATCTGGCACGTCCCGTACCGTCTCTGGCCTGTCCCATCCTGACTATTTCCCGTCCCATAATGTATAGCTCGTCCAGTCCTGTTTCTGGCCCGTCCCGTCCTATCTCCGGCTCGTCCCGTCTGGTATCTGGCCCGACCCATCTTGTATCTGGCCCGTCCCGCATCTGGCCTGTTTTCTCCCTTATCTGGCCTGTCCCTTCCTGTATCTGGCCAGTACCTTCCCATCTCATCCTGTCTCTGGCCCATCCCGTCCTGTCTCTGGCCTGGTCCGTCCTGTCTCTGGCCCGTCCGGTGCTATCTCTGGCCTGTCCAATCCTGTCTCTTGCCCGTCCCATCTCTGGTCCTTCCCGTCCTGTCTTTGGCCCTTCCCGTCCTGTCTCTGGCCCGTCAAGTCCTCTCTTTGGCCCGTCCCGTCCTCTCTCTTGCCCGTCCCGTCCTGTCTCTGGCCCGACCGGTCCTGTCCTGGCTCTGGCCAGTCCCATCCGGCTCTGGCCCGTCCCGTCCCTGGACCGTCCTGTATCTGGACCGCCACGTCCTGTATCTGGTCTCCCCGTCTTTAGCCCATCCCGTCCTGTCTCTGGCATGCCTCGGTCCGTCCCATCTTCGGCCAGCCTCATCCTGTCTTTGGCCCGTCCCGTCCAGTCTCTGGCTCGTCCGATTCTGTCTCTGGCCCGTCCTGTATCTGGCCTGTCCCGTCCTGTATGTGTCCCATCCCGTCATGTATCTGGGCTGTCCCATAGCTGGCCCATACCATCCCATATCTGGCTCGTCACGTTTCTGGCCCATCCCGTCATGTATCTGGCCCGTCCCATCCTTTATATGGCCCGACCCGTCCTGTCTATGGCCTGTCCCATAATGTCTCTAGCACATTCCGTCCTGTCTCTGGCCCATCCCATCCTGTATCTGGTCGGTCCCGTCCTGTATCTGGCCCGTCCCGTCCTAAACCAGGCCCGTCCTGTCTATGGCCCGTCCCATAATGTATAGCTTTTCCCGTCCTGTTTCTGGCCAGCCCCGTACTATCTCTGGCTCGTCCTGTCCTGTATCTGGCCCGTCGCGTACTGTCTCTGGCCCGTCCCGTCCTGTCTATTTCCCGTCCCATAATGTATAGCTCGTCCCGTCCTGTTTCTGGCCCGTGCCATCCTATCTCTGCCTTGTCCCGTCCTATTTCTCGCGCGTCCCCTCTCGTATCTGGCCCGTCCCGCATCTGGCCTGTCCTGTCCCGTATCTGGCTGTCCCTTCCTGTATCTGGCCAGTCCCTTCCCATCTAGTCCTGTCCATGGCCTGTCCCGTCCTATCTCTGGCCCGTCCGGTGCTATCTCTGGTCTGTCCAATCCTGTCTCTTGCCCGTCCCATCTCTGGCCCGTCCTGTCCTGTCTCTGGCCCATCCCGTCCAGTATCTGGCCCGTTCCATATCTGGCCTGTCCCGTATCTGGCACGTCCTGTCCCTGGCCCGGCCTGTCCCGTATCTGGCCAGTCCTGTATCTGGCCTGTCCCGTATCTGGCCCATCCCGCATCTGACCCGTCCCATATCTGGCCCGTCCCGTCCCCTATCTGGTCCGTACCGTCCTGTATATGGCCCGTCCCTTCATGTATCTGGGCTGTCCCATATCTGGCTCGTCACGTTTCTGGCCCATCCCGTCAGGTATCTGGCCCATCCTATCCTGTCTGTGGCCCAACCCGTCCTGTCTATGGCCCGTCCCGTAATGTCTCTAGCACATTCCGTCCTGTCTCTGGCCCATCCCGTCCTGTATCTGGCCAGTCCCGTCCTGAATCTAGCCCGTCCCGTATCTGGCCCGTCCCTTCCTGTATATGGCCCGTCCTATCCTGTCCTGTCTCTGACCCATCCCGTCTTGAATCTGGCCCGTCCCGTATCTGGCCCGTGCCTTCCTGTATCTGGCCCGTCCCGTCCTTTCTCTGGCCTGACCGGTCCTGTCCTGCCTCTGGCCAGTCCCGTCCTGCTCTGGTGCGTCCCGTCCCTGGCCCATCCTGTATCTGGACCGTCCCGTCCTGTATCTGGTCACCCCGTCTCTGGCCCGTCCCATCCTTTCTCAGGCACATCCTGTCTGGTTCTGTCTCTGGCCCGTCCTGTATCTGGCCCGTCCTGTATCTGGCCCATCCCATCACGTATCTGGCCTGTCCCGTCCTGTATCTGGCCCATCCCATTAAAGGTAGTATTATCAAATCCTCCACAAACTTACACCTCCAGGAAATTTAACCTGGGGTGTGTTTTAAATTAAGGTGAGTTCAATAGTTAGAAAAATATGATACTTTCCATAAATTATTAGCAAAATGTTTAAATGACACCTATCAAAAAACAGCCTCCTCCATATCCCCTCAAGCTGTCCTATCCATCACCAAGATAGGTGCATTTTCTGCCATTTAGGTAGAAGTAATCTTCAATTTGCTTCTAATTTAGATAAAGTACTAGGAAGGTATATCATGCAAACTCTACATGTGACGTTTGCCTATTAAACAATAGTTGTAATATTTATTTGCAAAACTTCCATTTTCTCTACACCTGACCTACACTACTTAATTGTAACATCACTGGCGGCGTGCTGGCATGGCTTCCCATCTCACACCATGCAAGACCGCCGACTTACCCATCAATGCTACGCACTATGTTCCTATGCTGGCTCTGTGCATGTGTCTTGGCTGCTTTTTGAGGGCGGTAGCAGCAGCACTTCCTGATTCTTAAAGGAACAGTGCACGCATTCCTAATGTGTCCCCAGTACTATATCTGACCCATCCCGTCTCTGGCCCGTCCCGTCTCTGGCCCGTCCCATCCTGTCTCTGGCCCGTCCCAGCCTGTCCCTGGCCCCTCCAATCCTGTCTATGGCCCGTCCTGTAATGTCTAACCCGCCCCGTCCCGTATCTGGTCCGTCCAGTCGCATATCTGACCCGTTTGGTCCCGTATCTGGCTATCTCTTATCTGGCCCATCTCATCCCGTATCTGTCCCGCCTCGTCCCTTCCCGTCTCTGGCACTTCCTGTCCCGTATCTGACCCAACCAGTCCCTATCTGGCCCGTCCCGTATGTGGCCAGGCCCATTCAGTATCTGGCCCGTCCCGTATCTGGCCCATCCCATCCTGTCCATGGCTCATCTCATATCTAGCCTGTCCTTTCCCATATCTGGCCCGTCCCGTATCTGGCCCATGTCGTCCTGTATCTGGCCTGTCCAATATTTGGCCCGTACCGTCCTGTATCTGTCCTGTCCCGTACTGTATCTGGGGCATCCCGTCCTGTCTCTGGCCCGTCTTTTCCTGTATCTGGACCGTCCCATACCATCTCTGGGCCGTCCCATCCTGTCTATTTCCCGTCCCATAATGTATAGCTCGTCCAGTCCTGTTTCTGGCCCGTCCCGTCCTATCTCTGGCTCGTCCCGTCCTGCATCTGGCCCATCCCATCTCGTATCTGGCCCGTCCCGTATGTGGCCTGTCCTGTCCCGTATCTGGCCTGTCCCTTCCTGTTTCTGGCCAATCCATTCCCATCTTGTCCTGTCTCTGGCCCGTCCCGTCCTGTTTCTGGCCTGTCCCGTCCTGTCTCTGGCCCGTCTGGTGCTGTCTCTGGCCTGTCCAATCCTGTCTCTTGCCAGACCTATCTCTGGTCCGTCCCTTCCTGTCTTTGGCCCGTGCCGTCCTGTCTCTGGCCCGTCCCGTCCTCTCTTTGGCCCGTCCCATCCTCTCTCTTGCCCGTCCTGTCCTGCCTCTGGCCAGTCCCGTCCTGCTCTGGTCCATACCATCCCTGGACCATCCTGTATCCTGTGTTTGGTCGCCCCGTCTCTAGCCCGTCCCATCCTGCCTCTGGTACACCTCGGTCCTTCCTATCTCCGGCCAGTCTCATCCTGTCTTTGGCCCGTCCCGTCCAGTCTCTGGCCCGTCTCGTCCTGTCTCTGGCGTGTCCCGTCCGGTCCTGTCTCTGGCCCGTCCTGTATTTGGTCCATCCCGTATCTGGCCTGTCCCATCCTGTATCTGGCCCATCCCATTAAAGGTAGTATTATCAAATCCTCCACAAAATTAAACCTCCAGAAAATTTAACCTGGGGTGTGTTTTAAATTAAGGTGAGTTTAATAGTTAGAAAAATATGATACTTTCCATAAATTATTAGCAAAATGTTTAAATGACACCTATCAAAAAACAGCCTCCTCCATATCCCCTCAAGCTGTCCTATCCATCACCAAGATAGGTGCATTTTCTGCCATTTAGGTAGAAGTAATCTTCAAACAATTTGCTTCTAATTTAGATAAAGTACTAGGAAGGTATATCATGCAAACTCTACATGTGACGTTTGCCTATTAAACAATAGTTGTAATATTTATTTGCAAAACTTCCACTTTCTCGATGCCTGACCTACACTACTTAATTGTAACATCCATGGCGGCGTGCTGGCATGGCTTCCCATCTCACACCATGCAAGACCGCCGACTTACCCACCAATGCAGGCTGTGCACTATTTGGTCCGTACCGTCCTGTATCTGGCCTGTCCTGTACTGTATCTGGGCCATCCCGTCCTGTCTTTGGCCGTCTTTTCCTGTATCTGTCCCCTTCCGTCTTGTCTCTGGCCCGTCCCGTCCTGTCTATGGCCCGTCCCATAATGTATAGCTTGTCCCGTCCTGATTCTGGCCCGTCCCGTACTGTCTATGGCTCGTCCTGTCCTGTATCTGGCCTGTCGTGTACCGTCTCTGGCCCGTCCCGTCCTGTCTATTTCCCGTCCCATAATGTATAGCTCGTCCCGTCTTGTTTCTGGCCCGTCCCATCCTATCTCTGCCTCGTCCCGTCCAATATCTGGCACGTCCCACATTGTATCTGGCCCGTCCCGCATCTGGCCTGTCCTGTCCCGTATCTGGCCTGTCCCTTCCTGTATCTGGCCAGTCCCTTCCCATCTCGTCCTGTCTCTGGCCTGTCTCGTCCTGTCTCCCCCGTTCCGTCTCTGGCCCGTCCCGTCCCGTCTTTGGCCCGTCCCGTATGGTCTCCGGCCCGTGCTTTCCTGTTTCTGGCCCAGCTCTGGCCCGTCTCATCCCGAATCTGGCCCGCCCTGTATGTGGCCCATCCCGTCCAGTATCTGGCCCGTTCCATATCTGGCCTGTCCCGTATCTGGCATGTCCTGTCCCTGGGCCGGCCTGTCCCGTATCTGGCCCGTCCTGTATCTGGACTGTCCCATATCTGGCCCGTCCCGCATATGAATCGTCCCGTATCTGGCCCGTCACATATCTGGTCCGTACCGTCCTGTAACTGGCCAGTCCCGTCATGTATCTGGTCTGTCCCATTTCTAGCCCATACCGTCCCATATCTGCCTCGTCACGTTTCTGACAAATTCAGTCATGTATCTGGCCCGTCCCGTCCTGTCTCTGGCCCGACCCGTCCTGTCTATGGCCTGTCCCGTAATGTCTCTAGCACATTCCGTCCTGTCTCTGGCCGATCCCGTCCTGTAACTGTTCGGTCCCGTCCTGTATCTGGTCCGTCCCGTCCTGAATCTGACCCGTCCTGTATCTTGGCCCATCCCTTCCTGTATGTGGCCCGTCCCATCACGTCCTATCTCTGGCCCATACCATCCTGAATCTGGCCCGTCCCGTATTTGGCCCGTACCTTCCTGTATCGGGCCCGTCTCGTCCTGTCTCTGGCCTGACCGGTCCTGTCCTGCCTCTGGCCAGTCCCGTCCTGCTCTGGTCCGTCCCTTCGCTGCCCGTCCTGTATCTGGACCGTCCCGTCCTGTATCTGGTCGCCCCGTCTCGGGCCCGTCCCGTCATTTTTCAGACACGGTCCGTCCGGTCCTGTCTCTGGCCTGTCCTGTATCTGGCCCATCCTGTCACGTATCTGGCCTGTCCCGTCCTGTATCTGGCCCATCTCATTAAAGGTAGTATTATCAAATCCTCCACAAATTTACACCTCCAGGAAATTTAACCTGGGGTGTGTTTTAAATTAAGGTGAGTTTAATAGTTAGAAAAATATGATACTTTCCATAAATTATTAGCAAAATGTTTAAATGACACCTATCAAAAAACAGCCTCCTCCATATCCCCTCAAGCTGTCCTATCCATCACCAAGATAGGTGCATTTTCTGCCATTTAGGTAGAAGTAATCTTCAAACAATTTGCTTCTAGTTTAGATAAAGTACTAGGAAGGTATATCATGCAAACTCTACATGTGATGTTTGCCTATTAAACAATAGTTGTAATATTTATTTGAAAAACTTCCATTTTCTCTACGCCTGACCTACACTACTTAATTGTAACATCCATGGCGGCGTGCTGGCATGGCTTCCCATCTCACACCATGCAATACCGCCGACATACCCACCAATGCAGGCTGCGCACTATTTGGCCCGTACCGTCCTGTATCTGGCCTGTCCCGTCCTGTCTTTGGCCCATCTTTTCCTGTATCTGTCCCGTTCCGTCTTGTCTCTGGCACGTCCCGTCCTGTCTATGGCCCGTCCCATAATGTATTGCTTGTCCCGTCCTGTTTCTGGCCCGTCCCGTACTGTCTCTGGCTCGTCCTGTCCTGTATCTGGCCCATCGCGTACCGTCTCTGGCCCGTCCCGTCCTTTCTATTTACCGTCCCATAACGCATAGCTCGTCCCATCCTGTTTCTGGCCCATCCTATCTCTGCCTCGTCCCGTCCTAAATCTGGCCCGTCCCGTCTCGTATATAGCCCGTCCCGCATCTGGCCTGTCCTGTCCCGTATCTGGCCTGTCCCTTCCTGTATCTGGCCAGTCCCTTCCCATCTCGTCCTGTCTCTGGCCTGTCCCGTCCTGTCTCTGGCACGTCTGGTGCTATCTCTGGCCTGTCCAATCCTGTCTCTTGCCCGTCCCGTCTCTGGCCCGTCCGGTCCAGTCTTTGGCCCGTCCCGTCCTGTCTCTGGCCCATCCCTTCCTGTCTCTGGCCCAGCTCTGGCCCGTCTCGTCCCATATCTGGCCCGCCCGATATCTGGCCCATCCCGTCTAGTATCTGGCACTTTCCATATCTGGCCTGTCCCGTATCTGGCACGTCCTGTCCCTGGCCCGGCCTGTCCCGTATCTGTCCCGTCCTGTATCTGTCCTGTCCCGTATCTGGCCCATCCCGCATCTGACCCGTCCCGTATCTGGCCCATCCCATCCCATATCTGGCCCGTCCCATCATGTATCTGGGCTGTCCCATATCTGACCCATCCCGTCTAGTATCTGGCACGTTCCATATCTGGCCTGTCCCGTATCTGGCACGTCCTGTCCCTGGCCCGGCCTGTCCCGTATCTGGCCCGTCCTGTATTTGGCCTGTCCCGTATCTGGCCCGTCCCGCATCTGACCCGTCCCGTATCTGGCCCGTCCCGTCCCGTATTTGGTCCGTACCGTCCTGTATCTGGCCCGTCCCATATCTGGCTCGTCACGTTTCTGGCCCATCCCGTCATGTATCTGGCCCGTCCCATCCTGTCTCTGGCTCGACCCGTCCTGTGTATGGCCTATTCCTTAATGTCTCTAGCACATTCCGTCCTCTCTCTGGCCCATGCCGTCCTGTATCTGGTCGGTCCCGTCCTGTATCTGGCCCGTCCTATCCTGAATCTGGCCCGTCCCGTATCTGGCCCGTCCCTTTCTGTATCGGGCCCGTCCCATCCTGTCCTGTCTATGGCCCATCCTGTCTTGAATCTGGCCCGTCCCGTATCTGGCCCGTCCCTTCCTGTATCAGGCCCGTCCCGACCTGTCATGGCCTAACTGGTCCTGTCCTGCCTCTGGCCAGTCCCGTCCTGCTCTGATCCGTCCCATCCCTGGCCCGTCCTGTATCTGGACCGTCCCATCCTGTATCTGGTCGCCTCGTCTCTGGCCCGTCCCGTCCTTTCTCAGGCACGTCCCGTCCGGTCCTGTCTCTGGCCTGTCCTGCATCTGGCCCATCCCATTAAAGGTAGTATTATCAAATCCTCCACAAATTTAAACCTCCAGGAAATTTAACCTGGGGTGTGTTTTAAATTAAGGTGAGTTTAATAGTTAGAAAAATATGATACTTTCCATAAATTATTAGCAAAATATTTAAATGACACCTATCAAAAAACAGCCTCCTCCATATCCCCTCAAGCTGTCCTATCCATCACCAAGATAGGTGCATTTTCTACCATTTAGGTAGAAGTAATCTTCAAACAATTTGCTTCTAATTTAGATAAAGCACTAGGAAGGTATATCATGCAAACTCTACATGTGATGTTTGCCTAGTAAACAATAGTTGTAATATTTATTTACAAAACTTCCATTTTCTCTACGCCTGACCTAAACTACTTAATTGTAACATCCATGGCGGCGTTGTGGCATGGCTTCCCATCTCACACCATGCAAGAGAGCCGACTTACCCACCAATGCAGGCTGCGCACTATTTGGCCCGTACAGTCCTGTCTTTGGCCAGTCTTTTCCTGTATCTGTCCCGTTCCGTCTTGTCTCTGGCCCGTCCCGTCCTGTATATGGCCCGTCCCATAATGTATTGCTTGTCCCGTCCTGTTTCTGGCCCGTCACGTACTGTCTCTGGCTCGTCCTGTCCTGTATCTGGCCCGTCGCGTACCGTCTATGGCCCGTCCCGTCCTGTCTATTTCCCGTCCCATAATGTATAGCTCGTCCCGTCCTGTTTCTGGCCCGTCCCATCCTATCTCTGCCTCATCCCGTCCTATATATGGCCCATCCCGTCTCGTATCTGGCCCGTCCCGCAACTGGCCTGTCCTGTCCCGTATCTGGCCTGTCCCTTCCTGTATCTGGCCAGTCCCTTCCCATCTTGTCCTGTCTCTGGCCTGTCCCGTCCTGTCTCTGGCCCGTCCGGTGCTATCTCTGGCATGTCCAATCCTGTCTCTTACCCGTCCCGTCTCTGGCCCGTCCGGTCCAGTCTTTGGCCCGTCCTGTCCTGTCTCTGGCCCATCCCTTCCTGTCTCTGGCGCAGCTCTGGTCCGTCTCGTCCTGTATCTGGCCCGCCCTGTATCTGGCCCATCCCATCCAGTATCTGGCCCGTTCCATATCTGGCCTGTCCCGTATCTGGCACGTCCTGTCCCTGGCCCGTCCTGTATCTGGCCTGTCCCGTATCTGGCCCGTCCCGCATCTGACCCGTCCCGTATCTGGCCCGTCCCGTCCCGTATTTGGTCCGTACCGTCCTGTATCTGGCCCGTCCCGTAATGTATGTGGGCTGTCCCATATCTGTCCCATACCATCCCATATTTGGCTCGTCACGTTTCTGGCCCATCCCGTCATGAATCTGGCCTGTCCCATCCTGTCTCTGGCCCGACCCGTCCTGTCTATGGCCTGTCCCGTAATGTCTCTAGCACATTCCGTCCTGTCTCTGGCCCATCCCGTCCTGTATCTGGTCGGTCCCGTCCTGTATCTGGCCCGTACCGTCCTGTATCTGGCCCGTCCCGTCCTGAATGTGGCACGTCCAGTATATGGCCCGTCCCTTCCTGTATCTGGCCCGTCCCATCACGTCCTATCTCTGGCCCATCCCGTCTTGGATCTGGCCCGTCCCGTATCTGGCCCATCCCTTCCTGTATCTGGCCCATCCCGTCCTGTCTCTGGCCTGACCAGTCCAGTCCTGCCTCTGGCCAGTCCCGTCCTACTCTGGTCCGTCCCGTCCCTGGCCCATCCTGTATCTGAACCGTCCCGTCCTGTATCTGGTCGCCCCGTACTGTATCTGGGCCATCCCATCCTGTCTCTGGCCCGTCTTTTCCTGTATCTGGACCGTCCCGTCCAGTCTCTGGACGGTCTCATAATGTATAGCATGTCCTGTCCTGTTTCTGGCCCGTCCCATCCTGTCACTTGCTCGTCCTGTCCTGTATCTGGCACGTCCCGTACCGTCTCTGGCCCGTCCCATCCTGTCTATTTCCCGTCCCATAATGTATTACTCGTCCAGTCCTGTTTCTGGCCCGTCCTGTCCTATCTCTGGCTCGTCCCGTCCTTTATCTGGCCCGTCCCATCTCGTATGTGGCCCGTCCCGCATCTGGCCTGTCCTGTCCCATATCTGGCCTGTCCCTTCCTGTATCTGGCCAGTCCCTTCCCATCTCGTCCTGTCTCTGGCCTGTCCCGTCCTGTCTCTGGCACGTCTGGTGCTATCTCTGGCCTGTCCAATCCTGTCTCTTGCCCATCCCGTCTCTGGCCCGTCCGGTCCAGTCTTTGGCCCGTCCCGTCCTGTCTCTGGCCCATCCCTTCCTGTCTCTGGCCCAGCTCTGGCCCGTCTAGTCCCATATCTGGCCCGCCCGATATCTGGCCCATCCCGTCTAGTATCTGGCACGTTCCATATCTGGCCTGTCCCGTATATGGCACGTCCTGTCCCTGGCCCGGCCTATCCCGTATCTGGCCCGTCCTGTATCTGTCCTGTCCCGTATCTGGCCCATCCCGCATCTGACCCGTCCCGTATCTGGCCCATCCCATCCCGTATCTGGCCCGTCCCATCATGTATCTGGGCTGTCCCATATCTGACCCATCCCGTCTAGTATCTGGCACGTTCCATATCTGGCCTGTCCCGTATCTGGCACGTCCTGTCCCTGGCCCGGCCTGTCCCGTATCTGGCCCGTCCTGTATTTGGCCTGTCCCGTATCTGGCCCGTCCCGCATCTGACCCGTCCCGTATCTGGCCCGTTCCGTCCCGTATTTGGTCCGTACCGTCCTGTATCTGGCCCGTCCCGTCCCATATCTGGCTCGTCACGTTTCTGGCCCATCCCGTCATGTATCTGGCCCGTCCCATCCTGTCTCTGGCTCGACCCGTCCTGTGTATGGCCTATTCCTTAATGTCTCTAGCACATTCCGTCCTCTCTCTGGCCCATCCCGTCCTGTATCTGGTCGGTCCCGTCCTGTATCTGGCCCGTCCCATCCTGAATCTGGCCCGTCCCGTATCTGGCCCGTCCCTTCCTGTATCGGGCCCGTCCCATCCTGTCCTGTCTATGGCCCATCCTGTCTTGAATCTGGCCCGTCCCGTATCTGGCCCGTCCCTTCCTGTATCAGGCCCGTCCCGACCTGTCTCTGGCCTAACTGGTCCTGTCCTGCCTCTGGCCAGTCCAGTCCTGCTCTGGTCCGTCCCGTCCCTGGCCCGTCCTGTATCTGGACCGTCCCGTCCTGTATCTGGTCGCCTCGTCTCTGGCCCGTCCCGTCCTTTCTCAGGCACGTCCCGTCCGGTCCTGCCTCTGGCCTGTCCTGCATCTGGCCCATCCCGTCACGTATCTGGCCTGTCCCGTCCTGTATCTGGCCCATCCCATTAAAGGTAGTATTATCAAATCCTCCACAAATTTAAACCTCCAGGAAATTTAACCTGGGGTGTGTTTTAAATTAAGGTGAGTTCAATAGTTAGAAAAATATGATACTTTCCATAAATTATTAGCAAAATGTTTAAATGACACCTATCAAAAAACAGCCTCCTCCATATCCCCTCAAGCTGTCCTATCCATCACCAAGATAGGTGCATTTTCTACCATTTAGGTAGAAGTAATCTTCAAACAATTTGCTTCTAATTTAGATAAAGCACTAGGAAGGTATATCATGCAAACTCTACATGTGATGTTTGCCTAGTAAACAATAGTTGTAATATTTATTTACAAAACTTCCATTTTCTCTACGCCTGACCTACACTACTTAATTGTAACATCCATGGCGGCGTTGTGGCATGGCTTCCCATCTCACACCATGTAAGAGAGCCGACTTACCCACCAATGCAGGCTGCGCACTATTTGGCCCGTACAGTCCTGTCTTTGGCCAGTCTTTTCCTGTATCTGTCCCGTTCCGTCTTGTCTCTGGCCCGTCCCGTCCTGTATATGGCCCGTCCCATAATGTATTGCTTGTCCCGTCCTGTTTCTGGCCCGTCACGTACTGTCTCTGGCTCGTCCTGTCCTGTATCTGGCCCGTCGCGTACCGTCTATGGCCCGTCCCGTCCTGTCTATTTCCCGTCCCATAATGTATAGCTCGTCCCGTCCTGTTTCTGGCCCGTCCCATCCTATCTCTGCCTCATCCCGTCCTATATATGGCCCATCCCGTCTCGTATCTGGCCCGTCCCGCAACTGGCCTGTCCTGTCCCGTATCTGGCCTGTCCCTTCCTGTATCTGGCCAGTCCCTTCCCATCTTGTCCTGTCTCTGGCCTGTCCCGTCCTGTCTCTGGCCCGTCCGGTGCTATCTCTGGCATGTCCAATCCTGTCTCTTACCCGTCCCGTCTCTGGCCCGTCCGGTCCAGTCTTTGGCCCGTCCTGTCCTGTCTCTGGCCCATCCCTTCCTGTCTCTGGCGCAGCTCTGGTCCGTCTCGTCCTGTATCTGGCCCGCCCTGTATCTGGCCCATCCCATCCAGTATCTGGCCCGTTCCATATCTGGCCTGTCCCGTATCTGGCACGTCCTGTCCCTGGCCCGTCCTGTATCTGGCCTGTCCCGTATCTGGCCCGTCCCGCATCTGACCCGTCCCGTATCTGGCCCGTCCCGTCCCGTATTTGGTCCGTACCGTCCTGTATCTGGCCCGTCCCGTAATGTATGTGGGCTGTCCCATATCTGTCCCATACCATCCCATATTTGGCTCGTCACGTTTCTGGCCCATCCCGTCATGAATCTGGCCTGTCCCATCCTGTCTCTGGCCCGACTCGTCCTGTCTATGGCCTGTCCCGTAATGTCTCTAGCACATTCCGTCCTGTCTCTGGCCCATCCCGTCCTGTATCTGGTCGGTCCCGTCCTGTATCTGGCCCGTCCCGTCCTGTATCTGGCCCGTCCCGTCCTGAATGTGGCACGTCCAGTATATGGCCCGTCCCTTCCTGTATCTGGCCCGTCCCATCACGTCCTATCTCTGGCCCATCCCGTCTTGAATCTGGCCCGTCCCGTATCTGGCCCATCCCTTCCTGTATCTGGCCCATTCCGTCCTGTCTCTGGCCTGACCAGTCCAGTCCTGCCTCTGGCCAGTCCCGTCCTACTCTGGTCCGTCCCGTCCCTGGCCCGTCCTGTATCTGAACCGTCCCGTCCTGTATCTGGTCGCCCCGTACTGTATCTGGGCCATCCCATCCTGTCTCTGGCCCGTCTTTTCCTGTATCTGGACCGTCCCGTCCAGTCTCTGGACGGTCTCATAATGTATAGCATGTCCTGTCCTGTTTCTGGCCCGTCCCATCCTGTCACTTGCTCGTCCTGTCCTGTATCTGGCACGTCCCGTACCGTCTCTGGCCCGTCCCATCCTGTCTATTTCCCGTCCCATAATGTATTACTCGTCCAGTCCTGTTTCTGGCCCGTCCTGTCCTATCTCTGGCTTGTCCCGTCCTGTATCTGGCCCGTCCCATCTCGTATGTGGCCCGTCCCGCATCTGGCCTGTCCTGTCCCATATCTGGCCTGTCCCTTCCTGTATCTGGCCAGTCCCTTCCCATCTCGTCCTGTCTCTGGCCTGTCCCGTTCTGTCTCTGGCCTGTCCCGTCCTGTCTCTGACCCATCCGGTGCTACCTCTGGCCTGTCCAATCCTGTCTCTTGCCTGTCCCATCTCTGGCCCGTCCCGTCCTGTCTTTGGCCCATCACGTCCTGTCTCTGGAACGTCCCGTCCTCTCTTTTGCCCGTCCCGTCCTCTCTCTTGCCCGTCCCCTCCTGTCTCTGGCCCGACCTGTCCTGTCCTACCTCAGACCAGTCCCGTACTACTCTGTCCCGTCCCATCCCTGGACTGTCCTGTATCTGGACCGTCCAGTCCTGTATCTGTCGCCCCGTTTCTAGCCCGTCCAGTCTTGTCTCTGGCACGCCTCAGTCCGTCCTATCTCCGGCCCGTCCAGTATTGTCTCTGGCCCGTCTCGTCATGTCTCTGGATCGTCCCGTCCGGTCCTGACTCTGGCCCGTCCTGTATCTGGCCCATTCCGTATCTGGCCTGTTCCGTCCTGTATCTGGCCCATCCCATTAAAGGTAGTATTATCAAATCCTCCACAAATTTACACATAAAGGAACTTTAACCTGGGGTGTGTTTTAAATTAAGGTGAGTTCAATAGTTAGAAAAATATGATACTTTCCATAAATTATTAGCAAAATGTTTCAATGACACCTATAAAAAAAACAGCCTCCTCCATATCCCCTCAAGCTGTCCTATCCATCACCAAGATAGGTGCATCTTCTGCCATTTAGGTAGAAGTAATCTTCAAACAATTTGCTTCTAATTTAGATAAAGTACCAGGAAGGTATATCATGCAAACTCTACATGTGATGTTTGCCTATTAAACAATAGTTGTAATATTTATTTGCAAAACTTCCATTTTCTCTACACCTGACCTACACTACTTAATTGTAACATCCCTGGCGGCGTGCTGGCATGGCTTCCCATCTCACACCATGCAAGACCGTCGACTTACCCACCAATGCAGGCTGCGCACTATGTTCCTATGCTGTCTGTGTGCATGTGTCTTGGCTGCTTGTTGAGGGCGGTAGCGGCAGCACTTCCTGATTCTTAAAGGAACAGTGCACGCATTCCTAATGTGTCCCCAGTTCTGTATCTCACCCGTCCCGGTCTCTGGCCCGTCGCGGTCTCTGGCCCATCCCGTCCTGTCTCTTGCCCGTTCCTGGCCCCTCCCATCCTGTCTATGGCCCCTCCTGTAATGTCTAACCCGCCCCTTCCCGTATCTGGTCCGTCCAGTCCCATATCTGACCTGTTTAGTCCCGTATCTGGCTGTCCCTTATGTTGCCCATCTCATCCCGTATCTGGCCCACCTCGTCCCTTCCCGTCTCTGGCACGTCCTGTCCCGTATCTGACCATACCAGTCCCTATCTGGCCCGTCCCGTATATGGCCAGGCCCATTCAGTATCTGGCCCGTCCCATCCTGTCCATGGCTCATCCCATATCTAGCCTGTCCTGTCCCATATCTGGACCGTCCCGTATCTGGCCCATGTCGTCCTGTATCTGGCCTGTCCAATATTTGGCCCGTACCGTCCTGTCTCTGGCTCGTCCTGTCCTGTATCTGGTCCGACCCATACCGTCGCTGGCCCGTCCCATCCTGTCTATTTCCCGTCCCATAATGTATAGCTCGTCCCATCCTGTTTCTGGCCCGTCCCATCCTATCTCTGCCTCGTCCCGTCCTATATCTGGCCCGTCCCATCTCGTATCTGGCCCGTCCCGCATCTGGCCTGTCCTGTCCTGTATCTGGCCTGTCCTTTCCTGTATCTGGCCAGTCCCTTCCCATCTCGTCCTGTCTGTGGCCTGTCCCGTCCTGTCTCTGGCCCGTCCGGTGCTATCTCTGGCCTGTCCCCAGGATGCGCAGTAATATGGGATCGTGTTCTTATCATTTCTCCCACAGTCCCTGCAGCTTCAGCCGCACAGATCGGACCCCGGGGCGAGGGGTGATACCTGCTGCAATCCTTGTATCCTGAAGTACTGCGGCCGCTGTACTGGGGTCCTAGAAAGTTATACCCCAGGGAAGACAGTGGAAGGAGGAACACGGAAAGGGATCATTCATACTTATCCATCACTTAGTAATCGCCATCTTCCATCTGTGGCCTGGAGAAAATGCTGGTCTTGCTTGTAATCGGAGGGGAGGACACATCTGCCGGTGAGACGACTGCTCTGCTCCAGTGATCGGCTGCAACTGGTGTGAGTGGGGGATTGAGCTATGTAATAAGGGAGAAAACGATGATGTCATAAAGGAAGAAAAGGTGATGATGTCATAAGAGCAGAGAGAAGCCCAGGACGAGCACAGCAATAGCTCCTACAGCAATTCATTATTTTCACAGCTTAATGTTTTTTGTAATCTGGAATAAATCTTTATGCAGAGGCTTCTCTGTGATAGAACAACCACCCCCACCATACACAGCACAGGATGGGCCCCGGAATCACTGCTATTGTGCACTTGATGTAATCTATAAATATGGACATCCTGGCACAGAAAGTGAAATAACCAATACTTGCATTCACCAGTAGAGGGAGCGCAAGAGCGAGTAGCATAAAGCCGCACATTACATGTCCTATGTATACAATTACCGGGCGGTAGAGGGCGCAATTTGATAAAAAAGGAATAAATAAAATCACCAACTGTAGCTCGCCAGCGCCGCCTCCAGGGTCCTTCCTCCGGCATAAAGCACAGTGACGGCCTCCAACACCGCCCTCTGCGCGCCCCCGGCCGTCGGTACCTCCCAGCTCTGTCAGCGCCGCCCGGGACAGGAGATGAGGCTGCGCTTGTTACCTCAGCAGGACGCAGGATACTTCTTGCCGTTGGAGCCGGTGTTACGCAGGGGACGTCGGTCAGCGCGATGACGTCACTGCATGGCACCGACAAGCGTTGACTGTGAGACGTGATAGAAGAGGAGGCGGAGGCTGCGGTGACCCGGAGCCTGGAAGAAGGAGGAGAAGAGAGTTCATTTTTATTCTTATATTATTTGGCCTCTGACTGGGGGACATTATATTATATGTGGGTCTGTGAGGACATTATATTATATGTGGGTCTGTGAGGACATTATATTATATGTGGGTCTGTGAGGACATTATATTATATTTGGGTCTGTGAGGACATTATATTATATGTGGGTCTGTGGGGACATTATATTATATGTGGGTCTGTGAGGACATTATATTATATGTGGGTCTGTGAGGACATTATATTATATGTGGTTCTGTGAGGATATTATATTATATGTGGGTCTGTGAGGACATTATATTATATGTGGGTCTGTGAGGACATTATATTATATGTGGGTCTGTGAGGACATTATATTATATGTGGCTCTGTGAGGACATTATATTATATGTGGGTCTGTGAGGACATTATATTATATGTGGGTCTGTGAGGACATTATATTATATGTGGGTCTGTGAGGACATTATATTATATGTGGGTCTGTGAGGACATTATATTATATGTGGGTCTGTGAGGACATTATATTATATGTGGGTCTGTGGGGACATTATATTATATGTGGTTCTGTGGTAACATTATATTATATGTGGGTCTGTGAGGACATTATATTATATGTGGGTCTGTGAGGACATTATATTATATGTGGGTCTGTGAGGACATTATATTATATGTGGGTCTGTGAGGACATTATATTATATGTGGGTCTGTGGGGACATTATATTATATGTGGGTCTGTGAGGACATTATATTATATGTGGGGCTGTGGGGACATTATATTATATGTGGGTCTGTGGGGACATTATATTATATGTGGGTCTGTGAGGACATTATATTATATGTGGGTCTGTGGGGATATTATATTATATGTGGGTCTGTGGGGACATTATATTATATGTGGGTCTGTGAGGACATTATATTATATGTGGGTCTGTGGGGACATTATATTATATGTGGGTCTGTGAGGACATTATATTATATGTGGGTCTGTGGGGACATTATATTATATGTGGGTCTGTGAGGACATTATATTATATGTGGGTCTGTGAGGACATTATATTATATGTGGGTCTGTGAGGACATTATATTATATGTGGGTCTGTGAGGACATTATATTATATGTGGGTCTGTGGGGACATTATATTATATGTGGGTCTGTGAGGACATTATATTATATGTGGGTCTGTGAGGACATTATATTATATGTGGGTCTGTGAGGACATTATATTATATGTGGGTCTGTGAGGACATTATATTATATGTGGGTCTGTGAGGACATTATATTATATGTGGGTCTGTGAGGACATTATATTATATGTGGGTCTGTGAGGACATTATATTGTATGTGGGTCTGTGAGGACATTATATTATATGTGGGGCTGTGGGGACATTATATTATATGTGGGTCTGTGGGGACATTATATTATATGTGGGTCTGTGAGGACATTATATTATATGTGGGTCTGTGAGGACATTATATTATATGTGGGTCTGTGAGGACATTATATTATATGTGGGTCTGTGAGGACATTATATTATATGTGGGTCTGTGAGGACATTATATTATATGTGGGTCTGTGAGGACATTATATTATATGTGGGTCTGTGAGGACATTATATTATATGTGGGTCTGTGAGGACATTATATTATATGTGGGTCTGTGAGGACATTATATTATATGTGGGTCTGTGAGGACATTATATTATATGTGGGTCTGTGAGGACATTATATTATATGTGGGTCTGTGAGGACATTATATTATATGTGGGTCTGTGGGGACATTATATTATATGTGGGTCTGTGGGGACATTATATTATATGTGGGTCTGTGAGGACATTATATTATATGTGGGTCTGTGAGGATATTATATTATATGTGGGTCTGTGAGGACATTATATTATATGTGGGTCTGTGGGGACATTAAATTATATGTGGGTCTGTGAGGACATTATATTATATGTGGGTCCGTGAGGACATTATATTATATGTGGGTCTGTGAGGACATTATATTATATGTGGGTCTGTGGGACATTATATTATATGTGGGTCTGTGGGGACATTATATTATATGTGGGTCTGTGAGGACATTATATTATATGTGGGTCTGTGAGGACATTATATTATATGTGGGTCTGTGAGGACATTATATTATATGTGGATCTGTGAGGACATTATATTATATGTGGGTCTGTGGGGACATTATATTATATGTGGGTCTGTGAGGACATTATATTATATGTGGGTCTGTGAGGACATTATATTATATGTGGGTCTGTGGGGACATTATATTATATGTGGGTCTGTGAGGACATTATATTATATGTGGGTCTGTGAGGACATTATATTATATGTGGGGCTGTGGGGACATTATATTATATGTGGGTCTGTGGGGACATTATATTATATGTGGGTCTGTGAGGACATTATATTATATGTGGGTCTGTGGGGATATTATATTATATGTGGGTCTGTGGGGACATTATATTATATGTGGGTCTGTGAGGACATTATATTATATGTGGGTCTGTGGGGACATTATATTATATGTGGGTCTGTGAGGACATTATATTATATGTGGGTCTGTGAGGACATTATATTATATGTGGGTCTGTGAGGACATTATATTATATGTGGGTCTGTGAGGACATTATATTATATGTGGGTCTGTGGGGACATTATATTATATGTGGGTCTGTGAGGACATTATATTATATGTGGGTCTGTGGGGACATTATATTATATGTGGGTCTGTGAGGACATTATATTATATGTGGGTCTGTGAGGACATTATATTATATGTGGGTCTGTGAGGACATTATATTATATGTGGGTCTGTGAGGACATTATATTATATGTGGGTCTGTGGGGACATTATATTATATGTGGGTCTGTGAGGACATTATATTATATGTGGGTCTGTGGGGACATTATATTATATGTGGGTCTGTGAGGACATTATATTATATGTGGGTCTGTGAGGACATTATATTATATGTGGGTCTGTGAGGACATTATATTATATGTGGGTCTGTGAGGACATTATATTATATGTGGGTCTGTGAGGACATTATATTATATGTGGGTCTGTGAGGACATTATATTATATGTGGGTCTGTGAGGACATTATATTGTATGTGGGTCTGTGAGGACATTATATTATATGTGGGGCTGTGGGGACATTATATTATATGTGGGTCTGTGGGGACATTATATTATATGTGGGTCTGTGAGGACATTATATTATATGTGGGTCTGTGAGGACATTATATTATATGTGGGTCTGTGAGGACATTATATTATATGTGGGTCTGTGAGGACATTATATTATATGTGGGTCTGTGAGGACATTATATTATATGTGGGTCTGTGAGGACATTATATTATATGTGGGTCTGTGAGGACATTATATTATATGTGGGTCTGTGAGGACATTATATTATATGTGGGTCTGTGAGGACATTATATTATATGTGGGTCTGTGAGGACATTATATTATATGTGGGTCTGTGAGGACATTATATTATATGTGGGTCTGTGGGGACATTATATTATATGTGGGTCTGTGGGGACATTATATTATATGTGGGTCTGTGAGGACATTATATTATATGTGGGTCTGTGAGGATATTATATTATATGTGGGTCTGTGAGGACATTATATTATATGTGGGTCTGTGGGGACATTAAATTATATGTGGGTCTGTGAGGACATTATATTATATGTGGGTCCGTGAGGACATTATATTATATGTGGGTCCGTGAGGACATTATATTATATGTGGGTCTGTGGGACATTATATTATATGTGGGTCTGTGGGGACATTATATTATATGTGGGTCTGTGAGGACATTATATTATATGTGGGTCTGTGAGGACATTATATTATATGTGGGTCTGTGAGGACATTATATTATATGTGGATCTGTGAGGACATTATATTATATGTGGGTCTGTGGGGACATTATATTATATGTGGGTCTGTGAGGACATTATATTATATGTGGGTCTGTGAGGACATTATATTATATGTGGGTCTGTGGGGACATTATATTATATGTGGGTCTGTGAGGACATTATATTATATGTGGGTCTGTGAGGACATTATATTATATGTGGGGCTGTGGGGACATTATATTATATGTGGGTCTGTGGGGACATTATATTATATGTGGGTCTGTGAGGACATTATATTATATGTGGGTCTGTGGGGATATTATATTATATGTGGGTCTGTGGGGACATTATATTATATGTGGGTCTGTGAGGACATTATATTATATGTGGGTCTGTGGGGACATTATATTATATGTGGGTCTGTGAGGACATTATATTATATGTGGGTCTGTGAGGACATTATATTATATGTGGGTCTGTGAGGACATTATATTATATGTGGGTCTGTGAGGACATTATATTATATGTGGGTCTGTGGGGACATTATATTATATGTGGGTCTGTGAGGACATTATATTATATGTGGGTCTGTGAGGACATTATATTATATGTGGGTCTGTGAGGACATTATATTATATGTGGGTCTGTGAGGACATTATATTATATGTGGGTCTGTGAGGACATTATATTACATGTGGGTCTGTGAGGACATTATATTATATGTGGGTCTGTGAGGACATTATATTATATGTGGGTCTGTGAGGACATTATATTATATGTGGGGCTGTGGGGACATTATATTATATGTGGGTCTGTGGGGACATTATATTATATGTGGGTCTGTGAGGACATTATATTATATGTGGGTCTGTGAGGACATTATATTATATGTGGGTCTGTGAGGACATTATATTATATGTGGGTCTGTGAGGACATTATATTATATGTGGGTCTGTGAGACATTATATTATATGTGGGTCTGTGAGGACATTATATTATATGTGGGTCTGTGAGGACATTATATTGTATGTGGGTCTGTGAGGACATTATATTATATGTGGGGCTGTGGGGACATTATATTATATGTGGGTCTGTGGGGACATTATATTATATGTGGGTCTGTGAGGACATTATATTATATGTGGGTCTGTGAGGACATTATATTATATGTGGGTCTGTGAGGACATTATATTATATGTGGGTCTGTGAGGACATTATATTATATGTGGGTCTGTGAGGACATTATATTATATGTGGGTCTGTGAGGACATTATATTATATGTGGGTCTGTGAGGACATTATATTATATGTGGGTCTGTGAGGACATTATATTATATGTGGGTCTGTGAGGACATTATATTATATGTGGGTCTGTGAGGACATTATATTATATGTGGGTCTGTGAGGACATTATATTATATGTGGGTCTGTGAGGACATTATATTATATGTGGGTCTGTGAGGACATTATATTATATGTGGGTCTGTGGGGACATTATATTATAAGTGGGTCTGTGGGGACATTATATTATATGTGGGTCTGTGAGGACATTATATTATATGTGGGTCTGTGAGGATATTATATTATATGTGGGTCTGTGAGGACATTATATTATATGTGGGTCTGTGGGGACATTAAATTATATGTGGGTCTGTGAGGACATTATATTATATGTGGGTCCGTGAGGACATTATATTATATGTGGGTCTGTGAGGACATTATATTATATGTGGGTCTGTGGGACATTATATTATATGTGGGTCTGTGGGGACATTATATTATATGTGGGTCTGTGAGGACATTATATTATATGTGGGTCTGTGAGGACATTATATTATATGTGGGTCTGTGAGGACATTATATTATATGTGGATCTGTGAGGACATTATATTATATGTGGGTCTGTGGGGACATTATATTATATGTGGGTCTGTGAGGACATTATATTATATGTGGGTCTGTGAGGACATTATATTATATGTGGGTCTGTGGGGACATTATATTATATGTGGGTCTGTGAGGACATTATATTATATGTGGGTCTGTGAGGACATTATATTATATGTGGGTCTGTGAGGACATTATATTATATGTGGGTCTGTGAGGACATTATATTATATGTGGGTCTGTGAGTACATTATATTATATGTGGGTCTGTGAGGACATTATATTATATGTGGGTCTGTGAGGACATTATATTATATGTGGGTCTGTGGGGACATTATATTATATGTGGGTCTGTGAGGACATTATATTATATGTGGGTCTGTGAGGACATTATATTATATGTGGGTCTGTGAGGACATTATATTATATGTGGGTCTGTGGGGACATTATATTATATGTGGGTCTGTGAGGACATTATATTATATGTGGGTCTGTGAGGACATTATATTATATGTGGGTCTGTGAGGACATTATATTATATGTGGGTCTGTGAGGACATTATATTATATGTGGGGCTGTGGTAACATTATATTATATGTGGGTCTGTGGGGACATTATATTATATGTGGGTCCGTGAGGACATTATATTATATGTGGGTCTGTGAGGACATTATATTATATGTGGGTCTGTGAGGACATTATATTATATGTGGGTCTGTGAGGACATTATATTATATGTGGGTCTGTGAGGACATTATATTATATGTGGATCTGTGAGGACATTATATTATATGTGGGTCTGTGAGGACATTATTTTATATGTGGATCTGTGAGGACGTTATATTATATGTGGGTCTGTGGGGACATTATATTATATGTGGGTCTGTGAGGACATTATATTATATGTGGGTCTGTGGGGACATTATATTATATGTGGGTCAGTGGGGACATTATATTATATGTGGGTCTGTGAGGACATTATATTATATGTGGGTCTGTGAGGACATTATATTATATGTGGGTCTGTGAGGACATTATATTATATGTGGGTCTGTGGGGACATTATATTATATGTGGGTCTGTGAGGACATTATATTATATGTGGGTCTGTGGGGACATTATATTATATGTGGGTCTGTGAGGACATTATATTATATGTGGGTCTGTGAGGACATTATATTATATGTGGGTCTGTGAGGACATTATATTATATGTGGGTCTGTGGGGACATTATATTATATGTGGGTCTGTGAGGACATTATATTATATGTGGGTCAGTGGGGACATTATATTATATGTGGGTCTGTGAGGACATTATATTATATGTGGGTCTGTGAGGACATTATATTATATGTGGGTCTGTGGGGACATTATATTATATGTGGGTCAGTGGGGACATTATATTATATGTGGGACATTATATTATATGTGGGTCTGTGAGGACATTATATTATATGTGGGTCTGTGGGGACATTATATTATATGTGGGTCTGTGGGGACATTATATTATATGTGGGTCTGTGGGGACATTATATTATATGTGGGTCAGTGGGGACATTATATTATATGTGGGACATTATATTATATGTGGGTCTGTGAGGACATTATATTATATGTGGGTCTGTGAGGACATTATATTATATGTGGGTCTGTGGGGACATTATATTATATGTGGGTCTGTGGGGACATTATATTATATGTGGGTCTGTGAGGACATTATATTATATGTGGGTCTGTGAGGACATTATATTATATGTGGGTCTGTGGGGACATTATATTATATGTGGGTCTGTGAGGACATTATATTATATGTGGGTCTGTGAGGACATTATATTATATGTGGGTCTGTGAGGACATTATATTATATGTGGGTCTGTGGGGACATTATATTATATGTGGGTCTGTGAGGACATTATATTATATGTGGGTCTGTGGGGACATTATATTATATGTGGGTCTGTGAGGACATTATATTATATGTGGGTCTGTGAGGACATTATATTATATGTGGGTCTGTGGGGACATTATATTATATGTGGGTCTGTGAGGACATTATATTATATGTGGGTCTGTGAGGACATTATATTATATGTGGGTCTGTGAGGACATTATATTATATGTGGGTCTGTGGGGACATTATATTATATGTGGGTCAGTGGGGACATTATATTATATGTGGGACATTATATTATATGTGGGTCTGTGAGGACATTATATTATATGTGGGTCTGTGGGGACATTATATTATATGTGGGTCTGTGGGGACATTATATTATATGTGGGTCTGTGGGGACATTATATTATATGTGGGTCAGTGGGGACATTATATTATATGTGGGACATTATATTATATGTGGGTCTGTGAGGACATTATATTATATGTGGGTCTGTGAGGACATTATATTATATGTGGGTCTGTGGGGACATTATATTATATGTGGGTCTGTGGGGACATTATATTATATGTGGGTCTGTGAGGACATTATATTATATGTGGGTCTGTGAGGACATTATATTATATGTGGGTCTGTGGGGACATTATATTATATGTGGGTCTGTGAGGACATTATATTATATGTGGGTCTGTGAGGACATTATATTATATGTGGGTCTGTGAGGACATTATATTATATGTGGGTCTGTGGGGACATTATATTATATGTGGGTCTGTGAGGACATTATATTATATGTGGGTCTGTGGGGACATTATATTATATGTGGGTCTGTGAGGACATTATATTATATGTGGGTCTGTGGGGACATTACATTATATGTGGGTCTGTGGGGACATTATATTATATGTGGGTCTGTGAGGATATTATATTATATGTGGGTCTGTGAGGACATTATATTATATGTGGGTCTGTGAGGACATTATATTATATGTGGGTCTGTGGGGACATTATATTATATGTGGGTCCGTGAGGACATTATATTATATGTGGGTCTGTGAGGACATTATATTATATGTGGGTCTGTGAGGACATTATATTATATGTGGGTCTGTGGGGACATTATATGTGGGTCTGTGGGGACATTATATTATATGTGGGTCTGTGAGGACATTATATTATATGTGGGTCTGTGAGGACATTATATTATATGTGGGTCTGTGAGGACATTATATTATATGTGGGTCTGTGGGGACATTATATTATATGTGGGTCTGTGAGGACATTATATTATATGTGGGTCTGTGAGGACATTATATTATATGTGGGTCTGTGAGGACATTATATTATATGTGGGTCTGTGGGGACATTATATTATATGTGGGTCCGTGAGGACATTATATTATATGTGGGTCTGTGAGGACATTATATTATATGTGGGTCTGTGAGGACATTATATTATATGTGGGTCTGTGAGGACATTATATTATATGTGGGTCTGTGAGGACATTATATTATATGTGGGTCTGTGGGGACATTATATTATATGTGGGTCTGTGAGGACATTATATTATATGTGGGTCTGTGAGGATATTATATTATATGTGGGTCTGTGAGGACATTATATTATATGTGGGTCTGTGGGGACATTATATTATATGTGGGTCTGTGAGGACATTATATTATATGTGGGTCTGTGAGGACATTATATTATATGTGGGTCTGTGAGGACATTATATTATATGTGGGTCTGTGAGGACATTATATTATATGTGGGTCTGTGAGGACATTATATTATATGTGGGTCTGTGAGGACATTATATTATATGTGGGTCTGTGAGGACATTACATTATATGTGGGTCTGTGAGGACATTATATTATATGTGGGTCTGTGAGGACATTATATTATATGTGGATCTGTGAGAACATTATATTATATGTGGGTCTGTGAGGACATTATATTATATGTGGGTCTGTGAGGACATTATATTATATGGGGTCTGTGGGGACATTATATTATATGTGGGTCTGTGGGGACATTATATTATATGTGGGTCTGTGGGGACATTATATTATATGTGGGTCTGTGGGGACATTATATTATATGTGGGTCTGTGAGGACATTATATTATATGTGGGTCTGTGAGGACATTATATTATATGTGGGTCTGTGAGGACATTATATTATATGTGGGTCTGTGAGGACATTATATTATATGTGGGTCTGTGAGGACATTATATTATATGTGGGTCTGTGGAGACATTATATTATATGTGGGTCTGTGGGAACATTATATTATATGTGGGTCTGTGAGGACATTATATTATATGTGGGTCTGTGAGGACATTATATATGTGGGTCTGTGAGGACATTATATTATATGTGGATCTGTGAGAACATTATATTATATGTGGGTCTGTGAGGACATTATATTATATGTGGGTCTGTGAGGACATTATATTATATGTGGGTCTGTGGAGACATTATATTATATGTGGGTCTGTGAGGACATTATATTATATGTGGGTCTGTGAGGACATTATATTATATGTGGGTCTGTGAGGACATTATATTATATGTGGGTCTGTGAGGACATTATATTATATGTGGGTCCGTGAGGACATTATATTATATGTGGGTCTGTGAGGACATTATATTATATGTGGGTCTGTGGAGACATTATATTATATGTGGGTCTGTGAGGACATTATATTATATGTGGGTCTGTGAGGACATTATATTATATGTGGGTCTGTGAGGACATTATATTATATGTGGATCTGTGAGGACATTATATTATATGTGGGTCCGTGAGGACATTATATTATATGTGGGTCTGTGAGGACATTATATTATATGTGGGTCTGTGAGGATATTATATTATATGTGGGTCTGTGGGGACATAATATTATATGTGGGTCTGTGGGGACATTATATTATATGTGGGTCTGTGGGGACATTATATTATATGTGGGTCTGTGAGGACATTATATTATATGTGGGTCTGTGAGGACATTATATTATATGTGGGTCTGTGAGGACATTATATTATATGTGGGTCTGTGAGGACATTATATTATATGTGGGTCTGTGGGAACATTATATTATATGTGGGTCTGTGGGGACATTATATTATATGTGGGTCTGTGGGGACATTATATTATATGTGGGTCTGTGAGGACATTATATTATATGTGGGTCTGTGGGGACATTATATTATATGTGGGTCTGTGAGGACATTATATTATATGTGGGTCTGTGAGGACATTATATTATATGTGGGTCTGTGGGGACATTATATTATATGTGGGTCTGTGGGAACATTATATTATATGTGGGTCTGTGAGGACATTATATTATATGTGGGTCTGTGGGGACATTATATTATATGTGGGTCTGTGGGGACATTATATTATATGTGGGTCTGTGGGAACATTATACTATATGTGGGTCTGTGGGGACATTATATTATATGTGGGTCTGTGGGGACATTATATTATATGTGGGTCTGTGAGGACATTATATTATATGTGGGTCTGTGAGGACATTATATTATATGTGGGTCTGTGAGGACATTATATTATATGTGGGTCTGTGGTGACATTATATTATATGTGGGTCTGTGAGGACATTATATTATATGTGGGTCTGTGGGGACATTATATTATATGTGGGTCTGTGGGGACATTATATTATATGTGGCTCTGTGGGGACATTATATTATATGTGGGTCTGTGGGGACAATATATTATATGTGGTTCTGTGAGGACATTATATTATATGTGGGTCTGTGGGGACATTATATTATATGTGGGTCTGTGAGGACATTATATTATATGTGGGTCTGTGAGGACATTATGTTATATGTGGGTCTGTGGTAACATATTATATGTGGGTCTGTGAGGACATTATATTATATGTGGGTCTGTGAGGACATTATATTATATGTGGGTCTGTGGTGACATTATATTATATGTGGGTCTGTGAGGACATTATATTATATGTGGGTCTGTGAGGACATTATATTATATGTGGGTTTGTGAGGACATTATATTATATGTGGGTCTGTGAGGACATTATATTATATGTGGGTCTGTGGGGACATTATATTATATGTGGGTCTGTGGGGACATTATATTATATGTGGGTCTGTGGGGACAATATATTAAATGCTGGTCTGTGGTAACATTATATTATATGTGGGTCTGTGAGGACATTATATTATATGTGGGTCTGTGGGGACATTATATTATATGTGGGTCTGTGAGGACATTATATTATATGTGGATCTGTGAGGATATTATATTATATGTGGGTCTGTGAGGACATTATATTATATGTGGGTCTGTGGTGACATTATATTTTATGTGGGTCTGTGAGGACATTATATTATATGTGGGTCTGTGGTGACATTATATTATATGTGGGTCCGTGAGGACATTATATTCTATGTGGGTCTGTGGT
Organism: Phyllobates terribilis; assembly: GCF_046119375.1. Lineage (NCBI taxonomy): Eukaryota > Metazoa > Chordata > Amphibia > Anura > Dendrobatidae > Phyllobates > Phyllobates terribilis. The sequence continues at coordinate 663,479 of NW_027363217.1, read as the reverse complement.
GACATTATATTATATGTGGGTCTGTGAGGACATTATATTATATGTGGGTCTGTGGGGACATTATATTATATGTGGGTCCGTGAGGACATTATATTATATGTGGGTCTGTGAGGACATTATATTATATGTGGGTCTGTGGGGACATTATATTATATGTGGGTCTGTGAGGACATTATATTATATGTGTGTCTGTGGGGACATTATATTATATTTGGGTCTGTGGGTACATTATATTATATGTGGGTCTGTGGGGACATTATATTATATGTGGGTCTGTGGTAATATTATATTATATTTGGGTCTGTGGTGACATTATATTATATGTGGGTCTGTGGGGACATTATATTATATGTGGGTCTGTGAGGACATTATATTATATGTGGGTCTGTGGGGACATTATATTATATGTGGGTCTGTGAGGACATTATATTATATGTGGGTCTGTGAGGACATTATATTATATTTGGGTCTGTGGTTACATTATATTATATGTGGGTCTGTGAGGACATTATATTATATGTGGGTCTGTGGGGACATTATATTATATGTGGGTCTGTGAGGACATTATATTATATGTGTGTCTGTGGGGACATTATATTATATTTGGGTCTGTGGGTACATTATATTATATGTGGGTCTGTGGGGACATTATATTATATGTGGGTCTGTGGGGACATTATATTATATGTGGGTCTGTGAGGACATTATATTATATGTGGGTCTGTGGTAATATTATATTATATGTGGGGCTGTGGTGACATTATATTATATGTGGGTCTGTGGGGACATTATATTATATGTGGGTCTGTGGGGACATTATATTATATGTGGGTCTGTGGGGACATTATATTATATGTGGGTCTGTGAGGACATTATATTATATGTGGGTCTGTGGTAATATTATATTATATGTGGGTCTGTGGTGACATTATATTATATGTGGGTCTGTGGGGACATTATATTATATGTGGGTCTGTGGGGACATTATATTATATGTGGGTCTGTGAGGACATTATATTATATGTGGGTCTGTGAGGACATTATATTATATGTGGGTCTGTGAGGACATTATATTATATGTGGGTCTGTGAGGACATTATATTATATTTGGGTCTGTGGGTACATTATATTATATGTGGGTCTGTGAGGACATTATATTATATGTGGGTCTGTGAGGACATTATATTATATGTGGGTCTGTGAGGACATTATATTATATGTGGGTCTGTGGGGACATTATATTATATGTGGGTCTGTGAGAACATTATATTATATGTGGGTCTGTGAGGACATTATATTATATGTGGGTCTGTGGGGACATTATATTATATGTGGGTCTGTGAGGACATTATATTATATGTGTGTCTGTGGGGACATTATATTATATTTGGGTCTGTGGGTACATTATATTATATGTGGGTCTGTGAGGACATTATATTATATGTGGGTCTGTGAGGACATTATATTATATGTGGGTCTGTGAGGACATTATATTATATGTGGATCTGTGAAGATATTATATTATATGTGGGTCTGTGAGGACATTATATTATATATGGGTCTTTGAGGATATTATATTATATGTGGGTCTGTGAGGACATTATATTATATGTGGGTCATTGCGGACATTATATTATATGTGGGTCTGTGAGGACATTATATTATATGTGGGTCTGTGGGGACATTATATTATATGTGGGTCTGTGAGGACATTATATTATATGTGGGTCTGTGGGGACATTATATTATATGTGGGTCTGTGGGAACATTATATTATATGTGGGTCTGTGGGGACATTATATTATATGTGGATCTGTGGGGACAATATATTATATGTGGAACTGTGGGACGTTATATTATATGTGGGGCTGTGGGGACATTATATTATATGTGGGACTCTGGGACATTATATTATATGTGGGTCTGTGAGGGCATTATATTATATGTGGGTCTGTGGGGACATTATATTATATGTGGGTCTGTGGGAACATTATATTATATGTGGGTCTGTGGGGACATTATATTATATGTGGATCTGTGGGATCATTACATTATATGTGGGTCTGGCGTAACATTATATTATATGTGGGTCTGTGGTAACATTATATTATATGTGGGTCTGTGGTAACATTATATTATATATGGGTCTATGGGGTCATTTCATTATATGTGGGTCTGGGGTAACATTATATTATATGTGGGTCTGTGGGAACATTATATTATATGTGGATCTGTGGGGTCATTACATTATATGCAGGTCTGGGGTAACATTATATTATATGTGGGTCTGTGGGAACATTATATTATATGTGGGTCTGTGGTAACATTATATTATATGTGGGTCTGTGGTAACATTATATTATATATGGGTCTATGGGGTCATTACATTATATGTGGGTCTGGGATAACATTATATTATATGTGGGTCTGTGGGAACATTATATTATATGTGGGTCTGTGGGGTCATTACATTATATGTGGGTCTGGGATAACATTATATTATATGTGGGTCTGTGGTAACATTATATTATATATGGGTCTATGGGGTCATTACATTATATGTGGGTCTGGGATAACATTATATTATATGTGGGTCTGTGGGAACATTTTATTATATGTGGTCTGAGGTAACTAGTGTTGAGCGATACCTTCCGATATCGGGAAATATCGGATCGGATTGGATCGGACCGATACCGAAAAAGTATCGGATATCGCCGATTCCGATACCGGAAACCAATGCAAGTCAATGGGACAGAAATATCGGAATGAAAATAAACCCTTTCTTTCCTTGTAGGTTAATTCTACATGAAGGAAAACAACTAAGAATAATGTAGAATGTATTGGGGGAGGTGGGGGAGACAATAAAGGCATAGAGGTTTAGCCCAATCAAATGGAATAGCAGGAATTAATATTTTTTTTAAGACGTTCTGAGTTACGGAAATATTGACTATGTTAAGTATTTTTATATTTTGTCAGATATTTATGTTTCACTACTTCCATGCTCTTCACCTTCTTTTTTACTTCTCCCACACTTTCTCCTTCATCATCCTCAGCATCTTTTTCATCCACTTCTTCTTCACCTTCTTCATCTTCTTCTTCTTCACCTTCTTCGTATTATTCTTTTTTTTTACATTCTTCATATTCTACTTCTTCATCTTCTTCATATTCTTCTTCTTCATCATATTCTTATTTGTGACAGGCATTCCTGTAGCTGTTATCTATAAAAGGTTGGACATTACACCTTTCGTTCTGCCCGTCACAAAAGATTTACAACAGGATTTGTCCGCGTTCAGTTTGGCCTGCAGCAGCAGGTCTTTTCCAGGGGCACCACGAGGAGGAACGGACTCACCCCCATACACTGCTTAGTCATCTTCTGCTTATAATTTAGATATTATCTTTTGCTCTGATTTTTAGTCTTATGCTTAATGTTCTTCCGCTTTTTGTTCTGCAGCTTCTTGTATTTCTGCTTCTTGGTTTTCTGTCTCTTGTTCTTCTGTATCTTGGTGCTTGTCTTCTCTTCTTTGTCCTCTTGGTCAACTTCTTCAGGGTCATCTTCTTGGTCTTCTTCGGGGTGGTCTTCAGGGTCGTCGTCTTCGGGGGTCCTCGTCTTCGGGGTCCTCGTCTTCTTCGGGTTGGTCTTCTGGGTCCTCGTCTTCGGGGTGGTCTTCAGGGTCCTCGTCTTCTTCGGGGTGGTCTTCAGGGTCCTCGTCTTCAGGGTCGTCGTCTTCGGGGTCCTCGTCTTCTTAGGGTTGGTCTTCAGGGTCCTCGTCTTCAGCGTCCTCGTCAGGGAGATCCAGAGTGATTACCAAGAACCATTTCAAAAAGCTTGAACTTCGAAATGTAGCAGAAGGTACAAGAAAGCTGAGGAACTACCGAGGACCAGCTGACGGTACTGGAACCCGGATGGGTAGCAGAAGGTACAAGAGCCAATGGAACTGCCGAAGACCAGCTGACGGTACTGGAACTCGGTTAGTAAGCAGGAGGTACCTGTGCCAGAAAGCACTACCAAGAACCAGCAGACGTTGGTGGAACTTGGATACCGAGAAGGAGGCACCTAATCCAAAGGCACTGCTGAGAACCAGCTGACGGTACTGGAACCCGGATGGGTAGTAGAAGGTAGAAGAGCAAATGGAACTACCGAGAACCAGCTGGCGGTGCTGGAACCCAGGGTAAATACTAAAAATAGAGTGGAGCCAGAGGTGTAATTGGAGCAAGTCTTAAATCAGTAGTACAGTGGATGTGGACAAAGCAGGAGAATTTGCCGGACACACAGCAGGGGAACAGCTGACGTTACTGAACCCCAATAACACTGGAGCAAGCGTTGACTGTGCAGACGGCACTTCTGAGCAGCAACTAGCGGTATTGGAGCCCAGGGTAAATACTAAAAACAGAGGAGCCAGACGTGTATTTGAAGGAGGTTTTAAATCAGTAGTACAGTCGATGTGGACAAAGCAGGAGAATTTGCCGGACACACAGCTGGGGATCAGCTGACGTTACTGAACCCCAATAACACTGGAGCAAGAGTTGACTGTGCAGACGGCACTTCTGAGCAGCAACTAGCGGTATTGGAGCCCAGGGTAAATACTAAAAACAGAGGAGCCAGAGGTATATTTGGAAGAGGTTTTAAATCAGTAGTACAGTGGATGTGGACAAAGCAGGAGAATTTGCCGGACACACAGCTGGGGATCAGCTGACGTTACTGAACCCCAATAACACTGGAGCAAGCGTTGACTGTGCAGACGGCACTTCCGAGCGCCAACTGGCGGTGTTGGAGCTCAGGGATAATACTGAAAACAGAGGAGCCAGAGTTGTAATTGGAGCAACTTTAAAATCTGTAGTAGTGAGAATGTGGACAGAGCAGGAGAAATTGCCGTCCGCACAGCAGGGGAACAGCTGACGTTACTGAACCCCAATAACATGGCAGCAAGTGTTGACTGTGCAGACGGCACTTCCGAGCGCCAACTGGCGGTGTTGGAGCTCAGGGATAATACTGAAAACAGAGGAGCCAGAGGTGTATTTGGAGGAGGTTTAAATCAGTAGTACAGTAGATGTGGACAGAGCAGGAGAAATTGCCGTCCGCACAGCTGGGGAACAGCTGACGTTACTGAACCCCAATAACATGGCAGCAAGTGTTGACTGTGCAGACGGCACTTCCGAGCGCCAACTGGCGGTGTTGGAGCTCAGGGATAATACTGAAAACAGAGGAGCCAGAGGTGTATTTGGAGGAGGTTTTAAATCAGTAGTACAGTGGATGTGGACAAAGCAGGAGAAATTGCCGTCCGCACAGCAGGGGAACAGCTGACGTTACCGAACCCCAATAACACTGGAGCAAGTGTTGACTGTGCAGACGGCACTTCCGAGCGCCAACTGGCGGTGTTGGAGCTCAGGGATAATACTGAAAACAGAGGAGCCAGAGGTGTAATTGGAGCAACTTTAAAATCTGTAGTAGTGAGAATGTGGACAGAGCAGGAGAAATTGCCGTCCGCACAGCAGGGGAACAGCTGACGTTACTGAACCCCAATAACATGGCAGCAAGTGTTGACTGTGCAGACGGCATTTCCGAGCGCCAACTGGCGGTGTTGGAGCTCAGGGATAATACTGAAAACAGAGGAGCCAGAGGTGTATTTGGAGGAGGTTTTAAATCAGTAGTACAGTGGATGTGGACAGAGCAGGAGGAATTGCCGTCCGCACAGCAGGGGAACAGCTGACGTTACTGAACCCCAATAACACGGCAGCAAGTATTGACTGTGCAGACGGCACTTCCGAGCGCCAACTGGCGGTGTTGGAGCTCAGGGATAATACTGAAAACAGAGGAGCCAGAGGTGTAATTGGAGCAACTTTAAAATCTGTAGTAGTGAGAATGTGGACAGAGCAGGAGAAATTGCCGTCCGCACAGCAGGGGAACAGCTGAAGTTACTGAACCCCAATAACATGGCAGCATGTGTTGACTGTGCAGACAGCACTTCCGAGCGCCAACTGGCGGTGTTGGAGCTCAGGGATAATACTGAAAACAGAGGAGCCAGAGGTGTATTTGGAGGAGGTTTTAAATCAGTAGTACAGTGGATGTGGACAGAGCAGGAGGAATTGCCGTCCGCACAGCAGGGGAACAGCTGACGTTACTGAACCCCAATAACACGGCAGCAAGTGTTGACTGTGCAGACGGCACTTCCGAGCACCAACTGGCGGTGTTGGAGCTCAGGGATAATACTGAAAACAGAGGAGCCAGAGGTGTACTTGGAGAAACTTTAAAATCTGTAGTAGTGAGAATGTGGACAGAGCAGGAGAAATTGCCGTCCGCACAGCAGGGGAACAGCTGACGTTACTGAACCCCAATAACATGGCAGCAAGTGTTGACTGTGCAGACGGGACTTCCGAGCGCCAACTGGCGGTGTTGGAGCTCAGGGATAATACTGAAAACAGAGGAGCCAGAGGTGTATTTGGAGGAGGTTTTAAATCAGTAGTACAGTGGATGTGGATAGAGCAGGAGAAATTGCCGTCCGCACAGCAGGGGAACAGCTGACGTTACTGAACCCCAATAACACGGCAGCAAGTGTTGACTGTGCAGACGGCACTTCCGAGCGCCAACTGGCGGTGTTGGAGCTCAGGGATAATACTGAAAACAGAGGAGCCAGAGTTGTAATTGGAGCAACTTTAAAATCTGTAGTAGTGAGAATGTGGACAGAGCAGGAGAAATTGCCGTCCGCACAGCAGGGGAACAGCTGACGTTACTGAACCCCAATAACATGGCAGCAAGTGTTGACTGTGCAGACGGCACTTCCGAGCGCCAACTGGCGGTATTGGAGCTCAGGGATAATACTGAAAACAGAGGAGCCAGAGGTGTATTTGGAGGAGGTTTTAAATCAGTAGTACAGTAGATGTGGACAGAGCAGGAGAAATTGCCGTCCGCACAGCTGGGGAACAGCTGACGTTACTGAATCCCAATAACATGGCAGCAAGTGTTGACTGTGCAGACGGCACTTCCGAGCGCCAACTGGCGGTGTTGGAGCTCAGGGATAATACTGAAAACAGAGGAGCCAGAGGTGTATTTGGAGGAGGTTTTAAATCAGTAGTACAGTGGATGTGGACAGAGCAGGAGAAATTGCCGTCCGCACAGCAGGGGAACAGCTGACGTTACCGAACCCCAATAACACGGCAGCAAGTGTTGACTGTGCAGACGGCACTTCTGAGCGCCAACTGGCGGTGTTGGAGCTCAGGGATAATACTGAAAACAGAGGAGCCAGAGGTGTAATTGGAGCAACTTTAAAATCTGTAGTAGTGAGAATGTGGACAGAGCAGGAGAAATTGCCGTCCGCACAGCAGGGGAACAGCTGACGTTACTGAACCCCAATTACATGGCAGCAAGTGTTGACTGTGCAGACGGCACTTCCGAGCGCCAACTGGCGGTGTTGGAGCTCAGGGATAATACTGAAAACAGAGGAGCCAGAGGTGTATTTGGAGGAGGTTTTAAATCAGTAGTACAGTGGATGTGGACAGAGCAGGAGAAATTGTCGTCCGCACAGCAGGGGAACAGCTGACGTTACTGAACCCCAATAACACGGCAGCAAGTGTTGACTGTGCAGACGGCACTTCCGAGCGCCAACTGGCGGTGTTGGAGCTCAGGGATAATACTGAAATCAGAGGAGCCAGAGGTGTAATTGGAGCAACTTTAAAATCTGTAGTAGTGAGAATGTGGACAGAGCAGGAGAAATTGCCGTCCGCACAGCAGGGGAACAGCTGACGTTACTGAACCCGAATAACATGGCAGCAAGTGTTGACTGTGCAGACAGCACTTCCGAGCGCCAACTGGCGGTGTTGGAGCTCAGGGATAATACTGAAAACAGAGGAGCCAGAGGTGTATTTGGAGGAGGTTTTAAATCAGTAGTACAGTGAATGTGGACAGAGCAGGAGGAATTGCCGTCCGCACAGCAGGGGAACAGCTGACGTTACTGAACCCCAATAACACGGCAGCAAGTGTTGACTGTGCAGACGGCACTTCCGAGCACCAACTGGCGGTGTTGGAGCTCAGGGATAATACTGAAAACAGAGGAGCCAGAGGTGTAATTGGAGCAACTTTAAAATCTGTAGTAGTGAGAATGTTGTCAGAGCAGGAGAAATTGCCATCCGCACAGCAGGGGAACAGCTGACGTTACCGAACCCCAATAACACGGCAGCAAGTGTTGACTGTGCAGACGGCACTTCCGAGCACCAACTGGCGGTGTTGTAGCTCAGGGATAATACTGAAAACAGAGGAGCCAGAGGTGTAATTGGAGCAACTTTAAAATCTGTAGTAGTGAGAATGTGGACAGAGCAGGAGAAATTGCCGTCCGCACAGCAGGGGAACAGCTGACGTTACTGAACCCCAATAACATGGCAGCAAGTGTTGACTGTGCAGACGGCATTTCCGAGCGCCAACTGGCGGTGTTGGAGCTCAGGGATAATACTGAAAACAGAGGAGCCAGAGGTGTATTTGGAGGAGGTTTTAAATCAGTAGTACAGTGGATGTGGACAGAGCAGGAGAAATTGCCGTCCGCACAGCAGGGGAACTGCTGACGTTACTGAACCCCAATAACACGGCAGCAAGTGTTGACTGTGCAGACGGCACTTCCGAGCGCCAACTGGCGGTGTTGGAGCTCAGGGATAATACTGAAAACAGAGGAGCCAGAGGTGTAATTGGAGCAACTTTAAAATCTGTAGTAGTGAGAATGTGGACAGAGCAGGAGAAATTGCCGTCCGCACAGCTGGGGAACAGCTAACGTTACCGAACCCCAATAACACGGCAGCAAGTGTTGACTGTGCAGACGGCACTTCCGAGCGCCAACTGGTAGTGTTGGAGCTCAGGGATAATACTGAAAACAGAGGAGCCAGAGGTGTAATTGGAGCAACTTTAAAATCTGTAGTAGTGAGAATGTGGACAGAGCAGGAGAAATTGCCGTCCGCACAGCAGGGGAACAGCTGACGTTACTGAACCCCAATAACACGGCAGCAAGTGTTGACTGTGCAGACGGCACTTCCGAGCGCCAACTGGCGGTGTTGGAGCTCAGGGATAATACTGAAAACAGAGGAGCCAGAGGTGTAATTGGAGCAACTTTAAAATCTGTAGTAGTGAGAATGTGGACAGAGCAGGAGAAATTGCCGTCCGCGCAGCAGGGGAACAGCTGACGTTACTGAACCCCAATAACACGGCAGCAAGTGTTGACTGTGCAGACGGCACTTCCGAGCGCCAACTGGCGGTGTTGGAGCTCAGGGATAATACTGAAAACAGAGGAGCCAGAGGTGTAATTGGAGCAACTTTAAAATCTGTAGTAGTGAGAATGTGGACAGAGCAGGAGAAATTGCCGTCCGCACAGCAGGGGAACAGCTGACGTTACTGAACCCCAATGACACGGCAGCAAGTGTTGACTGTGCAGACGGCACTTCCGAGCGCCAACTGGCGGTGTTGGAGCTCAGGGATTACAGTTCAGGTGGTAGAAACATGAACAGAACAGGAGACCTGGATACTGTTGCCAACCAATTATTTATTCTGGAAGAGGACTGGCAAATTCATGAGAGATCCAGGCCTTGTTCATTTTGAGAAAAGTAAGCCGGTCAACGTTATCGGAGGATAGTCGCATGCGACGGTCTGTTAGTACACCACCTGCGGCACTAAAGACGCGTTCCGATAATACACTAGCAGCAGGGCAAGCTAGCACCTCCAATGCATACTGACTAAGCTCTGGCCATGTATCCAGCTTACAGACCCAAAACTTGAAGGGAGAAGAGCCGTCTGGGAGTACACTAAGAGGGCAAGACATGTAGTCTGTCACCATCTGACGGAAACGTTGCCTCCTGCTGACTGGAGCCGTCTGTGATGGTGTAGACATTTGTGGCGGCGGGGACACAAAACTTTGACACATTTCGGCCATACTGGTCTTGCCTTGTGCTGAGGCGCTGCTTCTGCTCCCTCTTTGTGCAGAGCTTCCTCCACTGCCTCGACGCACTGAGCTTCTTTGTAAAGCACTAGCAGCACTGCTCTCGGTTGGAATGGAGAACATGATGGAATGCACCAGTGCGTCTTGTTACTCCCGCATTTTACGCTCCCGGTTCAACGGTGTTATGAGGCTTTGTAAGTTGTCCCAGTAGCGAGGATCTAGGAGGGTGGACACCCAATAATCAGCCGTGTTGAGAATGTGGGCGATGCGGCGGTCGTTTCTCAGGCACTGCAGCATGAAATCAACCATGTGCTGCAGACTGCCAACTGGCCAAGAAACGCTGTCCCCTGCTTGAGGCGTGATCTCTGCCTGCTCTGCATCACCCCACCCTCGCTCTAGATACTGACTACTAGAGCATTGTGTACCTCCCTCCTCTGGACAGATGTCTTCCTCATCCATTCACTCCTCCTCATCCTCCTCACAAAGTGTCCCCTGCCTAGGCCTTTGTGAGGAACCACGTTGCGCAGACTGTAGAGAAGCAGATGGCATTTGTGACTCCTCATCCTCCACCTCTTCCAAAACCTCGTCCCTTAGTGCTTGCAGTGTTTTTTCAAGCAGGCAGATAAGGGGGATAGTCATGCTGACTAGTGCATCATCTGCACTCGCCATCCGCGTGGAATAATCGAAGGCACGCAAAACGTGGCAAATGTCCTTCATAGAGGCCCACTCAGTGGTGGTGAAGTGTGAACGGCGCGCACTGCGACTTGTTTGCGCCTGCTGCAGCTGGTACTCCATTACTGCTGCCTGCTGCTCACACAACCTCTCCAACATATGTAACGTTGAATTCCACCTGGTGGGTAGGTCACATATGATGCGATGTTCCGGAAGACGTGATCGGCGCTGCAGAGCTGCAATGCGTGATCTTGCATTGCTGGAACGCCGCAAGTGAGCGCACTCTATGCGGACCTTGTGAAGCAGTGCATCAAGATCCGGATAGTCCCTCAAAAAACTCTGCACGACCAAGTTGAGCACATGTGCCAGACATGGGATGTGAGTGAGGTTGCCTATGCCCAGAGTTGCCACCAGATTTCGGCCATTGTCACACACTACCATGCCTGGCTGGAGATTCGCTGGCACAAACCACACGTCGCTCTGCTGCTTGATGGCATTCCAGAGCTCCTGCGCTGTGTGGCTTCGATTCCCCAAAGAAATTAATTTTAATACGGCCTGTTGACGTTTGGCCACGGCTGTGCTCATATTGGTCACCATAACAGGTAACCGTTCACGGGTCGATGTGGAGGTAGACCGTGACGGCTCCTGCAGCGCTGATTCAGAGGAACTGGAGTATGAGGAGGAGTCAATGTGTACAGACTGGATTCCTGCAATCCTTGGAGTTGGCAGAACACGTACAACGCCACTCTCAAGATCTGTACCCGGCTCCACAACATTTACCCAATGGACAGTGAGGGAAAGGTATCGTCCCTGTCCATGCTTACTGGTCCACGCATCGGTGGTCAGGTGGACCTTGCTACTGACGGCGTTTTGTAGCGCATGTTTAATTTTTCCCTCCACATGATGTTGCAGGGCAGGGACGGCTTGCCTGCTGAAATAAAAGCGGCTGGGCACGTTGTATTGTGGGACTGCCAATGCCATAAAGTTACGGAATGTGTCAGTCTCCACCAGCCTGACTGATAGCATTTCAAGGGCCAGTAGTTTAGCAATGCCAGCATTCAGAGCCTGTGCTCGGGGGTGGTTTGCCGAGTATGGGCGCCTTTTCTCCCATGCCTGTGCTAATGATGGCTGTAGACTGGCCTGGGAGTGTGAGGATGACTGGGAAAGTGGTGCTGTGGGTGGAATTACACTGTGTCTCTGTACAACAGTGCCAGAGATTCTTCCATGGCGATCCTGTGAGGAAGCCGAACCAGCTGTGTGTGAGCTGGAGGAAGAGGCTACAACACGAGCTGAAGAGGTGGTAGGTGGCGCTGTAGGTTGGCCTAGGTCTTCAGTGTGTTTTTGTAACTCCACCACGTGCTTGGTCCGCACATGTTTCCACATATTTGTGGTATTGAGGTTGCTGACACTTTTCCCTCTTTTCACCTTCTGATTACACAGCCTGCATTTGACAAAGCAAATGTCATCTGCAACTGTGTCAACAAAGGACCAGGCACTGCAAGTCTTGGGAGCGCCCGGTTTGGATTTTGGAAGAGCCATGCTCCTAATGGGTGCCGAAGTGGAGGCTACAGGCAACCAAGTCCTCCGCAACCAAGTCCTCCCCCTCCCTCTCCCTCCTTTTTGGGCTGTTCGGGGAATCTCTTTCTCAGAGCTGCTCCCACCACCTTCCTGTCCCTCACGCCATGATGGGTCAAGGACCTCATCATCTACACCACCCTCTTCAAACAACTGCTTCTCCTGGGTAGTCTCGACAGCACAGTACGCACCAGAAAGTGGCACCTGAGTCTCATCATCAGATGCGTACTGAGGTGTGCTGCTGACCATAGGCACTGGCCCACCCGCCTCTTCAGATTCAGAGAGACAAAACTGTTGCGCATCGCTGCATACTACCTCTTCTTCAAATTCTCGAATTCTGCTTGGCTGGCCCCCTCTTTCCAAGCCAAGAGATTCAGAGAACAGAAGTAGAGATGGCTCCTGTCCAGGGCTCTCTGACTGCCTGGGCAATTTGGCAGGTGGTGAAGAGACAGATGGGTGCTCTTCAGTGCTCAGGACCTGAGAGGATCTGGAACTAATTGAAGTCGATGCATTAGCTGCCATCCATCCGACAACGGCTTCAATTTGGTCCTCCTGCAGCAGTGGGGTACGGCTAGCTCCTACAAAGCTGTGCATAAAGGACTGTTCCCTGGTAAAACTGGGGGATGCTGAATCACTGGTGCCCGCAGCAGGCACAGAATCCCCACGTCCTCTCCCTGCAGAAAAAGAATCCTCACGTCCTCTCCCTGCAGAAACTCCACGCCCACGACCACATGCCTTACTCCCTGCCTTCTTCATCTTGGTAGACTGATAAAGATAGGCAGAAAAGTACTAAGGGCTTAGTGTGCTTATTCCTGAACAGCTGCTAACAGGTATAAGAAACACTAATTTTATAAAGTGTTGGCTAGACTTTAATATGAGCTAATGTGGCCTACACAACTGTAAAGTGGAGTGTTTGGTGAACTTTATTTAGGTTTTTTTTGTCACAAAAAGACACTGGATGTGCCTAAAGATGTAATAACGATAGTATCACAAACTTTTTGTAGCTATTACAATGTAGGAAGGTAACCTACAATGCAATAGGTGAGGCTCCAAAAAATAGGCTAATACTAATCTGGCTGGGGCTGCAGGGCCCAATGCTGCAGAAAGGCTCCTCTAACTACTCCTATATAGTGTGTTTGGAACCAATTTAGCTGAATACGGATGGAACCACCACACTAATAGGAGATATCAGGAAAAATTATGAATTGGCAAAAAAGGACAATGTATGAGGCAGTGACACACACTGAGTGCACTATAACCAGACGTGGCTGAAGCACACACTACAGGGTGAGCTGCACTCACACACCAGACCTTGCAGACAGCGGTGAACAGTACAGATGCAGAGCACTGTGCACTAGCACTGCAAGACCAAAAAAATTTCTCTATCTACTCTTATATAGTGTGTTTGGGACCAATTTAGCTGAATACGGATGGAACCACCACACTAATAGGAGATATCAGGAAAAATTATGAATTGGCAAAAAAGGACAATGTATGAGGCAGTGACACACACTGAGTGCACTATAACCAGACGTGGCTGAAGCACACACTACGGGGTGAGCTGCACTCACACACCAGACCTTGCAGAAAGCGGTGAACAGCACAGAGAACTGTGCACTAGCACTGCAAGGCACAGCGATTTATAAAGTAGCTTGGGTAAAGCAGAATAGACCAAATAGGTAGCTAAAACTGTCCCTCAGAACAACAGCGTCCTATCCCTAACTGAATTCACAGCAGAGTGAGCTCAAAATGGCGGCGGCTTTTATAGTGCATCATGACATAATTACAGCAGCCAATCACAGCCATGCCATTAGTTAAGATGCCTACATGCCTAACAGGATGTGCCCACACTTCTTAGGATCCTCATTGGCTGAATAAAATGAAAATGGCTCATTGCATTATGGGAACTTCCGATTCCAGTATACGATATTGCAAAAGTATCGGAATTAAGTATCGGAATTCCGATACCGCGAATATCGGCCGATACCCGATATTTCAGTATCGGAATGCTCAACACTAGTGGTAACATTATATTATATGTGGGTCTGTGGTAACATTATATTATATGTGGGTCTGTACGGACATTATAATATATGTGGGTCTGTGGTAACATTATATTATATGTGGGTCTGTGGTAACATTATATTATATGTGGGTCTGTGGGGTCATTATATTATATGTGGGTCTGTGGTAACATTATATTATATGTGGGTCTGTGGGAACATTATATTATATGTGGGTCTGTGGTAACATTATATTATATGTGGGTCTTTGGTGACATTATGTTATATGTGGGTCTGTGAGGACATTATATTATTTATGGGTCTGTGGGAACATTATATTATATGTTGGTCTTTGGTGACATTATATTATATGTGGGTCTGTGGGGTCATTATATTATATGTGGGTCTGTGGGGACATTATATTATATATGGGTCTTTGGGGACATTATATTATATGTGGGTCTGTGAGGACATTATATTATATGTGGGTCTGTGGGGACATTATATTATATGTGGGTCTGTGAGGACATTATATTATATGTGGGTCTATGAGGACATTATATTATATGTGGGTCTGTGGGGACATTATATTTATATGTGGGTCTGTGGGGACATTATATTATATGTGGGTCTGTGGGGACATTATATTATATGTGGGTCTGTGAGGACATTATATTATATGTGGGTCTAAGGACATTATATTATATGTGGGTCTGTGGGGTCATTATATTATATGTGGGTCTGTGAGGACATTATATTATATGTGGGTCTGTGAGGACATTATATTATATGTGGGTCTGTGAGGACATTATATTATATGTGGGTCTGTGGGGACATTATATTATATGTGGGTCTATGAGGACATTATATTATATGTGGGTCTGTGGGTACATTATATTATATGTGGATCTGTAGGGACATTATATTATATGTGGATCTGTGGGGACATTATATTATATGTGGGTCTGTGAGGACATTATATTATATGTGGGTCTGTGGGGACATTATATTATATGTGGGTCTGTGAGGACATTATATTATATGTGGGTCTGTGAGGACATTATATTATATGTGGGTCTGTGGGGACATTATGTTATATGTGGGTCTGTGGGGACAATATATTATATATGGGTCTGTGGGGACATTATATTATATGTGGGTCTGTGAGGACATTATATTATATGTGGGTCTGTGGGGACATTATATTATATGTGGGTCTGTGAGGACATTATATTATATGTGGGTCTGTGGGGACATTATATTATATGTGGGTCTGTGAGGACATTATATTATATGTGGGTCTGTGAGGACATTATATTATATGTGGGTCTGTGGGGACATTATGTTATATGTGGGTCTGTGGGGACAATATATTATATATGGGTCTGTGAGGACATTATATTATATGTGGCTCTGTGGGGACATTATATTATATGTGGGTCTGTGAGGACATTATATTATATGTGGGTCTGTGGGGACATTATATTATATGTGGGTCTGTGGGACATTATATTATATGTGGGTCTGTGAGGACATTATATTATATGTGGGTCTGTGAGGACATTATATTATATGTGGGTCTGTGGGGACATTATATTATATGTGGGTCTGTGAGGACATTATATTATATGTGGGTCTGTGGGGACATTATATTATATGTGGGTCTGTGAGGACATTATATTATATGTGGGTCTGTGAGGACATTATATTATATGTGGGTCTGTGGGGACATTATGTTATATGTGGGTCTGTGGGGACAATATATTATATATGGGTCTGTGAGGACATTATATTATATGTGGCTCTGTGGGGACATTATATTATATGTGGGTCTGTGAGGACATTATATTATATGTGGGTCTGTGGGGACATTATATTATATGTGGGTCTGTGGGACATTATATTATATGTGGGTCTGTGAGGACATTATATTATATGTGGGTCTGTGAGGACATTATATTATATGTGGGTCTGTGGGGACATTATATTATATGTGGGTCTGTGAGGACATTATATTATATGTGGGTCTGTTAGGACATTATATTATATGTGGATCTGTAGGGACATTATATTATATGTGGGTCTGTGAGGACATTATATTATATGTGGGTCTGTGAGGACATTATATTATATGTGGGTCTGTGAGGACATTATATTATATGTGGGTCTGTGGGGACATTATATTATATGTGGGTCTGTGAGGACATTATATTATATGTGGGTCTAAGGACATTATATTATATGTGGGTCTGTGAGGACATTATATTATATGTGGGTCTGTGAGGACATTATATTATATGTGGGTCTGTGGGTACATTATATTATATGTGGATCTGTAGGGACATTATATCATATGTGGGTCTGTGAAGACTCGTATATTTTATGTGGGTCTGTGGTAACGTTATATTATATGTGGGTCTGTGGGGACATTATATTATATGTGGGTCTGTGGGGACATTATATTATATGTGGGTCTGTGGGGACAATATATTATATGTGGGACTGTGGGGACATTATATTATATGTGGGTCTGTGTAACATTATATTATAAGTGGGTCTGAGGGAACATCCTACTAATATTATAAATGCGAAAGTTTGTGAGTATGTATGTTTGTTACTCTTTCACGAAAAAACTACTGGACGGATTTGCATGAAACTTTACAGTAATATAGATTATACATCGGAATAACATATAGGCTACAATTTCTAATGATTTTATGTAATTTTGGTCGTAATATAACGATACATGTCAATTAAGTCGGAAAAAAATCTGGCCTCTGAGAGCTATCTTGGCGTACGCTGCCTAAACCGTTGGAGTTACACAAAGATGATGTACCGTAGAATTGTTTGTCTTGAATAGTTCTAAATAAAAGTCCGCGGCAGCTTATATCTACCTTTTATGTGGAAGCCACTATGACCAAAATTGTGAACCATAAATTTAATTAAATTAGATACTATTTTACAATTTTACAATGCACATTTTAGTATATTTATCAAACTTTTTAGTATATTTATCAAACTCTTATATACACACATACACAGGTGATGTTTAAATGGCTGATTTACAGAAGTCAGAAGAGATTGATAATACAATAATTTGCCCATATTGGATCATTGTATAGTGAGGTCACAGTTGCCGCCTGTCCACAGTCAGAATACAGGGGTGATCATATACCGTGGCCAGGTACAAGTGTGGCACAGGGGGTTCACACACGACCCCCAGGGACTGACATTTCCTAGAAACTTTGGCAGCTGTCAGTCATGAGCTCACCCTGATACATTACACTCTGGAAACAGCTGAAGGAGAAGGATAATTTATGACATTTTCTCAGACTTAAAAAAAAAAAAAATAGCCCAGAAAACAGCCCATATGTCAGGAACAGGTTACTAGGGAACTACACGTCCCAGCACGGCCTGCCCGCGCCCACAGCCCGGGGGGAGTGTGAGGCTTCCTCCTGCAGGTTGCCCGGCGGCACCGGGCCGTCATTGTCCTCACACAGGGGGTCCCCGCCGCCATTGTCCCTCCACATAACACCGTATAATAAAACATGCGCTCAACTGCGCCAGCTGCTGCAGCCGGGAAAGTTCCGAGCGCCTCACCTGGGCGGAGGGGAAGTGACTCACACACGGGGAGGGGCAGTAACCTGAGCGCGGCTCCATGGAGGATGCACACACTGCAGCCTGACAGCACCGGCAGCAGCACTACACAAATGGCGTCCTCCCCTCCTGTGTGCAGCACAGCCCTGTGTGTGTGCAGCGCAGCATGTCACCCACAGCACCAGCAGGCTGCTCTCAGCTCCCACAGAGCACTGGGAATGGTTGCTATGGGTAACCGCGCCACAGCTGCTCCTCATAGACCAGTCATATACAACTGATATCGTCTGTACAGCGATCGTAATATAACTAATTAGATTGTTTTAGTATTTTGTTTGAACTTTACTAAGTACCTATTTTGTAATTAGTACTTATAAAAATGCCGCGAAAGCGTAAGTCTAACATTTTGCAAAGCTCTAATAAAGCCCGAGCTATGAAAATAATTAGACGTGATGAGACGTCTCAACAAGCTGAGCAACGAAGGCTTGAGCAGGCGGTGCGTTGTGCGGCACATAGAGCTGCAGAGACTCCAGAACAATCCCAAGCCCGACGTGAACGGAATGCGGAGTTTTTGGCATCTCAACGGGCTGCTGAAACTCAAGAACAGTCCCAAGCCCGACGTGAACAGCATGCGGAGTATCTGGCGTCTCAGCGGGCTGCTGAAACTCCAGAACAGTCCCAAGCTCGACGTCAGCAGCAAGCGACTTACATGGCGTCCCAAAGAGCCACTGAAACTTATGAAATGGCCGAATCTCGCAGACGCACTGTTGCTGAAAGGGCAGCACAGCGACGTCAAACATTTACAAGAAATACATGGATATTGTTTAATAAAGCTGCATTTGAGTATGACGAGACTCTTGATTATGAAACTCACAAGCTTATAAAAATAGAAGCAATGACCATAGATTGCAAATATTGCAGAGCTCTTAACCACTTCGCACCAGAGCCTGTTTTTGCCTTTGTGACCGGGCCAATTTTTTCAATTCTGACCACTGTCACTTTATGAAGCAATTACTCTGGAACGCTTCAACGGATCCCCCTGATTCTGAGATTGTTTTTTCGTGACATATTGTACTTCATGATAGTGGTAAAATTTCTTTGATATCACATGCGTTTATATGTGAAAAAATCGGAAATTTGGTGAAAATTTTGCAATTTTCAAACTTTGAATTTTCATGCCCTTAAATCAGAGAAATATGTCACACAAAATACTTAATAAATAACATTTCCCACATGTCTACTTTACATCAGCACAATTTTGGAACCAAAATTTTTTTTTGTTAGGGAGCTATAAGGGTTAAAATTTGACCAGCGATTTCTCATTTTTCCAACAAAATTTACAAAAACATTTTTTTAGGGACCACATCATATTTGAAGTCACTTTGAGGGGTCTTTATGACAGAAAATACCCAAAAGTGACACCGTTCTAAAAACTGCACCCCTCAAGGTGCTCAAAACCACATTGAAGAACTTTATTAACCCTTCAGGTGCTTCACAGGAATTTTTGGAATGTGGAAGAAAAAAATTAACATTTAACTTTTTTCACAAAAATGTTGCTTTAGACCCAATTTTTTTTATTTTCACAGGGGTAACAGGAAAAAATGGACCCCAAAATTTTTTGTGCAATTTCTCTTGAGCGTGCTGATACCCCATATGTGAGGGAAAACCACTGTTTGGGCGCACGGCAGGGCTCGGAAATGAAGGAGCGCCATTAGACTTTTTGAATGTAAAATTTGTCTGAATAATTAGCAGACACCATGTTGCGTTTGGAGAGCTCCTGATGTGACTAAACAGTGGAAACCCCCCACAAGTGACACCATTTTGGAAACTAGACCCCTTAGGGAACATATCTAGATGTGTGGTGAGCACCTTGAACCCCAAGGTGCTTCACAGAAGTTTATAATATTGAGCTGTAAAAATAAAATTTTCACATTTTTCCCACAAAAACGTTTTTCATCCCTTAATTTTCCATTATCATAATGGTAATAGGATAAATTGCACCATGAAATTTGTTGTGCAATTTCTCCTGAACACGCCGATACCCCATATGTGGGGGAAAACCACTGTTTGGGCGCACTGCAGGGTTTGGAAGGGAAGGAGCGCCATTTGACTTTTTGAATGTAAAATTTGTCTGAATAATTAGCAGACGCCATGTTGTGTTTGGAGAGCCTCTGATGTTCCTAAACAGTGGAAACCCCCCACAAGTGACACCATTTTGGAAACTAGACCCCGTAGGGAACTTATCTAGATGTGTGGTGAGCACCTTGAACCCCAACGTGCTTCACAGAAGTTTATAATAATCAGCTGTAAAAATAAAATTTTCACATTTTTCCCGCAAAAAACGTTTTTCATCCCTTAATTTTGCATTATCATAAGGGTAATAGGATAAATTGCACCATGAAATTTGTTGTGCAATTTCTCCTGAACACGCCGATACCCCATATGTGGAGGCAAACCACTGTTTGGGTGCACGGCAGGGCTCGGAAGGGAAGGAGCGCCATTTGACTTTTTGAATGTAAAATTTGTTTGAATAATTAGCGGACGCCATGTTGCAATTGGGGAGCCCCTGATGTGGCTAAACAGTGGAAACCCCCCACAAGTGACACCATTTTGGAAACTAGATCCCTTAGGGAACTTATCTAGATATGTGGTGAGCACCTTGCACCCCCAGCTGCTTCACAGAAGTTTATAATATTGAGCCATAAAAATAAAATTTTCACATTTTTCCACAAAAAATGTTTTCCTTTCCCTAATTTTGTACTATCATAAGGGTAACAGGATAAATTGCACCATGAAATTTGTTGTTCAATTTCTCCTGAACACGCCGATACCCCATATGTGGGGGAAAACCACTGCTTTGGTGTACGGCAGGGTTCGGAAGAGAAAGGAGCGCTATGTTGGCTGGGATAGGCAGCAGACACCGTGTCACATTTGAAGAGTCGCTGACATGCAGAAACCCCCACAAGTGACCCCATTTTGTAAACTACACCTCTCAAGGAATTCATCTAGGGAAGTAGTGAGTATTTTTTAATTTTTAAATTTATACCATTGGGCAGTGAAAAAAGCATAATTATATTTTTACCACAAAAAAATGTTTTACCCTCAGATTTTACATTTTCACACAGGGCAATGGGTAAAAATGGTGCCGAAATGTGTCACACAATTTCTTCTAAAAGTGGCAATACCCCATATGTGGCTGTATCGTACCACTCAGCCATATGGCGAGATCTGGGGGGGACAGAGTGCTATTTGACAATTGGAGAACAAATTATTGTAGAATAGGCATTTGGATTTGGGAGCACAAAATTTTTTGAATTTCTTTTGGGGGGCAAGGGCCATTTCGCTTTTCCAGAGCCTTTCTGCTACCAGTAACTTGTAAGTCCCTTATATTTTTAACAGATGACGGACCTGTAATTCAGATGAAACCCCTGCGGGATCCATTCACTGTAATGAGGCAGCAGAGTTACTCTGGACTCCGTCTGGCCTCTGTTTAGCGGTGTCCTTTTTTTCAGAAGTGCACAAAACTGTGGCCAACCGCACTTTTATGCACGCCTAAAACAAATGACACCGTGGGATCACAGGCCAGACGGCATCCACAATGGCCTATATCTGCCTCATTACAGGGAATCTTCCGTCATGGGTTCCGGCTGAATCACATATTTCAGAGATTTACATGGAAACTCTGGCGTAAGTGCTCAGCGCAGAGCGCAGGATAAATGTGTGCCGAGCCAGATCTTTGGGAGACATAATAAACAAATCAGTAGCAGGTGAAGAATTGGTTTTATTTATTTTTTTACGCCGTTCCTAGTGTGATATAACTGATTAGATTACTTTATTCTTCGGGTCGGTGCAATTACAGAGATACCAGATTTATATCGGGTTTTTATGACTGACAGCTGTCACACACTAAGAGACGCTTTTTTTTTGCAAAATCTAGTTTTTGCATCGCCATATTTTGAGAGCTATAATTTTTCCATATTTCGGCCGACAGAGTCATGTGATGGCTTGTTTTTTGCGGGACGAGTTGACATTTTTATTGGTACCATTTGTGGGTACGTGACATTTTTTGATCGCTTTCTATTCCGTTTTTTTGGGAGGTAAAATTAACAATAACCAACAATTCAGGAATTGTTTTTTGAGGTTTTTTTTTATGCCGTTCTGCGTGTGGTAAAAGTGATCAGGCAGCGTTATTCTTCGGGTCAGTACGTTTACAGCGATACTACACTTACTGTATTTTTTTATGTTTTGGCGCTTTTACACAATAAAACAATTTTATAGAAAAAATATTTTTTTTGCATTGCTTTATTCTGAGAGGTATAACTTTTTTATTTTTTGGCTGATGGAGCTGTATAGCGGCTTGATTTTTGTGGAACAAGATGACTTTTTCAGCGGTACCATTTCTATTTCCATTTTGCTTTTTGATCGCATTTTTTTCCACTTTTTGTTTGGCGATATGAGGAAAAAGCATAGTTTTTTGCTCCGTTTTTTATTTATTTTTATTACGGTGTACACATAAGGAGTTAATTAGTGTGACAGTTTTATAGCTCGGGTTGTTTCGGACGCGGCAATACCAAATATGTGTACTTTTTTTATTTTTGCATAACTATATGGATTTATCGGTTTAATATTTTATTTATTTATTTTTATTTATTTTGTATTTTTTTTTAACAGTTTCAAAACATTTTTTTTTACTTTTTTTTACATTTTTACTTAGTCCCTGTATGGGACATTAATTTTTATTTTTCTGATCCCTGATCTCATGTAATGTAATAGACATATATTACATTATATGAGATCTTCACTGACTGTTTCACAGTCTCCTGTCTGGCATCAGCTACAGGCTGAAGCCAGACAGGAAGGACACCATATATGGCAGAGCTGGAGGCGGTCATGTGACCTCCAGCTGCCATAGCAACGCCAGGTCCTGAAAGCAATCAAGGGGTCGTCGGAGAGGTAAGTGGACGACCCCCTCTCCTCCTGCTGTCTCCTATATGCCGCGATCACTATAGATCGCAGCATATAGAAGACAGCAAAGGGTTAACATCACTGGGACCTGATCTAATCAGGTCCCGATGATGTTCCCTGTCAGAGCTAACGCTCTGCACCGCTCTCACAGCGCTTGCAGGACCCAGGGGGTCCTGAGC
Organism: Phyllobates terribilis; assembly: GCF_046119375.1. Lineage (NCBI taxonomy): Eukaryota > Metazoa > Chordata > Amphibia > Anura > Dendrobatidae > Phyllobates > Phyllobates terribilis. Next base: position 640,583 of record NW_027363217.1, on the reverse strand, counting down.
ACTGCGAGACCACCCACCGTTTTTAAACGTCCGCGCTGCACAGAGCCCAGGCAGCGCGGACGTTTATCTACAGTGGGCGGTCGGGAAGCGGTTAAGTGGAAAGAGGAAGCTGCAGGTATGTGTTGTTTGGGCGGGAAAGTAGCTCTTCCTTATATAGACGAGCCAGTTCAACCTTTAAAAGAGCTTATCTCTAATGAAACTGATGAATCTCGCCTTTTTCTAAATAATATAAGAAAATACAACATGTGCTTTCATATGACGTCTTCTGGAGCAGATCAAATTGTCTCAATGCCAGGGTTTTGCCCGACCTTTACAATACAAGTATACCACCGTATCGGTTCTTTAATTCCTATGTCCATTTCGCAACCACAATTTTTACAAGTTTATTTCATAGGTGACGAAGAAGAACAAATCAACAGGCGTACTGAGTGCGTGCAAAGCGTAGATAGAAACATAGTTAAAAAATTACAACGAGTACTTCACAACCACAACATTTTGGTGCATGAATTTAAAACGGCTAGAGACAGAATGATCAATGACGATCATTTCAAAGTAGTGATTCACCCAGACCGTGTACCACGTGGTCAACATGAGAGACGATTCAATGCCCCTACTACAAATGAAATAGCTGCTGTAATAGTTAGTAGCGAACAAACTATGTCTCGGGACATCGTTGTGCAGCCGCGCGATGGCATGCTCACTATGATTCCCGATACACATAGATTCTATGACGCTCTCGAGTACCCAATAATTTTTTGGAAAGGACAAGAGGGGTACAGCATTGATATTCCTCAGATAAATCCAATTACCAAACAAGCAATGCCAAGCAAAAAGGTGTCCTGCAAAGATTTTTATGCCTTTCACTTGATGGTCCGTCGCAGCGATTTTAATTTGATGCTTAAGTGTAGGCTCCTACTTCATCAGTTTCTGGTCGACATGTATGTAAAGATGGAAAGTGAGCGCTTAAGGTTCATTTCTTTAAATAAAAAAAAACTGCGCGCAGAAAATTAAATTCACTTGCAAGATGCAATAAGAAATGATGCGGATTTGGATCCAAATAACTTAGGTCAGATGGTGATTCTCCCGTCATCATTTGTAAATAGCCCGAGATACCTACACGAATATACACAAGATGCGTTCACATACGTACGTAATTATGGGAGGCCTGATTTATTTATTACAATGACTTGCAACCCCGCTTGGCCAGAAATCACCAAAGAGCTTATGGCTGGTCAAAATTCAACGGACAGACATGACTTAACAGCCGGAGTATTTAGAATAAAAGTACAGAAGTTGGTAGCTCTACTTACAAAAGGTAACATATTTGGTGATATGCAATGCTTCATGTACTCGATCGAGTGGCAAAAGCGAGGTTTGCCTCATGTGCACTTACTGCTGTGGTTAAAGGAAAAATTGCATCCGAACCAAATTGACGAAATCATATGTGCTGAGATACCAAACCCAGAAACTGATCAAAAGCTCTATGATACAGTGACAAAGAATATGATTCACGGGCCATGTGGTACATTCAATTCTTCATCGCCATGCATGAAGGAAGGAAAATGTACCAAAAAATATCCGAGGAAGCTTTTAAAAGATACTCAAACCAATGACAAAGGTTATCCTTTGTACAGGCGCAGAGCACCAGAGAATGATGGACACACGACGATTATAAAAACCCGTAGAGGAACACAGGAAATATTGGTGGACAATAGCTGGGTGGTCCCATATTCTCCACTCTTATCAAAAAATGTTAATTCTCATTTAAATGTAGAGTTCTGTAATACGGTACAGGCGATAAAATATATTTGTAAATATATTAATAAGGGTAGCGACCAGGCTATTTTTAACATCCGCCAGCAAGGGAATGTTAACATTGACCCAAGAGATGAGGTGCAGACCTTTAGAACCGGCCGATATGTTAGTAGTAACGAAGCAGAGTGGCGGATCTTAGGTCTACCTCTGCACGAGAGACACCCAACCGTCACTCATCTCGCGATTCATTTACCCAATGGCGAGAGGGTTTACTTTACGGAAAATAATTTTAGAGAGAGATTAGAAGCACCACCTAAAACTACACTAACTGCATTTTTCCTGTTGTGCCAAAGTGATACGTTTGCAAAAACATTACATTGACGTGCCTCGCTACTATACTTGGAATGTGGCACGGAAGCAATGGAAACGTCATTTACAAGGAACACCTGTCGATGGTTGGCCAGGTGTGAAGGCAGGAGACGCTCTAGGTCGCATTTACACGGTGCACGTTAGCAATTTTGAATGTTATTGCTTGCGTATGCTGCTGAATGTAATAAGGGGTCCAACCAACTTCTCGGATTTAAAAACATTTGAAGGTCAAGAACTTGCAACTTTTTGGCAGGTGTGTGAGAAGATGGGGTTGTTGGAAGATGATAACCACTGGGAAATCAAAGAGAGATTTATCACAAAATAGTAGGACGAGTTGAGAATGGTGAAGGCGGACTTTTTTTCCTTGATGCCCCGGGTGGTACAGGAAAAACTTTCTTGCTTAATTTACTTTTAGCAAAAATTCGTAGCGGTCATAACGTTGCATTAGCTGTGGCTTCCTCTGGAATTGCTGCAACATTGCTAAGCGGTGGACGGACGGCACATTCAGTCTTTAAATTACCTCTTAATCTGGTGAACGAAGAAACCCCATCGTGTAATATCAGCAAGAGCAGTGCCCGTGGCCTCCTGTTGCAACAGTTCAAACTAATCGTGTGGGACGAGTGCACAATGTCACACAAACGCGCCATCGAAGTTCTTGATCGTTGTCTACAAGACTTACACAGTAAACAAACAATAATGGGTGGTGTGGTTGTTTTATTGGCTGGGGACTTTAGGCAAACTTTGCCTGTCATCGAGCGAGGCACTGCAGCAGACGGAATTAACGCATGTCTGAAATCCTCATATTTATGGACCAAAGTTGAAAAGCTGCACCTCACCACCAACATGCGTGTCCAGTTATTCAGTGATCTAGAGTCGGGTGCGTACGCTGAGAAACTGCTCGAGATCGGTGAAGGTCGAATCGAAACTGACGAAGAAGGTATGGTTCTATTCACTAACCAATTTTGTCATGTTGTGGATTCGGAAGACGCACTTATTGCTCAAGTTTTTCCAAATTTGCAACAAAACATCCACGATGAAAATTGGCTATGTGAAAGAACTATACTAGCACCAAGAAATGAAACAGTTGCGAAAATCAATAAAATTATCTTGGACCAAGTAACCAGCGATGCAACAACCTACAACTCCGACACAGTCATGTCATCTGAAGACTGTACGCGCTACCCCGTGGAGTTTCTTAACTCTTTGGAGCTATCCGGGGTCCCATCTCATAACCTCGAATTAAAGGTCGGTATACCCGTTTTGTTAATGCGCAACTTGGACGCCCCGAGATTATGTAATGGCACTAGATTGCGAGTCACTGAACTAGGCAGGCACATTGTAAAGGCCACAATTTTAACTGGAGAAGCTAAGGGTGAAAATATTCTTATACCGCGCATCCCAATAATACCCAATAACTTACCCTTTAATTTCAAACGTTTGCAGTTCCCACTTAAAGTTGCATTTTCAATGACCATCAATAAATCGCAAGGGCAAACTTTGAAGGTAGCGGGGATACATTTAGGCACGCCCTGTTTTTCCCACGGTCAGCTATACGTAGCTTGCTCACGTGTTTCTAAATCGCAAAATCTACATATTTTCGCTGAACGAAAGAAATCAAATAACATAGTTTACAGGAGTATATTGCAGTAAAAACACATAGATAAATTACCTGCAGATGTCCATTATTCCAATTACATACTAATTCTTTACTAACACGAACAATATTAAATGCAAGTAACTTCAGTCCGACCTGTTTATTAATCAGTGTTTAGTAATCCGTTTGTGATGAAATTTGATATGGATAATTTCAAGCCTGGGGAAGGACATAGGGCTACTTTTTATAAACACACCATACAGGCGAAGATTATATAAAACTGTAAACCTGATTGACTGACACAACTAGCGGTCAACGCACAGCCGAAACCACTGAACTTAGCATCTTGAAATTTGCAGATAGGTTCTATTATAGCTTAAATGAGCACTAAGAAAGGAATTTTGATAATTCCACCCTCAAGAGTTTCCCTCTTAATATTATAGGGGTTCAAAGATTGTATGGAATCAGTCAGTTTTGAAGTTAGACATCTGAAATTTTGGATGTACGAGTAACTAAATAAGATTATTTTTTTTTACTATTAAGATTTTTTTTTTTTTTACTATTAAAATGATCTGTCACGAAATGTGAGCGAAGCCGCGGGTAAAAGCTAGTTATATTATATGTGGGTCTGTGAGGACATTATATTATATGTGGGTCTGTGGAGACATTATATTATATGTGGGTCTGTGGGGACATTATATTATATGTGGGTCTGTGAGGACATTATATTATATGTGGGTCTGTGAGGACATTATATTATATGTGGGTCTGTGGGGACATTATATTATAAGTGGGTCTGTGAGGACATTATGTTATATGTGGGTCTGTGGGGACATTATATTATATGTGGGTCTGTGGTAACATTATATTATATGTGGGTCTGTGGGAACATTATATTATATGTGGGTCTTTGGTAATATTTTATTATATGTGGGTCTGTAGGGTCATTATATTATATGTGGGGCTGTTGGGACATTATATTATATGTGGGTCGGTGGTAACATATTATATGTGGGTTTGTGGGGACATTATATTATATTTGGGTCTGTGAGGACATTATATTATATGTGGGTCTGTGGGGACATTATATTATATGTGGGTTTGTGGGGACATTATATTATATGTTGGTCTGTGGTAACATTATATTATATGTGGGTCTGTGAGGACATTATATTATATGTTGGTCTGTGGTAACATTATATTATATGTGGGTCTGTGAGGACATTATATTATATGTGGGTCTGTGGGGACATTATATTATATGTGGGTTTGTGGGGACATTATATTATATGTGGGGACATTATATTATATGTGGGTCTGTGGGGACATTATATTATATGTGGGTCTGTGGGGACAATATATATGTGGGACTGTGGGACATATTATATGTGGTGCTGTGGGGACATTATATTATATTTGGGACTGTGGGACATTATATTATATGTGGATCTGTGAGGACATTATATTATATATGAGTCTATGAGGACATTATATTATATGTGGGTCTGTGGGGACATTATATTTATATGTGGGTCTGTGGGGACATTATATTATATGTGGGTCTGTGGTAACATATTATATGTGGGTCTGTGAGGACATTAAATTATATGTGGGTCTGTGAGGACATTATATTATATGTGGGTCTGTGAGGATATTATATTATATGTGGATCTGTGAGGGCATTATATTATATGTGGGTCTGTGAGGACATTATATTATATGTGGGTCTGTGGGGACATTATATTATATGTGGGTCTGTGGTAACATTATATTATATGTGGGTCTGTGAGGACATATTATATGTGGGTCTGTGGTAACATTATATTATATGTGGGTCTGTGGGGACATTATATATGTGGGTCTGTGAGGACATTATATTATATGTGGGTCTGTGGGGACATTATATTATATGTGGGTCTGTGAGGACATTATATTATATGTGGGTCTGTGGGGACATTATATTATATGTGGGTCTGTGGTAACATATTATATGTGGGTCTGTGGGGACATTATATTATATGTGGGTCTGTGGGGACATTATATTATATGTGGGTCTGTGGGAACATTATATTATATGTGGGTCTTTGGTGACATTATATTATATGTGGGTCTGTGGGGACATTATATTTATATGTGGGTCTGTGGGGACATTATATTATATGTGGGTCTGTGGTAACATATTATATGTGGGTCTGTGAGGACATTAAATTATATGTGGGTCTGTGAGGACATTATATTATATGTGGGTCTGTGAGGATATTATATTATATGTGGATCTGTGAGGACATTATATTATATGTGGGTCTGTGAGGACATTATATATGTGGGTCTGTGAGGACATTATATTATATGTGGGTCTGTGGGGACATTATATATGTGGGTCTGTGAGGACATTATATTATATGTGGGTCTGTGGGGACATTATATTATATGTGGGTCTGTGAGGACATTATATTATATGTGGGTCTGTGGGGACATTATATTATATGTGGGTCTGTGGTAACATATATGTGGGTCTGTGGGGACATTATATTATATGTGGGTCTGTGGGGACATTATATTATATGTGGGTCTGTGGGAACATTATATTATATGTGGGTCTTTGGTGACATTATATTATATGTGGGTCTGTGGGGACATTATATTTATATGTGGGTCTGTGGGGACATTATATTATATGTGGGTCTGTGGTAACATATTATATGTGGGTCTGTGAGGACATTAAATTATATGTGGGTCTGTGAGGACATTATATTATATGTGGGTCTGTGAGGACATTATATTATATGTGGGTCTGTGGGGACATTATATTATATGTGGGTCTGTGGTAACATTATATTATATGTGGGTCTGTGAGGACATTATATTATATGTGGGTCTGTGGTAACATTATATTATATGTGGGTCTGTGGGGACATTATATATGTGGGTCTGTGAGGACATTATATTATATGTGGATCTGTGAGGACATTATATTATATGTGGGTCTGTGAGGACATTATATTATATGTGGGTCTGTGGGGACATTATATTATATGTGGGTCTGTGGTAACATTATATTATATGTGGGTCTGTGAGGACATTATATTATATGTGGGTCTGTGGTAACATTATATTATATGTGGGTCTGTGGGGACATTATATATGTGGGTCTGTGAGGACATTATATTATATGTGGGTCTGTGTGGACATTATATTATATGTGGGTCTGTGGTAACATATTATATGTGGGTCTGTGGGGACATTATATTATATGTGGGTCTGTGGGGACATTATATTATATGTGGGTCTGTGGGAACATTATATTATATGTGGGTCTTTGGTGACATTATATTATATGTGGGTCTGTGGGGACATTATATTTATATGTGGGTCTGTGGGGACATTATATTATATGTGGGTCTGTGGTAACATATTATATGTGGGTCTGTGAGGACATTAAATTATATGTGGGTCTGTGAGGACATTATATTATATGTGGGTCTGTGAGGATATTATATTATATGTGGATCTGTGAGGACATTATATTATATGTGGGTCTGTGGGGACATTATATTATATGTGGGTCTGTGGTAACATTATATTATATGTGGGTCTGTGAGGACATTATATTATATGTGGGTCTGTGGTAACATTATATTATATGTGGGTCTGTGGGGACATTATATATGTGGGTCTGTGAGGACATTATATTATATGTGGGTCTGTGTGGACATTATATTATATGTGGGTCTGTGAGGACATTATATTATATGTGGGTCTGTGGGGACATTATATTATATGTGGGTCTGTGGGGACATTATATTATATGTGGGTCTGTGGTAACATATTATATGTGGGTCTGTGGGGACATTATATTATATGTGGGTCTGTGGGGACATTATATTATATGTGGGTCTGTGGGAACATTATATTATATGTGGGTCTTTGGTGACATTATATTATATGTGCGTCTGTGGGGACATTATATTATATGTGGGTCTGTGGTAACATTATATTATGTATGGGTCTGTGTGGTCATTATATTATATGTGGGTCTGGGGTAACATTATATTATATGTGGGTCTGTGGGAACATTATATTATATGTGGGTCTGTGGTAACATTATATTATATGTGGGTCTGTGGGAACATTATATTATATGTGGGTCTGTGGGAACATTATATTATATGTGGGTCTTTGGTGCCATTATATTATATGTGGGTCTGTGGGGTCAATATATTATATGTGGGTCTGTGAGGACATTATATTATATGTGGGTCTGTGGGGACATTATATTATATGTGGGTCTGTGGGAACATTATATTATATGTGGGTCTGTGAGGACATTATATTATATGTGGGTCTGTGGGGACATTATATTATATGTGGGTCTTTGGTGCCATTATATTATATGTGGGTCTGTGGGGTCAATATATTATATGTGGGTCTGTGGGGACATTATATTATTTATGGGTCTGTGGGGACATTATATTATATGTGGAACTGTGGGGACATTATATTATATGTGGGTTTGTGGTAACATTATATTATATGTGGGTCTTTGGGAACATTATATTACAGTGCTGGACAAAAGTATTGGCACCCCTGCAATTCTGTCAGATAATACTCAGTTTCTTCCTGAAAATGATTGCAATCACAAATTCTTTGGTATTATTATCTTCATTTAATTTGTCTTCAATGAAAAAAACACAAAAAGAATTGTCCTAAAGCCAAATTGGATATAATTCCACACCAAACCTAAAAAAGGGGGTGGACAAAAGTATTGGCACCGTTTGAAAAATCATGTGATGCTTCTCTAATTCGTGTAATTAACAGCACCTGTAACTTACCTGTGGCACCTAACAGGTGTTGGCAATAACTAAATCACACTTGCAGCCAGTTAACATGGATTAAAGTTGACTCAACCTCTGTCCTGTGTCCTTGTGTGTACCACATTGAGCATGGAGAAAAGAAAGAAGACCAAAGAACTGTTTGAGGACTTGAGAAACCAAATTGTGAGGAAACATGAGCAATCTCAAGGCTACAAGTCCATCTCCAAAGACCTGAATGTTCCTGTGTCTTCCGTGCGCAGTGTCATCAAGAAGTTTAAAGCCCATGGCACTGTGGCTAACCTCCCTAGATGTGGACGGAAAAGAAAAATTGACGAGAGATTTCAACGCAAGATTGTGCGGATGGTGGATAAAGAACCTCGACTAACATCCAAACAAGTTCAAGCTGCCCTGCAGTCCGAGGGTACAACAGTGTCAACCCGTACTATCCGTCGGCGTCTGAATGAAAAGGGACTGTATGGTAGGATACCCAGGAAGACCCCACTTCTTACCCCGAGACATAAAAAAGTCAGGCTGGAGTTTGCCAAAACTTACCTGAGAAAGCCTAAAACGTTTTGGAAGAATGTTCTCTGGTCAGATGAGACAAAAGTAGAGCTTTTTGGGAAAAAGCATCAACATAGAGTGTACAGGAAAAAAAAAGAGGCATTCAAAGAAAAGAACACGGTCCCTACAGTCAAACATGGCGGAGGTTCCCTGATGTTTTGGGGTTGCTTTGCTGCCTCTGGCACTGGACTGCTTGACTGTGTGCATGGCATTATGAAGTCTGAAGACTACCAACAAATTTTACAGCATAATGTAGGGCCCAGTGTGAGAGGTCATGGGTCTTCCAGCAGGACAATGACCCAAAACACACTTCCAAAAGCACTATAAAATGGTTTGAGAGAAAGCACTGGAGACTTCTAAGGTGGCCAGCAATGAGTCCAGACCTGAATCCCATAGAACACCTGTGGAGAGATCTCAAAATGGCAGTTTGGAGAAGGCACCCTTCAAATATCAGGGACCTGGAGCAGTTTGCCAAAGAAGAATGGTCTACAATTCCAGCAGAGCATTGTAAGAAACTCATTGATGGTTACCGGAAGCGGTTGTTCGCAGTTATTTTGGCTAAAGGTTGTGCAACCAAGTATTAGGCTGAGGGTGCCAATACTTTTGTCCGGCCCTTTTTTGGAGTTTTGTGTGAAATGATCCATGATTTGATTTTTGCTTCATTCTCTTTTGTGTTTTTTCCTTGCAAGCAAATTAAATGAAGATAATAATACCAAAGAATTTGTGATTGCAATCATTTTCAGGAAGAAACTGAGTATTATCTGACAGAATTGCAGGGGTGCCAATACTTTTGGCCAGCACTGTATATGTGGGTCTTTGGTGACATTATATTATATGTGGGTCTGTGGGGACATTATATGATATGTGGGTCTGTGGGGTAATTATTTTATTTGTGGGTTTTGGTAACATTATATTATATGTGAGTCTGTGGGGTCATTATATTATTTGTGGGTCTGTGGTAACATTATATTATATGTGAGTCTGTGGGATCATTATATTATACTAGATGGTGGCCCGATTCTAACACATCGGGTATTCTAAAATATGTATGCGGCCGACCGGGTGCATACAGCAGAGCGGTGTTTAAATCTTGCGCCAAAATCGCTGATTGGTCGCGGCCGGCAACCGCGACCAATCAGCAAAGCAGTGTTTAAATTTGGCGGCCATATCGGTGATTGGTCGCAGGCGGCGGCCACGACCAATCTGCAAACCGTGTTAGTGAGGACTGGAGAGCGTGTTTAAATTTGGCAGCAAAATCGCTGATTGGTCGTGGCCGGCAACCGTGACCAATCAGCAAAGCGGTGTTAAAATTTGGCGCCTATATCGCTGATTGTTCACGGCCGGTGGTCGCGACTAATCAGCAGAGCGGCGTTTAAATTTGGCTCCAATAATGCTGATTGGTCGCTGCCAGCGAACGCGACCAATCAGCAGAGCGGTATTTAAATTTGGCGCGAATAATGGTGATTGTTCATGGCCGCGACCAATCAGCAGAGCGGTGTTTAAATTTGGCGCCAATAATGCTGATTAATCGCGACCGGCAACCGCGACCAATCAGCAGAGCGGTGTTTAAATTTGGCGCCAATATCGCTGTTTGGTCGCGGCCGGCCACCGCGACCAATCAGCAAAGCGATGTTTAAATTTGGCGCCAATAATGCTGATTGGTCAAGTTCGGCGACCGCGAGCAATCAGCAGAATAGTGTTTAAATTTGGCGCCAATACTGCTGATTGGTGAACCACCAAACAATGAGGAGGGCACCATCTAATAAACGGGATCTACCTGCAGCATCTCATAAAATAGTAAGTATGAAAACAGCAAAAAGAAGAGATGCAAACTAGCAGTGATCACCCAAATAGTCAAAAAGTAACCAAATAATTATCAATAACAACAAAGATCCATAAAAATATATCAATTTATTGAATACAAATAATTCCTGACACATATACACAAAATGACAAACCGACAAACAAATAAAACACCATTAAAAATAGTATAGTATAGTATAGTATTTTCATAAATACTGCTGATTGGTCGCGGCCGGCGACCGCGACCAATCAGCAGAGCGGGGTTTAAATTTGGCGCCAATATTGCTGATTGTTTGCGGGTGGCGGCCACGACTAATCAGCGAACCGTGTTAGTGAGGACTGGAGAGTGTGTTTAAATTTGGCGCCAAAATCGCTGATTGGTCGCTGCCGGCGACTGCGACCAATCAGCAGAGCAGTGTTTAAATTTGGCGCCAATGTCGCTGATTGGTCGCAGCTGGCGGTCGTGACCAATCAGCAGAGCGGTGTTTAAATTTGGCGCCAATATCGCTGATTGGTCGCAGCTGGCGGTCGCGACCAATCAGCAGAGGGGTGTTTAAATTTGGCGCCAATATTGCTGATTGGTCGCAGTCGCCGGCCGCGACCAATCAGCAGAGCGTTTTTTAAATTTGTCGCCAATCTCGCTGATTTGTCGCGGCTGGTGGCCGCCACCAATCAGCAGAGCGGTGTTTAAATTTGGCGCCAATCTCGCTGATTGGTTGCGGGCAGCGTCCACGACCAATCAGCACAGCAGTGTTTAAATGTGGCGCCAAAATTGCTGATTGGTTGCGGGCAGCGTCCGCGACCAATCAGCACAGCAGTGTTTAAATGTGGCGCTAAAATCAGCACATCAGTGTTTAACCCCTTAAGCCCCGAGGGTGGTTTGCACGTTAATGACCAGGCCAATTTTTACAATTCTGACCACTGTCACTTTATGAGGTAATTACTCTGGAACGCTTCAACGGGTCCCCCTGATTCTGAGATTGTTTTTTCGTGACATATTGTACTTCATGATTGTGGTAAAATTTCTTCGATATCACTTGCGTTTATTTGTGAAAAAAATGGAAATTTGGCGAAAATTTTGAAAATTTAGCAATTTTCAAAATTTAAATTTTTATGCCCTTAAATCAGAGAGATATGTCACGCAAAAGAGTTAATAAATAACATTTCCCACGTGTCTACTTTACATCAGCACAATTTTGGAACCAAAATTTTTTTTTGTTAGGAAGCTATAAGGGTTAAAAGTTGAGCAGCGATTTCTCATTTTTCCAACAAAATTTACAAAACCATCTTTTTAGGGACCACATCACATTTGAAGTCACTTTGAGAGGTCTTTATTAGAGATGAGCGTTGTTCTACTCGAACTGTTCGCCAATCTCAAATTCGAGCTGTTTTGGGCGGTGTTCGAGCCGTTCGGCGAACACGAACAATTTGATAAAAATTCGGCTGTTCAAGGTTATGTTCGATAACTGTTCGTGCACCAAAATCATAACTGGATTTTTTCTCAGTAATGATGAAAATTAATGTTAATACGCAGTTTGAGTGTACAGCGGGGTGGGGGGAGGGGCAGGGGATGGATCTCTGCAGGAACAATGAAGATCTCCATTTTTTTTTCTCTTTCCCGCATTTGCAGTGGGGAGGTGCAATCTGTCAGCCTATCAGCAGCGCACACACGGAGCGAAGTGCTTTTTTTCACACAAGGAAGGGCATGTGTCATTGGCAGTGTATGTCACATGTCCTTGCCCTATAAGACCAAGCCATTTTCCCCGTCGCCACCATTTTCTCACTGCTGCAGCTGCGTGTTAGACGGCACCGCTGTTGCTGTGTGCGCTATACCTTGTTAATTTCAAGCCAATTTTCGCACAAATATACAGATAGCTTGGGAGTAGGGAATAGTTGTGATTGCAGTCCTTTTAAGGACTAGGTTACAGCATTTCCTACGACTTTTATCAGGGAGGTCTGTGCTCTTAAATAGATAGGTTGTGGGAGTAAAGACTAATTGTAATTGGAGTCCTTTTCAGGACTAGGTTACATCAGTTCCTATCAGTTTTTGCCAGGCAGGTCTGTGCCAGTGCTGTGCAAGTTTTTTTCACAGCATTTGGCTGAATCTAGCAAAGCTAATCCTTTTTGGCCTATTGCAGAGTGTGTTAGTCAGTGGAGTAGCCTATCTGTGCTGCAAGATATACCACCTGTGTATAGAATACCAATTTTTTTACTGCACCTAGTGAAGTAAAATCTTTTGGGCATAGCATCATTCTATTAGTCCATCTATACTGACCTCCATCAGGTTGCAAATTAAAACTAATTTTTATCTGCATCTACAGTACCTCTGAAAAAATATTTGGGCTTCTAGCTGTGTGTGGGACTTGTTGTATTAGTCCATCTATACTGACCTCCATCAGGTTGCAAACTGAATATATTTTTTTCTGCATCTACCTCTGAAAAAATATTTGGGCTTCTAGCTGTGTGTGGGTCTTGTTGTATTAATCCATCTATACTGACCTCCATCAGGTTGCAAACTGAATATAATTTTTTTCTGCATCTAGCTCTGAAAAAATATTTGGCCTTCTAGCAGTGTGTCGGACTTTCTCTATTAGTCCATCTATACTGACCTCCATCAGGTTGCAAATTAAAAATAATTTGTATCTGCATCTACAGTACCTCTGAAAAAATATTTGGGCTTCTAGCTGTGTGTGGGACTTGTTGTATTAGTCCATCTATACTGACCTCCATCAGGTTGCAAATTAAAAATAATTTTTATCTGCATCTACAGTACCTCTGAAAAAATATTTGGGCTTCTAGCTGTGTGTGGGACTTGTTGTATTAGTCCATCTATACTGACCTCCATCAGGTTGCAAACTGAATATATTTTTTTCTGCATCTACCTCTGAAAAAATATTTGGGCTTCTAGCTGTGTGTGGGACTTGTTGTATTAGTCCATCTATACTGACCTCCATCAGGTTGCAAATTAAAAATAATTTGTATCTGCATCTACAGTACCTCTGAAAAAATATTTGGGCTTCTAGCTGTGTGTGGGACTTGTTGTATTAGTCCATCTATACTGACCTCCATCAGGTTGCAAATTAAAAATAATTTGAATCTGCATCTACAGTACCTCTGAAAAAATATTTGGGCTTCTAGCTGTGTGTGGGACTTGTTGTATTAGTCCATCTATACTGAGCTCCATCAGGTTGCAAATTAAAAATAATTTTTATCTGCATCTACAGTACCTCTGAAAAAATATTTGGGCTTCTAGCTGTGTGTGGGACTTGTTGTATTAGTCCATCTATACTGACCTCCATAAGGTTGCAAACTGAATATATTTTTTTCTGCATCTACCTCTGAAAAAATATTTGGGCTTCTAGCTGTGTGTGGGACTTGTTGTATTAGTCCATCTATACTGACCTCCATCAGGTTGCAAATTAAAAATAATTTGTATCTGCATCTACAGTACCTCTGAAAAAATATTTGGGCTTCTAGCTGTGTGTGGGACTTGTTGTATTAGTCCATCTATACTGACCTCCATCAGGTTGCAAATTAAAAATAATTTGTATCTGCATCTACAGTACCTCTGAAAAAATATTTGGGCTTCTAGCTGTGTGTGGGACTTGTTGTATTAGTCCATCTATACTGAGCTCCATCAGGTTGCAAATTAAAAATAATTTTTATCTGCATCTACAGTACCTCTGAAAAAATATTTGGGCTTCTAGCTGTGTGTGGGACTTGTTGTATTAGTCCATCTATACTGACCTCCATCAGGTTGCAAACTGAATATATTTTTTTCTGCATCTACCTCTGAAAAAATATTTGGGCTTCTAGCTGTGTGTGGGACTTGTTGTATTAGTCCATCTATACTGACCTCCATCAGGTTGCAAATTAAAAATAATTTGTATCTGCATCTACAGTACCTCTGAAAAAATATTTGGGCTTCTAGCTGTGTGTGGGACTTGTTGTATTAGTCCATCTATACTGACCTCCATCAGGTTGCAAATTAAAAATAATTTTTATCTGCATCTACAGTACCTCTGAAAAAATATTTGGGCTTCTAGCTGTGTGTGGGACTTGTTGTATTAGTCCATCTATACTGACCTCCATCAGGTTGCAAACTGAATATATTTTTTTCTGCATCTACCTCTGAAAAAATATTGGGCTTCTAGCTGTGTGTGGGTCTTGTTCTATTAATCCATCTATACTGACCTCCATCAGGTTGCAAACTGAATATAATTTTTTTCAGCATCTAGCTCTGAAAAAATATTTGGCCTTCTAGCAGTGTGTCGGACTTTCTCTATTAGTCCATCTATACTGACCTCCATCAGGTTGCAAATTAAAAATAATTTTTATCTGCATCTACAGTACCTCTGAAAAAATATTTGGGCTTCTAGCTGTGTGTGGGACTTGTTGTATTAGTCCATCTATACTGACCTCCATCAGGTTGCAAATTAAAAATAATTTGTATCTGCATCTACAGTACCTCTGAAAAAATATTTGGGCTTCTAGCTGTGTGTGGGACTTGTTGTATTAGTCCATCTATACTGACCTCCATCAGGTTGCAAATTAAAAATAATTTTTATCTGCATCTACAGTACCTCTGAAAAAATATTTGGGCTTCTAGCTGTGTGTGGGACTTGTTGTATTAGTCCATCTATACTGACCTCCATCAGGTTGCAAACTGAATATATTTTTTTCTACATCTACCTCTGAAAAAATATTGGGCTTCTAGCTGTGTGTGGGTCTTGTTCTATTAATCCATCTATACTGACCTCCATCAGGTTGCAAACTGAATATAATTTTTTTCTGCATCTAGCTCTGAAAAAATATTTGGCCTTCTAGCAGTGTGTCGGACTTTCTCTATTAGTCCATCTATACTGACCTCCATCAGGTTGCAAACTGAATATATTTTTTTCTGCATCTAACCCAGCCAATAGTTTTGGCCTAATACCACAGTTTGGCCACTCAGCTCTGCTCGGTTACCATCCATTGTTTTTTTGTGCAAACAACTCCAGAGTTGTGAATTAGTTAACCACCAAAATGAGTGGAAAAAGGCCTGCTGCTGGTGGAAAGGGGAATAGGCGTGTTGGGAAGGGGAAAAAAGGTTGTGTCCGTGGGGTAGGTGTTAAAGCAACAGTAACATCTGCAGAAGAAAGACCATCTTCCAGCCAAAGTAAAATGTCTACTTCTTTTAGCGGACAATGTGATAAGATCCCTTTCTTACGGCCACGCCAATCGCTACAAATTCCAGATGAGGCACAAAAACAGCAGGTGCTTCAACGGATATCAAGTGCTCCTTTAAGTGGGCTCTCCTCCACATCAACTTCAACATCACAAATACTCCAGTCCTCAAAGGTGTCACCCAAATCGCACTTGCTTCCTCACAGCTCCCAAATCTCCAGCTGCCCGTCTGAGTATGAGGTAGAACAGATGGTTGAGTCTGCAGAGCTGTTTACTCATACTATAGCCTGGGAATCAGAGGTCGACTCCAGCGCTTCTGTGAATCCAGACGAGGAAATGATCTGCACTGATGCCCAGAATCTTTATGAGTCGGATCCAGGACCAGACGCAGAAGGTTCTGACCATAATGTAGACCCTCATTCCCAAACTGTAACTCCTGTTGGTGGAGACAATGAGGAAGACGATGATAAGACTCAAATACCTGATTGGAGCGACAACTTTAGTTTTTTGTCAGGGCAGGAACAGGTTGGCTCTGAGGACGACGGGTGTGATAACACACAGGGTGATGATGATGAGGTTGGAGATCCCACTTACTGTCAACCCACAGTCAGCCAAGAGATGAGGTCAGCAGAGGAGGTGGAGGAAGATGCTAGTGACGACGAGGTCAGGTTGCGCCTTCCTGGACAGAGACGTAGTACTGGAAGCACGTCAACAACTGCATCCTCAAACACAACTCTGCCTCTCACCACAAGTCGTGGTGGCTCTTCAGGTCGCATGGGTGCTAAGCCTTGCATAGCCTGGGCATTTTTTCAGATCGATAAAGATGACCCAACTCGTGTTATCTGTAACATTTGTCAGCAAAAGCTAAGTAGAGGCCAAAAAATACATAGTTTGAGTACTTCATGCATGAACCGGCACATGGACATGAAGCATAAGTTGCAGTGGGAAGCTCAGTGTGCTACAATGCGGCCTAGCCGGCCGGGCCAACCACCGTCTGCCATATCTTGTGCATCCGCGGCCTCTTCATCCTCTGTGACTGGGGGGACAGCAGTCACACCTGTTTTGGGGTGCAGACCTGCCACCTCTTTACCCGCAACAGCCAGCGTGATTGGCAGGTCATCATTTTCTTTGGAGGTGGTAACAGCAGCTGGTGTTGAGCGCTGTCCGACATCGATAGCACCACCTTTGGATCAAGGCAACCTAACATGTCCGCCTGCATCTTCCTCACAGACCGGCAGTTTGCCGGGGACACCCTTATCAACCCCGTCTAAGCACAATAGCCAGCCCTTGGTCCCTCAGATGTGGACAAGTAAAAGACCATTTCCTCCTAGCCATGAGAAAGCTAAGAGGTTGAATTTCACCATCTGCAAGCTCTTGGCTACAGAAATGCTGCCTTTCCGCCTGGTGGACACAGAGGATTTTCGAGACCTTATGTCCGTCGCAGTGCCCCAGTACCAGATGCCCAGTCGGCACTACTTCTCAAAGAAAGGTGTGCCTGCGCTCCACCAGCATGTCGCACACAACATCACCGCTTCTTTGAGAAACTCTGTGTGTGACAGGGTGCATTTCACCACAGACACTTGGACGAGTAGGCATGGACAGGGGCGTTACAAGTCGCTGACTGGGCACTGGGTAACTATGGTGACAGCAGGACAAGGGGCTGCTGTCCAAGTCTTGCCGTCCCCACGAGTTGTGCGTCAATCCTCTTTATGTCAAAGTTCCTCCACTGCTTCTGCCTCCTCAACCTCCTCTCGGTCTTCCACCTGCACCCAAAGCCTGTCTGGTCATGCCACAAGCTTTCTAACTGCGCAGAAGGGATCCTGCACACCTCCTTACTATGCTGGCAGTAGGGCTCAACGTCATCAGGCGGTTTTTACATTGAAATGTCTGGGAAATGTGAGTCACACAGCTGAGGAGTTGTGGTCAGCTCTGGAGAACCAATTTCATGAATGGTTGTCTCCACTGGACCTGAAACCAGGGAAGGCCGTGTGCGACAATGCTGCAAACCTGGGTGCGGCCCTTCGCCGGGGCAATGTCACACACGTGCCTTGTATGGCTCATGTGTTGAACCTGGTTGTCCAGCAATTTTTAGCCCACTATCCCAGACTAGATGGCCTTCTGCAGAGGGCACGGTCGCTGTGTGCTCACTTCCGCCGTTCGCATCCCGCAGCTCAGCGACTTACATCTCTACAGAAGTCGTTGGGCCTGCCACTTCACCGGCTAAAATGCGATGTGCCTACCCGGTGGAATTCAACTCTGCACATGTTGCAGCGACTGTGGCAGCACCGACAAGCCCTGGTGCAATACGTTCTGACGTATAGCCTGGGCCAACGAGATTCAGAGGTGGGGCAAATCACGCTGGAGGAGTGGTCTCAGATCAGGGACCTATGCACCCTTCTGCACAGTTTTGAAATGGCGACGAAGATGTTTAGTGCTGACGATGCCATTATCAGCATGACTATTCCGGTGATTTACATGCTGGAGCACATGTTAAACAGAATTCGGAGTCAGGTGGTGGCACAAGAGGAGGTGGAGGAAGTAGAGGAGGAGGAGTTGTATGCGGAAGGGCTAACATCTGCAAGGTCCAGACGGTCGGCAGCACCAAGGCGGCAGGCATGTGAGGGTGGGGGAGATGGTTTTACCAGGGCGCATGGTAGCAGCCAAACTAGTGAGGAAGGTGCAGGAGCCCAGGAAGAAGTGGAGGACGAACTGATGGAAGACTCATCAGATGAGGGAGACCTTGATCACATTTCTGTTGTGCGAGGTTGGGGGGAGAGGACAGAGGAAGGAAGCATGATTGTTACCTCGCCACCAACACAACAGGGACTTGGTGCTCCTGGATGCGCAACACACATGAGTGCCTTCTTGCTGCACTACCTGCAACATGACCCTCGAATTGTGAGAATTAGAAATAATCCTGACTACTGGGTTGCCACACTGTTAGATCCCCGGTACAAAAGTAAATTTGCAGAAATTATTCCTGCCATAGAAAGGGATGCACGCATGCAGGAGTATCAGCAGAGACTGTTGCAGAATCTTACATGTGCTTTTCCACAAAATACCAGTGGTGCACGTAGTGAATCTCACAGTTCCAACTTGCCAACCGTGGGACCGTCAAGTGTTCAGCACTCAAACCGTAACAGAACCACAGTATCTGGTGGTAACATCAATTTTGCGGAATCATTTCACCACTTTTTTAGCCCATCCTTTGCAAGGCCACAGGAGACAAGAAGTCTGACACATAGTCAACGCCTAGAGACGATGGTACAGGAGTATCTCCAAGTAAACATTGAAGCCACGACTGTGTCACTGGACCCTTGCTCTTTTTGGGCTTCCAATCTGGATAAATGGCCGGAGCTAGCCACTTACGCCTTGGGGATCTTGTCATGCCCCGCAGCCAGCGTTCTGTCTGAACGTGTGTTCAGCGCTGCTGGTGGTGTGCTGACAGATAAGCGCACGCGGCTCTCCACTGATAATGTAGACAGACTCACGTTCATAAAGATGAACAAATCATGGATCCGAAACGACTTTTCTACCCCTGTGTCATCCTGGGGAGAGTAAAAGCTTGATGATTGTTTAAAATCAGCCTACCAACCGTTTTAAGCTTTCAAATTACTAATCATGTTTATCTGTATCTTGACTGGAAAATAATTTGGGCTTTGTAGCAGTGTGCAGCACTAATCCTATTAGGCCATCTATAATAAGCTCCACCAGATTTAAAATTAAAAATAATTTTTAGCTGCATCTAGCCCGGAAAATAATTTTGGGGCTCCGAGATGCGCAAGACACATAAGTGCCTTCTTGCTGCACTACCTGCAGCATGACCCTCATATTGTCAGAATTCGAAGTAATCATGACTACTGGGTTGCCACACTCTTAGATCCCCCAAACTTTTCGATCAACCTTTTCATTTTAATAAAGACCAAAAAAATGGTCATTTTTGAAATTATAAGCATTAGCAGGTTGTTAGAAACTGAAATCAAACAGTTTTCAACTCAAAACTTTATTCTAGGTGATGTTACATTTTCACATAGGACCCCTTGTTCGAAAGGAGCTTCTGAACTCTCTCGTCCATTGAATTTGTCAGGTTTTGGATGGTTTCTGCTTCAATTGTTTTGCATGAGGACAGAATACCCTCCCAGAGCTGTTGCTTAGATGTGAACTGCCTCCCGCCATCATAGACACTCCTTTTAATGATGCTCCAAAGGTTCTGAATGGGGTAGAGGTCAGGGGAGCATGGGGGTCACACCATAAGTTTGTCCCCTTTTATGCCCATATCAGCCAGAGATGCAGATGTTTTATGTGCAGCATGAGATGGTGCATTATCATGCAGAAAAATGATCTTGCTGTGAAATACACGGTTCTTCTTCTTGAACCATGGCAGGAAATGCTGTTTGAGAAAATCCACATACATTATGGAGTTCATCTTTAGCGCCTTCAGGGATCCTAAAGGGGCCGACAATCTCTCTCCCCATGATTCCAGCCCAAAACATTACTCCACCTCCTCCTTGTTGGCGCTGTAGCCGTGTTTGCGTGGGGTGTCCATCAACCAGCCATCCTCCACTCTATCCATCTGGACCATCGAGCGCTGCACGGCACTCATCCGTGAACAAAACAGTTTTGAAATCAGTCTTCATGTAATGTTTGGCCCACTGGAGCCGTTTCTGCTTGTGTGAAGTGGATAGAGGAGGTCGACAGGATGGCGTATGCACAGCTGCAAACCTCTGAAGGACCCTGCATCTTGTTGTTCGGGGGACGTTGGAGGCACAAGCAGCTTCAAAAACTTGTCTGCTGCTATGACAAGGCTTTTTTGCCGCTGCTCTTTCAACCTGACGTAATTGCCTGTAGGAAAGAGTCCTCAATTTGCCCTTATCAGCACGCACACGTGTGTACTGTGAATCAGCTACATACTTCTTGATTGCCAAGACACTTCATCCTGATCATCGCACAATGTTGATTGTAGTCATGCCTTGACCTAAACACTCCACAATTTGTTGCTTCTCAGCAGCCGACACATCCTTTTTCTTTCCCATTTTGGCAGAAAATGTAGGCTGCTGAATAATGTGAGAGAGCCTTCTTAAGTAGTCTTGCCTTTCATTGGACACACCTGACAAACTAATTAGCACTGGTGTCTGCAATTGCTTACAGTGATATAAAGAGCCCTGACACACATCACCATCAATGAGTTTAACTGACAAACAAACAAATTCTTCCCTTATCACTCCTAAACACTTTTTGCATAATAATTTGGAACACAGTGTACATGTGCTTTTCCACAAAACACCAGTGGTTCACGTAGTGAATCTTACAGTTCTAACTTGCCAACCGTGGTCTGTATGGAGTTGTTCAATAAAGGGCCCAAAATTAAGATAACATAGATGGGAGAGGTCTCTATGAATAGGAATTCCTAAGTATTTGATACCCTGTGAGGGCCAGGCAAAGGGAAAGTTGGACTGGATGGAATCCTATATGTATTTGGGGAGGGAGACATCGAGGGCCTCAGACTTCGCTGCATTGATTTTAAAATTTGACCATGTAACAAAGTGATCTATTTCAGCCATAACAGCATGGATGGATATATGTGATTGAGTGATATATACTAGGACATCGTCAGCAAATAGAGAGCACTTGTACTCGGTGCCTCCCACCTCAATCCACCTAATATTGGGGTTATGGCGAATTGATGAGAGCAGGTGCTCCGTCACTAGGATGTATAAGAGAGGGGACAGAGAACATCCCTGCCTTGTCCCATTGGTGATTGTGCAAGGTGATGAAAATGTTCTGACGCGCCCCCTGGGCCTTGGGACACCCGGAGCCGGACCCTTTTTGGTGGATGCTGGTGGTTGTAGTCTCAGTGGCGGCAACCCGGATCCGTGGCTCAGGACGGTCAAACCAGTGGCGGAACTATTTATGTGGTTTTGATGTTTAAATGTCCGACTACGCCACCCGTGGATTGCGGACAGAGTGAACCGCCGCTCCAGGGCAGACCGCTGAGGCTGGTGTTGTGGGTGCAGCAGAGCGTAGCATAACTCCCCACGGGAGGAGTATAGCCTCAGGGCAGTGTATGCGGAGGATGGGGGTGATGGTGCAGGGCAGCAGCAGTAATGACACGGAGTCAGTGATGCAGTCCAGGGCCTTTACTCACAGTTCTTATTATCCAGACCACGTCTGCAGGTAACGGCTGCCCACGTCGTACTGTGCTCACCAGGTGAGGGGCTCAGACAACTCCCAGATAACTTTGGAGCGCTTCACAGGACCCCCTTTGTGTGTCCTTTGTCTGGCCTTTCTTACCAACCCTTCTGTCCGGCTGCCTCGGGCCTCCTCTTGGTAAACTTGGCGCCAGTTTCCCTGACCCTATGTGGTGCCTTCCTAGCGGGTGTAGCGAGGGGCTGCGCCACATAAAATGTCACAGCCTCCTGTTTCTAGCTGAGAGTCGTTTCCTGCCTCCACTAGTTTCGGGGACCGGTCTCAGCCTAGGTGACGTATTGCGATACAGGGCCGTGATTTTGGCTATAAAAGGGTCCCCTAGACCCCTACCCCAAGCTTTTTAAGAGAATCATATATGGCGTGCCAGGAGACTCTATGGAATGCTTTCTCAGCATCCAACGAGAGTATCTAATTACAAATTTTTAACTGCATCTAGCCCAGGAAATACTTTGTGCCTAGTAGCAGGGTCTGCTAGTCAGCGGATTATCCCGGCTGTTAAGCAAGCTACACCACCTGTAGTTTGGACACTTCATTTTTTCAAAGGAAATGCTTCGGGACCACGGGATACTCAGTGAAGAGCATCAGGAGGCACCCCAAGGCATAGGGGCTGGGACTGGCAGTAGGATGCCTTGCGGTGAACAGCCGAGCTCGATCTTTATAAAAGCTTTTTAACTGCAGCAGCTTTAGTGGACGCTACTGGAGCTGGAATTATGCGGCTGCTGGCATGAGACTTGCCCTCCAATAGATCCTTGTAAATGGATTTAAAGTGTATTCATTCAAATTAGAGAGACAATTTAAATTAAAAAGCTTAGAGCTGCCTCCACCACAGGGGGGCTCGCTCGACCCACCAGCGGACAGGCACCAGTATTGGGAGAGGGGGGCTGGCCATCAGGGTTCACCGCGGCTCTGGCACAAACCCGGCGACACGGAGGTGGCACGGGCAGGAGCGGACTGGCCGTGTCGGCTTCTCACTTTTTGGATTTTAGAAGGGCATGACATGCCTATATCTGTGTCTCCCCCTCCTTTTACTCCTCCACCTCTTTTATTTTCGCATGACTATATGTACTTGTCACTTTTCCATGTGTTAGTTATGTCTTCTGAGCAGTTTGTCAGCTTTTGGACACCTATGTTTTCTATGTGGTTCTATGTGTTTTTGTTTGCCTGCCATTGGTTTTAACGGTGTTCGAAGGTGTTCGACGAACAGTTCGACGAACAGTTCGGCGAACACACGGGTGTTCGACGAACCGAACCGAACTCGAACACTACGGGGGTGGCTCAACACTAGTCTTTATGACAGAAAATACCCAAAAGTGACACCATTCTAAAAACTGCTCCCCTCAAGGTGCTCAAAACCACATTCAAGAACTTTATTAACCCTTCAGGTGCTTCACAGGAATTTTTTGAATGTGGAAGAAAAAAATGAACATTTAACTTTTTTCACAAAAATGTTACTTTAGACCCATTTTTTTTTATTTTCACAGGGGTAACAAGAAAAAATGGACCCCAAAATTTGTTGTGCAATTTACCCTGGGCACGCAGATACCCAATATGTGGGGAAAAAACACTGTTTGGGCGCACGGCAGGGCTCAGAAGGGAAGGAGCGTCATTTGACTTTTTGATTGTAAAATTTGCTTGAATAATTAGCGGACGCCATGTTGTGTTTGGAGAGCCCCAGTGTGCCCAAACATTGGAGCTCCCCCATAAGTGACCCCATTTTGGAAACTAGACCCCCCAAGGCACCTATCTAGATGCATAGTGAGCACTTGGAACCCCCAGGTGCTTCACAAATTGATTTGTAAAAATGAAAAAGTGAAAAAAAAAACACTTTTTCATATTTATGAATCAATTTGTGAAACACCTGGGGGTTCCAAGTGCTCACTATGCATCTAGATAGGTGCCTTGGGGGGTCTAGTTTCCAAAATGGGGTCACTTGTGGGGGAGCTCCAATGTTTGGGCACACAGGGACTCTCCAAAAGCAACATGGTATCCGCTAACAAATTGTCGGCTCAAATTGTTAGCGGACATCATGTTTCATTTGGAGAGCCCCTGTGTGCCCAAACATTGGAGCTCCCCCACAAGTGACCCCATTTTGGAAACTAGACCCCCCAAGGCACCTATCTAGATGCATAGTGAGCACTTGGAACCCCCAGGTACTTCACAAATTGATTCGTAAAAATGAAAAAGTGAAAAAAAAAAGCATTGTTTTTTGCTTCGTTTTTTTTTTTTTTTTTTACCGTGTTCACTGAATGAGTTAACTAGTGGGACAGTTTTATAGGTCAGTTTGTTCCGGACGCGGCGATACCAAATATGTGTACTTTTTTTGTTTTGTTTTTTTTTTTTTTTTATAATAATATTTATTGATGGGTACATTATATTTTTATTTTTGGTGGATTATTTTTTTTTTTTTTTTTATATATATTTTTGCAATTTTTTTTTTTTTTTTCACTTTCTGACAGTTTTTATATTTTATTACTTTGTCCCACTCTGGGACTTTCACTTTTTTTTCTCTGATCGCCTGCATGGCACAGGAATGAAGCACCATCCCTGTGTCATGCAGGCTCTCAGCGCTGGACAGGGAGAAGATTGTTTGGAGATGCACTGCGCATGTCCAAACAATCTTCCTGCTGTCTGATGACCCGGATGTTGTCATGACGACATCGGGTCGTCATGGCAACACCCGGGAAGCCTTTGCAGACAGCGCTGGAAGCCGGAAGAGGAGGTGAGTATCTGCGATCACCTCCCCTTCCCCCCGCAATGCTGCGATCGACTTCGATCGACTTCGATCGCAGCATCGCGGGGGTTAATGTGCTGGGAGCGGTGCAGGACCGCTCCCTGCACATAGTATCGGGTGTCAGCTGTGAAAATCAGCTGACACCCGGCGGCGATCACGCCCGCACAGCCTGTGTGCGCGCACGCGATCGCCATGACGTACTAATACAGGTCTGGCTCTTAAGTCCCAGGGCACAGATGCGTATTAGTACGTCAGATGTTGTTAAGGGGTTAAATGTGGCTCCAAGATCGCTGATTGGACGCGTGCAGTGGCCGCGACCAATCTGCACAGCGGTTTTAACTTTTGCGCCAAGATCACTGATTGGTCGCGGCAGGAGAGCGCGACCAATCAGCGAATCGTATTGGTGAGGACCGGGGAGCGGAATCGTATTGGTGAGGACCGGGGAGCGTCGCTGTTTGTGCGGGTACTTCCGCTGCGAGAAGCCGGGAGATGAGCGACTGCTCGCAGCAGAAGTGTCCCGACCCGCAGCGCCGCTCCCCGGTCCTCCCTTGACACCCTAGCCGCATGGATGTCAGCGCCGCTGCCTGTGCGGCTACTTCCGCTGCAAGAAGCCGGGAGATGAGTGGCTGCTCGCAGCAGAAGTATCCCGACCCGCAGCGCCGCTCCCCGGTTCTCCCTTGACACCCTAGCCGCATGGAGGTCAGCAGCGCCGGCGGTCGAGGTCCTTCTGCTGCTATCGGCCGGGAGATGAGCGCCTTGCGCCGGTCATCTCTCTGCTGCATCTCCGTCCCGCAGATGAGCCGCTAACGGCCGCCATCTTTTTTCAGAAATCCCGCGGCGCTGATTGGCCGCTGCCAGACCAATGAGCGACGCGGGATTTCCTGCACAGACAGAAAGACAGACAGACGGGATAAGACGATTATATATATATAGATGTGTCCTGTGTGGTGTAGTATATAGAGGATCTGTCAGCTCTCCTGTGTGGTATAGTATATAGAGGATCGGTCAGCTCTCCTATGTGGTATAGTATATAGAGGATCTGTCAGCTCTCCTGTGTGGTGTAGCATATACAGGATATATAATTTCTCCTGTGTGGTGTATTATATAGAGAATGTGTACTGTGTGGTGTAGTATATAGAGGATCTGTCAGCTCTCCTGTGTGGTGTAGTATATAGAGGATCAGTCAGCTCTCCTATGTGGTATAGTATATAGAGGATCTGTCAGCTCTCCTGTGTGGTGTAGTATATAGTGGATCTGTCAGCTCTCCTGTGTGGTGTAGTATATAGAGGATCTGTCAGTTCTCGTGTGTGGTGTAGTATATACAGGATCTGTCAGCTCTCCTGTGTGGTGTAGTATATAGGTAGTTAATAGAGGATCTGTCAGCTCTCCTGTGTGGTGTAGTATATAGAGGATCAGTCAGCTCTCCTATGTGGTATAGTATATACAGGATCTGTCAGCTCTCCTGTGTGGTGTAGTATATAGAGGATCTGTCAGCTCTCCTGTGTGGTGTAGTATATAGAGGATCTGTCAGCTCTCCTGTGTGGTGTAGTATATAGAGGATCTGTCAGCTCTCCTGTGTGGTGTAGTATATAGAGGATCTGTCCGCTCTCCTATGTGGTGCAGTATGGAGGATCTGTCAGCTCTCCTGCGTGGTGTAGTATATAGGTAATTAATAGATGATCTGTCAGCTCTCCTATGTGGTATAGTATATAGAGGATCTGTCAGTTCTCCTGTGTGGTGTAGTATATAGAGGATCTGTCAGCTCTCCTGTGTGATGTAGTATATAGAGGATCTGTCAGCTCTCCTGTGTGGTGTAGTATATAGAGGATCTGTCAGCTCTCCTGTGTGGTGTAGTATATACAGGATCTGTCAGCTCTCCTGTGTGGTGTATTACATAGAGGATCTGTCAGCTCTCCTGTGTGGTGAAGTATAAAGAGGATCTGTCAGCTCTCCTGTGTGGTGTAGTATATAGAGGATCTGTCAGCTCTCCCGTGTGGTGTGGTATATAGAGGATCTGTCAGCTCTCCTGTGTGGTGTATTACATAGAGGATCTGTCAGCTCTCCTGTGTGGTGAAGTATATAGAGGATCTGTCAGCTCTCCTGTGTGGTGTAGTATATAGAGGATCTGTCAGCTCTCCCGTGTGGTGTAGTATATAGAGGATCTGTCAGCTCTCCTGTGTGGTGTAGTATATAGAGGATCTGTCCGCTCTCCTGTGTGGTGCAGTATAGAGGATCTGTCAGCTCTCCTGCGTGGTGTAGTATATAGGTAGTTAATAGAGGATCTGTCAGCTCTCCTATATGGTATAGTATATAGAGGATCTGTCAGCTCTCCTGTGTGGTGTAGTATATAGAGGATCTGTCAGCTCTCCTGTGTGGTGTAGTATATAGAGGATCTGTCAGCGCTCCTGTGTGGTCTAGTATATAGAGGATCTGTCAGCTCTCCTGTGGGGTGCAGTATAGAGGATCTGTCAGCTCTCCTGTGTTGTGTAGTATAGAGGATCTGTCAGCTCTCCTGTGTTGTGTAGTATATAGAGGATCTGTCAGTTCTCCTGTGTTGTGTAGTATATAGAGGATCTGTCAGCTCTCCTGTGTTGTGTAGTATAGAGGATCTGTCAGCTCTCCTGCGTGGTGTAGTATATAGGTAGTTAATAGAGGATCTGTCAGCTCTCCTATATGGTATAGTATATAGAGGATCTGTCAGCTCTCCTGTGTGGTGTAGTATATAGAGGATCTGTCAGCTCTCCTGTGTGGTGTAGTATATAGAGGATCTGTCAGCGCTCCTGTGTGGTCTAGTATATAGAGGATCTGTCAGCTCTCCTGTGGGGTGCAGTATAGAGGATCTGTCAGCTCTCCTGTGTTGTGTAGTATAGAGGATCTGTCAGTTCTCCTGTGTTGTGTAGTATATAGAGGATCTGTCAGCTCTCCTGTGTTGTGTAGTATAGAGGATCTGTCAGCTCTCCTGTGTTGTGTAGTATAGAGGATCTGTCAGCTCTCCTGTGTTGTGTAGTATATACTGTATCTCCTGCTGACGATTCTCCTGCTGCCTGTGACGTCACATTGAAAGAGCAGCTCCTACTCTTTCATCCTGCTCTGTCGGCGAAGCACCACTGCCGACGTCATTTAGAAGGAAAGCCAGCTCCCCGCTGCCTAGATGGGGGAAGTTGACTGTCAATCAGCAAGACTACTCAGCAGTGACACTTGTCAGACACTGCAGATTTCATGAAGAGGTGTGTACAGTGTCCATTTTAGGACATGATCAGATATCAAAGTCAAACATGAGAATAATGTCAGTTTGAGGCTAAATACCCTGTCTGAGAACTGACTTTAACATGTGACTTTGATATGTGACTTTGACATCTGACTTTTACAACTGATAATAATAAAAAAAAAGTTCACTGTACGATGCTGGGACTTGAACCCAAAACTCTGCCTAGAAGCCAGTACACCTACCATTGAGCTATACACTCAGTTGAAATAACTTAGGCATTCTATTTGGTTGTGATTTTCAGTGCAAATCTGTCTGAAACTCATTGGGACTTCTACACAGACCTCGTCCATGTCGAATTCAAATGATGTGTGACTTTGATATGTGACTCTGATATCTCACTTTTTTCAAACATCAGAATCAGAATCACAATGACTTTTAAACACCCTGAGTATTTTCAGGGTTGATCCCATAAGCCAAGAAAAACTACCAGTCCCTATCATTTGACCCTATGGTTGAAATTTAAAGCTTCAGGCTCATTTAGTGGAGCTTCTGGGTTCAAATCCCAGAAGCAGAAGAATATATATACAGTACAGTTGAAACAAGAAGTTTACATGTACTGTATGTAAATGCCTTAAAACATTATCTCTCTCTCATTATTCTGGCATTTGGCAAAATTAAAACTTATTGCGATCCTAATTGATCTAAAACGGGAAAGATTTATTCTGATTTCATGTCAGATATTGAGAAAAACATGCATATGTGTCTTTTTATATAGTGTATGTAAACTTCTGGTTTCAACTGTATATATATATATATATATATATATATATATATATACAGTACAGACCAAAAGTTTGGACACACCTTCTCATTTTAAGATTTTTCTGTATTTTCATGACTAAGAAAATTGTACATTCACACTGAAGGCATCAAAACTATGAATTAACACATGTGGAATTATATACTTAACAAAAAAGTGTGAAACAACTGAAAATATGTCTTTTATTCTAGGTTCTTCAAAGTAGCCACCTTTTGCTTTGATGACTGCTTTGCACACTCTTGGCATTCTCTTGATGAGCTTCAAGAGGTAGTCACCGGAAATGGTTTTCACTTCACAGGTGTGCCCTGTCAGGTTTAATAAGTGGGATTTCTTGCCTTATAAATGGGGTTGGGACCATCAGTTGTGTTGTGCAGAAGTCTGGTGGATACACAGCTGATAGTCCTATTGAATAGACTGTTAGAATTTGTATTATGGCAAAAAAAGTAGCTAAGTAAAGAAAAACGAGTGGCCATCATTACTTTAAGAAATGAAGGTCAGTCAGTCCAAAAAATTGGGAAAACTTTGAAAGTGTCCCCAAGTGCAGTTGCAAAAACCATCAAGCGCTACAAAGAAACTGGCTCATATGAGGACCGCCCCTGGAAAAGAAGACCAAGAGTCACCTTTGTTTCTGAGGATAAGTTTGTCCGAGTCACCAGCTCAGAAATCGCAGGTTAACAGCAGCTCAGATTAGAGACCAGGTCAATGCCACACAGAGTTCTAGCAGCAGACACATCTCTACAACTACTGTTAAGAGGAGACTTTGTGCAGCAGGCCTTCATGGTAAAATAGCTGCTAGGAAACCACTGCTAAGGACAGGCAACAAGCAGAAGAGACTTGTTTGGGCTAAAGAACACAAGGAATGGACATTAGACCAGTGGAAATCTGTGCTTTGGTCTGATGAGTCCAAATTTGAGATCTTTGGTTCCAACCACAGTGTCTTTGTGCGACGCAGAAAAGGTGAACAGATGGACTCTACATGCCTTGTTCCCACCGTGAAGCATGGAGGAGGAGGTGTGATGGTGTGGGGGTGCTTTGCTGGTGACACTGTTGGGGATTTATTCAAAATTGAAGGCATACTGAACCAGCATGGCTACCTCAGCATCTTGCAGTGGCATGCTATTCCATCCGGTTTGCGTTTAGTTGGACCATCATTTATTTTTCAACAGGACAATGACCCCAAACACACCTCCAGGCTGTGTAAGGGCTATTTTACCAAGAAGGAGAGTGATGGGGTGCTACGCCAGATGACCTGGTCTCCACAGTCACCAGACCTGAACCCAATCGAGATTGTTTGGGGTGAGCTGGACCGCAGAGTGAAGGCAAAAGGGCCAACAAGTGCTAAGCATCTCTGGGAACTCCTTCAAGATTGTTGGAAGACCATTTCCGGTGACTACCTCTTGAAGCTCATCAAGAGAATGCCAAGAGTGTGCAAAGCAGTCATCAAAGCAAAAGGTGGCTACTTTGAAGAACCTAGAATATAAGACATATTTTCAGTTGTTTCACACTTTTTTGTTAGCTATATAATTCCACATGTGTTAATTCATAGTTTTGATGCCTTCAGTGTGAATGTACAATTTTCATTGTCATAAAAATACAGAAAAACCTTTAAATGAGAAGGTGTGTCCAAACTTTTGGTCTGTACTGTATATATAGTACAGACCAAAAGTTTAGACACACCTTCTCATCTAGACTGTGTGCCCACGATGCGTTTTTAAGCGTTTCTGCAGCGGCAAAAACGCTGCAGAAACGCTAAAAAAAAGCATGGTAGAAGGCCTGCCATGTCCCCCAATGATAATCCGCATGTGCTATGCACATTCTGCGGAGATTTTCGCTGCGGATTATCATTGCGGAAAAAAACGCAGCACTACCAATTATTTTGCGGAAGTGCTGCGTTTTCGCCGCCTTGACTTGCATTGCAATGCGCCAATTCCGCAAGACTGCATCTGTACTTGCGTAATTGGCGCGTTATAATGTGCGGATGCTACCCGGGTGTGGAGGACAGGAGACTCTCCTCCACACCCAGGTACCATTATAAAAGCTGTAAAAAAAAGAATAAAATAAAAAATAAAGATTATATTCACCTTCCGACGACCCCCGGACTCCTTCCCTGTGCTTGCCCATAGATCGCGCAGGACTGAAGGACCTGCGGTGACGTCACAGTCATGTGACGGCAGGTCCTTCAGTACAGCGTACCGCGGTCTGTCGGCAGCCAGCACAGGAGCGCAGCGAGTCTGCAGGGGCCATCGGAAGGTAAGTATAGGTTTATTTTTTATTTTTTAACATTCTCTCGGGTCACACTATATAAATCCATGCCGGTTGCATGGATTTATATAGTGTGACCGAGTTGTCAAGCACTTTCCAAGTGATGCTAAAATCGCTTGGAAAGCGCTTGACACCCGCATTCGGAAATGCAAGTGAAGAACGCTTCATTTCCGCATGTCCCTGGCAGGAAAACGCATGTACAATGCGTTTTTTTCTGCCAGGGAGATGCAGAAACGCTCAGGAAAAAATCCTGAGCATTTCTGCATCGTGGGCACATAGCCTTAAAGATTTTTCTGTATTTTCATGACTTTGAAAATTGTACATTCACACTGAAGGCATCAAAACTATGAATTAACACATGTGGAATTATATACTTAACAAAAAAGTGTGAAACAACTGAAAATATATTTTATATTCTAGGTTCTTCAAAGTAGCCACCTTTTGCTTTGATGACTGCTTTGCACACTCTTCGCATTCTCTTCATGAGCTTCATGAGGTAGTCACCGGAAATGGTCTTCCAACAATCTTGACGGAATTCCCAGAGATACTTAGCACTTGTTGGCCCTTTTGCCTTCACTCTGCGGTCCAGCTCACCCCAAACCATCTCGATTGGGTTCAGGTCTGGTGACTGTGGAGGCCAGGTCATCTGGCGTAGCACCCCATGACTCTCCTTCTTGATCAAATAGCCCTTACACAGCCTGGAGGTGTGTTTGGGGTCATTGTCCTGTTGAAAAATAAATGATGGTCCAACTAAACTCAAACCGGATGGAATAGCATGCCGCTGCAAGATGAAGTGGTAGCCATGCTGGTTCAGTATACCTTCAATTTTGAATAAATCCCCAACAGTGTCACCAGCAAAGCACCCCCACACCATCACACCTCCTCCTCCATGCTTCACGGTGGGAACCAGGCACGTAGAGTCCATCCGTTCACCTTTTCTGCGTCGCACAAAGACACGGTGGTTGGAACCAAAGATCTCAAATTTGGACTCATCAGACCAAAGCACAGATTTCCACTGGTCTAATGTCCATTCCTTGTGTTCTTTAGCCCAAACAAGTCTCTTCTGCTTGTTGCCTGCCCTTAGCAGTGGTTTCCTAGCAGCTATTTTACCATGAAGGCCTGCTGCACAAAGTCTCCTCTTAACAGTTGTTGTAGAGATGTGTCTGCTGCTAGAACTCTGTGTGGCATTGACCTGGTCTCTAATCTGAGCTGCTGTTAACCTGCAATTTCTGAGGCTGGTGACTCGGATAAACTTATCCTCAGAAGCAGAGGTGACTCTTGGTCTTCCTTTCCTGGGGCGGTCCTCATGTGAGCCAGTTTCTTTGTAGCGCTTGATGGTTTTTGCAACTGCACTTGGGGACACATTCAAAGTTTGCCCAATTTTTCAGACTGACTGACCTTCATTTCTTAAAGTAATGATGGCCACTCGTTTTTCTTTACTTAGAATTTGTATTATGGCAAGAAAAAAGCAGCTAACAGTCTATTCAGTAGGACTATCAGCTGTGTATCCACCTGACTTCTGCACAACACACCTAATGGTCCCAACCCCATTTATAAGGCAAGAAATCCCACTTATTAAACCTGACAGGGCACACCTGTGAAGTGAAAACCATTTCCGGTGACTACCTCTTGAAGCTCATCAAGAGAATGCCAAGAGTATGCAAAGCAGTCATCAAAGCAAAAGGTGGCTACTTTGAAGAACCTAGAATATAAGACATATTTTCAGTTGTTTCACACTTTTTTGTTAAGTATATAATTCCACATGTGTTAATTCATAGTTTTGATGCCTTCAATGTGAATGTACAATTTTCAAAGTCATGAAAATACAGAAAAATCTTTAAATGAGAAGGTGTGTCCAAACTTTTGGTTTGTACTGTATATACACAGTGGGGAAAAAAGAATTTAGTCAGTCACCAATTGTGCAAGTTCTCTCACTTAAAAAGATGAGAGAGGCCTGTAATTGACATCATAGTTAGACCTCAACTATGAGAGACAAAATGAGAAAACAAATCCTGAAAATCACATTGTCTGATTTTGAAAGAATTTTTTTTAAAATTTTGGTGGAAAATAAGTATTTGGTCAATTACAAACAAGTAAGATTTCTGGCTCTCACAGACCTGTAACATCTTCTTTAAGAGGATCCTCTGTCCTCCACTCATTACCTGTAGCACTGGCACCTGTTTGAACTTGTTATCAGTATAAAAGACACCTGTCCGCAACCTCAAACAGTCACACTCCAAACTCCACTATGGTGAAGACCAAAGAGCTGCGAATGACACCAGAAACAAAATTGTAGCCCTGCACCATGCTGGGAAGACTGAATCTGCAATAGGCAAGCAGCTTGGTGTGAAGAAATCAACTGTGGGAGCAATAATTTGAAAATGGGAGACATACAAGACCACTGATAATCTCCCTTGATCTGGGGTTCCACACAAGATCTCACCCGTGGGGCCAAAATGATCTCAAGAACGGTGAGCAAAAATCCCAGAACCACACAGAGGCATCTAGTGAATGACCTGCAGAGAGCTGGGACCAACGTTACACAGGCTACCATCAGTAACACACTACGACGCCAGGGACTCAGATCCTGCAGTGCCAGACGTGTCCCCCTGATTAAGCCATTATGACGCGCCCCTGGGCCTGTGTCGCGCTGCGTTGCGCACGCGGGAGCTTACCCGGAGCCGGATCTCTTGAGGGTTGTAGTCTCGTGGCGGTGATCCGGTCCGTGCCCAGGGAGTCAGACTAAGTGGCGCTGTATTAGCGGTAGATGTTGGACGACTACGCCACCCGTTGAGTACAGCTAAGGAGCTGCTGCTGCAGGGCAGACCGCTGAGGCCGGTGGTAGGATTGTGCAGCGTGATAGTATAACCCCCAACGGGAGGGGTATGGCCTCAGGGCAGCCGACGTGGATGATGGGGGTAGCAGGAACCACTCGGAGACGGTACGGTGTAGTTCAGGGTCTTTACTGGTGACAACGATAGACCCTCCCGGAGTACTGGCTAGCGATTGGGGCCTGGTCAGTCCTTGAGCAGATGGGATCTCCCCTGGCCAGGCGGAGTTGTAGGCCTCCCAAACTAACGATACTCTTCTGGCTACCTTGCTAGAAGCGGGTATAAGTAGCCCACGTCCCTGAGTGTACCGTGTGGTGCTCACCCGTATGGCCGGTGACTCGGGGCCTTCTAGTAGCTTCCGCTCCACGACGGCGGTGCTGGTCCCACGCGTGTGACCGTGCCTTCGGGTTTCTGGGCCAGAGGACCTGCAATCCCCTGCCGGTCGGTTTCTGCTGCTGGATAGGAGTTAGTCCCCACAGCCTCGGACTCCGGGTCCGGTGATAACTTCTCAGTCAGGGCGAGCTCTGCAGCTGCCAGCCCCTGACTCCTTGTAGCACTGCTCCCACAGAGCTCCTGATGTTCTTTTCCTATATCTGCTTCTCTTCTCTGTCTCTACTTCTTCTCTACTCACTAACCCTGCCTCAGCCCTAGGTTTATATAGGGGAAGTTCTTCCCCTCCCAGGGACTGGGCAGGAGGTGTGGCATGCACAGGATCCCTGACCAAGAGACCTCCCACCTGCTCTCAGACATAACATTGCCGTTACTGTGGAAACCAGACCCCTGGGGTGCCACATTCCCCCCTAGTGAAATTTAGTACTCCGGGACTAAACATATTTTTAGAAAAACATAACAAGATAATAACAATAATAATAGAATAAGAAAAACACATAAAGATGGTTACGGCGTGTCCGCAACCGGGCGCAGTCTTTGAAGAAAAGCAAGGTGTCCATTTCACCAAAACAGGGAGACGTAACCAGGTAGGGGTCTGTCCTGCCCCGAGTCCTTAACAGTCTTTAGTCCGTCCTGGGTTACGCTCCAACTATACACAAAGGATTCCCGGTAAATCCACCAAGGACTCCTATAAATAACTAGAAACACATAATTATACACAAGCAACAAGAAAAACAGGTAACCACAAATAAAACAATTTATACACTTCAAATCCTCCAACGTGCGGGTAACTGGCCTCTAGTGGCCCTAGTGGACCTACGGAGCTGACTGTCTAGCCCTGAACTACAGGGTGTAGGAGCTGTCAAGGGTAAACTGGGCAGCTGTCTACCGGCTCTTTGACTCACTAGGGGTACGGCAGGCTCACTATAAGCAGAGGGTTGATCCTCCTGTTCTGCTTGTGTGGAGTCTTCTGCCTCCTGGACCGGCTGCTCTTCCAGCTCTACCTGTTGCTCCGTAGGCACTTGGGATGCTGGTTGGAGGAACGTGAGGACGGGTACCACAACTGCACCATTGACTTGAGTCCAGGACCGAGGGAAGTCTCCGAGCACAGTACTAACCATATCTTCCCTTTCCTCTACGGGTTGATGGTCTTCCTGTTCCTCTTCAGGGTTCCGTAGCTGTTCAGGACACTTCTTCAGGTGATCCCGGGATACAATGGCTATGGTCTCCCCTCCGTCTTTACTGATGGTACAGACTTTCGGGTTCTCGTGGCTTGAGGGCAGTACGGTGTACGGGTCCTTCTCCCACTGGTCGTCCAACTTGTGGAGCCGTCTTTTCCTCTTCAAGACCTGCTCTCCGGGTACCAGGGGAACAGCGGGAGCATACTGGTTGTAAGTTTTCTCTTGTCTTTCCCTAGCCTGACAGAGACTTCGCTCCACGCTCTCCTGTACTTTCCGGTACTGCTGCTGCCTCTCTGTGTCCCAGTCTGCTTCTGGTGAAGTGTCCTCGGGTGTCAGGACTCCCATTTCCAGGTCAACAGGTAACTTACCAGGTCTCGCCCTCATTAGGTAAGCCGGGGTACAGTTGGTGGAACCTACCGGGATGTGGTTGTATAGGTCCACTAGATCGGGCAGCTTCTCAGGCCACAGACTGCGTTCTTCCAGGGGCAACGTTTTCAGGAGATCCATTACCACCTGGTTCATTTTCTCACAAAGTCCATTAGTTTGCGGATGATAGGGTGTCGTCCTTATCTTCCGGCAGCCATACAGATTGCAGAATTCCTGGAAGACCTCCGCTTCAAAGGCAGGTCCCTGGTCCGTCAGCACTTGGTCCGGGTACCCGTGTGGACGGCAGAAGTGCTGCTGGAAGGCTCTAGCTGCTGTTTGAGCCGTTAAGTCCTTAACGGGGACGACAACCAAGAACCGGGAGTAATGATCCACAATGGTTAACGCGTAGACGTAGCCACTTCTGCTTGGGGTCAGTTTTACATGATCCAAGGCTACCAGTTCCAACGGCTGCCGGGTGACGATGGACTGCAGGGGAGTCTTCTGGCTGGCACGGTCCTTCCTTCTTAGGTTGCACGGGCCACAGTCTCTGCACCACCTCTCGATGGTTCCCCTCATGCCTACCCAGTGGAACCGCCCACGCAGCAGGAACTCCAGCTTCTTCCATCCGAAGTGTCCAGCCCCGTCGTGGTATGCTTCCATCACCATGGCTGCGTCTCTCCGTGGCACCACTACTTGCCAGATTAGTTCATGCGTCCGGGAGTTAACCATTCTGCGGCACAACTTCCCCTTGTAAAGGAACAGTCGACTCTTCTCAGCCCACAGTTGCTTGGCTTCCTCCGGAGCGTCTGGGTCAAGGCGAGCCTCTGCCCGAGTCAGCATCTCCTTCACCAGCCGGACGGCAGGGTCACTGTCTTGCGTTTCCTCCCAGTTGTAGTGAGGCAAGGGGTTAAACGTAGCGGCTTGCTTACTCCTTACCCGATGGGAATACTGGATAGTCCCATGACGGTGGAACGCGGGGAGTTCGACTTCTTCCAGTCCCTCTGGATCTTCTCCTACGTCCGGTAGGTTTGGCATCCTGGACAGGGCGTCCGCGTTGGTATTGGAGCGTCCTGCCCGGTATTTGATTGTGAACTCGTACTTGGACAGACGGGCCATACATCTCTGCTCTAGGGCACCGAGTCTTGCCGTGTCCAGGTGTGTCAACGGGTTGTTATCCGTGTACACGGTGAACCGGGAAGAAGCGAGGTAGTGCTTAAAGCGTTCGGTGACTGCCCACACCACTGCCAGGAACTCTAGCCTAAATGAGCTGTAATTCTCAGGGTTTCTTTCGGTGGGTCGCAGTTTTCGGCTGGCGTAAGCGATTACTCGTTCTTTCCCCTGCTGGATCTGGGATAGCACGGCTCCTAGCCCGATGTTACTTGCGTCGGTGTAGAGGATAAAGGGCTGGCTGTAATCAGGGTACGCCAGGATTTCATCCCCCGTGAGGGCCATCTTCAGCTGGCGGAAGGACTCTTCTTCTAACTTCTCCCATCTGAAGGGTAGCTTCTGGTTCTTGGCCTTCCGGGACTGGCCTATCAGGAGGTCCTGCATAGGAGCTGCCTTTTTGGTGAAACCGGGGATGAATCTGCGGTAATAGCCTACCAACCCGAGGAACTGCCGCACTTCCTTTACACTGGAGGGACTTGGCCATTCCTTAATTGCGGTGATCTTATCAGGGTCGGGAGCCACTCCATCAGCGCTCACCACGTGTCCCAGGTACTGCACCTTTGGTTTCAGGAGGTGACACTTGGAGGGTTTCACCTTTAGGCCGTAGCTTGCCAGAGCTTCGAACACTTCCGCCAGGTGTTTCAGGTGGTCCTCATACGTCTTGGAATATACGATGACATCGTCCAGGTACAGCAGGACCGTCTCGAAGTTTCTGTGGCCCAGACAGCACTCCATTAATCGTTGGAAGGTTCCTGGTGCATTGCAGAGTCCGAACGGCATGCAGGTAAACTCGCTAAGTCCCATCGGGGTGGTGAATGCGGTCTTCTCCCGGTCCGCCTCTGCTACAGGAACCTGCCAGTACCCACTAGTGAGATCCAAGGTAGAGAAGAAGTTAGCAGATCTTAAAGCAGCCAAAGACTCCTCTATCCTTGGTAAGGGGTTCGCATCCTTGTGTGTGATACGGTTGATTTTCCGGTAATCTACACACATCCTCATGGTGTTGTCTTTCTTTTTGACTAAGACTAGTGGAGCTTCCCAGGGGCTACAGCTATCCCTGATCACCCCAGCCTCCTTCATGTCTCTAAGCATCCCCTTGGCGTGTTGGTAGTGTGCAGGGGGTACGGGTCGATACCTCTCTTTTATGGGAGGATGGTCTCCCGTGGGGATGTGGTGTTCTACCCCCTTGACTCGCCCGAAGTCTAACGGGTGTTTACTAAACACTCTCTCGTACTGTTGAACCACCCGATAGACTCCCTGTTTCTGGTGTGAGGGAGTGGAGTCAGTACCCAAATGTAGTTGCTGACACCAGTCCTCCATTGTTTTCTGAGAGCCGTTACCTTCCTCCGGGGAAGATGGAGGCAAGGGTTCTACGGACTGTATGGAATCTTGATTGATGGTATACAATTTGGCTAGCGTGGCATACCGGGGCAGGTACACTTCCCTCTTTCCGATATTTATTATGCGAACGGGCACCCTCCCATGGCGTACATTGACCACCCCCCGTGCTGTCAAAATGGTGGGCCTACTGTCTGAGTAAACTGGTTCTACCATTGCCTGGTAATCTCTACCTCTCAGACCAATAGCTGCCCGGCACCAAATCATCATTTCACTTTTCGGGGGCATGGCAATAGGGAAAGGGTCACACATTCGCACGCTACCAATCTCACCACCGGAGAGTTCTAGCTGTTGCCGTCGCATCAGTGCCCGGATCTCTTTCTGGAGCACTCGCTGCTGGCCGGAGCTGGCGTTCTTGGCAACCTGCTGTAAAAGGAAAATCACCTCTGCAAGACAATTTTCAATTACATTAGTTCCTAGAGTTATCTTTGGGTGACTCTCGTGTTTGTCAATGTCTACAATGATCAGTCCCTGTGCTGCCAGTTCGACTCTACCGATTTTAATGGTCACCTCTTTAAATCCAATCTGTGGCACGGGCTGACCATTGCTGGCGATGATACTCAAGTCTTCGTCAGGGTAGCGGGTGATATCCGAGTCATTCCAGTACTGCTTGAAGAGCACGTACGGGATGGTGGTGACCTGGGACCCGGTGTCCAGTAGGGCACTCATAGGAATGCCATCCAGTACCACGGGTAAGACTGGACGTCCTCCCACATATTTGTCGCGCCAGTTCGATGGGCCTGGTGATCTTTTTCCTGGGGGTTGGCCCTCTACCCCAGGTTGTGCCAGTTTAAAGGACACTACCTTGCCATATGTCCGGGTTGATTGCAGCGGCGGCAGATGGGTCGTCCGTCCTCGTTGTATCGGTCGCTGGGTCTTCCTCTGGCCGGTGGGGTCCTCCTTGGTCGACGCCACGGGATGTCCTCCGGTCCGGATGCCAGCTGGATCTTCCCTGGAGTGGAAACCTGTAAAGACTGCACAGTTCGGGTTAGCGCAGCAACGCGTTTAGCTAGCTCTTGGACCTGATGGTGCAGGTCTGGAGCCGGGTCATTGTTCAAAGCCTGCGCATCAGCTCCCACAGGCCCTGCCGACAAGGGCGCCGCCTCCTGGTGGTAAGTGGTAGTGGGGCGTCTGGGGGTCACAACGCCACCTGGTGCCGGTTCTCGAAGCACCCGGATGGCTCTGTCCTTGAACTGTGCAAATCCCAGATGAGGGTCCTGTAAGGCCATTGCCCGCAACTGGGTTCGGTGGGCATTGCAATATAAACCCTCTATAAATTGTTCAGTCAACAGCCTGTCCTCGTCTCCCACGCCGTCAGGGTCGGTCTGCTTAATGGCTCTCAGGACGTGAGGCGGGGCTTCAGTTCTCGCGCGCTTTCGGAGTCCACGCCCCTCTACTTCCCGCGCGGCGTCCTCAAGATGGCGTCCAATGGCGGGAAAACTCCACGTATGGCGGGAAGAAGGCTGAAGATGGCGCCGGATGGCGGGAAAACTCCACCGATGGCGGGAAGGAAGCGGAAGATGGCGCCGGATGGCGGGAATCTTCACCACAGGTAAGTTTGAACAGTCTTTTTCAGGCACGCAGTACCCGGTGGTTGCGGGCACGAGATCCTGCCGACTACGCCAAAAGTTGACGCGCCCCTGGGCCTGTGTCGCGCTGCGTTGCGCACGCGGGAGCTTACCCGGAGCCGGATCTCTTGAGGATTGTAGTCTCATGGCGGTGATCCGGTCCGTGCCCAGGGAGTCAGACTAAGTGGCGCTGTATTAGCGGTAGATGTTGGACGACTACGCCACCCGTTGAGTACAGCTAAGGAGCTGCTGCTGCAGGGCAGACCGCTGAGGCCGGTGGTAGGATTGTGCAGCGTGATAGTATAACCCCCAACGGGAGGGGTATGGCCTCAGGGCAGCCGACGTGGATGATGGGGGTAGCAGGAACCACTCGGAGACGGTACGGTGTAGTTCAGGGTCTTTACTGGTGACAACGATAGACCCTCCCGGAGTACTGGCTAGCGATTGGGGCCTGGTCAGTCCTTGAGCAGATGGGATCTCCCCTGGCCAGGCGGAGTTGTAGGCCTCCCAAACTAACGATACTCTTCTGGCTACCTTGCTAGAAGCGGGTATAAGTAGCCCACGTCCCTGAGTGTACCGTGTGGTGCTCACCCGTATGGCCGGTGACTCGGGGCCTTCTAGTAGCTTCCGCTCCACGACGGCGGTGCTGGTCCCACGCGTGTGACCGTGCCTTCGGGTTTCTGGGCCAGAGGACCTGCAATCCCCTGCCGGTCGGTTTCTGCTGCTGGATAGGAGTTAGTCCCCACAGCCTCGGACTCCGGGTCCGGTGATAACTTCTCAGTCAGGGCGAGCTCTGCAGCTGCCAGCCCCTGACTCCTTGTAGCACTGCTCCCACAGAGCTCCTGATGTTCTTTTCCTATATCTGCTTCTCTTCTCTGTCTCTACTTCTTCTCTACTCACTAACCCTGCCTCAGCCCTAGGTTTATATAGGGGAAGTTCTTCCCCTCCCAGGGACTGGGCAGGAGGTGTGGCATGCACAGGATCCCTGACCAAGAGACCTCCCACCTGCTCTCAGACATAACATTGCCGTTACTGTGGAAACCAGACCCCTGGGGTGCCACAATTACATGTCCTGGCCCGTCTGAAGTTTGCTAGAGAGCATTTGGATGATCCAGAAGAGTATTGGGAGAATGCCATATGGTCAGATGAAACCAAAGTTGAACTGTTTGGTAGAATCACAACTCATCATGTTTGGAGGAGAAAGAATGCTGAGTTGCATCCAAAGAACAGCATACCTACTGTGAAGCATGGGGGTGGCAACATCATGCTTTGGGGCTTTTTCTCTGCCAAGGGACCAGGAAGACTGATCCATGTACATAAAAGAATGAATGGGGCCATGTATCGTGAGATTTTGAGTGCAAACCTCCTTCCATCAGCAAGGGCATTGGAGATGAACCATGGCTGGGTCTTTCAACATGACAATGATCCCAAGCCACCGCCAGGGCAACGAAGAAGTGGCTTCGTAAGAAGCATTTCAAGGTCCTGGAGTGTCCTAGCCAGTCTCCAGATCTAAACCCTATAGAAAACCTTTGGAGGGAATTGAAAGTCCGTGTTGCCTAGCGACATTCCCAAAACATCACTGCTCTAGAGGAGATCTGCATGGAGGAATGGGCCAACATACCAGCAACAGTGTGTGCCAACCTTGTGAAGACTTACAGAAAACGTTTGACCTCTGTCATTGCCAACAAAGGATATATAACAAAGTATTGAGATTAACTTTTGTAATTGACCAAATACTTATTTTTCACCAAAATTTGAAACAAATTTCTTTCAAAATCAGACAATGTGATTTTCAGGATTTGTTTTCTCATTTTGTCTCTCATAGTTGAGGTCTAACTATGATGTCAATTACAGGCCTCTCATCTTTTTATGTGGGAGAACTTGCACAATTGGTGGCTGACTAAATATTTTTTTCCCCACTGTATATCTATAAAATAACGGGAGATGCGTACCTCTGTCTGAAGCCTTTATAGACTGCACAAGCGCGACACGCCTGCGCAGTCTGGCTCCAAACAGAAGCACGCATGGAGCCATTACAGGTAAGAGGAGTGTGTATGGCGCCGGAGATCACGGTATGCGTAGACACTGAGTGCATACCGCGAACTCCGGCGCCATGCTTACATACTTACTTGACCGTGAGGAGCGTTGCCGGAGACCGGGGCAGGAGTGAAGGCGTCGGAATCGGCGCATGTGCATAGCGCTATCCGCCGCCATTTTACTGAAGATACATTCGCAGCAAAATGGCGGCGGACAGCGCGGTATGGGCACGTGCGTACTCCGGAGCCACACTCCATCCCCGGCCTCTGGCAGAAAAGGACACCGCAGCGCTGGAGCACAGGGAAGAAAGGTGAGTATAAGTGTTTATTTTTTTATATGTGGGCAGCGTAAAAGGGATGAGGGGTGTCATACATACCAGGATTGTGGGGTGAGGGGACCATACACACCATGCTAGGGATGAGGGGTACCATGCATACAAGGATTGGGGGGTGAGAAGTGCCATGCATGCCAGCATTGGGGATGAGGGGGCCACACATACCAGGATTGGGGGATGAGGGGTGCCATGCATACCAGGATTAGGGGGTGAAGGGCCACATATACCAGCATTGGGGGATGAGGGGTACCATACTTACCAGGATTGGGGATGAGGGGCCCACACATACCAGGATTGGGGGATGAGGGGTACCAAGCATACCAGGATTGGGGGATGAGGG
The DNA here is from genome assembly GCF_046119375.1 of Phyllobates terribilis. Lineage (NCBI taxonomy): Eukaryota > Metazoa > Chordata > Amphibia > Anura > Dendrobatidae > Phyllobates > Phyllobates terribilis. The sequence goes on along the minus strand of NW_027363217.1, from coordinate 597,684 downwards.
GTACCATACATACCAGGATTGGGAGATGAGGGGTACCATACATACCAGGATTGGGGGATGAGGGGTACCATACATACCAGGATTGGGGGATGAAGGGTACCATACATACCAGGATTGGGGGATGAGGGGTGCCATACATACTAGGATTGGGGGATGAGGGGTGCCATACATACCAGTATTGGGGGATGAGGGGTACCATACATACCAGGATTGGGGAATGAGGGGTGCCATACATACCAGGATTGGGGGATGAAGGGTACCATACATACCAGGATTGGGGGATGAGGGGTACCATACATACCAGGATTGGGCGATGAGGGGTGCCATACATACCAGGATTGGGGGATGAGTGGTGCCATGCATACCAGGATGAGGAATGGGGTGCAATACATACCAGGATTGGGGGTGAGGGGTGCCATGCATACCAGAATAGGGATGAGGGGTACCATGCATACCAGAATAGGGATGAGGGGTACCATGCATACCAGGATGAGGGATGGGGTGCCATGCATACCAGGATGAGGGATGGGATGCCATGCATACCAGGATGAGGGATACCATACATACCAGGATAGGGATGAGGGGTACCATACATACCAGGATGAGGGATGGAGTGCCATGCATACCAGGATTGGGGGATGAGTGGTGCCATATATACTAGGATGAGGGATTGGGTACCATACATACCAGAATTGGGGGATGAGGGGTGCCATGTATACCAGATTTGGAATGAGGGGTGCCATGCATAGCAGGATTGGGGATGAGGGGTGCCATGCATAGCAGGATTGGGGATGAGGGGTGTCACGCATACCAGGATTGGGGATGAGGGGTGCCATGCATAGCAGGATTGGGGATGAGGGGTGCCATGCATAGCAGGATTGGGTATGAGGGGTGCCATGCATAGCAGGATTGGGGATTAGGGGTGCCATGCATAGCAGGATTGGGAATGAGGGGTGCCATACATACCAGGATTGGTTATGAGGGGGCCATGCATACCAGCATAGGAATGAGGGGTACCATGCATACCAGGATAGGGATGTGGGGGGCCATGCATACCAGGATTCGGATGAGGGGCCATGCATACCAGGATAGGGATGAGGGGTACCATGCATACCAGGAAGAGGGATGGGGTGCCATCCATACCAGGACAGGGATGAGGGGTACCATCCATACCAGGATGAGGGGTACCATACATACCAGGATAGGGATTGGGTACCATGCATACCAGGATTGGGGGTGAGGGGTGCCATGCATACTAGGATTGGGGGTGAGAGGTGCCATGCATACCAGGATTGGGGGTGAGGGGTGCTATGCATACCAGGATTGGGGGTGAAGGGTGCCATGCATACCAGGATTGGGGGTGAGGGGTGCCATGCATACCAGGATTGGGGGTGCCAAGAGAATGCCAAGAGTGTGCAAAGCAGTCATCAAAGCAAAAGGTGGCTACTTTGAAGAACCTAGAATATAAGACATATTTTCAGTTGTTTCACACTTTTTTGTTAACTATATAATTCCACATGTGTTAATTCATAGTTTTGATGCCTTCAGTGTGAATGTACAATTTACATAGTCATGAAAATACAGAAAAATCTTTGAATGAGAAGGTGTGTCCAAACTTTTGGTCTGTACTATATATATATATATATATATATATATTTTTATTTTTTTTTTTAATTATGCTGGTTAGGACACAAACTACAGTGATATTTTACTTTTAATATCTGACATTTTGATTGTCATCCTGCCATGTTAAGAAAGAGTTTCAGACACGCTGTCTATTTGCATGATAAATCACGTAGACAAAGTAAATTAGGAGGCACTAATTTACTATATATCAATTTCCATGTGACTGTACGTTTGCCGAGCTTCTTAAGAAAGGGTCTAATGACCAAATTTATTTTTTGTAAATTTTTCTTTCCATCCACAAAAGAACTGCCTGCAAACTCCAGACCACTGGCTGCAAATTCATAAGTCTGCAGTCACACTGTCACGGGTGTGTCAGAAGTGACAGACAGTCGCCTTGATGTTGGTTGCAGGAGATCTCTTCGTTTGGTATTACAGACACCTTCTTAGAGGCTAGAAATCCTATCAATGAAGGAAATGCCAATAATTAAAGTTAGTTACCCAACTAACCAAAGACCTTATAAAGAGTACCCAACAGGCTTTATATAATGCAATAACCTTTATTATACAAAAAAGATTAAAAAATACACACAGGCAAGGACATTAAAAATGCAACAAACAAATTAAAAATTAATATAAGAGGGGGGATGAGCATGTCCGCAATAGATAAATTAATAATTGCACTTCATGATTATACAACAAAAGATGAATACACTAGGTCCGTAATTTATGTACATGCACAGCTATATATTTAATATGGATGGTCAATTCCAAGTTAAATCATAATGAACACATATAGTTTAGTCATTCAGATATAGTAAATAATGCCGATGTCTTTAAGATCAAGTGCAATGCTGACATGTTGTATTATATTACATCAGAAAGCTGGACCACAGAAATAGTATATGTGGCGCCCCTGAGGGTTCAGTCGCCACAGAGGTACTGCCCCTCACCCAGAGGTGTAGTGCCTCCTTCTCTCAGGTAAGGAGGGAGTGCTGCCCGGAACCCCCAACACCCGCACACAACACTACACTACTCCATGCCAGCTGGAAGGGCAAGATGCATTGTGTCTCTGCTGAGCCCTGTCCCTGGCTGGAGTGGGGGGAACCAAAGAGAGGGGGAACCAGTAGTGGGTGTGGGTGGAGGATGTAGTGTAGGGGAGCACCATTGTAGGAGGTATTTAAAGGGAAGCCATCTTAGGGTGGCAGGTCAGTGAGGACAGTCAGTCAGTGAGTAGTAAGGAGAGGAGGGGAGCAGAGTCCCTTCAGGAGCTCTGCTCCACAAGTGGGGCCTAGTAACAGAGGCCCAGGAGGGGAGCAGAGGATGAAGGCTCCGGTAACTGAAGGGGTACCAGGGGTACGGAAGGAGCAGGAAGCCACCCGTACACTCTAATCTGTCAAGTGACGGAGGGACCAGGCCGCAAGAAGGGAACCAGTCCCTGGACCAACCGTGTTACTCCAGGTCTCGGCTGGAAAACTGGAGGCTTCTGCACTTTCATGGTGCAGTTGCCACAGTCTCACCCTAGTCACCGTGAAGGGCATCAAGTAGGTCCGGGAACCCCAGGTTGCCCAGGCGGACTTCAGAGCACCCGATCAGGACTGTGTGTGGGAAAGCGCAGGGCAGGAGGGAGAAGACCCGGCGCGAGAAGTCGGTCTAGTAAGGAACATAAAGAAAGTGGGGTTCCGTCAAGCGCTCCTGATATACTTGAGAAAGTGCTGGACCCCTTACCAGGTGGACGCAGTGCGACGCGGAGGCTGACACCCGTGCAGTGTACCTGAGAAACTTGAACAAGAACTGTGAGTAAAACTCAGATGACTGCACTGCCTCCGTCAGTTATTTCCACTGCGCCATCTCTCCTGCACCACAAGCCCCAGCATCACCACGATCTACACCTACACTGCCCCGGGGGCCCGCTCTGCCTGTGGGGAGCAGAAACATCCCAGCTGCCATCCTATCACCCCCCCCCACCCCCCCGGAGGTCTGCAGCAGCGCCGGTAACCATTACCGGAAACCACAGGTGGCGTCACGAGACAAACTGTACACTAAAACCCCTTTTTAAAGAGAGACCCAGAGTACGGGCCCGGGAGCCGACTGCCGTGACCTCCTAAACAAGGTAAAAGGCCAGGGTACCGAGTCCCCTTTATCTCCCTGGGTGACACATATATATACACCACTAGAGGTCAGTAAAATCTCAGTAAATAAAGCAACTCAGCTTATAAAATTCTCAAGTGAGGTATCCCAATGATAAAAGTGCAGAGTGCCTTAACATAATACAAATAAGAAAAAATGGCCAAAAGTGCAATAAACATCCAGATGTTAGTAATAGGGACATACCACAACCCCCTCACACCACTCCAATGCCGCTTCGCTCCTGCTTCATCAGGGAGTGTGGTGTGAGGGGATGTGGGAGTTTTATATTGACAATTCCACAGCTGCAAATGATTACAAAAATGGGTAGCGCCATCTTACTGGGCACCGCTGTCCTTCTTAGAGGCTGTGTCTCTAGGACCCAGGGGCTACCTTCCTCTGTCTAATTAACACCCTGGCCTGGGTGTTTAAATACCTGCTGTCTGCTAGAGGGAGGTGCCGGCGATACTCACATTATCCCTTGTGAAGGCTCGGAGCAAGTGCATTACTTCTTCCTCTCTGGAGCAATGAGGAAGGGTGTTTATCTCTCTGAAGTCAACTTAAAGCTAAGCTATCTTCCCTTGTTTGTTCCCCCTTGTTGTCTTTAGTTGTCAGTGGAGATCGATTAGCGCTCATCCCCCTCCCTTCCCTAGCCAGGGCTTAACGCCAGGGAAAGACAGGGCGAGGTTCGCGTGCGGCGATTGTTAAAGAACCAATATAGGGATGTTAGTGGAGACAGGGTGATATTAGATCAGCCTAGGAGGTCTCCACTCCCCCCTTACCCCAGAGTCTGGGCTCCCTTTCCCATTGTGTTACCCTAAGTCTTTCCACATCTTGTGTGACATTATCACCGGCCGAGCACATTTTGAAAAGGAAAAAAAAATTGACACTTTTTTTTTTGTGTGTGTGTGTTTTTTGGGCGTGTTTTTTTTTTCCTTTCTCCTTGGTATGGGTTCAGTTGCAGAGCTCACAGAGCGGCTGTGCAGTCTGTCTCTGGAGGTGAATGACATCCGTTGTGAGGTTCAGCAGCAGCATTAGCGGCTACTGGTCGCCAATGTGGGGGTCTCTGCAGGTAGGCCTATCCAGCCTGAACCCAAGGTTGCCCTCCCGGAAAGGTTTTCAATAGGTAGAGACAAGTTTTTTGTATTCAATGAGGCCTGCAAACTGTATTTTAAACTTTGTCCTTACCCCTCTGGAAATGAAGAGCAATGGGTTGGAATTGTGATCTCTCTACTGCAGGGAGATCCTCAGTCGTGGACGTTTTCTTTACCACAGGACTCGGTTTGTCTCCTGTCTGTGGAGGGGTTTTTCGGTCAGTGGAAACGTACAGTCCGGAATTCCGTAGATGGGCAACGGATTCCAAATGGAATGACTCAGCCCTTAGAAGTCAATTTTGTAAGGGTCTTACTGAAAGGTTGAAAGATTCCTTGGTAGTATATGGAACCCCTCAGTCCTTGGAGGCGGCCATGTCGTTGGTCATACGTCTTAATAGATGCCTTCGGGGTAGGTGGGTGAGACCACCTTCTCCGGAGCCTTCTTGTCGGGGTTATGTACCTCTGCAGGGGGAGCGGTCTGGCAGTGAACCAGTACTGCGGGAGGTGGAGGAACCCATGCAGTTAGGGGGTGTCTCTGCATCATACATTTCCCAGGAGATTTGCAAAAAAAAGGCGTATGTTTTTTTTGTGGAAAAAAGGGATATATTCTTGGGACCTGTCCAAACAAAAGGAGACTCGATTAACTCTTGGTAGTCTGGAGTTGGATAAACAAGGGGTGAATTTGTTGCCAACCTGCAGTTCCCGGTTGGTCCTGACAGCAGAGGTGGTGCTAGAGAGCAAAACCGAGAAAATTTCTGTGTTTGTTGACAGTGGAGCCGGAGTCAACATGGTTGATGCTGAGTTTGTGAAAACTCATAAACTTGCTTGCTGTACTTTAGCTAAACCTAGTTCAATCTTCTCCATCGACTCGGCGCCACTTGCACAGAGAGCATTTACTCAGATTGTACATAATGTAAAACTGAGAGTGGGGTCAGTTCATTGTGAAAAAATCCCTTGCTATGTCCTGGACAGTCTTTCCATACCTATTGTTTTGGGTATTCCTTGGCTTGTTAAACATAATCCGTTGGTGAATTGGCAAACCGGGGAGATTATTGAATGGACGGATTACTGCCATGAGAACGGTTTAGATATTTCCCTTGCTACTGTCTCTACGGAAATATTACCTGCTTTTCTGCCTGGTTTTGAGGATGTATTTTTCTGAGAGGGGGTATCAGGATTTGCCTCTTCATCGTGCATATGACTGTCCTATTAACCTGACCCCCGGAGCTAAACTACCGAAGTCCAGACTGTATCATCTTTCTGGCCCTGAGAGACAAGCCATGAAGGATTTCATTGCGGAAAGTCTGGAAAAGGGACATATCAGACCATCATCTTCGCCCGTGGCGGCAGGGTTTTTCTTTGTGAAGAAAAAAGATGACGGTCTACGTCCCTGTTTAGATTTCCGGGAATTAAATCAAATTACCATCTGTGATCCATATCCCCTTATTCCTGATTTGTTCAGCCAGGTTGTATGAGCTAAGGTATTCTCCAATTGATTTAAGGGGAGCCTACAATCTGGTTAGAATCAGAGAAGGGGACGAAAGGAAAACAGCATTCAATACCCCTGAAGGGCATTTCGAGAGTCTGGTTATGCCTTTCAGTTTGACCAATGCACCTGTGGTATTCCAGCATTTCATAAATGATATTTTCCATCATTTGGTGGGGAGGTTTGTGGTGGTCTATCTGGATGAGATTTTGGTTTACTCACCTGATTTTGAGACACATCGGGGGCATGTTAAGAAGGTGCTCCAGATATTAAGGGATAACAAACTTTATGCCAAACTGTAAAAATGTGTTTTCGCTGTTAAGGAGGTGCAGTTTTTTGGGTACTTGATGTCATCTTCGGGTTTTCGGATGTATTCGGAGAAGATCCTTGCAATCCTTGATAGGGACTGTCCCAAGAACCTTAAGGCTCTTCAATGTTTTCTGGGCTTTACTAATTTTTACCGGAAATTCATCCAAAATTACTCTGTAATTGTGCAACCCCTTACTGACATGACTAAGAACTAAGAAGGGGTCCAATTTTTCCAAATGGTCGGATGCCTCCCTCCAGGCTTTTTCTTCCTTAAAGAATCATTTTGCCACTTCACCTATACTCAGTCAACCCGATATTTCCCAACTCTTTATTGTGGAGGTTGATGCGTCGGATGTCGGGGGTTGGGGCTGTGTTGTCTCAGGGTCCGTCCCCTGGTAAATGGCATCCATGCGCCTTCTTTTCTAAAAAATTGTCTTCGACTGAGAGAAATTATGACGTGGGTAATAGTGAACTTTTGGCGATCATATTGGCGTTCGAAGAATGGTGACATTGGTTGGAGGGGGCAGTCCATTCTATTACTGACCATAATAACCTGTCATATCTCCAGTCAGCTAAACGTCTCAACCCTAGGCAAGTCAGATGGTCCCTGTTTTTTACTAGGTTCAATTTTGTTGTCACTTTTCGTCCAGGGGTCAAAAATGTCAAGGCTGATGCTTTGTCAAGGCTGACGCTTTGTCCCGGAGCTTCCCTGGTGGTGGTGACCATGAGAACCCTGCCTCGATATTACGGAAAGGGGTAGTCATTTCGGCACTGTATCCTGAACTGGAGGGTGGGATGTTGGAGGCTCAGGGGGACGCTCCTGCCTTCTGCCCTTAAGCAAGGTTATTTGTACCATCTAATCTGCGCCGCAAAGTTATTAAGGAACATCACAACTCTGCTTGCTGGGCATCCAGATGGTAAGGCAACCGCGGACCTCCTCTCTCGTCGTTTTTGGTGGCTGGGGTTGCATCAGGATGTGATTGAACATGTTTCTGCTTGTAGTATTTGCTCGCGTTCTAAAGCTTCGCATACCTGGCCGTCTGGTACTCTTCTTCTGCTACCTATCCCTAGTAGGCCATGGGCACACTTGTCCATGGATTTTAATACTGACCTACCAGCTTCTGCAGGCAAAACGGTAGTTTTGGTGGTTGTAGATAGGTTCAGTAAAACGGTTCACTTTGCCGCATTACCTGCACTTCCAAATGCCAAGACACTTGCTCAGGTGCTTATAAATGAGATCATGAAGCTTCACAGATATTCCTCCGATGTGGTGTTAGATCGGGGAACCCAGTTTGTTTTCAAGCTCTGGAAGGCATTCTGTTCTTGACTGGGGGTGCAGCTGTCCTTTTCCTCTGCCTTCCACCCTCAGTCGAATGGACAGACCATGTGTATCATTCAGAATTTGGAGACCTAGCTCAGGTGTTTCATCTCCGAAAATCAGGAGGTTTGGACATCCTACTTACCGCTGGCAGAATTTGCCATTAATAATAATCATTGTCAAGAATCCACTGGCAGGTCACCTTTCTTCGGTGCATACGGTTATCACCCACAATTTGGTACCTTTAGTGGGGGAGGAGCTTCGGGAGTTCCTGAGGGGGAACAGTTTGCTTCGTCGCTCTCCTCAGTGTAACAGGGTGTTCTGAGTAATTTAAAGATCATGGGAGACATGTATGACGTGCCCTCTGGGCCTAGTGTACACGTGTAGTGGGTTACCCGGAGCCGGGTCTCTGGGGATTGTAGTCTCCGTGGCGGCAACCTGGTCCCGTGGCTCAGGGTGGTCAAACCAGTGGCGGTATAGTATAAGTTTTAGGTTAATTGTCCGACTACGCCACCCGTGGATTGCGGTCAGGGTGTACCGCCGCTGCGAGGCAGACCGCTGAGGCTGGTGTGGTATGCGCAGCAAAGTATGGGATAACTCCCCACGGGAAGAGTATAGCCTCAGGGCAGGGAATGTGGATGATGGGAGTAATGGTGCACGGGCGTCCCAGTACTAGTAGTGTTGTATGCGGTGAGAAAGCAGGAACGACTCAGAGTCTTTGCAGTGCAGTTCAGGGTCTTTACTGATGATATTAAGGCAGACCCTCCCGGGAGTACTGGCTAGCATAAGGGGCCTGGTCAGTCTGTGAACAAACAGGAGTTCCCCTGGCCAGGTGGAGTTGTAGGCCTCCCCGTCTATCTGCACTCTTCCTGGCTACCTTGCTGTAAGCGTGTGGAAGTAGCCCACGTCCCTGAGTATACCGTGTGGTGCTCACCCGTATGGCTGGTGACTTGGAGCCTTCTGATAGCCTCCGCTCCTCGATGGCGGTGCTGGTCCCTTCCTTGTGACTGAGCCTCCGGGCTTCTATGGCCAGAGGACCTGGAATCCCTTGCCTGCTGGTTTCTGCTGCTGAACTTAAAGATCCCCGCAGCCTCGGACTCCGGTGTCCGGTTCTTATATTCTTCTGCCAGGGCGAGCTCTGCTTAGCTCCAGCCCCTGGTCTTCAGCTCCTGCTCCTACAGAGCTCCTAGCTGTTGCTTTCCCTGTCTTTCTCCTCTCCTAGACTCTTAGACTGACTAACCCCGCCCCAGACCCAGTTTATATAGGGCAGGTTCCTCCCCTATCTGGCCTGGGACAGGATGTGTTGCATGTTTAAGGGCTCCTGACCAGGAAACCTCCCACTTGCTCTCAGACGTGATTTTTCTATCACTGTGGCAACTCGACCCCTGGGGTGTCACATTCCCCCCTAGTGAATTTTAGCACTCCAGGACTAAACACATTTTCAAGAAAACACATACAGGGCATAAACAATAACATTTCAACATATATACAAGAAGTTTTAGTCTTTAGAACTCACGGCGTGTCCGTAACCGGGTGTCCATGTCACCCAACAAGGTGAAGTCTTGGAACAGAGTAGGGGACCTGTCCAAAGCAAACCCCAAACGTTGGCCCTGGGTGTGGCTGCAAGGCTGAGGCTAGCTACTTTGGGCCACAAGGAGGCCATGCCAGACAGGTTTTTCTCTTCCGCGGCCATCTTCGCAAGAGGCACCAAGGTGCAACTATCTACATTGTAGTTCCGGTTATTCAGCGTCCATAACCTGTCAGTCCAAATAAACCTGCAGGGTAACTAGAGAAACATAATCAATAAACAGGCAACAAAAACATAAACCTTTTTCAGCATTTACGTAGCTACAGGTAAATATATACTTGGCATTAGACTCTCCAGCGCGCGGGCATCTGTCCTCTAGTGCTCCTGGTGGACCTACGTAAGCCACTATCTGGTTCTGAACTACAGGGTGTAGGAGGTGTTGTGGGTAGGCCTGGCAGCTTTCTGCGTTCTCTTTGGCTTACTAGGGGCACGGCAGGCTCACTACTAGCAGAGGGTTGATTCTCCTGGTCTGCTGGTATGGATTCTTCTGCCTCCTGGGCTGGTTGCTCTCCCGACACTTCCTGTTCTTCTGTAGGCCCTTGAGGGGCTGGCTGGAGAAAGGTGAGGATGGGTACCACGACTGCGTTGTTGATTTGAGTCCATGACCGGGGAAAGTCTCCGAGTACGGTACTGATCATTTCTTCCCTTTCCTCTGCGGGTTGAGGGTTCTCTTGATCTTCCTCAGGGCTTTGCAGCAGCTCGGGACACTTTTTCAGGTGGTCTCTGGAGACAATGGCTGTGGTCTCTCCTCCATCCTTACTGATGACACACACTTTTGGGTTCTCATGGCTTGAGGGCAGCACGGTGTACGGGTCCTTCTCCCACTGGTCGTCCAACTTGTGGAGCCGCCTCTTTCTCTTCAAGACCTGCTCTCCGGGTACCAGGGGAACAGCGGGAGCATGCTAGTTATAAGCCTTCTCTTGCCTTTCTCTTGCTTGAGACAGACTTCGCTCGACGCTCTCCTGTACTTTCCAATACTGCTGCTGCCGTTCTGTATCGCAGTCTGCCTCTGGCGAGGTGTCCTCAGGTGTCAGGACTCCCATATCCAGGTCAATAGGCAGCTTACCAGGTCTTGCTCTCATTAGGTAAGCCGGGGTACAGTTGGTGGAACCTACGGAGATGTGATTATACAAGTCCACCAGATCAGGCAGTTTTTCAGGCCACAGACTGCGTTCTTCCAGGGGCAACGTTTTTAGCAAGTCTATCACCACCTGGTTCATTTTCTCACATAGTCCATTGGTCTGAGGGTGATTAGGCGTTGTTCTTATCTTCCTGCAGCCATACAGGTTGCAGAACTCCTGGAAGACCTCCGCTTCGAAGGCTGGTCCTTGGTCCGTCAACACTTGCTCCGGATACCCGTGTGGACGGCAGAAGTGCAGCTGGAAGGCTCTGACTGTTGTTTGAGCTGTTAAGTCTTTGACAGGGACCACCACCAGGAACCGGGAGTAGTGATCTACGATGGTGAGGGCGTAGACTTACCCAGATTTGCTTGGAGCCAGTTTCACATGGTCCAGGGTTACCAGTTCCGGTGGCTGCCTGGTGATGATGGACTGCAGGGGAGTCTTCTGGCTGGCACGGTCCTTTCTTCTTAGGTTGCACGGGCCACAGTCTCTGCACCATCTCTCGATGGCTCCTCTCATGCCTACCCAGTAGAACCATCCACGCAACAGGAACTCCAGCTTCTTCCATCCGAAGTGTCCTGCTCCATCGTGGTATGCCTCCAGAACCATAGCCGCGTCTCGTCTTGGGACCACTACCTGCCAGGTCAGCTCATGTGTTCTAGAGTTGACCACTCTCCGGCACAGCTTCTCCTTGTAGAGAAACAGCTTACGTTTCTCCTTCTACAGTTGCTTGGTCTCCTCTGGAGCATCTGGGTCAAGACGGGCATCGGCCTGTGTCAGCATTTCCTTCACCAGACGGACTGCGGGATCACTGTCTTGTGTCTCCGCCCAGCTGTAGTGGGGTAAGGGATTGAACGTAGCAGAGCGCCTGTCCCTCACACGGTGGGAATACAGGGTAATCCCATGACGGTGGAACGCAGGGAGTTCGACTTCTTCCAGTTCTTCTGGATCTTCCCCTACGTCCGGTTAGTTTGGCATTCTGGACAGGGCATCCGCGTTGGCATTCGAGCGTCCCGCCCGGTATTTGATGGTGAATTCATAGTTGGACAGGCGGGCCATCCATCTCTGCTCCAGGGCACCAAGTTTTGCAGTGTCCAGGTGTGTCAACGGGTTGTTATCCGTGTACACGGTGAACTTGGAAAAGGCAAGGTAATGCTTGAAACGTTCGGTCACTGCCCACACCACTGACAGGAACTCTAGCTTGAATGAGCTATAATTCTCAGGGTTTCTCTCTGTGGGCCGTAGTTTTCGGCTGGCGTAAGCGATTACCCGTTCTTTCCCCTGCTGGATCTGGGACAGTATGGCTCCTAGCCCGATGTTGCTCGCGTCCGTGTGGAGGATAAAGGGCTGGCCGTAATCAGGGTACGCCAGGATTTCATCCCCCGTGAGGGCCATCTTCAGCTGGCGGAAGGACTCCTCTTCCAGCTTTTCCCACCTGAAGGGCGGCTTCTGGTTTTTGGCCTTCCTGGATTGACCTATCAGGAGGTCCTGCATAGGGGCTGCCATTTTGGTGAAACCGGGAATGAATCTTCGGTAGTAGCCTACCAACCCGAGGAACTGCCGCACTTCCTTTATGCTGGAGGGTCTTGGCCAGTCTTTAATCACGGTGATCTTATCGGGGTCAGGAGCCACTCCGTCAGCACTCACCACATGTCCCAGGTACTGCACCTTTGGTTTCAGGAGGTGACACTTGGAGGGTTTCACCTTTAGGCCGTAGCTTGCCAGGGCATCAAACACTTCTGCCAGGTGTTTCAGATGGTCTTCGTAGGTTTTGGAATAAACGATGACATCATCCAGGTATAACAGGACCGTCTCGAAATTCCGGTGTCCCAGACAGCATTCCATCAACCGCTGGAAGGTTCCTGGTGCATTGCAGAGTCCGAACGGCATACAGTTGAATTCGCTGAGACCCATCGGAGTGGTGAATGCAGTCTTCTCCTTGTCTGCCTCTGCTACAGGAACCTGCCAGTACCCGCTAGTAAGATCCAAAGTGGAGAAGAAGTTAGCAGATTTTAATGCAGCTAAAGATTCTTCTATTCTAGGTAACGGGTACGCATCTTTGTGTGTGATACGGTTGACCTTTCTGTAGTCTACACACATTCTCATTGTGTTGTCCTTCTTTTTCACTAGAACTAGTGGAGCTGCCCAGGGGCTACAGCTGTCCCTGATTACCCCAGCCTCCTTCATGTCCCGCAACATCCCCTTTGCATGCTGATAGTGTGCAGGGGGTACAGGTCGGTATCTTTCCTTTATGGGTGGATGGTCTCCTGTGGGGATGTGATGTTCTACCCCCTTTACTCGCCCGAAGTCTAGCGGGTGTTTACTAAAGACTCTTTCATACTCCCGAACCACCCGGTAGACTCCCTGATTTTGGTGTGAGGGAGTGGAGGTAGTACCCACATGCAGTTGCTGACACCAGTCCTCCATTTGTTTCTTAGAGCCGTTACCTTCCTCTGGTTGAGATGGAGGCAAGGGTTCCACGGCCCTTACAGAATTTTGGTTTATGGTGAACAATTTGGCTAGCGTGGCATACCGGGGCAGGTATACTTCTCTCCCCCCGATATTTATGATGCGGACGGGCTCCCTCCCATGGCGTACATCGACCACCCCCCGTGCTGTCAAAATGGTGGGCCTACTGTCTGAGTAGACGGGTTCTACCATTGCTTGGTAGTCTCTACCTCTTAGACCAATAGCTGCCCGGCACCAGATCATCATCTCACTTTTCGGGAGCATGGCAATAGGGAACGGGTCACACATTCTCACGCTACCAATCTCACCACCAGATAGTTCCACTTGTTGCCGTTTCATCAGTGCCCGGATCTCTTTTTGGAGAACACGCTGCTGGCTGGAACTGGCGTTCTTGGTAACCTGCTGCAAAATGAGAATTACCTCTGCAAGACAATTTTCAATTACGTTAGTTCCCAAGGTTATTTTAGGGTGACTCTCATGACGGTCAATGTCCACAATAATCAGTCCTTGTGCCGCCAGTTCGACTTTACCGATCTTAATGGTCACCTCTTTGAACCCCACCTGCGGCACGGGCTGACCATTGCTGGCGATGATACTCAGGTCATCATCTGGGTAGCGGGTTATGTCCGAGTCATTCCAGTACCGCTTAAAGAGCACGTACGGGATGGTAGTCACCTGTGACCCAGTGTCTAGTAGGGCACTCATAGGAATGCCATCCAGTACCACAGGCAAGACTGGACGTCCCCCTACGTATTTATCACGCCAGTTCGATGGGCCTGATGATCTTATGCCTGGGGGTTGGCCCTCTACCCCAGGTTGTGCCCGTTTAAATGACAGTACCTTGCCATATGTCCGGGTTGATTGCAGCGGCGGCAGATGGGCTGTCCGTCCTCGTTGTAGCGGTCGCTGGGTCTTCCTCTGGACGGCGGGATCCTCCTCTGTCGGCGCCATGGGATGTCCTCCGGTCCGGATTCCAGCTGGATCTTTCCTGGAGGAGAGACCTGTAAAGACTGCACAGTTCTGGTTAGCGCGGCTACGCTTTTGGTCAGTTCTTGGACCTGATGGTGCAAGGCTGTAGCCGGGTTGTTATCCAAAGCCTGCGCACCATCTCCTACAGACTCTGTAGACAAGGGCGCCGCCTCCTGGTGATAGGTAATAGCAGGGCGCCAGTGGGTTACAGAGCTACCCGGTGCCGGTTCTCGGAGCACCCGGATGGCCCTGTCTTTGAACTTTGCAAAGTCTAACCCAGGGTTCTGCAAGGCCATTGCATGTGACTGGGTTTGGTGGGCGTTGGACAGCAGACCCTCAATGAATTGCTCAGTCAACAGTTCATCTGCATTCCGCACACTGTCAGGGTCTGCCTGTTTAATGGCTCCCAGGGCCTCTTGCAAATTCAAAGCATAGTCTCTTATACTGTCTTGGGCCCGCTGCTTGCACCCATAAAATTTCATTTTGATCTCTGCAGAGGTGCGGGTATCAAACGTGTCCCTCAGACGGGCTAAGATCTCCTTCACGGTCTCCTTGTCCCTGACTGACCAGCACTTTACTTCACGTTGGGCTGCGCCGGTTAACTGGCCTACCAATATGCTCACTTTTTGTCCCTCCGTCAGGGGGTATACTTTAAACAGGCTGTACAGTCTCTCTTTAAAGTCGCTTAGGGTATGCGACTCCCCTGAGTATCCGGGGATGTAAGGCATGGTGAACGGCATTACTGCGGCAGCGGCCACGCTGGTGGTAGAGGGTCCCTCCGTATCCTCCCCCCTAGTTAAGCGTGGCCTACCTTCTGTTGCTTCTTCTCCGTAGGCCGCGGCTCCGCAGACGATCGTCAGGGTGGAGGACCATGCATCGCGCTCTGGTGACGTCAGCGTCACTCCCTCTCCTTCCAGGACCTTGCGCAGCGTCGGTGCGTAGGGCGGAGCTTCAGGTCTCGCGCGCTTTCGGCGTCCACACCCCTCTTCTTCCCGCGCGGCGTCCTGAAAATGGCGTCCGACGGCGGGAAAACGACTGCGGATGGCGGGAAAACAGCTGAAGATGGCGGGAAACGGCTCCGGATGGCGGGAAATGGCTCCGGATGGCGGGGACCTTCACCACGGCAGGTGTGACAGTCTTTTGAAGGCGCGCAGTACACGGTGGTTGCGGGCACGAAATCCTGCCGACTACGCCAAAGTTGACGCGCCCCCTGGGCCTAGTGTACACATGTAGTGGGTTACCCGGAGCCGGGTCTCTGGGGATTGTAGTCTCCGTGGCGGCGACCCGGTCCCGTGACTCAGGGTGGTCAAACCAGTGGCGGTATAGTATAAGTTTTAGGTTAATTGTCCGACTACGCCACCCATGGGTTGCGGTCAGGGTGTACCGCCGCTGCGAGGCAGACCACTGAGGCTGGTGTGGTATGCGCAGCAAAGGATGGGATAACTCCCCACGGGAAGAGTACAGCCTCAGGGCAGGGAATGTGGATGATGGGAGTGATGGTGCACGGGCGTCCTAGTATTAGTAGTGCTGTATGCGGTGAGAAAGCAGGAACGACTCAGAGTCTTTGCAGTGCAGTTCAGGGTCTTTACTGATGATATTAAGGCAGACCCTCCCGGGAGTACTGGCTAGCATAAGGGGCCTGGTCAGTCTGTGAACAAACAGGAGTTCCCCTGGCCAGGTGGAGTTGTAGGCCTCCCCGTCTATCTGCACTCTTCCTGGCTACCTTGCTGTAAGCGTGTGGAAGTAGCCCACGTCCCTGAGTATACCGTGTGGTGCTCACCCGTATGGCTGGTGACTTGGGGCCTTCTGATAGCCTTCGCTCCTCGATGGCGGTGCTGGTCCCTTCCTTGTGACTGAGCCTCCGGGCTTCTAAGGCCAGAGGACCTGGAATCCCCTGCCGGCTGGTTTCTGCTGCTGGACTTAAAGATCCCCGCAGCCTCGGACTCTGGTGTCCGGTTCTTATATTCTTCTGCCAGGGCGAACTCTGCTTAGCTCCAGCCCCTGGTCTTCAGCTCCTGCTCCTACAGAGCTCCTAGCTGTTGCTTTCCCTGTCTTTCTCCTCTCTAGACTCTTAGACTGACTAACCCCGCCCCAGACCCAGTTTATGTAGGGCAGGTTCCTCCCCTATCTGGCCTGGGACAGGAGCTGTTGCATGTTTAAGGGCTCCTGACCAGGAAACCTCCCACTTGCTCTCAGACGTGATATTTCTATCACTGTGGCAACCAGACCCCTGGGGTACCACATGTATAAATGTATGGCTGACAGCCAGCCAGGTCTGGAGCTGAATGTGAATGACTTTATATGGTAGTCTACCAGGAATATAAGATTGAAAGTTCTTTATTGGAAGCTGGGACCTAGGCTTATTGGTCCCTATAAAATAACCGCCGTCATTAACCCATCAGCGTTTCGTCTTGAACCTCCTCTGGCCCTTAAAGTCCACTACGTGTTCCATAGGTCCTTACTCAAGAAGTATGTGGAACCTCTTGAGCCCTCACCTCTACCACCACCCCCAGTAATGGTTGTGGTAATCTGGAGTTCCAGATTTTGAGTATTGTAGATTCTGGTCTCCAACGTCGTTCTCTACAATACTTGGTGCACTGGAAAGGTTATGGTCCAGAGGAGAGGATGTGGGTTTCAGCATCAGAGATGAATGCTCCCAGGTGGGTTCATTCATTCCCCACCTCTTATCCTGAGAAACCCGGTCCTGAGTGTCCGGAGGCCACTCGTAGAGAGGGGTGTACTGTCACGGGTGTGTCAGAAGTGACAGTCGCCCTGCTGTTGGTCGCTCATCCCCCTCCCTTCCCTAGCCAGGGCTTAACACCATGGAAAGACAGGGCGAGGTTCGCGTGCAGCAATTGGTGAAGAACCAATATAGGGACGTTAGTGGAGACAGGGTGATATTAGATCAGCCTAGGATGTCTCCACTTCCCCCTTTCCCTAGAGTCTGGGCTCCCTTTCCCTCTTCCCTTTGTGTTGCACTAAGTCTTTCCCACACATTGCGTGACACACACAGAGTGACTGCAGACTTATCGGTTTGGACAGGACAACCCCTTATCATGCCTGTTTTTGCTGCTAGAGAAGGACCATGCTTAGCAGGCAGTTGAAACCCCTAGTCGTTTGGAGTTTGCAGTCATTTCTTGCTGGATGGAAAGAAAAAATGAGGCTGAAGAGTTACCATACAGCCATAGGGTCAAGTGATAGTGACTGCTAGTTTTTCTTGGCTTATGAGATCAAACTGGTATCTAAAAGTCATTGTGATTCTGATTCTAATATTTGAAGAAAGTCAGATATCAGTCACATATCAAAATCACACATCATTTGAATTTGGCCTGGAGGAGGTCTGTGTGAAAGTCCCAATGCGTTTCAGACAAGTTTGCACTGAAAATCACATAACCAAATAGAATGCTTAAGTTTCTTCAACTGAGTGTTTAAGTCAATGGTAAGTGTACTGGCTTCTAGACATAGAGTTTTGGGTTCAATTCCCAGCAGCATACAGTGAACTTTTTATTATTATTTTCATCAGTTGTGAAAGTCAGATGTCTAAGTCACTTATCAAAGTCACATATCAAAGTCAGTTCTCAGACAAGGTATTTAGCCTCAAACTGACATTATTCTGATGTTTGACTTTGATATCTGTCATGTCCTAAACTGGACGCTGTAGTTGAGCACCTCTTCATGAATCAGGATCATCCGACTCCAGCATGCCCCTCATCAAGATTGCTGTGAACAACGCCGGTCTTGATGAATCGAGCCCATTGTGTTTTATATTACGGAAACATATTGGCACATTTTATTATACAATTGGTGGTCTTGTATTATTTCTATATTGTTGCTACAGCAGCATAGTGGGCCCCAAGAATGATTTACTCTGGGGATCCAAGGTTCTGCAGCCCAATGCTGCATACAATTAATATAAAAAAATAAAATAAAATTAATGTTAATATTAATATTGAGCAGAATTAATTTCAGCCTATTGGTGCAGCCTCCACAACTGTCACGGTCTCCCATGTTGTCCCTTGGGAAAATTAATCGCCCACTCTTGCTCTATTATATATAGTGCTATGTTATGCAAAGTGCTAAAGTGCTGCACATTTTCCATCTACACATGTGCATCAAAGCGTCTGTGTGTTACTCACAGAACCTTTGATGCACATGTGTAGATAGAATCACATGATCTATCAAAGGGGATCATGTGACAAGTCACGTGATACATCCAGTACCTGAGGGGGGGGGGCACACCTTCTAAACTACCCAGTGCCCTGGCTACTCTTACTACTCTTAATCCACTCCTGTACATACAGTACAGACCAAAAGTTTGGACACACCTTCTCATTCAAAGATTTTTCTGTATTTTCATGACTATGAAAATTGTACATTCACACTGAAGGCATCAAAACTATGAATTAACACATGTGTAATTATATACTTAACAAAAAAGTGTGAAACAACTGAAAATATGTCATATATTCTAGGTTCTTCAAAGTAGTCACCTGTTGCTTTGATGACTGCTTTGTACACTCTTGGCATTCTCTTGATGAGCTTCAAGAGGTAGTCTCTGGAAATGGTTTTCACTTCACAGGTGTGCCCTGTCAGGTTTAATAAGTGGGATTTAATAAGTGGGATTTCTTGCCTTATAAATGGGGTTGGGACCATCAGTTGTGTTGTGCAGAAGTCTGGTGGATACACAGCTGATAGTCCTACTGAATAGACTGTTAGAATTTGTATTATGGCAAGAAAAAAGCAGCTAAGTAAAGACAAAGGAGTGGCCATCATTACTTTAAGAAATGATGGTCAGTCAGTCCGAAAAATTGGGCAAACTTTGAATGTGTCCCCAAGTGCAGTTGCAAAAACCATCAAGCGCTACAAAGAAACTGGCTCACATGAGGACCACCCCAGGAAAGGAAGACCAAGAGTCACCTCTGCTTCTGAGGATAAGTTTATCCAAGTCACCAGCCTCAGAAATCGCAGGTTAACAGCAGCTCAGATTAGAGACCAGGTCAATGCCACACAGAGTTCTAGCAGCAGACACATCTCTTCAACAACTGTTAAGAGGAGACTTTGTGCAGCAGGCCTTCATGGTAAAATAGCTGCTAGGAAACCACTGCTAAGGACAGGCAACAAGCAGAAGAGACTTGTTCGGGCTAAAGAACACAAGGAATGGACATTAGACCAGTGGAAATCTGTGCTTTGGTCTGATGAGTCCAAATTTGAGATCTTTGGTTCCAACCACCGTGTCTTTGTGCGACGCAGAAAAGGTGAACGAATGGACTCTACATGCCTGGTTCCCACCGTGAAGCATGGAGGAGGAGGTGTGATGGTGTGGGGGTGCTTTGCTGGTGACACTGCTGGGGATTTATTCAAAATTGAAGGCATACTGAACCAGCATGGCTACCACAGCATCTTGCAGCGGCATGCTATTCCATCCGGTTTGTGTTTAGTTGGACCATCATTTATTTTTCAACAGGACAATGACCCCAAACACACCTCCAGGCTGTATAAGGGCTATTTGACCAAGATGGAGAGTGATGGGGTGCTACGCCAGATGACCTGACCTCCACAGTCACCAGACCTGAACCCAATCGAGATGGTATGGGGTGAGCTGGACAGCAGAGTGAAGGCAAAAGGGCCAACAAGTGCTAAGCATCTCTGGGAACTCCTTCAAGATTGTTGGAAGACCATTTCCGGTGACTATGTCTTGCAGCTCATCAAGAGAATGCCAAGAGTGTGCAAAGCAGTCATCAAAGCAAAAGGTGGCTACTTTGAAGAACCTAGAATATAAGACATATTTTCACTTGTTTCACACTTTTTTGTTAAGTATATAATTCCACATGTGTTAATTCATAGTTTTGATGCCTTCAGTGTGAATGTATAATTTTCAAAGTCATGAAAATACAGAAAAATCTTTAAATGAGGTGTGTCCAAACTTTTGGTCTGTACTGTACATACAACACTACACATCAGTGCAGGTACAACTTATGGCTTCTTCATCTAGGAGTTTATGAGCATCATCTGTCTAATTGACAGAGAACCCCTGAGAAGTCTACACAAGAAAGCTTCTGTCTGTATCATGATTCCAGTGACTTTTATAAGGTTTAGACAATGGAAGCATAAAGCTGGTTAATGTTTATAAGTATGATTCGTCGATAATACCGAATTGGCCAGATTCTGTAATCTCGAGAAGTTTACTTTTAAACATTGTTTTAGACAATAGATCTGTGTATTTCTCATGGAGCATAATGGTAAGTGTACACACATTATTTGAATCAATATTTTGGTTGCAATAACACTATTAGTCAAAGCAAATATCACAGTGGTCACTTTTGTACAAATCAGGATAATGAATCTTTGAAACACACAACTTCATAGACCATAGAACAATTAACATTGTCTTACTGTATTGACTCCTAGCAAACACTTTGTGGATAGCATGCATCAAGGACAGTTCATGTGAAAGAGCTAGTTTCTCAGTATCAGAGTAAATCAATATTATACTGCAGTATATTGCAATATTATAGTGCTTGAATTCACGCAACCATATTTGCAATACATTCCACACTTGGTCTAATGACCACACTTTATCAAAGCATATAAACAATATGTTACAATATGTAGGCTATAAGATATCCATATTTTTATTAGCAATACAATCCACATTTGGATATCTTATAGCCACACATTATTTACACAAAGCACCCTATCCAAAGGGGATGGTTTTAGCGGATGATTGCCATAAAAATAATAATGGAAGTGTACACTGTGTACAACAACACAAAGCAATGCATGAACAAATTATAGCAAAAAATAAATCAGCTGGCCTAATACTCAAAGTCTTCATGGCAATCCTCCCAGTGGATGGCCATGGAACAATGAGGTGGAATAAGATTCTACAGGTGAACAACTGGCTACGTCGATGGTGCCGTCAACAAGGATTTGGAATTCTGGATCACGGAATGAATTACCTATACGATGGACTACTTGCTAGAGATGGGGTACACCTTACGAAGACTGGAAAACATGTATTTGGAAGTCGCCTTGCTACACTCATCAGGAGAGCTTTAAACTAGAACAATGTGGGAAGGGAAGCAAAAGGCCAGAAAAAGCCATACAGCTGACAAATACTATTGAGATCTCTGCTACTGGAAGTGGAAAGGAAGAACAAAGACAAAACAATTTAAATAATAAAAATATGGGAGGAAGAGAAACCAATCACAAACTAAAATGTTTTTATACAAATGCACAAAGCATGGGCAACAAACAAGGAGAATTGGAACTACTAATGCAGGAAAAGAAATATGATGTCATTGGAATCACTGAAACTTGGTGGGACGATACACATGATTGGAATAAAAGGCTAAAAGGATACAACTTATTTGCAAGAAACAGACTTGATAAGCGAGGAGGAGGTGTCGCATTGTATGTTAGAAAAGCGTATATCTGCAAAGAGATTGAAGCTTCAGAGACTGGGAGTTCTGTGGAAACTGTTTGGGTAAGAATACAAGGAGAGAACAACGGAAAGGACACCATTGTAGGCATTTACTACAGGCCACCTGGGCAAGCTGAAGATATGGATGAACTCTTTATGTATCAAATGACCAAGTTCTCCAAAAAATATGACGTAGTGGTCATGGGAGATTTCAACTATCCAGACATTTGTTGGGAATCTCTCTCAAGTAAAACTAACAGGTCAAGCAAATTCTTATCCTCTCTTGCTGACAACTTTATCTTCCAAAAGGTAGGGGAGAAAACAAGGGGATCTGCTACTTTGGATCTAATCCTTATAAACAGGGAGGAAATGGTTGAGGAGGTAAAGGTGGCTGGGACCCTAGGAGGCAGCGATCATGCTATTATAGAATTTTGGATAACTAGAGGAGGAAGACATGTGAAGACTGAAACTTCAAGGTTAGATTTTAGAAAGGCAGATTTTAAGAGACTCAGAAAGAGAATAGGAGGGATCCAATGGCTGGATGTCCTTAAGGACAAAAATGTCCAGGAAGTATGGGAAATTTTTAAAAATGAGATTCTCAAAGCACAATCGTTAACAATCCCGAAAAGTAGGAAGAATGGGAAGCATTTAAGGAAACCAGGATGGATGAACACAGAACTTAAACACATGCTAAAAAGAAAGAAAGAAATGTTTATTAAATGGAAAGAGGGAGGCATATCTAAAGAAGATTATAATGCAGTCTGCAGATCCTGTAGGGCACGTATCAGGTTAGCTAAAGCTGACAATGAATTAAGGCTTGCAAGAGATGTCAAAAGCAATAAAAAAGGATTTTGGGGGTATGTCAAAAGTAAAAGAAAAGTCAAAGATGCTATAGGATTTTTACAGGATGAAAATGGAGAAATGGTAAGAGAGGATGTTGAGAAGGCCGAACTTTTTAATTCCTATTTTGCATCTGTTTTCTGTCAGAAAGAAAATGTAACATCAACTGATCTTCACTGTCCTTTTAAAGGAATAGAGGAATCCAAGTTATCTGTAAACAGAAAGATTGTGAGGGAATATTTAGCTAACATAAATGAGTTCAAGTCTCCAGGTCCAGATGAATTACACCCCAGAGTACTGAAGGAGATCGTAGAAGAAATTTTAGAACCACTCTCCATAATCTTTGAAAATTCTTGGAGAACAGGAGAAGTCCCAGAAGACTGGAGAAGAGCAAATGTTGTTCCTATCTTCAAAAAGGGGAAGAAGGTGGACCCAGGGAACTATAGGCCGGTGAGTCTGACTTCTATACCAGGAAAGATCTTTGAACAAATTATTAAACAACATGTATGTAAGTACATGGATAAGAATGAAATGATTAACCAGAGTCAGCATGGGTTTGTAACTAACAAGTCATGTCAGACTAACTTAATTTCCTTCTATGACATAATCACTGACTGGGTGGATCAGGGAAATGCTGTAGATATAGTATATCTTGACTTCAGCAAAGCATTTGACAAAGTATCTCACACCATCCTTATTGAAAAAATGACCAAGTATGCAATGGACCAGGCAACTGTTAGGTGGATTCATAACTGGCTTAGTGATCGGACTCAAAGGGTGGTTGTAAATGGCTTCACATCCAGCTGGATGAATGTCTCAAGTGGGGTACCACAGGGCTCCGTCCTGGGACCTGTATTGTTCAACATCTTTATCAATGATTTAGATGAAGGAATTGAGGGTGAACTGATTAAATTTGCTGATGACACAAAGCTAGGAGGGATAGCTAATACTAGAGAAGAGAGAGAGAGGATTCAAAAAGACCTAAATAAACTGGAGCAGTGGGCAGCAACCAACAGAATGGTTTTTAACAGGGAAAAATGCAAAGTACTACATCTGAGCAATAAAAATGAAAAATGAAAAGCATATACAGAATGGGAGGAATAGAGCTAAGCAACAGTACATATGAAAAAGACTTAGGTATACTAATAGATCATAGACTGAACATGAGTCAACAGTGTGATGCAGCAGCAAAAAGGGCAAATACAATTCTGGGATGTATTAACAGAAGCATACAGTCTAGATCACGTGAAGTCATTATCAGTCTTTACTCCTCTTTGGTCAGACCTCATCTGGAATACTGTGTACAGTTTTGGGCACCACGTTTTAAAAAAGACATAGACAAACTGGAGCAAGTTCAGAGAAGAGCGACCAGAATGGTGACTGGTCTGTAAACCATGTCCTATGAGGAACGGTTGCAGGATTTGGGAATGTTTAGCTTGCAAAAAAGAAGACTGAGAGGAGACTTAATAGCTGTCTACAAATATGTCAAGGGCTGTCACATTGTAGAAGGATCATCTTTATTCTCATTTGCACAAGGAAAGACTAGAAGCAATGGGATGAAACTAAATGGGAGGAGACACAGATTAGATATTAGAAAAAACTTTTTGACAGTTAGGGTGATTAATGAGTGGAACAGGCTGCCACGAGAGGTGGTGAGTTCCCCTTCAATGGACGTCTTCAAACAGAGGCTGGACAGACATCTGTCTGAGATGATTTAGTGAATCCTGCTTTGAGCAGGGGGTTGGACCAGATGACCCAGGAGGTCCCTTCCAACTCTACCATTCTATGATTCTATGATTCAATCATCTCCTCTGCCAAAAAACTTTCCCCAATGCAGTTCACACAGGCACAACATGGATTGCACGTGAAGTTCTGTGTCACAGCTTCTCCTTCTGTGTCCTCATCTTGAGTAGCTACCCCTATAAGCTTTGTCCATAACTGTAGAGGGGGTCAGTACTGCCACCAAGTCTCAAATATATTGATAGCAGTGGTAACCTTTGTCACGCAAAAATGGCTAGTGTTCATCATTTGAGCCAAGTAAATCTATAGATTCTGTTTGGTTTTCCATGACGCCACATTTTCCACGGTTGGCCTCTCGATTTTCGGTCTGAAGATTGCTTGGGTCATCATTTCCAGATTTTGATCTAAAGGGAAAACACATATTATTCTCTGCACAAAATCCCGGTCAGTTGGGACGTGTTCCCCTTTCTTTTGCCCGGGTTTCATAACTATCAACACATTGTCTGCTCCTTGAACAATTACCTCTGCAGGTTCTGGAGGACCTTTGTCACCCAGTTGTTTCAACCAGATTTTTGCACCATCATTGATAGGATCTGAGGATCCAAATCCTTCACCTCTTCTGACTGTCACAACTGCAGGGGTCCTTACTCTGACCACCTTCGTTTTAGAAATAGACAGTACCAGTAACTGAGTTATCTTATCTCTCTTCTGTATTATCATGACTTTTTCTTCATCATTCATTAAAAGTACTTTCATTTCTTCCTGATAATCCTGGTCTATCACTCCTCCCATTACCTGAATACCCTTTAAGGCCAAGCCTGACCTTGAGGTTATAAGACAAAAATGCTCAGGTGGCATTTGCAAGCCTATAGCAGTCCTGATTTTCTTTACAACTTCTTTGAAGTGACTTTCATTGTCACTTTGAATCTGTATTGGGATACAGTACAATACCATTGTTTCCAAAGTCTTAATAGTATTGTTAGCATTGGCCATTTTACAGGTACAAATCAACGTAAACCCAGAATATGCATACAAAGCTGTGCATACGCATACACATCCTCCATCATGTAGAGGAGGGCCAATGTAGTCAATTTGCCCAGGAAGTTTTCCTTGAGCTTTCTGGCCTCTCACCACATGAGGGATTGGTCTCTGTTGTGAATATTGACACTTAATGACGGTTTCCTTTATGAACTCTAACCTGATGGGCACCCCTCTGGTCTGTGCCCATTGAGTCAGTCCAAGCAGCTCCTCAGAGGTATCAGTCTTTACTGGATTCAGTGACTGATATTTCGGACTGTTAGTCTGCTACTGAGTTGAATCTTTCCAGGGTATCTGAAGCACAAATAGCATCAACATGAAACACAGTCACTTTAATTATTTGTACAATTGCCCAGATATCTTGCCACAACTCTTTTCCCCATACTTCTTTGCTATGTATACTTGTAGTCTGATAGCCCACTGCGTTCCACACACGGTTGTTACCTTGGTACCTAGCTGACCCTTCTGTAAACCACGCTTGTTTCCTCTGCTCAGGAATCAATTGTTCAAAGGATATCTCCTGCTCCTGAAGTCCCATAGGGACTTTGCCTAACTTCTCATGCAATGTGGAGATTCCACTAACTCCTGGTTTTGCTCTGTCCTGAATTGCCTCAATTTGCTTTCCTCCTAATTCTGTAGTTATAACTTTGCACTCACTGAATTGTTTTGGAGTTCCCTTAATCAAACTGGCCTCCGCCCCTGTATCTACCAACATTTGTGGGGTGTGGCCAGCATGTCAATCACTTTTATCTGTCTCCCTCCATCGATCCTCCATTTCAGATGAAGACATCATATTAGGAGAAAATGATGCCCCCTTCTGTTGGGCTTTGAATTCCTGTATCAAGGATTTAACTTCAGCATAAAGATCCTCAAACCCCTGTGCTGTGGGCTTTGCTGGCGACGAGGAGGGAGTTGGCCCTCTCTCTCCCTGTGTCCTGCCCGGCCCCTGCTGTGGGGATTCAGAATCTTTTACTGTAACCTTTCTATTATGTGAAACCCTGACTTTTTATTAAGTCCTCTCTTTTGATACAATTTCCACATCTCGTTAGTACCAATCCCGTCTATTTTATCCCTGTGGACACCATCCTTTATCAGGGCCATAAACATATCTTTACGGGTAATACAAGATCTAGGATTGTAGTTACTTTTGACATTGTCATGCTGCTCTTCAGAGGTAAAATTACCCTTTTGTTTGGGACCCCAATCTCCCAGATCCCCTAACTGTCTAATTGCCTCCAATGTATTGGCGATAGTTTTCCCAGTCTGATTTATCATTAGCGTCATCATGATATGCTTGTAGGCTGCAGGGGCATTTCTAATGATACGATTTCTAACAGATACACTCACAACAACTTGCATATAATCATCATAAGAGCTTGCCGAAATAGCATTTTTCATGACCTCCTCTTTCAACCTCTGAGTACAATCTTTCAATGTAAACCATGGTTTTTCATTGGGCGGCCAGTCCGCCTCGGATGGGTATTTATGCTGCAATGCCATGGCCACATCAAGCATACTACACACCACATGTGGCTGCTGAATTGTCAAGGTACGAAAGGCCTCCTTCACTACAGGTTCATGACTGAATTGGACAAATTTTTGGCCATCCACAGCATCCACCTGCACTCCATGAGCCCCCCATCTCCCATAATCTGACAGCTCAAGCTACTAAAGATTCATTTGGCTTTTGAGAGAAACAATCATGAAGGTCATTAAGCTCCTGCTGACTGTAATCCTCTACTGCATTCTTATTCTGTTTACCTGCAGCAGTCTCTACAATCCGTCTCCGACATATAGGATGAACTTTCACTGGGTTAAGAGGAGGATCAATTTCTCTCTTTCCATTGAAATATTCATCCTCAGTCTCTGGATTGGTGATGTTTTTAGAGTCAGTTGAATCCCATACATCCCCATCCCACTGATCAGGGCTCCACTCTATCCCTGCTTTGGCTATGGCCAAAGCTACTTTCTTGTTATTAACCTTCCCTCACCTCCTTTTGTATTTATACTGCGCTACACATACAGCAGCCTTTTCTGCAACATGCTGATATCCATCACATCTGTCCATTAATAACTTATTCTGACACTGTGCTATAATCAATGCATTCTGGGCCTCACACAACTGTCTTTCCAATTCCTGAACTTTTGTTAATATACGTATTCTTTCCTCATGCTGTTTTCTATATGCAGACAGCAGGATCCATCTGTAAAGGACATATTGATACTCATGCTAGAGCAACTCCATTTTGTCTGCTTGCTTTAAAATCATGTTATCACTCCTTGCATAACATATTCTTTCTTTCTCTTCCCATGGAACTTATCTCACACTAACTTTTTCTCAAGAGAACATTTTGTCAGACACTCTGTTATCTAACTTGTTTAGGCCAGGTTTGACCTTGTAAAATTTCCATAGTGCTTCAAACTAACAATGATAATATGACCATATATGTGTTTTCCGTAATAATTGTACTAACATCAGTTAGCCTATAGTATTGTAGTATGGCTGTAGAGTTGATTGGCTATTTGATATACTCAAAACAATATAAAATGCTAAGCAAAATAAACGGGATCAGAGATTCTTTGAATCCCGACAATACAGAGCACGCATTGCCTCCGTTTGGTTTTCTGTGGATTGCGCAATCAACATAATAATTTTGACACTCACTTGGTCAACCGTGAAGGGTTATTGCCCTCCCTTAACAGCTGGTGCCGTGACTCGGATCCCTAACCAGGGACGCCCCTCCACCTCTGGACGACCACAAAGAGAGACCTGCCTTCAGCCTCCCCCACTGGAATTGGGACTGATCATCCCCCACAAAAAGCCACGGTAAGTGCACCAGTTCTTTACTAGTGACACTGACCGTTTGGCGTGGTTTCCACGTAGTGTGTGGTTGTTTGCAGTATCTCCGGGTGTCCTGGTTGGATATAGTCAAAGGTGAGACTATAAGGGGTGTAGTCTCATTAGGGGTCTGATATTATTTAACTTCAAAGCAGTATCACCTCGGATTTACAAGTGAATATTGTGTGAATCTTTCTCAGCTTTGGACAAAAATCCTTAGGAGAGACTGAACATTGTTAGTTTCAGTCGCGGCAGGTGATCGAAGATTGGGTAGGACACGCAAGTAGATATACGTATATCGAGTGTCCGGTGCGCTGCAAAGCTGCATAGCAGCAGAAGTGCACCTCCTTTCATTTGTTGTGTGAAAGAATTCCCCCGACGGGAGGGGTGAGTTAGTAGTGGAACAGCTGGGAGCTCTGGCCAGACTCCGCTGTGCACAAATTAAGGATCTTTTTGTCAGTTGTAGTGAATAATCAATGTTTCTGTGGAGCAGAAAGAATTTGTCTCCCCCGAAGGAGAGGGAGGATGTGATGAATATCATGATCAGTCGAGAAGGGAAAAGATCATTTAAGCACGTGCCAAAAGTGTTTAAGGTGTTAAATTTTCCTGTGGAGGGGAGGCTTCAGCCTGTGTTGTGGGATGAAGGCATCCGGCAGCAAAGGGGTAGATTAGTTGACTGCTGTGGATTGTTGGAAGATGCTGAAAACTTTAGGAAAGTGGCACATGAGATTTGTGATGAAGGATATGTTGAAAAAGTACAGGAGGAAGTAGGTCCCCCCCTTCCCAACTTATGTGTCCACAATCCAAATCTAGAGCCCCTAAAGAAGCATCTCCCACAAATGTAGCAATACCCCAGCCCCTGAATCCGGAAACTGAGCAATTTATACCTTATGAGATTAAATACCCTGCACTTCCCACTGAGAGCCAGCCACCATCATATAACCCAGACGGTTGGCTCTGTAATGTGTGTTGGGTCACTAATCCAGGATGGCGCAGGACATGCTATAATTGTGAAGCACGCACGTAAACCCGGTGTTGTAGCACCAACCTACCCATTACTTAACGCTGACGGGGGGTATTATGAATCACTACCCCCACCTGCCCCTACCATCATATTCCATTCAGAGGGACCCAGGGTCCTCTGAACTCTTCCCTATTCACCCTCTCCCAAACTGGGGAAATAGAACATGGACGCTAGTATGAGGAGGTGGCGTCTGATTTACTAAATGGTCCTTCAGAATTCTCTACTATACTGAGAATAGGTATGGGGAGTATACCACAACAGCAGATTGGGATCATTGTAAACGCAGCAAATGCGAAACTGCAGCATGGGTGGGGGCTAGCTGCAGAGATATGTCGTATTGGGGGACCTACAATACAAGCTGCATCTAATGATTACATCCGTGACCATGGCCCGTTAAGAGAAGGAGAGGTGATGGCTACAAGAGCCGGACAGCTATCATGTCATTTTGTTATACATGTAGAGAAAACCAAAAGAGTAATGTCATTGTGTAAGATTACAGTACAAGATGTTAAATGCAGCAAGGAAGATAATGGGATGTTGAAATGTTGAAAAGTAAATGCATGTGAAAAAAAAAGGTTGCGCTGAGTTTGTTGACAGAAGGAAAAAGTATGTGGATATGTGGAGAAACTTAAATGGTTAACTGAAATATGCACGCTGCCAGATAAGCGCCCAGTTACAGCTGCTAGCATAGCAAAACGGCCTTGGCTTGATACAGAGCAGGAAAAAAAAAAAAGGTGAATGGAGGAAGAAAATGCAGACAATAAGGGAAACACGATGCTATGTTATGTGTATTACAAAGATACTGCTCTCCGATAATGGCGGAGTAATGAATTGTTGGGAATGTTCTAATTGTGGCCAGCAGAATCCATTGTCAGTAGATTACTGTGTTGCATGTCACGCACTCCCCTCGCTACTACCCAAGCCACTTCTAGTGCCCCATCCTCATCTGTTATACCTATGTCCGCCCAAAGTTCCAACCCTTCCTGCAGCGGCCATGTTGCTACACCCATTGCATCACCTCCGGTCTCTGACCAAATGTCCCTTTGGTGGTGGCCATCTTGGTGCACCCTTCCTGTAGTATGCTTCCTTCTGGTTGCGGCCATCTTGGCACACCCAGAATACAGGCAGCAATACACACTACACCCAGAATGTGTATGAGGAAGATCATCATAATCAGTGTGTGACAGAGCATTAGACGCCAATACATATGAGAGTGGGTTTAACTTCTGTCAAGCCCTTAAAATATGGGCTCAGGATAAGTTGGCTAATCAATCCACTACCCTCAACAGCACATATTTATGTCCACTTTGACATTAGGGCTAAAATATGGTGATGTAAACTAATTCTCTAGATGGTCATGTATCCTTAAGTTTCTAATAGATGCACATACACGTTGTCTGGTTTACAGTAATTGATTTAGCAAACGTTTTTGTTTTTTTATTAGCATTCCACTACACAAAGACTGTCAGTTTCTGTTTGCATTTACATATTACATTACATATTACATTTACACGGAGCAAATGTCCATCAGGGCCAGTGTTAGTCTCCTCAAGCATCTAGCAAAACTGAATTGTCGAGTCTCAGCCTCGAAACTTCAGTTTTGGCCCGGCAAGTGGTCTTCTTAGGCCATTGCCTTACTCAGGGTGCCAGACATCTCACAGAAGAAAGGAAGACGGTCATCTACGCACTACCGTTCCCAAAAGATCCCATAGAGCTGCAACGGTTCCTCGGACTATGTACATACTGCAGACAATGGATCCCAGACGCCTCACGTCTCATGCAGCCGCCCCTCTAAGATGCATTAAAAGAAGACACTCTGGCTGATGTCAACAACAAGGACCACCAAGAACAGCTGCAACAAGCCTTTGAGCAACTAAAGTCAAGGAAAATAACAGCCCCTGCCCTTGGAAATCTGGACTATGCTCAACCTTTCCATTTGTATGCCTCTGAGACAGGAGGACATGCAGCCGGAGTACTCACGCAGAGACACTGTACAAAGCAGCGCCCAGTCGTTTATTACCTAGCGCATCTCTCCCCCAGCTGTCTACGAGCGGTTCACGCCACACAGCAACCTAAACATCTGTCTACACAGAGACACCTGTGGCTGCAGTGTTCGTTGATTTTGCCAGAAAATGTGAAGTTACACCACCATCAACCCAGCCACCCTGCTACCAGCACCTGAAGGAGAGGGGAAAAAGGCTCCACCGCATGATTGTCTGGAACAAATTACTGCGGAGTCAACTCCACTTGTTCTAGTGGGGGAAGTACCCTTGGATGACCCAGAACTTACGTTATATACGGATGGATCCAGATATGTTGACACCTCTGGCAGGTTTCATACTGGATATGCTGTCACAACTGAAGATACATTGGTAGAGGCAGCAGTCTTACCTCCCAGTATGTCAGCACAAGAAGCAGAGCTCAAAGCTCTGACTGCAGACTGTGAAAAATGCTGAAAGCATCAGACAATTGATGGAAGTGGTGCAACTACCAAGACAGTTGGCTGTCGTAAAGGTAAAAGCTCATACCCGACCAGATGCCCCTGAAGCAAGAGGTAATGCACTTGCTCATCTCCATGCTAAGCGAGCAGCTCTTCTTCTGACATCCATGTCCATGGCTCTTACACGGCAACAGGCCAAACAGCTAAATTCCGTGCCAACCCAGGATCAACCTGCAGAAGAGCATCAACCGGTCCCTCCAATCACAAAGCTACGCTCCACACGCTCTACGCGCTAAAGAAGAACGCCAGTCGTAGAAGGAGGTGGGTGCTAAGTAGTGTTGAGCCACCCCCGTAGTGTTCGAGTTCGGTTCGGTTCGTCGAACACCCGTGTGTTCGTCGAACTGTTCGTCGAACTGTTCGTCGAACACCTTCGAACACCGTTAAAACCAATGGCAGGCAAACAAAAACACATAGAAACACATAGAAAACACCTTCAAAGGTGTCCAAAAGCTGACAAACTGCTCAGAAGACACAACTAACACATGGAAAAGTGACAAGTACATATAGTCATGCGAAAAGAAAAGAGGTGGAGGAGTAAAAGGAGGGGGAGACACAGATATAGGCATGTCATGCCCTTCTAAAATCCAAAAAGTGAGAAGCCGAGACGGCCAGTCCGCTCCTGCCCGTGCCACCTCCGTGTCGCCGGGTTTGTGCCAGAGCCGCGGTGAACCCTGACGGCCAGCCCCCCTCTCCCAATACTGGTGCCTGTCCGCTGGTGGGTCGAGAGAGCCCCCCTGTGGTGGAGGCAGCTCTAAGCTTTTTAATTTAAATTGTCCCTCTAATTTGAATGAATACACTTTAAATCCATTTACAAGGATCTATTGGAGGGCAAGTCTCATGCCAGCAGCCGCGTAATTCCAGCTCCAGTAGCGTCCACTAAAGCTGCTGCAGTTAAAAAGCTTTTATAAGGATCGAGCTCGGCTGTCCACCGCAAGGCATCCTAGTGCCAGTCCCAGCCCCTATGCCTTGGGGTGCCTCCTGATGCTCTTCACTAAGTATCCCGTGGTCCCGAAGCATTTCCTTTGAAAAAATTAAGTGTCCAAACTACAGGTGGTGTAGCTTGCTTAACAGCCGGGATAATCCGCTGACTAGCAGACACTGCTACTAGGCACAAAGTATTTCCTGGGCTAGATGCAGTTAAAAATTTGTAAGTAGATACTCTCGTTGGATGCTGAGAAAGCATTCCATAGAGTCTCCTGGCACGCCATATATGATTCTCTTAAAAAGCTTGGGGTAGGGGTCTAGGGGACCCTTTTATAGCCAAAATCACGGCCCTGTATCACAATACGTCACCTAGGCTGAAGATAAATGGAACTGTAGCACCGAGGGCTCGGTTGCTACAGACGTATTGCACCTCACCCAGAGGTGTGATATCTCACTCTCAGATAAGGATGGAGTGTGGATCAGGACCCGACACCTGCATGCATTACACCACATTGCCGTGGGGCAGGGCGACCAATATGCCCCTGAGATGGGCACGACAGTCCCTGTCCCTGGCTGGAGTGGGGGGAGGGAACACTGAGGAAGGGGAACCCTGCAGTGCAGGAGCAGGGAGGAAGCAGTTCCTGGGTGCATTGAGAAGGGAGTATAAAAGGTGGGCACCATCTTAGTTCAGTGCAGAGAAGTCTGAGCAGAAGTGGCAGGGAGCAGGGGCTCTGCATGAGCTCTGCTCCGGAGGCGGGCCTAGTAACAGAGGCCCAGGCCTGCAAGAGGGAGAAGGAAGGAAGAGGAGCGGAGAAGGCTCCAGGAACGAGGAATGAAGGGATCCCAGGGGTGCGGACGGGCGAGTCGCCACCGCACGCCCGAATCCACCTGCGTGGAGGGGTCAGGCCAAAGGGGGAGACCGGTCCCCGAACTAGTGGAGGCAGGAAACGACCCTCAGCTAGAAACCGGAGGCTCTGACATTTTATGTGGCGCAGCCCCTTGATCCACCCGCTAGGAAGGCACCACATAGGGTCAGGGAAACTGGCGCCAAGTTTACCAAGAGGAGGCCCGAGGCAGCCGGACAGAAGTGTTGGTAAGAAAGGCCAGACAAAGGACACACAAAGGGGGTCCTGTGAAGCGCTCCAAAGTTATCTGGGAGTTGTCTGAGCCCCTCACCTGGTGAGCACAGTACGACGTGGGCAGCCGTTACCTGCAGACGTGGTCTGGATAATAAGAACTGTGAGTAAAGGCCCTGAACTGCATCACTGACTCCGTGTCGTTACTGCTGCTGCCCTGCACCATCACCCCCATCCTCCGCATACACTGCCCTGAGGCTATACTCCTCCCGTGGGGAGTTATACTACGCTCTGCTGCACCCACAACACCAGCCTTAGCGGTCTGCCCTGTAGGGGCGGTTCACTCTGACCGCAATCCACGGGTGGCGTAGTCGGACATTTAAACATCAAAACCACATAAATAGTTCCGCCACTGGTTTGACCGCCCTGAGCCACGGAACCGGATCGCCGCCACGAAGACTACAACCACCAGCATCCACCAAAAAGGGTCCGGCTCCGGGTGTCCCAAGGCCCAGGGGGTGCGTCAGAACATTTTCATCACCTTTCACAATCACCAATGGGACAAGGCAGGGATGTCCTCTGTCCCCTCTCTTATACATCCTAGTGACGGAGCACCTGCTCTCATCAATTCGCCATAACCCCAATATTAGGTGGATTGAGGTGGGAGGCACCGAGTACAAGTGCTCTCTATTTGCTGATGATGTCCTAGTATATATCACTCAATCACATATATCCATCCATGCTGTTATGGCTGAAATAGATCACTTTGTTACATGGTAAAATTTTAAAATCAATGCAGCGAAGTCTGAGGCCCTCGATGTCTCCCTCCCCAAATCCATATAGGATTCCATCCAGTCCAACTTTCCCTTTGCCTGGCCCTCACAGGGTATCAAATACTTAGGAATTCCTATTCATAGAGACCTCTCCCATCTATGTTATCTTAATTTTGGGCCCTTTATTGAACAATTCCATACAGACCACGGTTGGCAAGTTAGAACTGTAAGATTCACTACGTGAACCACTGGTGTTTTGTGGAAAAGCACATGTACACCGCGTTCCAAATTATTATGCAAAAAGTGTTTAGGAGTGATAAGGGAAGAATTTGTTTGTTTGTCAGTTAAACTCATTGATGGTGATGTGTGTCAGGGCTCTTTATATCACTGTAAGCAATTGCAGACACCTGTGCTAATTAGTTTGGCAGGTGTGTCCAATGAAAGGCAAGACTACTTAAGAAGGCTCTCTCACATTATTAAGCAGCCTACATTTTCTGCCAAAATGGGAAAGAAAAAGGATGTGTCGGCTGCTGAGAAGCAACAAATTGTGGAGTGTTTAGGTCAAGGCATGACTACAATCAACATTGTGCGATGATCAGGATGAAGTGTCTTGGCAATCAAGAAGTATGTAGCTGATTCACAGTACACACGTGTGCGTGCTGATAAGGGCAAATTGAGGACTCTTTCCTACAGGCAATTACGTCAGGTTGAAACAGCAGCGGCAAAAAAGCCTTGTCATAGCAGCAGACAAGTTTTTGAAGCTGCTTGTGCCTCCAACGTCCCCCGAACAACAAGATGCAGGGTCCTTCAGAGGTTTGCAGCTGTGCATATGCCATCCTGTCGACCTCCTCTATCCACTTCACACAAGCAGAAACGGCTCCAGTGGGCCAAACATTACATGAAGACTGATTTCAAAACTGTTTTGTTCACGGATGAGTGCCGTGCAGCGCTCGATGGTCCAGATGAATGGAGTGGAGGATGGCTGGTTGATGGACACCCCACGCAAACACGGCTACAGCGCCAACAAGGAGGAGGTGGAGTAATGTTTTGGGCTGGAATCATGGGGAGAGAGATTGTCGGCCCCTTTAGGATCCCTGAAGGCGCTAAAGATGAACTCCATAATGTATGTGGAATTTCTCAAACAGCACTTCCTGCCATGGTTCAAGAAGAAGAACCGTGTATTTCACAGCAAGATCATTTTTCTGCATGATAATGCACCATCTCATGCTGCACATAAAACATCTGCATCTCTGGCTGATATGGGCATAAAAGGGGACAAACTTATGGTGTGACCCCCATGCTCCCCTGACCTCTACCCCATTCAGAACCTTTGGAGCATCATTAAAAGGAGTGTCTATGATGGCGGGAGGCAGTTCACATCTAGGCAACAGCTCTGGGAGGGTATTCTGTCCTCATGCAAAACAATTGAAGCAGAAACCATCCAAAACCTGACAAAGTCAATGGACGAGAGAGTTCAGAAGCTCCTTTCGAACAAGGGGTCCTATGTGAAAATGTAACATCACCTAGAATAAAGTTTTGAGTTGAAAACTGTTTGATTTCAGTTTCTAACAACCTGCTAATGCTTATAATTTCAAAAATGACCATTTTTTTGGTCTTTATTAAAATGAAAAGGTTGATCGAAAAGTTTGGGGGATCTAAGAGTGTGGCAACCCAGTAGTCATGATTATTTTGAATTCTGACAATATGAGGGTCATGCTGCAGGTAGTGCAGCAAGAAGGCACTTATGTGTCTTGCGCATCTCGGAGCCCCAAAATTATTTTCCGGGCTAGATGCAGCTAAAAATTATTTTTAATTTTAAATCTGGTGGAGCTTATTATAGATGGCCTAATAGGATCAGTGCTGCACACTGCTACAAAGCCCAAATTATTTTCCAGTCAAGATACAGATAAACATGATTAGTAATTTGAAAGCTTAAAACGGTTGGTAGGGTGATTTTAACCAATCATCAAGCTTTTACTCTCCCCAGGATGACACAGGGGTAGAAAAGTCGTTTCGGATCCATGATTTGTTCATCTTTATGAACGTGAGTCTGTCTACATTATCAGTGGAGAGCCGCGTGCGCTTATCTGTCAGCACACCACCAGCAGCGCTGAACACACGTTCAGACAGAACGCTGGCTGCGGGGCATGACAAGATCTCCAAGGCGTAAGTGGCTAGCTCCGGCCATTTATCCAGATTGGAAGCCCAAAAAGAGCAAGGGTCCAGTGACACAGTCGTGGCTTCAATGTTTACTTGGAGATACTCCTGTACCATCGTCTCTAGGCGTTGACTATGTGTCAGACTTCTTGTCTCCTGTGGCCTTGCAAAGGATGGGCTAAAAAAGTGGTGAAATGATTCCGCAAAATTGATGTTACCAGCAGATACTGTGGTTCTGTTACGGTTTGAGTGCTGAACACTTGACGGTCCCACGGTTGGCAAGTTGGAACTGTGAGATTCACTACGTGCACCACTGGTATTTTGTGGAAAAGCACATGTAAGATTCTGCAACAGTCTCTGCTGATACTCCTGCATGCGTGCATCCCTTTCTATGGCAGGAATAATTTCTGCAAATTTACTTTTGTACCGGGGATCTAACAGTGTGGCAACCCAGTAGTCAGGATTATTTCTAATTCTCACAATTCGAGGGTCATGTTGCAGGTAGTGCAGCAAGAAGGCACTCATGTGTGTTGCGCATCCAGGAGCACCAAGTCCCTGTTGTGTTGGTGGCGAGGTAGCAATCATGCTTCCTTCCTCTGTCCTCTCCCCCCAACCTCGCACAACAGAAATGTGATCAAGGTCTCCCTCATCTGATGAGTCTTCCATCAGTTCGTCCTCCACTTCTTCCTGGGCTCCTGCACCTTCCTCACTAGTTTGGCTGCTACCATGCGCCCTGGTAAAATCATCTCCCCCACCCTCACATGCCTTGGTGCTGCCGACCGTCTGGACCTTGCAGATGTTAGCCCTTCCGCTTACAACTCCTCCTCCTCTACTTCCTCCACCTCCTCTTGTGCCACCACCTGACTCCGAATTCTGTTTAACATGTGCTCCAGCATGTAAATCACCGGAATAGTCATGCTGATAATGGCATCGTCAGCACTAAACATCTTCGTCGCCATTTCAAAACTGTGCAGAAGGGTGCATAGGTCCCTGATCTGAGACCACTCCTCCAGCGTGATTTGCCCCACCTCTGAATC
Source organism: Phyllobates terribilis (assembly GCF_046119375.1). Taxonomy (NCBI): domain Eukaryota; kingdom Metazoa; phylum Chordata; class Amphibia; order Anura; family Dendrobatidae; genus Phyllobates; species Phyllobates terribilis. Next base: position 560,209 of record NW_027363217.1, on the reverse strand, counting down.
TCGTTGGCCCAGGCTATACGTCAGAACGTATTGCACCAGGGCTTGTCGGTGCTGCCACAGTCGCTGCAACATGTGCAGAGTTGAATTCCACCGGGTAGGCACATCGCATTTTAGCCGGTGAAGTGGCAGGCCCAACGACTTCTGTAGAGATGTAAGTCGCTGAGCTGCGGGATGCGAACGGCGGAAGTGAGCACACAGCGACCGTGCCCTCTGCAGAAGGCCATCTAGTCTGGGATAGTGGGCTAAAAATTGCTGGACAACCAGGTTCAACACGTGAGCCATACAAGGCACGTGTGTGACATTGCCCCGGCGAAGGGCCGCACCCAGGTTTGCAGCATTGTCGCACACGGCCTTCCCTGGTTTCAGGTCCAGTGGAGACAACCATTCATGAAATTGGTTCTCCAGAGCTGACCACAACTCCTCAGCTGTGTGACTCACATTTCCCAGACATTTCAATGTAAAAACCGCCTGATGACATTGAGCCCTACTGCCAGCATAGTAAGGAGGTGTGCAGGATCCCTTCTGCGCAGTTAGAAAGCTTGTGGCATGACCAGACAGGCTTTGGGTGCAGGTGGAAGACCGAGAGGAGGTTGAGGAGGCAGAAGCAGTGGAGGAAAAATGACATAAAGAGGATTGACGCACAACTCGTGGGGACGGCAAGACTTGGACAGCAGCCCCTTGTCCTGCTGTCACCATAGTTACCCAGTGCCCAGTCAGCGACATGTAACGCCCCTGTCCATGCCTACTCGTCCAAGTGTCTGTGGTGAAATGCACCCTGTCACACACAGAGTTTCTCAAAGAAGCGGTGATGTTGTGTGCGACATGCTGGTGGAGCGCAGGCACACCTTTCTTTGAGAAGTAGTGCCGACTGGGCATCTGGTACTGGGGCACTGCGACGGACATAAGGTCTTGAAAATCCTCTGTGTCCACCAGGCGGAAAGGCAGCATTTCTGTAGCCAAGAGCTTGCAGATGGTGAAATTCAACCTCTTAGCTTTCTCATGGCTAGGAGGAAATGGTCTTTTACTTGTCCACATCTGAGGGACCGAGGGCTGGCTATTGTGCTTAGACGGGGTTGATAAGGGTGTCCCCGGCAAACTGCCGGTCTGTGAGGAAGATGCAGGCGGACATGTTAGGTTGCCTTGATCCAAAGGTGGTGCTATCGATGTCGGACAGCGCTCAAGACCAGCTGGTGTTACCACCTCCAAAGAAAATGATGACCTGCCAATCACGCTGGCTGTTGCGGGTAAAGAGGTGGCAGGTCTGCGCCCCAAAACAGGTGTGACTGCTGTCCCCCCAGTCACAGAGGATGAAGAGGCCGCGGATGCACAAGATATGGCAGACGGTGGTTGGCCCGGCCGGCTAGACCGCATTGTAGCACACTGAGCTTCCCACTGCAACTTATGCTTCATGTCCATGTGCCGGTTCATGCATGAAGTACTCAAACTATGTATTTTTTGGCCTCTACTTAGCTTTTGCTGACAAATGTTACAGATAACACGAGTTGGGTCATCTTTATCGATCTGAAAAAATGCCCAGGCTATGCAAGGCTTAGCACCCATGCGACCTGAAGAGCCACCACGACTTGTGGTGAGAGGCAGAGTTGTGTTTGAGGATGCAGTTGTTGACGTGCTTCCAGTACTACGTCTCTGTCCAGGAAGGCGCAACCTGACCTCGTCGTCACTAGCATCTTCCTCCACCTCCTCTGCTGACCTCATCTCTTGGCTGACTGTGGGTTGACAGTAAGTGGGATCTCCGACCTCATCATCATCACCCTGTGCGTTATCACACCCGTCGTCCTCAGAGCCAACCTGTTCCTGCCCTGACAAAAAACTAAAGTTGTCGCTCCAATCAGGTATTTGAGTCTTATCATCGTCTTCCTCATTGTCTCCACCAACAGGAGTTACAGTTTGGGAATGAGGGTCTACATTATGGTCAGAACCTTCTGCGTCTGGTCCTGGATCCGACTCATAAAGATTCTGGGCATCAGTGCAGATCATTTCCTCGTCTGGATTCACAGAAGCGCTGGAGTCGACCTCTGATTCCCAGGCTATAGTATGAGTAAACAGCTCTGCAGACTCAACCATCTGTTCTACCTCATACTCAGACGGGCAGCTGGAGATTTGGGAGCTGTGAGGAAGCAAGTGCGATTTGGGTGACACCTTTGAGGACTGGAGTATTTGTGATGTTGAAGTTGATGTGGAGGAGAGCCCACTTAAAGGAGCACTTGATATCCGTTGAAGCACCTGCTGTTTTTGTGCCTCATCTGGAATTTGTAGCGATTGGCGTGGCCGTAAGAAAGGGATCTTATCACATTGTCCGCTAAAAGAAGTAGACATTTTAGTTTGGCTGGAAGATGGTCTTTCTTCTGCACCTACCCCACGGACACAACCTTTTTTCCCCTTCCCAACACGCCTATTCCCCTTTCCACCAGCAGCAGGCCTTTTTCCACTCATTTTGGTGGTTAACTAATTCACAACTCTGGAGTTGTTTGCACAAAAAAACAATGGATGGTAACCGAGCAGAGCTGAGTGGCCAAACTGTGGTATTAGGCCAAAACTATTGGCTGGGTTAGATGCAGAAAAAAATTATTTTTAATTTGCAACCTGATGGAGGTCAGTATAGATGGACTAATAGACCAAGTCCCACACACCGCTAGAAGCCCAAATATTTTTTCAGAGCTAGATGCAGAAATTTTTTTTATTCAATTTGCAACCTGATGGAGGTCAGTATAGATGGACTAATAGACCAAGTCCCACACACTGCTAGAAGCCCAAATATTTTTTCAGAGCTAGATGCAGAAAAAAATTATTTTTAATTTGCAACCTGATGGAGGTCAGTATAGATGGACTAATAGACCAAGTCCCACACACTGCTAGAAGCCCAAATATTTTTTCAGAGCTAGATGCAGAAAAAAATTATTTTTAATTTGCAACCTGATGGAGGTCAGTATAGATGGACTAATAGAACAAGTCCCACACGCTGCTAGAAGCCCAAATATTTTTTCAGAGATAAATGAAGAAAAAAATTATTTTTAATTTGCAACCTGATGGAGGTCAGTATAGATGGACTAATAGACCAAGTCCCACACACTGCTAGAAGCCCAAATATTTTTTCAGAGCTAGATGCAGAAAAAAATTATTTTTAATTTGCAACCTGATGGAGGTCAGTATAGATGGACTAATAGACCAAGTCCCACACACCGCTAGAAGCCCAAATATTTTTTCAGAGCTAGATGCAGAAAAAAATTATATTCAATTTGCAACCTGCTGGAGGTCAGTATAGAAGGACTAATAGAACAAGTCCCACACACTGCTAGAAGCCCAAATATTTTTTCAGAGCTAAATGAAGAAAAAAATTATTTTTAATTTGCAACCTGATGGAGGTCAGTATAGATGGACTAATAGACCAAGTCCCACACACTGCTAGAAGCCCAAATATTTTTTCAGAGCTAGATGCAGAAAAAAATTATATTCAGTTTGCAACCTGATGGAGGTCAGTATAGATGGACTAATAGAATGATGCTATGCCCAAAAGATTTTACTTCACTAGGTGCAGTAAAAAAATTGGTATTCTATACACAGGTGGTATATCTTGCAACACAGATAGGCTACTCCACTGACTAACACACTCTGCAATAGGCCAAAAAGGATTAGCTTTGCTAGATTCAGCCAAATGCTGTGAAAAAAACTTGCACAGCACTGGCACAGACCTGCCTGGCAAAAACTGATAGGAACTGATGTAACCTAGTCCTGAAAAGGACTCCAATTACAATTAGTCTTTACTCCCACAATCTATCTATTTAAGAGCACAGACCTGCCTGATAAAAGTCGTAGGAAATGCTGTAACCTAGTCCTTAAAAGGACTGCAATCACAACTATTCCCTACTCCCAAGCTATCTGTATATTTGTGCGAAAATTGGCTTGAAAGTAACAAGGTATAGCGCACACAGCAACAGCGGTGCCGTCTAACACGCAGCTGCAGCAGTGAGAAAATGGTGGCGACGGGGAAAATGGCTTGGTCTTATAGGGCAAGGACATGTGACATACACTGCCAATGACACATGCCCTTGCTTGTGTGAAAAAAAGCACTTCGCTCCGTGTGTGCGCTGCTGATAGGCTGACAGATTGCACCTCCCCACTGCAAATGCGGGAAAGAGAAAAAAAAATGGAGATCTTCATTGTTCCTGCAGAGATCCATCCCCTGCCCCTCCCCCCGCCCCGCTGTACACTCAAACTGCGTATTAACATTAATTTTCATCATTACTGAGAAAAAATCCAGTTATGATTTTGGTGCACGAACAGTTATCGAACATAACCTCGAACAGCCGAATTTTTCTCAAATTGTTCGTGTTCGCCGACCGGCTCGAACACCGCCCAAAACAGCTCGAATTTGAGATTGGCGAACAGTTCGAGTAGAACAACGCTCATCTCTAGTGCTAAGTTGATAGATGGGCTATGGAAGAAGAAACAACTGTACTGTTTGCCTCGACTCCTGTATCCAGCCATTGCGGCCTGGGCCCATGGACTGCTTAGGGGTAGTGGATATGTTTTCCAGTTGGCCAGAAGCATTCGCCGTTCCAAACATGACTGCCAAGACTACCGCCAAGAAGCTGGTCTCTGAAGTTGTTTGCCGGTATGAAGTCCCAGAAGTTATCAAAAGTGATGAAGGACCAGGCTTTTCCTCATGCGTATATCAAGAAATACTTACCATGATCGGATCAACAGTGATGTTACATACTCCTTACCATCCACAGTCAAGTGGCAAGGTGGAGAGATTGAATGGCACACTGAAAAGGCAGTTAACCAAAATGATGCAGGAGACTACGGCCCAGTGGCCTGAGCTCCTTCCCATTGCACTATATCACATACGCACCACCCCCATAGGGAAACACAAACTGTCACCCTATGAGATACTATTTAGGTCACAACCAGCTATAGCTAGATTTACCCCACAACAATTATCAGAAGAAACAGATTATGTTGTGCAATATGTGATTCAGTTTGCCAAAGCCTTAACTAACACCCATGCGTTAGTAACATCTTCTATTCCAGATCCAGCTGATGCAGAAGGTTGTCATACCCTCAGGCCTGGAGATTATGTGTATGTGAAGAAGCATGTTCGGAAACACGGACTAGAACCATTGTATGACGGATCATACCAAGTGCTCCTGACAATCCCAACAGCTGAGATGTTTTATGATAATATGTATGGTTAAACTAGTCAATACCTGGAATAGCCTACAACAGAGTACTGACCCCTTTAATAATAAGTTCATTACTGACCATCAGATTTTGGTACAAGAATTGAGACAATTAGAAAACAACCAGATCAGTGACTGTTGGATATGTACTCACTCACCAGTTTCAGCCGCTAGTATGCCCTTTCTGGCGGTCCGTCCCAGACCATCATTATTGGAAAGATACATTCATAATCACTCATGGGTACATGCAAATCTGTTTATAAAAGGTACCGATGACACGTTATAAAATATCTGGTAACGTCCCTTGTAATGAATCTTCTGAATATAAGCCTAGTGATTCAACATGTGGCAATCCGGATGTTGGATATTGTAGCCCCCTGGGACAAATGTCTTCATGGTGTATGTTATCAAATAACACCGTTTTAATCAATTTGGTACATAAATTAGTATTACAGCACTCTGCTTTATGGGATTTGCCATCAGCCACATATTGGGTCTGTGGGAATAATGCGTATAAATGGCTCCCAGTCAGAGTAGGGGGGACTTGTACGTTGGGCCGGCTAACTTCAGCCACTTATCTTATTACCCATAGTAAAGTAGATATGAGAGCCATCCCTCTTCATACCATCTATAAACGTTATAAACGTGCCAAAGACAACACCCCACGACCATCAGGAAGACCTCATTTAGTACAAATGAGTGTACCCAATAAGATAGCCAGTACCGTCTTCCTCTACCCTATGGTTACATAAATGTGGGACAAGTTAGTGGAAGTCACTGACTACTTAGATGACCAGATTTGGAATATTTTGGAAGTAATTAATACTACTGTTGCAGTGCAGAATCAGCTTATTATAGTGGCTAATCAACATACGTTAGTGCTGGACTATTTGACAGCAGCTCAAGGAGGGATGTGTGTCAGGTTGTAGGCCCAGCCTGTTGTCACTATATTGACCCATATATTGACCCCGACTCTACCATACGGTTAAAGACTAAAATGGAGACATTAGGAAACTCAGGGAAGAGTATAACAAACATAACGAGTTGACCAAAGAGTGTTGCATATTGTTGCTTGCTTGTTAATATATGTTTTACTAAAACTAGTCTTTTATTGTATCCCATTTTGCATGAGGAAAACCTGCCAGTCATCAGAGAGCAAGGAGGACACTGTTAACCGACATCCAGTGCTACTGTACACGGACCTCCCAGATGTAACCAGCATTGAGGACCTGGATGACAAGGGAATGATGACCTTTACCCGCTTGCCCCAACCAATTTCAGATCTGAACTTTATGATTATATCAACAAACAAGGGGGGGTGGACATGCCGCGACAGCCCCAATTGGTAACAAGGGCACTAATTGGGTGAAGACCAATGTCCCTCAGGCTCAAACCATGACCCTGGGAAAGCACCTTTATTGTTGATAATAACATAACTTTTAGGGGGGAATGTAAAGGACATATTGATACTCATGCTAGAGCAACTCCATTTTGGCTGCTTGCTTTAAAATCATGTTATTATTATCACTCCTTGCATAACATACATTCTTTCTTTTTCTTCCCATGGAACTTATCTCACACTAACTTTTTCTCAAGAGAACATTTTGTCAGACACTCTGTTATCTAACTTGTTTAGGCCAGGTTTGACCTTGTAAAATTTCCATAGTGCTTCAAACTAACAATGATAATATGACCATATATGTGTTTTCCGTAATAATTGTACTAACATCAGTTAGCCTATAGTATTGTAGTATGGCTGTAGAGTTGATTGGCTGTTTGATGTACTCAAAACAATATAAAATGCTAAGCAAAATAAACGGGATCAGAGATTCTTTGCATCCTCCCAATACAGAGCACACATTGCCTCCGTTTGGTTTTCTGTGGATTGCCAATCAACATAATAATTTTGACACTCACTTGGTCAACCGTGAAGGGTTATTGCCCTCCCTTAACACATCCACGCCTGCCAACAGCACCCAACTCTTTACCTTTTTCTACTTTCACTTTCTGCAAGCATGAAACCACATCATCAGGTTCCGCATCCTTCTGACATTTGTCTCATGGTTCACTCAAACCAACACTGTGGGACCATTTGGTTGCCAAAATATTAAAGGGAGTCTGTTCCCAACCAGGAATCTCAATAGACTCACACCTACCTTTCTCTTAAAGAAAGGCATGCTTTACGCAATATCACTGCAATATCACTCTATCACACCTTATCACACAGAGTCCTTATAAATTCAAGATGATTGTAATTTTTAACAAAAAGAACTTCTGAGCCTTCTGCGTATCCTGCCGACTACGCCAAATGTTTTGCCAATAGTTTTGACACTAAGGTTCGGATACGGCTTTAAAGAAGGCAACCCTTTGCAATATAACGCAATTTTATTTATAATAGTTGATATAAAACGTAAAATATATAATTAAAGGAATAGTATGATATGCTGATATTGCATACACTTTTGTACATGTTATAATACAAAGGTTAAGTACATATATATATGTATTCACTTCATCACCAAGGAGCTTTTAAACATCATCCGTCTGGAAGATCAGAGAAGAAATTTCACCAAGACAGAGAAATCGCTGGAAGTCTACACAACACTGCATGGGCAGGTACATACAACACTACACATCAGTGCAGGTACAACTTATGGCTTCTTCATCTAGGAGTTTATGAGCATCATCTGTCTAATTGACAGAGAACCCCTGAGAAGTCTACACAAGAAAGCTTATGTCTGTATCATGATTCCAGTGACTTTTATAAGGTTTAGACAATGGAAGCATAAAGCTGGTTAATGTTTATAAGTATGATTCATCGATAATACCGAATTGGCCAGGTTCTGTAATTTCGAGAAGTTTACTTATAAACATTGTTTTAGACAATAGATCTATGTATTTCTCATGGAACATAATGGTAAGTGTACACACATTATTTGAATCAGTATTTTGGCTACAATAACACTATTTGTCAAAGCAAATATCACAGTGGTCACTTGTGTACAAATCAGGATAATGAATCTTTGAAACACACAACTTCATAGACCATAGAACAATTAACATTGTCTTACTGTATTGACACCTAGCAAACACTTTGTGGATAGCATGCATCAAGGACAGTTCATGTGAAAGAACTAGTTTCTCAGTATCAGAGTATACCAATATTATACTGCAGTATATTGCAATATTATAGTGCTTGGATTCAGACAACCATATTTGCAATACATTCCACACTTGGTCTAATGACCACACTTTATCAAAACATATAAACAATATGTTACAATATGTAGGCTATAAGATATCCATATTTTTATTAGCAATACACACCCATGGCTGTTAAGGCACATGATGGCTGATTACATCAGCTGTCACCTGGTGCATCTAAATTAGAATATCATCAAAAAGTTCATTTATTTCAGTTCTTCAACAGAAAAAGTGAAACTATATTATATAGAGTCATTACAAACAGAGTGATCTATTTCAGGTGCTTATTTCTGTTAATGTTGATGATTATGGCTCACAGCCAATGAAAACACAAAAGTCATTATCTCAGTAAATTAGAATAATTAACAAAAAAACAGGTTGTTTAGTCTGTTTCAGTAGGCTCCACAATCATGGGTAAGACTGCTGACTTGACAGATGTCCAGAAGGCAGTCATTGACACACTCCACAAGGTCCCAGAGTTCCAATTTTCATTTGGAAGTCAAGGTCCCAGAGTCTGGAGGAAGAGTGGAGAGGCGCACAATCCGAGCTGCTTGAGGAATAGTGTGAAGTTTCCACAATCAGTGATGGTTTGAGGAGCCATGTCATCTGCTGGTTTAGGTCCACTGTCTTTTATCAAGACCAAAGTCAGCGCAGCCGTCTACCACGAAATTTTAGAGCACTTCATGCTTCCCTCTGCCGACAAGCTTTTTGGAGATGGAAATGTCATTCTCCAGCAGGACTTGGCACCTGTCCACACTGCCAAAAGTACCAATACCTGGTTTAAAAACAACAGTATCACTGTGCTTGATTGGCCAGCAAACTCGCCTGACCTTAACCCCATAGAGAATCTATGTCCGCTTGTCAAGAGGAAGATGAGAGATACCAGACTCAACAATGCAGACGAGCTGAAGGCTGCTATCAAAGCAATCTGAGCTTCCATAACACCTCAGCAGTGCCACAGGCTGATCGCCTCCATGTCACGCCGCATTAATGCAATAATTGATGCAAAAGGAGCCCGACCAAGTATTGAGGGCATTTACTGAACATACATTTCAGCAGGCCAACATTTCGGATTTTAAAAACATTTTTCAAGCTGTTATAAAGTATTCTAATTTACTGAGATAATGACTTGTGTTTTCATTGGCTGCAAGCCATAATCACCATTAACAGAAATAAACACTTGAAATAGATCACACTGTTTGTAATGATTCTATATAATATATGAGTTTCACCTTTTGTAGTGAAGAACTGAAATAAATTAACTTTTTGATGATATTCTAATTTTGTGAGAAGCACCTGTACACACACGTAAGCACACACACACACATATACACACACACACACATATACACACACATTACACACACATTACACATGAACTTAACCTCTCTGCAGATGATTGCACATGATGTATTTCTCTCTGGTGCAGCCTCCCATCCCCCAGGGCCCGACTGCAGAGCTATCTTGCTTTAATTGTAGGGGTGAAGGCAGGAGGGGGAGAACGGAGAAGTAAGCAGCAGGGGACACATCCAGGAGAGTAGGGGCCATGCTGTAGGCAGCAACTCTGCTGGAGCCTGGGGCTGGTGGGAGGAGCCTCCTCTCCTGCACTTTCAGAGCAGTGCAGCCAGAGGAGCAGAGGTAGATCTTTCACCCGACCACGGGCCACAGAATCCTCCGGTGGTTCTGACCAAGCCTGTTTGTTTTCAACTGTGTTTGCATCCCAAGGATGCAGATACTGTTGAAATTGTGATGGGGGCGGATGGAGGGGTCTGATACTGTTTTAACATCGGGCCCCCCTGTCTCAAGGGCCCCATAGCCACTGCGCGGGCTGCCGCTATGGACGGTATACCCCTGACTGCTACTTGGTTAACATAAGCTGGTTGTAGTACTAAGAAAAGTACATGTGATGTGTCTGTGGAAACAGGAGATCTAGTGTTACAAAATGATTATCTCAGGTTTCAGATTGGACCCTCAGTAACAAAGTAAACGTTACCGGATTTTGGCCTAACCTGGTACCCGAACCAGCTTTGTGTAGGTGTAGATGAGCTCTGTTCACCGTGAAAGTTTGGTATGAATAGGACCTTCACAGGGTGAGAAACGGCACCGGAACGTGGGTACCATTAGCTGCCTATTGACTCAATATTGGCCTGTGATTTTTGACAAATCACCACTGTCATAAACCCCAAGTACCATTACCTCAATTGCCACCACAGCAGGGCAATTGGGAAGAGTGAGGCAAAGCGCCAGAATTGGGGTATCTCATGTGATGCGCCACTTGTAGAGCGGCTGCGGGCTGGTATTTTTAGGCTGGGACGTGTCCAATAAAGAAAGGACCTTCTCAGACTCATAGTATCAGCCCACAGCTGTCTGCTTTACCTTTGCTGATTATCAATAATAGGGGGAACCCCACGTAATTTTTTACAATTATTTATTAGGATAAACCAGGCTGAACACCCTTTAGAGCCACATGAAAGTCACCTAAGGGTGCAAGTTTATTAAATGTAGGGGGCTTGTGAAATTATATATAAAAATACAGAACATTTGTTTATTCTATCCATCCTGATGTTTCTGGCTGTGAATTCATTGTACTTGGCTGAGGAATTTTTGTGGTTCCTTTGAGATGTGTGCATAAAAATAGGCCAGCATATGCACGGTTCGTGTGCTGTCTGATTTTTTTCTTGCTTTTTATTCAATGCAAGTCTATGTGTGCAAGTCCTACTGGGATTTCAAACGACAATATAATTCCAAAGACAATGGGAAAGTCCTATAGGGTTATTTAACCAGAAATTCCTGAAAGGAATTTCAAAATGTGGTAATGTATACAATGGCTGTGTGTATTGTAAACAAATGTAATTTTTAACACCAGTATCTATTAGATAATAAGACGCCCTTTTTGGCAATGAAAAAACTTGCTAATAAGTGTATGCGTCTTAAAGTCCGGATGCAGGTCAATGATCTATCTGATCAGTGCGGTACAGGAGAGAAAGATACTGGGACCTTTCCCATGGAAGTGGGTTGTAGTGAATATTCATGGTCTTTAATAGCGGGCACACATGACCGCCGAGGAGCTGCGCTGCGAGTACAGTATGCCCGCTATTAAGGAAAATGAATATTCACTGCTCTACACACCCATGGGCGTGGGGAGCAGTGAATATTAATTTTCTTTAGCAGCGGGCACAGTGTAGGATGCAGCAGCTGGCTACTGCCTCCTGTGCCCCGCTCCTCCGCCGCACCTGCTCCCCCCACACCCACTACCACCCACAGCATATATGTATATATTCAGACTAAAAGACGCACCCCCCCACTTCCCTCCAAAATTTTGGAGGAAAACAGTGCATCTTGTAGTCCGAAAAATATGGTACATCTCAATATGTATTCTAGAAAGGCTGTCAGGCTTATAAAGTTTACTGGAAGAATATTAAAATTATAGGCAAGAGTGTGACAACTTATTAGTGCTAAAGGCACATCAAAAGAGGTGTGTGTGAGTGTACTTTGTATGTGTATATATGAGAGATGTGTGTATATAGGAAAGCTATGTATGTGAATGTAGGAGAGTTGTATGTTTGTATGTAGCTGAGCTGTGTGTATGCTGCAGGGGTGTGGGAATGTATGTAACAAAGATGGATGTGTGTATGTAAGACAGCTGTGTGTAACTGAGTTATGGGTATGTATGTAGCAGAGCTGTGTGCATGAATACCAGAGCTTAATTTGCATGTACTATGCATTCATAGTGATGCGAGTATGTGTGTGCTGCATAGAATGCATATAAATTGCCTGCTGCACATGTATGAGAATAATATACATGCTGCATAGAAATGCTAACATTAGATCTCTATCCACTCTATTTTACCTTACAGCATTAAAGGTAGTATTATCAAATCCTCCACAAATTTACACCTCCAGGAAGTTTAACCTGGGGTGTGTTTTAAAGATTAGTTCAGTAGTTAGAAAAATATGATACTTTCGATAAATTATTAGCAAAATATTTAAATTACACCTTTCAAAAAACAGCCTCCTCCATATCCCCTCAAGCTGTCCTATCCATCACCAAGATAGGTGCATTTTCTGCCATTTAGGTAGAAGTAATCTTCAAACAATTTTGCTTCTAATTTACATAAAGTACCAGGAAGGTACAGTACAGACCAAAAGTTTGGACACACATTCGCATTTAATGATTTTTCTGTATTTTCATGACTATGAAAATTGTACATTCACACTGAAGGCATCAAAACTATGAATTAACACATGTGTAATTATATTCTTAACAAAAAAGTGTGAAACAACTGAAAATATGTCTTATATTCTAGATTCTTCAAAGTAGCCACCTTTTGCTTTGATGACTGCTTTGCATACTCTTGGCATTCCTCTTGATGAGCTTCAAGAGGTAGTCACCGGAAATGGTTTTCACTTCACAGGTGTGCCCTGTCAGGTTTAATAAGTGGGATTTCTTGCCTTATAAATGGGGTTGAGACCATAAGTTGTGTTGTGCAGAAGTTAGGTGGATACACAGCTGATAGTCCTACTGAATAGACTGTTAGAATTTGTATTATGGCAAGAAAAAAAGCAGCTAAGTAAAGAAAAACGAGTGGCCATCATTACTTTAAGAAATGAAGGTCAGTCAGTCCGAAAAATTGGGCAAACTTTGAAAGTGTCCCCAAGTGCAGTTGCAAGAACCATCAAGCGCTACAAAGAAACTGGCTCACATGAGGACCGCCCCTGGAAAGGAAGACCAAGAGTCACCTCTGCTTCTGAGGATAAGTTTATCCGAGTCACCAGCCTCAGAAATCGCAGGTTAACAGCAGCTCAGATTAGAGACCAGGTCAATGCCACACAGAGTTCTAGCAGCAGACACATCTCTTCAACAACTGTTAAGAGGAGACTTTGTGCAGCAGGCCTTCATGGTAAAATAGCTGCTAGGAAACCACTGCTAAGGACAGGCAACAAGCAGAAGAGACTTGTTTGGGCTAAAGAACACAAGGAATGGACATTAGACTAGTGGAAATCTGTGCTTTGGTCTGATGAGTCCAAATTTGAGATCCTTGCTTCCAACCACCGTGTCTTTGTGCGACGCAGAAAAGGTGAACGGATGGACTCTACATGCCTGGTTCCCACCGTGAAGCATGGAGGAGGAGGTGTGATGGTGTGGGGGTGCTTTGCTGGTGACACTGTTGGGGATTTATTCAAAATTGAAGGTATACTGAACCAGCATGGCTACCACAGTATCTTACAGAGCATTGCTATTCCATCCGGTTTGCGTTTAGTTGGACCATCATTTATTTTTCAACAGGACAATGACCCCAAACACACCTCCAGGCTGTGTAAGGGCTATTTGAGCAAGAGGGAGAGTGATGGGGTGCTACGCCAGCTGACCTGGCCTCCACAGTCACCAGACCTGAACCCAATCAAGATGGTTTGGGGTGAGCTGGACCGCAGAGTGAAGGCAAAAGGGCCAACAAGTGCTAAACATCTCTGGGAACTCCTTCAAGATTGTTGGAAGACCATTTCCGGTGACTACCTCTTGAAGCTCATCAAGAGAATGCCAAGAGTGTGCAAAGCAGTCATCAGGAAAAGGTGGCTACTTTGAAAAACCTAGAATATAAGAAATATTTTCAGTTGTTTCACACTTTTTTGTTAAGTATATAATTCCACATGTGTTAATTCATAGTTTTGATGCCTTCAGTGTGAATATACAATTTCCATAGTCAAGAAAATACAAAAAAAACTTTAAATGAGAAGGTGTGTCCAAACTTTTGGTCTGTACTGTATATCATGCAAACTCTACATGTGATGTTTGCCTATTAAATAATAGCTGTAATATTTATTTGCAAAACTTCCATTTTCTCAATTCCTGACCTACACTACTTATTTTTTTTAGTAGGTAGTGGAACATAATGACATGGCCTTCACCTATAGCATCCATACATCTCCTGAACTGGGCACCATCAATTATATTTAACGGACCCCAAGTACTTAAATGCATCTCAATATGTCTTCTAGAAAGACTGTCAGGCTTATAAAGTTTACTGAAACCAATGAACACAGATCGAGGTTTCTTAAAAAATAACAATTCTTTATTTCATTCACAATAAAAAACAACAGAAAAAAATTATTAAAAAAGGCATACAAGTATAGCATAAATAGGCATCACATGGCATGACCAAACACTGAATTGCATCTTTATTCAGAAGACAGGATAAACAGTACATAGATCTCTATAGTGAAAGAATGCCAAGGGATGGTGTTACAATATCGCCATCTAATGGCGACAAGCAGCAAGTTTTACATTTAATAAATAAATAGAGAAATTACCTCTTTAATACAACTTGCTAAATAATATATGTCCATCCATCATTTGGCATATTGATGGTGTCAAAAGGGCCTTAAACCTCAAATGTAACTTAGCACCTCATAACAGAGTAAACCCATGTCTAAAAGGCACCATCCCTTTGAACAAATTCACTATGGATCTTCATAAATTCATTAAATATCCTATTAAAACATAATTACCAAACAAAGCGCAGTCAGCAATCAGCTATCAGTAGTCGGCGGTCAGCCACGTAAGGATATCCCCCTTTACGTACGGGCTTCTTCAAGAAGGGGTTCTAAAATTTACTGGAAGAATATTAAAATTATAGGCAAGAGTGTGACAACTTATCAGTGCTAAAGGCACCACAAGAGAACTCACTCAGCATGCTAAAACTCTTGGTTTTGACCCATGATAACATACATGGCAAAAATGCGTTGTAAACAAATGTAAATTTTACCACCAGTATCTATTAGACATGAGACACACTTTTTAGCAATGAAAAAACTTGCTAAAAAGTGTATGCGTCTTACAGTCTGGAGGCAGATTATTCTGCACGAGGAGAGTGATGACAGCATCTTTCCTGATCACTGAGAGAACTATGCTCTCTGTGCTTGTCCTTCACTGATCTATCTGATCGGTGCGGTACAGGAAAGATACTGGGACCTGTAAGGATACTGCACGTTCCAGTTTAGCAGAAGGACATTTCACATCATGTGATAAGTCACATTCCTGAAAGGAATTTCAAAATGTGGTAATGTATACAGTTGTGTGTATGTCTGTTTTATGTGCGTTTGTGTATATATACAGTTGTGCTCAAAAGTTTACATACCAGGGCAGAATTTTTCCTTTCTTGGCCTTGTTTCAGAGAATATGAATGATAACAATAAAACTTTTTCTCCACTCATTGTTATTGGTTGGGTGAAGCCATTTATTGTCAAACTAGTGTGTTTTCTCTTTTTAAATCTTAATGACAACCAAAAAACATCCAAATGACCCTGATCAAAGGTTCATATACCCTGGTAATTTTGTCCTGATAACATGCTCAGAATTTGGCTACTAAAGGTAACATCCTCACCTGTGACCTGTTTGCTTGTAATCAGTGTGTGTGCATAAAAGCTGAGTGAGTTTCTGGGATCCAGACAGACTCTTGCATCTTTTATCCAGCCACTGACGTTTCTGGATTGTGAGTCATGGGGAAAAGAAAAAGAATTGTCAATGGATCTACGGAAAAAGGTAGTTGAACTGTATAACACAGGAAAGGGATACAAAAAGATATCTAAGGAATTGATAATGCCAGTCAGCAGAGTTCAAACCGTGACTAACAAATGGAAAATCAGGGGCTCTGTAAAAACCAAACCACGGTCAGGTAGACCAACAAAAATTTAGGCCACAACTGCCAGGAAAATTGTTCAGGATGCAAAGACAACCCCACAAATAACATCAGCTGAAATTCAGGACTCTCTGAAAACTAGCGGTTGGCTGTTTCACGATGCACAATAAGGAGGCACTTGAAGAAAAATGGGCTGCATGGTGGAGTCGCCAGAAGAAAGCCATTACTGTGCAAATGCCACAAAGTATCTTGCCTACAATACGCCAAACAGCACAGAGACAAGCCTCAAAACTTCTTGAACAAGGTAATTTGGAGTGATGAGACCAAAATTGAACTTTGTGGCCACAACCATAAACGTTACATTTAGAGAGAGGTCAACAAGGCCTATGATGAAAGGAACACCATTCCTACTGTAAAGCACGGAGGTGGATCGCTGATGTTTTGGGGATTTGTGAGCTACAAAGGCACAAGAAACTTGGTAAAAGTTGAAGGAAAGATGAATGCAGCATGTTATCAGCAAATACTGGAGGCAAATTTGCACTCATCAGCCTGGAAGCTGCGCATGGGACGTACTTGGACGTTCCAACATGACAACGATCCAAAACACAAGGCCAAGTCGACCTGTCATTGGCTACAGCAGAACAAAGTGAAGGTTGTGGAGTGGCCATCTCAGTCTCCTTACCTCAATATCATTGAGAGACTCTGGGGAGATCTCAAGTGCGCATTCTGAGAAAATAAAGAACCTCATCCACTACTACCACAAAAGACTTCAAGCAGTCATTGATGTTAGAGGGGGCAATACACGGTATTAAGACCTGGGGTATGTGAACTTTTGATCAGAGTCATCTGGATGTTTTTGGTTGTCATTAAGATTTAAAAAGAGAAAACACAGTAATTTGACAATAAATGGCTTCACCCAACCGATAACCATGAGTGGAGAAAAAGTTTTTTTTTATCATTCATATTCTCTGAAACAAGGCCAAGAAAGCAAAAATTCAGCCAGGGTATGTAAACTTTTGAGCACAACCGTATATATATATATCTGTGTGTGCGAGTGTACATAGTGGAGCTGTATGTGTATATATGAGACATGTGTGTATATAGGAAAGCTATGTCTGTGAATGTATGAGAGTTGTGTGTTTTCATGTAGCTGAGCTGTGTGCATGCTGCAGGGGTGTGTGTATGTATGTAGCAGAGATATGTGTATGTAAGACAGCTGTGTGCCACTGAACTGTGTGAATGTGTAGTAGAGTGTAATGAAGGAAGATTCTTGCAGGATGTGCCAGAGATGAGGAAAGGTTGCCATCTGCTGGCCAGACGAAATAAAGCAGAATCAAGTTATGCCAGAAGAGTTGAAGGGGGAAGAGATTCAGATGCTGCACCTGATCAGGTGACCTCCAGGAAGGATTTCCTGGATATAAAAGCCCAGCGCGCCAAGACACAGAGAGATTTGACGCCATGCTGCAGAGTGGAGCAGACATGTTCCAGAGGGACCACAGATCCCAGGCCTGTGCTGCATCAGAGTCAGAAGCCACCTGAGAAGATCTGGACTCCTCACAGAAGCGCCCTGAGCCATGCACGTGTGGCCCAGAGTCAGGACCTGCGCCCACACAGAGTAAGTTACTGGGAACGGACGCCATCTGTCAAGAGCCGAGATCTGGATCCCCTTACCCCAAGCGTGAGAGACTACTGTCGACGGTCAAGCCGAGAGGACCGAAAGAGGACTGCG
This sequence comes from Phyllobates terribilis, assembly GCF_046119375.1. Classification (NCBI taxonomy): domain Eukaryota; kingdom Metazoa; phylum Chordata; class Amphibia; order Anura; family Dendrobatidae; genus Phyllobates; species Phyllobates terribilis. The sequence continues at coordinate 542,438 of NW_027363217.1, read as the reverse complement.
ACAAGAGAGCAACAGCGGAGGAATCGCGCAAGTGAACAGGGCTGTCACTTCCAATTTCCACTCATGGTACTGGGGACAGTTGGGATTAGGATTTAAGGTTGGGAGGGGGCCGGTTGGTGTGTGGGAGGCTAAACGGGATCTGATAGACTTTATCCGGAAGAGACTTACAGACTAGTGGGAATAACAGGTGACCCCCGCTAGGGCCATACAAAGAGAACTCACGTGGTGACTCCCACGACTGGGTGCATCACACTTTTGCAAAGAACTTTACCGTTATTCACTAAAACTGTTTCTCATTGTTATTCCAATTTGCTGTTCATTATCCCTGTTACTAACCCCCCTTGCATAATACTTGTTATACATATAAAGTCGTTTTATATATATCCCTGACTGTTCCCGTCTTGTGTCTCTGTGCGTTGCATTCAGGCACCTGTGTTATATTTGGCGTAGTCGGCAGGATGCAACGTTTGAAGATCATCTCCGCCAGCTGGAACAAGCGTTAGAGCGACTTCGGAGACATGGATTGAAGATCAAGCCTCGCAAGTGTCATTTATTCAAGCAGGAGATTGACTATTTGGGACACACTGTGTCCAGTGCAGGAGTGCACCCCCACTGCAGAGAAAGTAGCTGCGGTACAGAGGTGGCCCACACCCACCAACCTGAGGGAACTGAGGGCATTTCTGGGGCTCGTCGGATATTACCGCCGATTCGTGAAAGACTTTGCTAAGATTGCGGTACCGCTCAATGAGCTCCTGAGAGGAACAGCGGTGGGAGCCAAGTGACAACCTATTTAGTGGGGCCCACAACAAGAGGAAGCCTTCCGAGCATTAAAGATGGCGCTAACGGATGCTCCAATTGTAGCCTACGCTGACTTTTCACAGCCCTTCGTGTTGTACACCGATGGAAGCTTGCATGGTCTGGGAGCAGTGTTGGCACAAGTACAGGAAGAAAGAGAGAGGGTGATCGCATATGCTAGTCGGTCACTACGGGATACAGAGAAGAACCCAGACAACTATAGTTCGTTCAAACCGGAGTTGCTGGCATTGGTGTGGGTCATGACAGAGAAATTTGCGGAGTACTTGTCGGGATCAGAAGTACAAGTGCGAACAGACAACAACCCATTGGCCCACCTGGAGAATGCGAAGTTGGGTGCGTTGGAACAGCGGTGGGTCGCGAGGATGTCTAAGTACCAGTACAAGATCGCATATCGGTCTAAGGCCCTGAACATGCATGCAGGCGCCTTGTCCCGAGTCACCCAAGCGGGACCAAAGAGAGATATAGACGAAGAGCTTGAAGGCGACGAGATCCCGGATTTCAGTTAGCTTGCCGCTGCTGTAGTAGACGCTCAGGAGTCTGGAGAAGAGCCTAGACCCACTCAAATTCTAGGACGATCAAGAGACGAGAGGATACATCTACAGCAGTCTGACCCAGATCTGGCGAAACTTAGAGAATGGGTCGCCCTGGGGAAAAAGCCAGATTAGAAGGCCAGGGCTGCTTTGCTCCCAACTACCCTGCAGATCTTGGGCCAGTGGGAAAGGCTCTTTCTGAGGGATGGCTTGGTATGCCAAAGGATCCAACTACCTCGAGAGTTCGACGTTACCTGGCAAGTACTGGTTCCAGAGGCACTAGTGGTACAGCTGACCAAAGAAGCTCATGAGAGGGGCGCTCACTTTGGTGTGGAGAAAACCTTCCGGTGGTTACAACAACTGCTGTACTGGCCTTAACTGTGGCAGGAAGTTGAGGGAGTTTGCCGAAAATGTCGCCAGTGTGAGCTAAGTAAGCCCCCGGAACAGAGGGCTCCTGTTCAGACCATGTGAACTTCTGCACCCTTGGAGGTCCTGATCATTAACTACCTGATGATCGGAACTTCATACAATGGCTACGGGTACTGCTTGGTGATGACTGACCACTTGACCAAGTTCGCAGTGGTGACTCCTACTCGAGACCAGACAGCAGAAGCTGCGGCTAAGGACATCTGCCAAGATTTCATTCGAATATATGGGTGCCCGAAGCGAATACATTCCGACCAGGGGACCTGCTTCCAGGGGCGAGTGATGGATGAGCTGTATCGTATCTCTGGAATCGATAAGTCTCGAGCAACGCCATATCACCCCCAGGGGAATGGGGCCTGCGAAGCAGATGTTGCCAACTCTGGAAGAAGACAAGAAGATGAAGTGGTCCGAATTTGTGTCTGAGCTGGTGTGGGTGTATAACAATCGAATACATGCGACTACTGGCTACACCCCTTACATGTCGCTGTTTGGGAGGAATGGATGATAAATCACCGAACTGGAGCTAGAAGCAGAAGACCCCTGCCCGGGCAGCAGCCCAAGTACCTGGATTCGGGTGCACCGACGCCGACTTCACACTTTGAGGAGGTTGGTTGAATAGAAGTACGGGGAAGTGGAACATTCAAGTCGGCCCCTGACCTTGGGTGGACCACTCCAGTCAGGAGACCGTGAGCTATTGCGAGCCAAGCAGCTCGGAAGTAAACTGGGTCACCGTTGGGAGGCGATACCTTATCGAGTGGTGAAGAAGGTCCACCCAGATAACCCGGTCTACGAGGTCCGACCCAAAGGGAATGACACCACGACATCTAGGGTGTTTCACCGTAACATGCTGCGGCCCTGCTCTTCCAAAGTGGAGGACTGTCATGGGACTGAATCTCCAACTGAGGTTGCTGAGGCACCACAAACAGGGGTCTTGGGGGATGAAGAAGGATGGGCTACAGTACTGTTGAGTCTGTCAGAGTTGCCAGTGTCATCCTCAAGTGGGGCAGAGAATGAATCGGGAGGCGATTTTCAGTCCCCAGTGATTGATTATTCAGGACCTCCAGAATCACCTCTGGAAGAGCAGCTCCGCCAGACTGGGCGGGCTAATGCCGGAATTCCCAATAACCGGTTTGCCCAAGAGGAGTTTATATGGTCTCAGATTCAACAGAAAACAGAAGAGTGTGCTCAACTCTTGTCTCAACTTGTGCTGCCTGGAAGGAGACGTCAACCCAGCAAGAAGTCCACTTGCCCGAGGACTGGCAAGCAAAGAGGTGGGAGGAATGTAGTAGAGTGCAATAAAGGAGGATTCTTGCAGGATGTGCCAGAGATGAGGAAAGGTTGCCATCTGCTGACCAGACGAAATAAAGCGGAACCAAGTTATGCCAGAAGAGTTGGAGGGGGAAGAGATTCAGATGCTGCACCTGATCAGGTGACCTCCAGGATGGATTTCCTGGATATAAAAGCCCAGCGTGCCAAGACACAGGGAGATTTGGCGCCAGGCTGCAGAGTGGAACAGATGTGTTCCAGAGGGACTACAGATGCCAGCGCGGCAGGCCCCAGCCAGAGGCCTGTGCTGCATCAGAGTCAGACGCAGCCTGAGAAGTTCTGGACTCCCCACAGAAGCGACCTGATCCCTCCATGTGTGGCCCAGAGTCAGGGCCTGCGTCCCACACAGAGTAAATTCCTGGGAACTGATGCCGTCTGTCAATAGCCGAGGTCTGGATCCCCTTACCCCAAGCCTGAGAGACTACCGTCGACGGTCAAGCTGAGAAGAGCTGAGAGAGGACTGTGACAGGAGAGACGCGCTAGCAGCAGCGGAGGAATCGCGCAAGTGAACAGGGCCGTCACTTCCAATTTCCACTCACGGTACCAGGGACAGTTGCGATTAGGATTTCAGGTTGGGAGGGGGCTGGTTGGTGTGTGGGAGGCTAAAAGGGATCTGATAGACTTTATCCGGAAGAGACTTGCGGCCTAGCGGGAATAACCGGTGACCCCCCCGCTACGGCCATACAAAGAGAAACTCACGTGGTGACTCCCACGACTGGATGCATCACACTTTTGCAAAGAACTTTACCATTATTCACTGAAGCTGTTTCTCATTGTTATTCCAATTTGCTGTTCATTATCCCTGTTACTAACCCCCTTGCATAATACTTGTATAAAGTGGTTTTATATATATCCCTAACTGTTCCCATTTTGTGTCTCTGTGCGTTGCATTCCAGCACCTGTGTTACATATGTATGGAGCAGAGCAGTGTGCATGCATAGCAGAGCTTAATGTGCATTGTACTGTGCATTCAGCAGTGATGTGATTACACTGTGTTCCAAATTATTATACAAATAATATTTTCTCAGATTTTCCCAAATTACCTATATGAATTGCAGTCATTGTAATTTTCCAGTCAAATAACTATTAGAGTACAATTGAAAGGTTTTTGTACAAACTGCCTATGATAACAGTATATTTTAAAAAAAATAAAACACTCAAACTGCACTCAAAATGCATGTTCCAAATTATTATGCACAGCAGAGCTTCCAACCTTTTCATTTTAATAAAGAACAAAAAAATGGTCATTTTTGAAATTATAAGCATTAACAGGTTATTACAAACTGAAATCAAACAGTTTTCAACTCAAAACTTTATTCTAGGTGATGTAACATTTGCACATAGGACCCCTTGTTCGAAAGGAGCTTCTGAACTCTCTCATTCATTGAATTTGTCAGGTTTTGGATGGTTTCTGCTTCAATTGTTTTGCATGAGGACAGAATACCCTCCCAGAGCTGTTGCTTAGATGTGAACTGCCTCCCGCCATCATAGACACTCATTTTGATGATGCTCCAGAGGTTCTCAATGGGGTTGAGGTCAGGGGAGCATGGGGGCCACACCATAAGTTTGTCCCCTCTTATGCCCACAGCAGCCAGAGATGCAGATGTGTCATGTGCAGCATGAGACGGGGCATTATCATGCATGAAATGATCTCGATGGTCCAGATGGATGGAGTGGAGGATGGCTGGTTGATGGACACCCCATGCAAACACGGCTACGGCGCCAACAAGGAGGAGGTGGAGTAATGTTTTGGGCTGGAATCATGGGGAGAGAGATTGTCGGCCCTTTTAGAATCCCTGAAGGGGTAAAGATGAACTCCATAATGTATGTTGAGTTTCTCAAACAGCACTTCCTGCCATGGTTCAAGAAGAAGAAAAGTGCATTCCGCAGCAAGATCATTTTCGTGCATGATAATGCCCAGACTCATGCTGCACATAACACATCTGCATCTCTGGCTGCTGTGGGCATAAAAGGGGACAAACTTATGGTGTGGCCCCCATGCTCCCCTGACCTCAACCCCATTGAGAACCTCTGGAGCATCATCAAAAGGAGTGTCTATGATGGCGGGAGGCAGTTCACACGTAAGCAATAGAAAAGGAATAGTCGGCACTCTGTATAGCTAGGGTGGTGCACGTGGAAAACAATGTCTGTAGAAAAAGAAAATCCCGGCACTCACGTGTTGATAATCAGTTGATTTATTCCACAACTCATACAAGACGTTTAAGCCTGTCCAAGGCTTTTTTCAATTGTGGTTAAATACATTCAGTCAAGACATTTATACACAGATCCACGGAAATGACATAATTCTCATTAACATAAAAAAAGAGTAGACCAACAAGACAAAAAATATATAACAAAACTTTACAACAACATACAAAAATTAAACAATAATACACTTAAATTCCACAATAAAAAAGAACAAGTGAACTCATATATTTAGATAATCCCCAACTAAATGTAAGGACATATAAAATAAAAAGGTTGGAAACTCTGCTGTGCATAATAATTTGGAACATGCATTTTGAGTGCAGTTTGAGTGTTTTATTTTTTTTAAAATATACTGTTATCATAGGCAGTTTGTACAAAAACCTTTCAATTGTACTCTAATAGTTATTTGACTGGAAAATTACAATGACTACAATTCATATAGGTAATTTGGGAAAATCTGAGAAAATATTATTTGCATAATAATTTGGAACACAGTGTATGTATGTGCTGTATAAAAGACATATAAATTGCCTGCTGCAAATGTATAGGAGTATAATATACATGTCGCAGAGAAGCACTAACATTAGATCTCTATCCACTCTATTCTACCTTACAGCATTAAAGGTAGTATTATCAAATCCTCCACAAATTTACACCTCCAGGAAATTTAACCTGGGGTGTGTTTTAAATTAAGGTGAGTTCAATAGTTAGAAAAATATGATACTTTCCATAAATTATTAGCAAAATGTTTAAATGACACCTATCAAAAAACAGCCTCCTCCATATCCCCTTAAGCTGTCCTATCCATCACCAAGATAGATGTATTTTTTGCCATTTAGGTAGAAGTAATCTTCAAAATCTTCAAACAATTTGCTTCTAATTTAGATAAAGTACTAGGAAGGTATATCATGCAAACTCTACATGTGATGTTTGCCTATTAAATAATAGTTGTAATATTTATTTGCAAAACTTCCATTTTCTCTATGCCTGACCTACACTACTTAATTGTAACATCCCTGGCGGCGTGCTGGCATGGCTTCCCATCTCCCACCATGTAAGACCGCCGACTTACCCATCAATCCAGGCTGCGCACTGTGTTCCTCTGCTGGCTGTGTGCATGTGTCTTGGCTGCTTGTTGAGGGCGGCAGCACATCCTGATTCTTAAAGGAACAGTGCACGCATTCCTAATGCGTCCCCAGACTATTGCTATGAGACACTGGATACTTAAACCACCTCCACCCATTGGAAGGTGCCTGAGCAACACTATCCTTCAGCGTGATCTGTGCAACTGCTGAGTTGCCAGGTCCTGTCCCGTGTTTGGCCCATCCCGTGTCTGGCCCATCCCGTATCTGGCCCGTCCCGTCCTGTATCAAGCCCATCCCGTATCTGGCCTGTCCCGTTCTGTATTTGGCCCAGCCTGTCCCGTATCTGGCCCGTCCCCTATCTGGCCAGTCTCGTATCTGGCCTGTCCCGTATCTGGCCCGTCCTGTATCTGGCCAGTCTTGTATCTGGCCTGTCCCGTATCTGGCCCGTCCCATTCTATCTCTGACCCGTCCCATCCTGTCTCTGGCCCGTCCCGTCCTGTATCTGGCCTGTCCCCTCCTGTATCTGGCCCGTAGCATCCTGTATCTGGCCCGTCCCATCCTGTACCCGGCCTGTCCCCTCCTGTATCTGGCCCGTAGCATCCTGTATCTGGCCCGTTTCGTACCATCCTGTATCTGGCCCATCTCATCCCGTCCTGTATCTGGCCCGTCCTGTATCTGGTTTGTACAGTCCTATATCTGTCCTGTCCTGTCCCGTCACGTATCTGGCCTGTCCCGTCACGCATATGGCCTGTCCCGTCCCACATCTGGCCTGTTCCATCCTGTCTCTGACCCGTCCCATCCTGTCTCTGGCCCATCCCGTCCTATATCTGGCCCGTCCCGTATCTGGCCTGTCCCTTCCTGTAACTAGCCAGTCCCGTCCTGTCTCTGGCCCGTCCTGTCCTATCTCCGGCTCGTCCTGTCTCTGGCCCGTCCCGTCCTGTCTCAAGCTCGTCTTATCATGTCTCTGGCCCGTCCGGTCCTGTCTCTGGCCCGACACGTCCTGTCCTGCCTGTGGCCCGTCCGGCACTGCTCTGGCCCGTCCCTGGCCCATCCTGTATCTGGACCATCCTGTATCTGGCTTGCCCCGTCATGTATCTGGCCCATCCTGTCTTGTTTCTGGCCAGCCCCATCCCGTCCTGTCTCTGGCCAGTCCCATCCGATAATTGGCCTGTCCCAACCTGTCTCTGGCCCGTCCCGTCCTGTGTGGTTTAAATTAAGGTGAGCTCAATAGTTAGAAAAATATTATACTTTCCATAAATTATTAGCAAAATGTTTAAATGACACCTATCAAAAAAAGAGCCTCCTTCATATCCCCTCAAGCTGTCCTATCCATCACCAAGATAGGTGCATTTTCTGCCATTTAGGTAGAAGTAATCTTCAAACAATTTGCTTCTAATTTAGATAAAGTACCAGGAAGGTATATCATGCAAACGATACATGTGATGTTTGCATATTAAACAATAGTTGTAATATTTATTTGCAAAACTTTCATTTTCTTTATGCCTGTGCTACACTACCTAATTGTAACATCCCTGGAGGCGTGCTGGCATGGCTTCCCATCTCACACCATGTAAGACCACCGAATTACCCACCAATCCAGGCTGCGCACTGTGTTCCTCAACTGGCTGGGTTCATGTGTCTTGGCTGCTTGTTGAGGGCGACAGTGGCAGCACTTCCTTCTTCTTAAAGGAACAGTGTACGCATTCCTAATGTGTCCCCAGTCCTGTATCTGGCCCATCCCGTCTTTGGCTCATCCCGTCCTGACCTGTCTCTGGCCCGTCCCGTGCTGTCCCTGGCCCCTCCCCTCCTGTCTATGGCCCGTCCTGTAATGTCTAGCCCGTATGTCCCATATCTGGCCTGCTTAGTCCCATATCTGACTCGACAAGTCCCGTATCTGGCCAGTCCAGTCCCATATCTGGCCAGTCCAGTCCCGTATCTGGCCCATCTCTTATCTGACACGTCTCGTCCCTTCACTATCTAGCCCGTCCTATCCCGTATATGGCCCAACCAGTCCCGTATCTGGCCCGTCCCGTATATGGCCCAGCGTTTCACGTATCTGGCCCATCACCATAAATGGCACATCCCGTTCAGTTTCTGTCCTTTCCCATCCCTGGCTCATGTTGTATCTGGCCCGTCCTGTCCCATATCTGGCCCGTCTCATATCTGGACCGTCCCGTATCTGCCCCATCCCGTATCTGGCCCGTCCCATCGCGTATCTGGCCCGTTCCGTCCCATATCTGGGCAGTACCGTCCTGTATCTGGCCCGTCCCATTCTGTCTATGGCCCGGCCCGTAATGTCAAGCCCGCCCATCCTGTCTCTGGCCCGTTCCGTCCTGTATTTGGCCCGTTCCGTATCTATCCCGTCCCGTCCTGTATCTGACCCGTCCCGTACCGTCTTGTATCTGGCCCATCTCGTCCCGTGCTGAATCTGGCCCATCCCGTCCCGTATCTGACCTGTCCAGTATCTGGCCGGTCCTGTCCCGTATCTAGCCAGTCCCATCCTGTATCTGGCCCGTCCTGTCCTGTCTCTGGCCTGTCCAGTCCTGTGTCTTGCCCGTGCCGTTCTGTCTCTGGCCTGTCCAGTCCTGTGTCTGGCCCGTCCCGTATATGGCCCAGCGTGTCACGTATCTGGCCCATCACCATAAATGGCACATCCCGTTCAGTTTCTGTCCTTTCCCATCCCTGGCTCATGTTGTATCTGGCCCGTCCTGTCCCATATCTGGCCCGTCTCATATCTGGACCGTCCCGTATCTGCCCCATCCCGTATCTGGCCCGTCCCATCGCGTATCTGGCCCGTTCCGTCCCATATCTGGGCAGTACCGTCCTGTATCTGGCCCGTCCCATTCTGTCTATGGCCCGGCCCGTAATGTCAAGCCCGCCCATCCTGTCTCTGGCCCGTTCCGTCCTGTATTTGGCCCGTTCCGTATCTATCCCGTCCCGTCCTGTATCTGACCCGTCCCGTACCGTCTTGTATCTGGCCCATCTCGTCCCGTCCTGAATCTGGCCCATCCCGTCCCGTATCTGACCTGTCCAGTATCTGGCCGGTCCTGTCCCGTATCTAGCCAGTCCCATCCTGTATCTGGCCCGTCCTGTCCTGTCTCTGGCCTGTCCAGTCCTGTGTCTTGCCCGTGCCGTTCTGTCTCTGGCCTGTCCAGTCCTGTGTCTGGCCCCTCCCGTCCTGTCTTTGGCTCGTCCCATCCTGTCTCTGACCCGTCCTGTCTTTGGCTCATCCCATCCTGTCTCTAGCCAGTCCCATCCTGTCTCTGGCTAGTATCGTCCCGTATCTGGCCCGCCCCGTATCTAGCCCATCCCGTCCAGTATCTGGCCCGTCCTGTCGCTGGCACGTCCCGTATCTGTACCGTCCCATATCTGCCCCATCCCATATATGACCTGTCCCGTATCTGGCTTGTCCCGTATCTGGCCCGTCCTGTTCTGTATCTGGTCTGTCTCGTCCTGTATCTGGCCCGTCCCGTCATGTATCTGGCCCATACCGTCCCATATCTGGCCCGTACCATCCTGTATCTGGCCCGTCTTGTCCCGTATCTGGCCTGCCCCATCCCGTATCTGGCCTATCCCATCCTGTCTCTGACCCGTCCAGTCCTGTCTCTGGTCCGTACCGTGCAGTTAAGTATCTGGCCCGTCCCATCCTGTAACTGGCCCATCCCCTCCTGTCTCTGGCCCGTCCCATACAGTTCTGTATCTGGCCCGTACCGTCCTGTATCTGGCCCGTACCATCTCGTATCTGGCCCGTCCTGTTCCGTATCTTTCCTGTCCCGTCCCGTATCTGGCCTGTCCCATCCTATCTCTGGCCCGTCCCGTCCTGTCTCTGGCCCATCCCGTGCAGTTCCCTATCTGGCCTGTCCCATCCTGTACTCGGACCGTCCCCTCCTGTATCTGGCCCGTTCCGTACCATCCTGTATCTGGCCCATCTAGTCCCATCTTGTATCTGGCCCGTCGCGTATCTGGCTTGTACCGTCCCGTGTCTATCCTGTCGGGTCCCGTCACATATCTGGCCTCTCCCGACCCATATCTGGCCCATCCCATCCTGTCTCTCGCCTGTCCCGTCCTGTATCTGGCCCGTCCCGTATCTGGCCCGTCCCTTCCTGTTTCTAGCCAGTCCCGTCCTTTCTCTGGCCCATCCTGTCCTATCTCCGGCTCGTCCTGTCTCTGGCCCATCTCGTTCTGTCTCTGGCCCGTCTTGTCCTATCTCTGTCCCGTCCCGTCCTGTCTCTGGCCCGACCCGTCCTGTCCTGCCTCAGACCCGTCTGGTACTGCAGTGGCCCGTCCCTGGCCCATCCTGTATCTGGCCCATCCTGTATCTGGCCCATCCCGTCCTGTATATGTCCCGTCCTGTCTCTGGCCCGCCCCGTCCCGTCCTGTCTCTGGCCCGTCCCATCCGGTCTTTGGCCCGTCCCATCCGGTCTTTGGCCCATCCCATCCGGTCTTTGGCCCGTTCCATCTGGTTTTGGCCCGTGCCGTCCTCTGTGCTTTAAATTAAGGTGAGCTCAATAGTTAGAAAAGTATGATACTTTCTATAAATTATTAGCAAAATGTTTAAATGACACCTATCAAAAAACAGCCTCCTCCATATCCCCTCAAGCTGTCCTATCCATCACCAAGATAGGTGCATTTTCTGCCATTTAGGTAGAAGTAATCTTCAAACAATTTGCTTCTAATTTAGATAAAGTACTAGGAAGGTATATCATGCAAACTCTACATGTGATGTTTGCCTATTAAACAATAGTTGTAATATTTATTTGCAAAACTTCCATTTTCTCTATGCCTGTCCTACACTATTTAATTGTAACATCCCTGGCGGCGTGCTGGCATGGCTTCCCATCTCACACCATGCAAGACCGCCGACTTACCCACCAATCCAGGCTGCACACTGTGTTCCTCTGCTGGCTGTGTGCATGTGTCTTGGCTGCTTGTTGAGGGCGACAGCGGCAGCACTTCCTGATTCTTAAAGGAACAGTGCACGCATTCCTAATGTGTCCCCAGTCCTGTATCTGACCCCTCCCGTCCTGTCTATGGCCCGTCCTATTCCTGTCTCTGGCCGGTCCTGTATCTCTGGACCGTCCCGTATCTGTACCGTCCCGTATCTGCCCCGTCCCATATCTGCCCTGTCCCGTATCTGGCTCGTCCCGTATCTGGCCCGTCCTGTTCCGTATCTGGTCCGTCTCATCCTGTATCTGGCCCGTCCCGTCTTGTATCTGGCCCGTACCATCCCATTTCTGGACCGTACCATCCCGTATCTGGCCCGTCCAGTCCTATCTCTGGCTCGTCCTGTCTCTGGCCCATCTCGTCCTGTCTCAGGCCCGTCCCGTCCTGTCTCTGGCTGGACCCTTCCTGTCCTGCCTCTGACCCGTCCGGTACTGCAGTGGCCCGTCCCTGGCCCATCCTGTATCTGGCCCGCGTCGTCTCTGGCCCGTCCCGTCCTGTATATGTCCCGTCCTGTCTCTGGCCTGCCCCATTCGGTCTCTGGCCCGCCCCATCCGGTCTCTGGCCCGCCCCATCCGGTCTTTGGTCCGTGCCGTCCTCTGTACTTTAAATTAAGGTGAGCTCAATCGTTAGAAAAATATGATACTTTCTATAAATTATTAGCAAAATGTTTAAATGACACCTATCAAAAAAACAGCCTCCTCCATATCCCCTCAAGCTGTCCTATCCATCACCAAGATAGGTGCATTTTCTGCCATTTAGGTAGAAGTAATCTTCAAACAATTTGTTCTAATTTACATAAAGTACCAGGAAGGTATATCATGCAAACTCTACATGTGATGTTTGCCTATTAAACAACAGTTGTAATATTTATTTGCAAAACTTCCATTTTCTCTACACCTGACCTACACTACTTAATTGTAACATCCATGGCGGCGTGCTGGCATGGCTTCCCATCTCACACCATGCAAGACCGCCGACTTACCCACCAATCCAGGCTGCACACTGTGTTCCTCTGCTGGCTGTGTGCATGTGTCTTGGCTGCTTGTTGAGGGCGACAGCGGCAGCACTTCCTGATCCTTAAAGGAACAGTGCACGCATTCCTAATGTGTCCCCAGTCCTGTGTCTGACCCGTCCCGTCTCTGGCCCATCCCGTCCTGTCTATGGCCCGTCCTATTCCTGTCTCTGGCCCGTCATGTATCTCTGGACCGTCCCGTATCTGTACCGTCCCCTATCTGCCCCGTCCCCTATCTGCCCCGTCCCGTATCTGGCCTGTCCCGTATCTGGCTCGTCCCGTATCTGGCCCGTCCTGTTCCGTATCTGGTCCGTCTCGTCCTGTATCTGTCCCGTCCCGTCATGTATCTGGTCCGTACCATCCCATTTCTGGCCCATACCATCCCGTATCTGGCCCGTCCTGTCCTATCTCTGGCTCGTCCTGTCTCTGGCCCATCTCGTACTGTTTCTGGCCCGTCCCGTCCTGTCTCTGGCCGGACCCGTCCTGTCCTGCCTCTGACTCGTCCGGTACTGCAGTGGCCCGTCCCTGGCCCATCCTGTATCTGGCCCGCCTCGTCTCTGGCCCGTCCCGTCCTGTATATGTCCCGCCCCATCCGGTCTCTGGCCCGCCCCATCCGGTCTCTGGCCCGTCCCATCCGGTCTTTGGCCCGTGCCGTCCTCTGTGCATTAAATTAAGGTGAGCTCAATAGTTAGAAAACTATGATACTTTCCATAAATTATTAGCAAAATGTTTAAATTACACCAATCAAAAAACAGCCTCCTCCATATCCCCTCAAGCTGTCCTATCCATCACCAAGATAGGTGCATTTTCTGCCATTTAGGCAGAAGTAATCTTCAAACAATTTGCTTCTAATTTAGATAAAGTACTAGGAAGGTATATCATGCAAACTCTACAGTTCTGTATCTGACCCGTCCCGTCTCTGGCCCGTCCCGTCTCTGGCCCGTCCCGTCCTGTCTCTGGCCCATCCCAGCCTGTCCCTGGCCCCTCCCATCCTGTCTATGGCCCGTCCTGTAATGTCTAACCCGCCCCGTCCCGTATCTGGTCCGTCCAGTCCCATATCTGACCCGTTTGGTCCTGTATTTGACCATCCGTCCCGTATCTGGCTATCCCTTATCTGGCCCATCTCATCACGTATCTGGCCCGCCTCATCCTTTCCCGTCTCTGGCACTTCCTGTCCCGTATCTGACCCAACCAGTCCCTATCTGGCCCGTCCCGTATGTGGCCAGGCCCATTCAGTATCTGGCCCGTCCCGTATCTGGCCATCTCGTATCTGGCCCATCCCATCCTGTCCATGGCTCATCCCATATCTAGCCTGTCCTGTCCCATATCTGGCCCGTCCCGTATCTGGCCCATGTCGTCCTGTATCTGGCCCGTCCCATATTTTGCCCGTACCAGCCTGTATCTGGCCTGTCCCGTACTGTATCTGGGCCATCCCGTCCAGTCTCTGGCCTGTCTTTTCCTGTATCTGGACCGTCCCGTCCGGTCTCCGGCCCGTCCCATAAAGTATAGCTTGTCCCGTCCTGTTTCTGGCCCGTCCCGTCCTGTCTCTGGCTCATCCTGTCCTGTATCTGGCACGTCCCGTTCTGTCTCTGGCCCGTCCCATCCTGTCTATATCCCGTCCCATAATGTATAGCTCGTCCAGTCCTGTTTCTGTCCCGTCCCGTCCTATCTCTGGCTCGTCCCGTCCTGTATCTGGCCCGTCCCATCTCGTATCTGGCCCGTCCCGCATCTGGCCTGTCCTGTCCTGTATCTGGCCTGTCCCTTCCTGTATCTGGCCAGTCCCTTCCCATCTCGTCCTGTCTCTGGCCTGCCCCGTCCTGTCTATGGTATGGCCCGTCCGGTGCTATCTCTGGCCTGTCCAATCCTGTCTCTTGCCCGTCCCATCTCTGGTCCGTCCCGTCCTGTATTTGGCCCGTCTCGTCCTGTCTCTGGCCAGTCCCGTCCTCTCTTTGGCCTGTCCCGTCATCTCTCTTGCCCGTCTCGTCCTGTCTCTGGCCCGACCTGTCCTGTCCTGCCTTTGGCCAGTCCCATTCTGCTCTGGCCCGTCCCGTCCCTGGACCGTCCTGTATCTGGACCGTCCCATCCTGTATCTGGTCGCCCCGTCTTTAGCCCGTCCGGTCCTGTCTCTGGCACGCCTCGGTCCGTGCTATCTCTGGCCAGTCTCATCCTGTATTTGGTCCGTCCCGTCCTGTCTCTAGCCCGTCTCGTCCTGTCTCTGGCGTGTCCCGTCCGGTCCTGTCTCTGGCCCGTCCTGTATCTGGCCGGTCCTGTGTCTGGCCCATCCCGTATCTTTCCTGTCCCGTCCTGTATCTGGCCCATCCCATTAAAGGTAGTATTATCAAATCCTCCACAAATTTACACCTCCAGGAAATTTAACCTGGGGTGTGTTTTAAATTAAGGTGAGTTCAATAGTTAGAAAAATATGATTCTTTCCATAAATTATTAGCAAAATGTTTAAATTACACCTATCAAAAACAGCCTCCTCCATATCCCCTCAAGCTGTCCTATCCATCACCAAGATAGGTGCATTTTCTGCCATTTAGGTAGAAGTAATCTTCAAACAATTTGCTTCTAATTTAGATAAAGTACCAGGAAAGTATATCATGCAAACTCTACATGTGATGTTTGCCTATTAAATAATAGTTGTAATATTTATTTGCAAAACTTCCATTTTCTCTACACCTGACCTACACTACTTAATTTTAACATCCCTGGCGGTGAGCTGGCATGGCTTCCCATCTCACACCATGCAAGACCGCCGACTTACCCACCAATGCAGGCTGCGCATTATGTTCCTATGCTGGCTGTGTGCATGTGTCTTAGTTGCTTGTTGAGGGCGGCAGCGGCAGCACTTCCTGATTCTTAAAGGATCAGTGCACGCTTTCCTAATGTGTCCCCAGTCCTGTATCTGACCCGTCCCATCTCTAGCCCGTCCCGTCTCTGGCCCGTCCCGTCCTGTCTCTGGCCAGTCTCAGCCTGTCCCTGACCCCTCCCATTCTGTCTATGTCCTGTGTTGTAATGTCTAACCCGCCCCGTCCCGTATCTGGTCCGTCCAGTCCCATATCTGACCCGTTTAGTCCCGTATCTGACCATCCCGTCCCGTATCTGGCTGTCCCTTATCTGGCCCATCTCATCCCGTATCTGGCCCGCCTCGTCCCTTCCCGCCTCTGGCACGTCCTGTCCTGTATGTGACCCAACCAGTCCCTATCTGGCCCGTCCCGTATCTGGCCCATGTCGTCCTGTATCTGGCCCGTCTCATTTTTGGCCCGGACCGTCCGGTATGTGGCCTGTCCCGTACTGTATCTGGGCCATCCTGTCCTGTCTCTGGCCCGTCTTATCCTGTATCTGGACCGTCCCGTCCGGTCTCTGGACGGTCCCATAATGTATAGCTTGTCCCGTCCTGTTTCTGGCCCGTCCCGTCCTGTCACTGGCTAGTCCTGTCCTGTATCTGGCACATCCTGTACCGTCTCTGGCACGTCCCATCCTGTTTATTTCCCGTCCCATAATGTATAGCTCGTGAAGTCCTGTTTCTGGCCCGTCCCGTCCTATCTCTGGCTCGTCCCGTCCTGTATCTGGCCCGTCCCATCTCGTATCTGGCCCGTCCCGCATCTGGCCTGTCCTGTCCCATATCTGGCCTGTCCCTTCCCATCTCGTCCTGTCTCTGGCCCGTCCCGTCCTGTCTCTGGCCTGTCCCGTCATGTCTCTGGCCCGTTCGGTGCTATCTCTGGCCTGTCCAATCCTGTCTCTTGCCCATCCCATCTCTTGTCCATCCCGTCCTCTCTTTGGCCCGTCCCATCCTCTCTCTTGCCCGTCCCGTCCTGTCTCTGGCCTGATCGGTCCTGTCCTGCCTCTGACCAGTCCCGTCTTGCTCTGGCCCGTCCTGTCCCTGGACTGTCCTGTATCTGGACCGTCCCGTCCAGTATCTGTCGCCCCGTCTCTAGCCCGTCCCGTCCTGTCTCTGGTACGCCTCGGTCCGTCCTATCTCCGGCCAGTCTCATCCTGTCTTTGGCCTGTCCCGTCCTGTCTCTGGCCCGTCTCGTCATGTCTCTGGCGTGATCCGTCCGGTCCTGTCTCTGGCCCGTCCTGTATCTGGCCCATTCCGTATCTGGCCTGTCCCGTCCTGTATCTGGCCCATCCCATTAAAGGTAGTATTATCAAATCCTCCACAAATTTACACATAAAGGAACTTTAACCTGGGGTGTGTTTTAAATTAAGGTGAGTTCAATAGTTAGAAAAATATGATACTTTCCATAAATTATTAGCAAAATGTTTAAATGACACCTATCAAAAAACAACCTCCTCCATATCCCCTCAAGCTGTCCTATCCATCACCAAGATAGGTGCATTTTCTGTCATTTAGGTAGAAGTAATCTTCAATTTGCTTCTAATTTAGATAAAGTACTAGGAAGGTATATCACGCAAACTCTACATGTGATGTTTGCCTATTAAACAATAGTTGTAATATTTATTTGAAAAACTTCCATTTTCTCTACGCCTGACCTACACTACTTAATTGTAACATCTATGGCGGCGTGCTGGCATGGCTTCCCATCTCACACCATGCAAGACCGCCGACATACCCACCAATGCAGGCTGCACACTATTTGGCCCGTACCGTCCTGTATGTGGCCTGTCCCGTACTGTATCTGGGCCATCCCGTCCTTTCTTTGGCCCGTCTTTTCCTGTATCTGTCCCGTTCGGTCTTGTCTCTGGCCCGTCCAGTCCTGTCTATGGCCCGTCCCATAATGTATAGCTTGTCCCGAACTGTTTCTGGCCCGTCCCGTACTTTCTCTGGCTCGTCCTGTCCTGTATCTGGCCCGTCACGTACCCTCTCTGGTCCGTCCCGTCCTGTCTATTTCCCGTCCCATAATGTATAGCTTGCCCCGTCCTATTTCTGGCCCGTCCCATCCTATCTCTGCGTCGTCCCGTCATATATCTGGCCCGTCCCGTCTCGTATGTGGCCCGTTCCGCATCTGGCCTGTCCTGTCGCGTATCTGGCCTGTCCCTTCCTGTATCTGGCCAGTCCCTTCCCATGTCGTCCTGTCTCTGGCCTGTCCCGTCCTGTCTCTGGCCGGTCCGTTGCTATTTCTGGCCTGTCCAATCCAGTCTCTTGCCCGTCCCTTCTCTGGCCCGTCCCGTCCAGTCTTTGGCCCGCGCCGTCTCTGGCCCATCCCTTCCTGTGTTTGGCCCAGTTCTGGCCCGTCTCGTCCCGTATTTGGTCCGCCCTGCATCTGGCCCATCCCGTCCAGTATCTGGCCCGTTTCATATCTGGCCAGTCCCGTGTCTGGCACGTCCTGTCCCTGCCCGGCCTGTCCCGTATCTAGCCCGTCCTGTATCTGGCCTGACCCGTATCTGGCCCATCCCGCATCTGACCCGTCCCGTATCTGGCCCGTCCCGTCCCGTATCTGGTCCGTACCATCCTAAATCTGGCCCGTCCCGTCATGTATCTGGGCTGTCCCATATCTGGCCCATACCGTCCCATATCTGGCTCGTCACGTTTCTGGCCCATCCCGTCATGTATCTGGCCCGTCCCATCCTGTCTCTAGCCCGACCCATCCTGTCTCTGGCCCGACCCGTCCTGTCTATGTCCTGTCCCTTAATGTCTCTAGCACATTCTGTCCTGTCTCTGACCCATCCCTTTCTGTATCTGGCCCGTCCCATCACGTCCTATCTCTGGCCCATCCCGTCTTGAATCTGGCCGGTCCCGTATCTGGCCCGTCTCTTCTAGTATCTGGCCCGTCCCATCCTGTCTCTGGCCTGACTGGTCCTGTCCTGCCTCTGGCCAGTCGCGTCCTGCTCTGGTCCATCCCGTCCCTGGAGCGTCCTGTATCTAGACCGTCCCGTCCTGTATCTGGTTGCCCCGTCTCTGGCCAGTCCCGTCCTTTCTCAGGCACGTCCCGTCCGTCCTGTCTCTGGCCTGTCCTGCATCTGGCCCATCCCGTCACGTATCTGGCCTGTCCCGTCCTGGATCTGGCCCATCCCATTAAAGGTAGTATTATCAAATCCTCCACAAATTTACACGTCCAGGAAATTTAACCTGGGGTGTGTCTTAAATTAAGGTGAGTTCAATAGTTAGAAAAATATGATACTTTCCATAAATTATTAGCAAAATGTGTAAATGACACCTATCAAAAAACAGCCTCCTCCATATCCCCTCAAGCTGTCCTATCCATCACCAAGATAGGTGCATTTTCTGCCATTTAGGTAGAACTAATCTTCAAACAATTTGCTTCTAAGTACTAGGAAGGTAAATCATGCAAACTCTACATGTGATGTTTGCCTATTAAACAATAGTTGTAATATTTATTTGAAAAACTTCCATTTTCTCTACGCCTGACCAACACTATTTAATTTTAACATCCAAGGCAGCGTGCTGGCATGGCTTCCCATCTCACATCATGCAACACCGCCGACTTACCCACCAATGCAGGCTGCGCACTATTTGGCCCGTTCTGTCTTGTCTCTGGCCCGTCCCGTCCTGTCTATGGCCCGTCCCATAATGTATAGCTTGTCCCGTCCTGTTTCTGGCCCGTCCCGTACTGTCTCTGGCTCGTCTTGTCCTGTATCTGGCCCGTCGAGTACCGTCTATGGCCCGTCCCGTCCTGTCTATTTCCCGTCCCATAATGTATAGCTCGTCCCGTCCTGTTTCTGGCCCGTCCCGTCTCGTATCTGGCCCATCCCGCATTTGGCCTGTCCTGTCCCGTATATGGCCTGTCCCTTCCTGTATCTGGCCAGTCCTTTCCCATCTCGTCCTGTCTCTGGCCTGTCCCGTCCTGTCTCTGGCCCGTCCGGTGCTATCTCTGGCCTGTATAATCCTGTCTCTTGTCCGTCCCGTTTCTGGCCCGTCCCGTCTAGTATTTGGCCTGTCCTGTCCTGTCTCTGGCCCATCCCTTCCTGTCTCTGGCGCAGTTCTGGTCCGTCTCGTCCTGTATCTGGCCCGCCCTGTATCTGGCCCATCCCGTCCAGTATCTGGCCCGTTCCATATCTGGCCTGTCCCGTATCTGGCACGTCCTGTCCCTGGCCCGGCTTGTCCCGTATCTGGCCCGTCCTGTATCTGGCCTGTCCCGTATCTGGCCCGTCCCGCATCTGACCCGTCCCGTATTTGGCCCGTCCTGTCCCGTATCTAGTCCGTACCGTTCTGTATCTGGCCCGTCCCGTCATGTATGTGGGCTGTCCCATATCTGGCCCATACCGTCCCATATCTGGCTCGTCACGTTTCTGGCCCATCCCGTCATATATCTGGCCCGTCCCATCCTGTCTCTGGCCTGACCCGTCCTGTGTATGGCCTATCCCATGTCTCTAGCACATTCCGTCCTGTCTCTGGCTGATCCCGTCCTGTATCTGGTCGGTCCCGTCCTGAATCTGGCCCGTCCCATCCTGTATCTGGCCCTTCCCGTATCTGGCCCGTCCCTTCCTGTATGTGGCCCGTCCCATCCTGTCCTGTCTCTGGCCCATCCTGTCTTGAATCTGGCCCGTCCCGTATCTGGCCCGTCCATTGCTGTATCTGGCCCGTCCCGACCTGTATCTGGTCGGTCCCATCCTGTCTCTGGCCTCGTCCATCCTGTCTCTGGCCCGACCGGTGCTATCTCTGGTCTGTCCAATCCTGTCTCTTGCCCGTCCTGTCCTGTCTCTGGCCCGATCGGTCCTGTCCTGCCTCTGGCCAGTCCCATCCTGCTCTGGCCAGTCCCGTCCCTGGACCGTCCTGTATCTGGACCGCCCCGTCCTGTATCTGGTCGCCCCGTCTCTAGCCAGTCCCGTCCTGTCTCTGGCACGCCTCGGTCAGTTCTATCTTCGGCCAGTCTCATCTTGTCTTTGGCCCGTCCGGTCCCATCTGTCTCTGGCCCGTCCGGTCCTGTCTCTGGCCCGTCCTGTATCTGGCCCATCCCGTATCTGGCCTGTCCCGTCCTGTATCTGGCCCGTCCGTCATTTATCTGGGCTGTCCAATAGCTGGCCCATACCATCCCATATCTGGCTCGTCACGTTTCTGGCCCATCCCGTCATGTATCTGGCCCGTCCCATCCTGTCTATGGCCCGACCCGTCCTGTCTATGGCCTGTCCCGTAATGTCTCTAGCACATTCCGTCCTGTCTATGGCCCATCCCGTCCTGTATCTGGTCGGTCCCGTCGTGTATCTGGCCCGTCCCGTCCTGAATCTGGCCCGTCCTGTCTATGGCCCGTCCCATAATGTATAGCTTGTCCTGTCCTGTTTCTGGCCAGTCCCGTACTATCTCTGGCTCGTCCTGTCCTGTATCTGGCCCGTCCCGTCCTGTCTCTGGCCCGTCCCAGCCTGTCCCTGGCCTCTCCCATCCTGTCTATGGCCCGACCCGTCCTGTCTATGGCCTGTCCCGTAATGTCTCTAGCACATTCCGTCCTGTCTATGGCCCATCCCGTCCTGTATCTGGTCGGTCCCGTCCTGTATCTGGCCCGTCCCGTCCTGAATCTGGCCCGTCCTGTCTATGGCCCGCCCCATAATGTATAGCTTGTCCCGTCCTGTTTCTGGCCAGTCCCGTACTATCTCTGGCTCGTCCTGTCCTGTACCTGGCCCGTCGCGTACCGTCTCTGGCCCATCCCATCCTGTCTACTTCCCGTCCCATAATGTATAGCTCGTCCCGTCCTGTTTCTGGCCCGTCCCATCCTATCTCTGCCTTGTCCCGTCCTATATCTGGCGCGTCCCGTCTCGTATCTGGCCCGTCCCGCATCTGGCCTGTCCTGTCCCGTATCTGGCCTGTCCCTTCCTGTATCTGGCCAGTCCCTTCCCATCTCGTCCTGTCGCTGGCCTGTCCCGTCCTGTCTCTGGCCCGTTCGGTGCTATCTCTGGCCTGTTCAATCCTGTCTCTTGCACGTCCCATCTCTGGCCCGTCCTGTCCTGTCTCTGGCCCATCCCTTCCTGTCTCTGGCCCAGGTCTGGCCCGTCTCATCCCGTATCTGGCCCATCCCGTCCAGTATCTGGCCCGTTCCATATCTGGCCTGTCCCGTATCTGGCACGTCCTGTCCCTGGCCCGGCCTGTCCCGTATCCGGCCCGTCCTGTATCTGGCCTGTCCCGTATCTGGCCCGTCCCACATCTGACCCGTCCCGTATCTGGCCCGTCACGTCCCGTATCTGGTTCGTCCCTTCCTGTATCTGGCCCGTCCTATCCTGTCCTGTCTCTGGCCCATCCCGTCTTGAATCTGACCCGTGCCGTATCTGGCCCGTCCCTTCCTGTATCTGGCCCGTCCCGTCCTTTCTCTGGCCTAACCGTTCCTGTCCTGCCTCTGGCCAGTCCCGTCCTGCTCTGTTCAGTCCCTTCCCTGGCCCATCCTGTATCTGGACCGTCCCGTCCTGTATCTGGTCGCCCCGTCTCTGGCCCGTCCCGTCCTTTTTCAGGCACGGCCCTTCCGGTCCTATCTTTGGCCTGTCCTGTATCTGGCCCGTTCCGTCACGTATCTGGCCTGTCTTGTCCTGTATCTGGCCCATCCCACTAAAGGTAGTATTATCAAATCCTCCACAAATTTACACCTCCAGGAAATTTAACCTGGGGTGTGTTTTAAATTAAGGTGAGTTTAATAGTTAGAATAATATGATACTTTCCATAAATTATTAGCAAAATGTTTAAATGACACCTATCAAAAAACAGCCTCCTCCATATCCCCTCAAGCTGTCCTATCCATCACCAAGATAGGTGCATTTTCTGCCATTTAGGCAGAAGTAATCTTCAATTTGCTTCTAATTTAGATAAAGTACTAGGAAGGTATATCATGCAAACTCTACATGTGATGTTTGCCTATTAAATAATAGTTGTAATATTTATTTGCAAAACTTCCATTTTCTCTACACCTGACCTACACTACTTAATTTGTAACATCCCTGGCGGCAAGCTGGCATGGCTTCCCATCTCACACCATGCAAGACCGTCGACTTACCCACCAATGCAGGCTGCGCACTATGTTCCTATGCTGGTTGTGTACATGTGTCTTGGCTGCTTGTTGAGGGCGGCAGCGGCAGCACTTCCTGATTCTTAAAGGAACAGTGCACGCATTCCTAATGTGTCCCCAGTCCTGTATCACACCCATTCCGTCTCTGGCCCGTCCCGTCCTGTCTCTGGCCCGTCCCAGCCTGTCCCTGGCCCCTCCCATCCTGTCTATGGCCCGTCCTGTAATGTCGAACCCGCCCCGTCCCATATCTGGTCCGTCAAGTCCCATATCTGACCCGTTTGGTCCCGTATCTGACCATCCCGTCCCGTATCTGGCTATCCCTTATCTGGCCCATCTCATCACGTATCTGGCCCGCCTCATCCTTTCCCGTCTCTGGCACTTCCTGTCCCGTATCTGACCCAACCAGTCCCTATCTGGCCCGTCCCGTATGTGGCCAGGCCCATTCAGTATCTGGCCCGTCCTGTATCTGGCCATCTTGTATCTGGCCCATCCCATCCTGTCCATGGCTCATCCCATATCTAGCCTGTCCTGTCCCATATCTGGCCCGTCCCGTATCTGGCCCATGTCGTCCTGTATCTGACCCGTCTCATTTTTGGCCCGGACCGTCCTGTATGTGGCCTGTCCTGTACTGTATCTGGGTCATCCTGTCCTGTCTCTGGCCCGTCTTATCCTGTATCTGGACCGTCCTGTCAGGTCTCTGGACGGTCCCATAATGTATAGCTTGTCCCGTCCTGTTTCTGGCCCGTCCCGTCCTGTCCTGTATCTGGCACATCCTGTACCATCTCTGGCCCGTCCCATCCTGTCTATTTCCCGTCCCATAATGTATAGCTCGTCAATTCCTGTTTCTGGCACGCCCCGTCCTATCTCAGGCTCGTCCCGTCCTGTATCTGGCCCGTCCCATCTCGTATCTCGCCTGTCCCGTATCTGGCCTGTCCTGTCCCGTATCTGGCCTGTCCCTTCCCATCTCGTCCTGTCTCTGGCCCGTCTCGTCCTGTCTCTGGCCTGTCCCGTAATGTCTCTGGCCCGTCCGGTGCTATCTCTGGCCTGTCCAATCCTGTCTCTTGCCCATCCCATCTTTTGTCCATCCAGTCCTCTCTTTGGCCCGTCCCGTCCTCTCTCTAACCCGTCCCATCCTGTCTCTGGCCCGATCGGTCCTGTCCTGCCTCTGACCAGTCCCGTCCTGCTCTGGCACGTCCCGTCCCGGGACTGTCCTGTATCTGGACCGTCCCGTCCTGTATCTGTCGCCCCGTCTCTAGTCCGTCCCGTCCTGTCTCTGGTACGCCTCGGTCCGTCCTATCTCCGGCCAGTCTCATCCTGTCTTTGGCCTGTCCCATCCTGTCTCTGGCCCGTCTCGTCCTGTATCTGGCCCATCCTGTATCTGGCCCATTCCGTATCTGGCCTGTCCCATCCTGTATCTGGCCCATCCCATTAAAGGTAGTATTATCAAATCCTCCACAAATTTACACATGAAGGAACTTTAACCTGGGGTGTGTTTTAAATTAAGGTGAGTTCAATAGTTAGAAAAATATGATACTTTCCATAAATTATTAGCAAAATGTTTAAATGACACCTATCAAAAAAACAGCCTCCTCCATATCCCCTCAAGCTGTCCTATCCATCACCAAGATAGGTGCATTTTCTGCCATTTAGGTAGAAGTAATCTTCAAACAATTTGCTTCTAATTTAGATAAAGTACTAGGAAGGTATATCATGCAAACTCTACATGTGACGTTTGCCTATTAAACAATAGTTGTAATATTTATTTGCAAAACTTCCATTTTCTCTACACCTGACCTACACTACTTAATTGTAACATCCATGGCGGCGTGCTGGCATGGCTTCCCATCTCACACCATGCAAGACCGCCGACTTACCCACCAATGCAGGCTGCGCACTATGTTCCTATGCGGGCTGTGTGCATTTGTCTTGGCTGCTTGTCGAGGGCGGCAGCGGCAGCACTTCCTGATTCTTAAAGGAACAGTGCACGCATTCCTTTTGTATACTCAGTCCTGTATCTGACCCGTCCCGTGTCTGGCCTGTCCGGTCCTGTCTCTGGTCCGTCCCAGCCTGTCCCTGGCCCCTCCCATCCTGTCTATGACACGTTCTGTAATGTCTA
Source organism: Phyllobates terribilis (assembly GCF_046119375.1). Lineage (NCBI taxonomy): Eukaryota > Metazoa > Chordata > Amphibia > Anura > Dendrobatidae > Phyllobates > Phyllobates terribilis. The sequence continues at coordinate 518,064 of NW_027363217.1, read as the reverse complement.
ACCCGCCCCGTCCCGTATCTGGTCCGTCCAGTCGCATATCTGACCCGTTTAGTCCCGTATCTGACCATCCCGTCCCGTGTCTGGCTTTCCCTTATCTGGCTCATCACATCCAGTATCTGGCCCGCCTTGTCCCTTCCCATCTCTGGCACGTCCTGTCCCGTATTTGACCCAACCAATCCCTATCTGGCCAGTCCCGTATGTGGCCAGGCCCATTCAGTATCTGGTCCGTCTCGTATCTGGCCATCTAGTATCTGGCCCATCCCATCCTGTCCATGGCTCATCCCATATCTAGCCTCTCCTGTCCCATATCTGGCCCATGTCGTCCTGTATCTGGCCGGTCCCATATTTGGCCCGTACCGTCCTGTATCTGGCCTGTCCCGTAGTGTATCTGGGCCATCCTGTCCTGTCTCTGGCCCGTCTTTTCCTGTATCTGGACCATCCCGTCCGGTCTCTGTTTCGTCCCATAATGTATAGCTTGTCCCGTCCTGTTTCTGGCCCGTCCCATCCTGTCTCTGGCTCATCCTGTCCTGTATCTGGCACATCCCGTACCGTCTCTGGCCGTTCCCATCTTGTCCATTTCCCGTCCCATAATGTTTAGCTCGTCCAGTCCTGTTTCTGGCCCGTCCCGTCCTATCTCCGGCTCGTCCCATCTTGTATCTGGCCCGTCCCATCTCGTATCTGGCCCGTCCCGCATCTGGCCTGTCTTGTCCCTTATCTGGCCTGTCCCTTCCTGTATCTGGCCAGTACCTTCCCATCTCATCCTGTCTCTGGCCCGTCCCATCCTGTCTCTGGCCTCGTCCGTCCTGTCTCTGGCCCGACCGGTGCTATCTCTGGCCTGTCCAATCCTGTCTCTTGCCCGTCCTGTCCTGTCTCTGGCCCGATCGGTCGTGTCCTGCCTCTGGCCAGTCCCATCCTGCTCTGGCCCGTCCCGTCCCTGGACCGTCCTGTATATCTGGACCGCCCCGTCTCTAGCCCGTCCCGTCCTGTCTCTGGCACGCCTCGGTCCGTCCTATCTTCGGCCAGTCTCATCTTGTCTTTGGCCCGTCCGGTCCCGTCTGTCTCTAGCCCATCCGGTCCTGTCTCTGGCCCGTCCTGTATCTGGCCCATCCCGTGTCTGGCCTGTCCCGTCCTGTATCTGGCCCGTCCCGTCATTTATATGGGCTGTCCAATAGCTGACCCATACCATCTCATATCTGGCTCGTCACGTTTCTGGCCCATCCCGTCATGTATCTGGCCCGTCCCATCCTGTCTCTGGCCCGACCCGTCCTGTCTATGGCCTGTCCCATAATGTCTCTAGCACATTCCGTCTTGTCTATGGCCCATCCCGTCCTGTATCTGGTCGGTCCCGTCGTGTATGTGGCCCGTCCCGTCCTGAATCTGGCCCGTCCTGTCTATGGCCCGTCCCATAATGTATAGCTTGTCCCGTCCTGTTTCTGGCCAGTCCCGTACTATCTCTGGCTCGTCCTGTCCTGTATCTGGCCCGTCGCGTACCGTCTCTGGCCCATCCCGTCCTGTCTACTTCCCGTCCCATAATGTTTAGCTCGTCCCGTCCAGTTTCTGGCCCGTCCCATCCTATCTCTGCCTTGTCCCGTCCTATATCTGGCGCGTCCCGTCTCGTATCTGGCCCATCCCGCATCTGGCCTGTCCTGTCCCGTATCTGGCCTGTCCCTTCCTGTATCTGGCCAGTCCCTTCCCATCTCGTCCTGTCGCTGGCCTGTCCCGTCCTGTCTCTGGCCCGTTCGGTGCTATCTCTGGCCTGTTCAATCCTGTCTCTTGCCCGTCCCGTCTCTGGCCAGTCCTGTCCTGTCTCTGGCCCATCCCTTCCTGTCTCTGGCCCAGGTCTGGCCCGTCTCATCCCGTATCTGGCCCATCCCGTCCAGTATCTGGCCCGTTCCATATCTGGCCTGTCCCATATCTGGCACGTCCTGTCCCTGGCCCGGCCTGTCCCGCATCTGGCCCGTCCTGCATCTGGCCTGTCCCGTATCTGGCCCGTCCCGCATCTGACCCGTCCCGTATCTGGCCCGTCACATCCCGTATCTGGTTAGTCCCTTCCTGTATCTGGCCCGTCCTATCCTGTCCTGTCTCTGGCCCATCCCGTCTTGAATCTGGCCCGTGCCGTATCTGGCCCGTCCCTTCCTGTATCTGGCCTGTCCCGTCCTTTCTCTGGCCTGACCGGTCCTGTCCTGCCTCTGGCCAGTCCCGTCCTGCTCTGGTCCGTCCCTTCCCTGGCCCGTCCTGTATCTGGACCGTCCCGTCCTGTATCTGGTCGCCCCGTCTCTGGCCCGTCCCGTCCTTTTTCAGGCACGGCCCGTCCGGTCCTATCTTTGGCCTGTCCTGTATCTGGCCCATTCCGTCACGTATCTGGCCTGTCTCGTCCTGTATCTGGCCCATCCCACTAAAGGTAGTATTATCAAATCCTCCACAAATTTACACCTCCAGGAAATTTAACCTGGGGTGTGTTTTAAATTAAGGTGGGTTCAATAGTTAGAATAATATGATACTTTCCATAAATTATTAGCAAAATGTTTAAATGACATCTATCAAAAAACAGCCTCCTCCATATCCCCTCAAGCTGTCCTATCCATCACCAAGATAGGTGCATTTTCTGCCATTTAGGCAGAAGTAATCTTCAATTTGCTTCTAATTTAGATAAAGTACTAGGAAGGTATATCATGCAAACTTTACATGTGATGTTTGCCTATTAAATAATAGTTGTAATATTTATTTGCAAAACTTCCATTTTCTCTACACCTGACCTACACTACTTAATTGTAACATCCCTGGCGGCAAGCTGGCATGGCTTCCCATCTCACACCATGTAAGACCGTCGACTTACCCACCAATGCAGGCTGCGCACTATGTTCCTATGCTGGCTGTGTACATGTGTCTTGGCTGCTTGTTGAGGGCGGCAGCGGCAGCACTTCCTGATTCTTAAAGGAACAGTGCACGCATTCCTAATGTGTCCCCAGTCCTGTATCAGACCCATCCCGTCTCTGGCCCGTCCCGTCCTGTCTCTGGCCCGTCCCAGCCTGTCCCTGGCCCCTCCCATCCCGTCTATGGCCCGTCCTGTAATGTCTAACCCGCCCCGTCCCATATCTGGTCCGTCCAGTCCCATATCTGACCCGTTTGGTCCAGTATCTGACCATCTCGTCCCGTATCTGGCTATCCCTTATCTGGCCCATCTCATCTCGTATCTGGCCCGCCTCATCCTTTCCCGTCTCTGGCACTTCCTGTCCCGTAACTGACCCAACCAGTCCCTATCTGGCCCGTCCCGTATGTGGCCAGGCCCATTTAGTATCTGGCCCGTCCCGTATCTGGCCATCTCGTATCTGGCCCATCCCATCCTGTCCATGGCTCATCCCATATCTAGCCTGTCCTGTCCCATATCTGGCCCGTCCCGTATCTAGCCCATGTCGTCCTGAATCTGACCCGTCTCATTTTTGGCCTGGACCGTCCTGTATGTGGCCTGTCCTGTACTGTATCTGGACCGTCCTGTCAGGTCTCTGGACGGTCCCATAATGTATAGCTTGTCCCGTCCTGTTTCTGGCCCGTCCCGTCCTGTCCTGTATCAGGCACATCCTGTACCATCTCTGGCCCGTCCCATCCTGTCTATTTCCCGTCCCATAATGTATAGCTCGTCAAGTCCTGTTTCTGGCACGTCCCGTCCTATCTCTGGCTCATCCTGTCCTGTATCTGGCCCGTCCCATCTCGTATCTCGCCTGTCCCGTATCTGGCCTGTCCTGTCCCGTATCTGGCCTGTCCCTTTCCATCTCGTCCTGTCTCTGGCCCGTCCCGTCCTGTCTCTGGCCTGTCCCGTCATGTCTCTGGCCCGTCCGGTGCTATCTCTGGCCTGTCCAATCCTGTCTCTTGCCCATCCCATCTCTTGTCCATCCCGTCCTCTCTTTGGCCCGTCCCGTCCTCTCTCTTGCCCGTTCCGTCCTGTCTCTGGCCCGATCGGTCCTGTCCTGCCTCTGGCCAGTCCCATCCTGCTCTGGCCCGTCCCGTCATGTATCTGGCCCGTCCCGTACTGTCTCTGGCCCGTACCGTACTGTCTCTGGCTTGTCCTGTTCTGTATCTGACCCCGTCGCGTACCGTCTCTGGCCCGTCCCGTCCTGTCTATTTCCCGTCCCATAACGGATAGCTCGTACCGTCCTGTTTCTGGCCCATCCCATCCTATCTCTGCCTCGTCCCGTCCCATCTCTGGCCCTTCCTGTCCAGTCCTTGGCCCGTCCTGCCCTGTCTCTGGCCCTTCCCTTCCTGTCTCTGGCGCAGCTCTGGCCCGTCTCATCCCGTATCTGGCCCGCCCTGTATCTGGCCCATCCCGTCCAGTATCTGGCCTGTCCCGTATCTGGTACGTCTTGTCCCTGTCCCTGCCTGTCCCGTATCTGGCCCGTCCTGTATCTAGCCGGTCCCGTATCTGGCCCATCCCGCATCTGACCCGTTTCGTATCTGGCCCGTCAAGTCCCGTATCTGGTCCGTACCGTCCTGTATCTGGCCCGTCCCGTCATGTATCTGGGCTGTCCCATATCTGGCCCATACCGTCCCATATCTGGCTCGTCACGTTCCTGGCCCATCCCGTCATGTATCTGGCCCGTCCCATCCTGTCTCTGGCCCGACCCGTCCTGTCTATGGCCTATCCCGTAATGTCTCTAGCACATTCCGTCTTATCTCTGGTCCATCCCGTCCTGTATCTGGTCGGTCCCGTCCTGTATCTGGCCCGTCCCGTCCTGAATCTGGCCCGTCCCGTATCTGGTTCGTCCCTTCCTGTATCTGGCCCGTCCTATCCTGTCCTGTCTCTGGCCCATCCCGTCTTGAATCTGACCCGTGCCGTATCTGGCCCGTCCCTTCCTGTATCTGGCCCGTCCCGTCCTTTCTCTGGCCTAACCGTTCCTGTCCTGCCTCTGGCCAGTCCCGTCCTGCTCTGTTCAGTCCCTTCCCTGGCCCATCCTGTATCTGGACCGTCCCGTCCTGTATCTGGTCGCCCCGTCTCTGGCCCGTCCCGTCCTTTTTCAGGCACGGCCCTTCCGGTCCTATCTTTGGCCTGTCCTGTATCTGGCCCGTTCCGTCACGTATCTGGCCTGTCTTGTCCTGTATCTGGCCCATCCCACTAAAGGTAGTATTATCAAATCCTCCACAAATTTACACCTCCAGGAAATTTAACCTGGGGTGTGTTTTAAATTAAGGTGAGTTTAATAGTTAGAATAATATGATACTTTCCATAAATTATTAGCAAAATGTTTAAATGACACCTATCAAAAAACAGCCTCCTCCATATCCCCTCAAGCTGTCCTATCCATCACCAAGATAGGTGCATTTTCTGCCATTTAGGCAGAAGTAATCTTCAATTTGCTTCTAATTTAGATAAAGTACTAGGAAGGTATATCATGCAAACTCTACATGTGATGTTTGCCTATTAAATAATAGTTGTAATATTTATTTGCAAAACTTCCATTTTCTCTACACCTGACCTACACTACTTAATTTGTAACATCCCTGGCGGCAAGCTGGCATGGCTTCCCATCTCACACCATGCAAGACCGTCGACTTACCCACCAATGCAGGCTGCGCACTATGTTCCTATGCTGGTTGTGTACATGTGTCTTGGCTGCTTGTTGAGGGCGGCAGCGGCAGCACTTCCTGATTCTTAAAGGAACAGTGCACGCATTCCTAATGTGTCCCCAGTCCTGTATCACACCCATTCCGTCTCTGGCCCGTCCCGTCCTGTCTCTGGCCCGTCCCAGCCTGTCCCTGGCCCCTCCCATCCTGTCTATGGCCCGTCCTGTAATGTCGAACCCGCCCCGTCCCATATCTGGTCCGTCAAGTCCCATATCTGACCCGTTTGGTCCCGTATCTGACCATCCCGTCCCGTATCTGGCTATCCCTTATCTGGCCCATCTCATCACGTATCTGGCCCGCCTCATCCTTTCCCGTCTCTGGCACTTCCTGTCCCGTATCTGACCCAACCAGTCCCTATCTGGCCCGTCCCGTATGTGGCCAGGCCCATTCAGTATCTGGCCCGTCCTGTATCTGGCCATCTTGTATCTGGCCCATCCCATCCTGTCCATGGCTCATCCCATATCTAGCCTGTCCTGTCCCATATCTGGCCCGTCCCGTATCTGGCCCATGTCGTCCTGTATCTGACCCGTCTCATTTTTGGCCCGGACCGTCCTGTATGTGGCCTGTCCTGTACTGTATCTGGGTCATCCTGTCCTGTCTCTGGCCCGTCTTATCCTGTATCTGGACCGTCCTGTCAGGTCTCTGGACGGTCCCATAATGTATAGCTTGTCCCGTCCTGTTTCTGGCCCGTCCCGTCCTGTCCTGTATCTGGCACATCCTGTACCATCTCTGGCCCGTCCCATCCTGTCTATTTCCCGTCCCATAATGTATAGCTCGTCAATTCCTGTTTCTGGCACGCCCCGTCCTATCTCAGGCTCGTCCCGTCCTGTATCTGGCCCGTCCCATCTCGTATCTCGCCTGTCCCGTATCTGGCCTGTCCTGTCCCGTATCTGGCCTGTCCCTTCCCATCTCGTCCTGTCTCTGGCCCGTCTCGTCCTGTCTCTGGCCTGTCCCGTAATGTCTCTGGCCCGTCCGGTGCTATCTCTGGCCTGTCCAATCCTGTCTCTTGCCCATCCCATCTTTTGTCCATCCAGTCCTCTCTTTGGCCCGTCCCGTCCTCTCTCTAACCCGTCCCATCCTGTCTCTGGCCCGATCGGTCCTGTCCTGCCTCTGACCAGTCCCGTCCTGCTCTGGCACGTCCCGTCCCGGGACTGTCCTGTATCTGGACCGTCCCGTCCTGTATCTGTCGCCCCGTCTCTAGTCCGTCCCGTCCTGTCTCTGGTACGCCTCGGTCCGTCCTATCTCCGGCCAGTCTCATCCTGTCTTTGGCCTGTCCCATCCTGTCTCTGGCCCGTCTCGTCCTGTCTCTGGCCCATCCTGTATCTGGCCCATTCCGTATCTGGCCTGTCCCATCCTGTATCTGGCCCATCCCATTAAAGGTAGTATTATCAAATCCTCCACAAATTTACACATGAAGGAACTTTAACCTGGGGTGTGTTTTAAATTAAGGTGAGTTCAATAGTTAGAAAAATATGATACTTTCCATAAATTATTAGCAAAATGTTTAAATGACACCTATCAAAAAAACAGCCTCCTCCATATCCCCTCAAGCTGTCCTATCCATCACCAAGATAGGTGCATTTTCTGCCATTTAGGTAGAAGTAATCTTCAAACAATTTGCTTCTAATTTAGATAAAGTACTAGGAAGGTATATCATGCAAACTCTACATGTGACGTTTGCCTATTAAACAATAGTTGTAATATTTATTTGCAAAACTTCCATTTTCTCTACACCTGACCTACACTACTTAATTGTAACATCCATGGCGGCGTGCTGGCATGGCTTCCCATCTCACACCATGCAAGACCGCCGACTTACCCACCAATGCAGGCTGCGCACTATGTTCCTATGCGGGCTGTGTGCATTTGTCTTGGCTGCTTGTTGAGGGCGGCAGCGGCAGCACTTCCTGATTCTTAAAGGAACAGTGCACGCATTCCTTTTGTATACTCAGTCCTGTATCTGACCCGTCCCGTGTCTGGCCTGTCCGGTCCTGTCTCTGGTCCGTCCCAGCCTGTCCCTGGCCCCTCCCATCCTGTCTATGACACGTTCTGTAATGTCTAACCCGCCCCGTCCCGTATCTGGTCCGTCCAGTCGCATATCTGACCCGTTTAGTCCCGTATCTGACCATCCCGTCCCGTGTCTGGCTTTCCCTTATCTGGCTCATCACATCCAGTATCTGGCCCGCCTTGTCCCTTCCCATCTCTGGCACGTCCTGTCCCGTATTTGACCCAACCAATCCCTATCTGGCCAGTCCCGTATGTGGCCAGGCCCATTCAGTATCTGGTCCGTCTCGTATCTGGCCATCTAGTATCTGGCCCATCCCATCCTGTCCATGGCTCATCCCATATCTAGCCTCTCCTGTCCCATATCTGGCCCATGTCGTCCTGTATCTGGCCGGTCCCATATTTGGCCCGTACCGTCCTGTATCTGGCCTGTCCCGTAGTGTATCTGGGCCATCCTGTCCTGTCTCTGGCCCGTCTTTTCCTGTATCTGGACCATCCCGTCCGGTCTCTGTTTCGTCCCATAATGTATAGCTTGTCCCGTCCTGTTTCTGGCCCGTCCCATCCTGTCTCTGGCTCATCCTGTCCTGTATCTGGCACATCCCGTACCGTCTCTGGCCGTTCCCATCTTGTCCATTTCCCGTCCCATAATGTTTAGCTCGTCCAGTCCTGTTTCTGGCCCGTCCCGTCCTATCTCCGGCTCGTCCCATCTTGTATCTGGCCCGTCCCATCTCGTATCTGGCCCGTCCCGCATCTGGCCTGTCTTGTCCCTTATCTGGCCTGTCCCTTCCTGTATCTGGCCAGTACCTTCCCATCTCATCCTGTCTCTGGCCCGTCCCATCCTGTCTCTGGCCTCGTCCGTCCTGTCTCTGGCCCGACCGGTGCTATCTCTGGCCTGTCCAATCCTGTCTCTTGCCCGTCCTGTCCTGTCTCTGGCCCGATCGGTCGTGTCCTGCCTCTGGCCAGTCCCATCCTGCTCTGGCCCGTCCCGTCCCTGGACCGTCCTGTATATCTGGACCGCCCCGTCTCTAGCCCGTCCCGTCCTGTCTCTGGCACGCCTCGGTCCGTCCTATCTTCGGCCAGTCTCATCTTGTCTTTGGCCCGTCCGGTCCCGTCTGTCTCTAGCCCATCCGGTCCTGTCTCTGGCCCGTCCTGTATCTGGCCCATCCCGTGTCTGGCCTGTCCCGTCCTGTATCTGGCCCGTCCCGTCATTTATATGGGCTGTCCAATAGCTGACCCATACCATCTCATATCTGGCTCGTCACGTTTCTGGCCCATCCCGTCATGTATCTGGCCCGTCCCATCCTGTCTCTGGCCCGACCCGTCCTGTCTATGGCCTGTCCCATAATGTCTCTAGCACATTCCGTCTTGTCTATGGCCCATCCCGTCCTGTATCTGGTCGGTCCCGTCGTGTATGTGGCCCGTCCCGTCCTGAATCTGGCCCGTCCTGTCTATGGCCCGTCCCATAATGTATAGCTTGTCCCGTCCTGTTTCTGGCCAGTCCCGTACTATCTCTGGCTCGTCCTGTCCTGTATCTGGCCCGTCGCGTACCGTCTCTGGCCCATCCCGTCCTGTCTACTTCCCGTCCCATAATGTTTAGCTCGTCCCGTCCAGTTTCTGGCCCGTCCCATCCTATCTCTGCCTTGTCCCGTCCTATATCTGGCGCGTCCCGTCTCGTATCTGGCCCATCCCGCATCTGGCCTGTCCTGTCCCGTATCTGGCCTGTCCCTTCCTGTATCTGGCCAGTCCCTTCCCATCTCGTCCTGTCGCTGGCCTGTCCCGTCCTGTCTCTGGCCCGTTCGGTGCTATCTCTGGCCTGTTCAATCCTGTCTCTTGCCCGTCCCGTCTCTGGCCAGTCCTGTCCTGTCTCTGGCCCATCCCTTCCTGTCTCTGGCCCAGGTCTGGCCCGTCTCATCCCGTATCTGGCCCATCCCGTCCAGTATCTGGCCCGTTCCATATCTGGCCTGTCCCATATCTGGCACGTCCTGTCCCTGGCCCGGCCTGTCCCGCATCTGGCCCGTCCTGCATCTGGCCTGTCCCGTATCTGGCCCGTCCCGCATCTGACCCGTCCCGTATCTGGCCCGTCACATCCCGTATCTGGTTAGTCCCTTCCTGTATCTGGCCCGTCCTATCCTGTCCTGTCTCTGGCCCATCCCGTCTTGAATCTGGCCCGTGCCGTATCTGGCCCGTCCCTTCCTGTATCTGGCCTGTCCCGTCCTTTCTCTGGCCTGACCGGTCCTGTCCTGCCTCTGGCCAGTCCCGTCCTGCTCTGGTCCGTCCCTTCCCTGGCCCGTCCTGTATCTGGACCGTCCCGTCCTGTATCTGGTCGCCCCGTCTCTGGCCCGTCCCGTCCTTTTTCAGGCACGGCCCGTCCGGTCCTATCTTTGGCCTGTCCTGTATCTGGCCCATTCCGTCACGTATCTGGCCTGTCTCGTCCTGTATCTGGCCCATCCCACTAAAGGTAGTATTATCAAATCCTCCACAAATTTACACCTCCAGGAAATTTAACCTGGGGTGTGTTTTAAATTAAGGTGGGTTCAATAGTTAGAATAATATGATACTTTCCATAAATTATTAGCAAAATGTTTAAATGACATCTATCAAAAAACAGCCTCCTCCATATCCCCTCAAGCTGTCCTATCCATCACCAAGATAGGTGCATTTTCTGCCATTTAGGCAGAAGTAATCTTCAATTTGCTTCTAATTTAGATAAAGTACTAGGAAGGTATATCATGCAAACTTTACATGTGATGTTTGCCTATTAAATAATAGTTGTAATATTTATTTGCAAAACTTCCATTTTCTCTACACCTGACCTACACTACTTAATTGTAACATCCCTGGCGGCAAGCTGGCATGGCTTCCCATCTCACACCATGTAAGACCGTCGACTTACCCACCAATGCAGGCTGCGCACTATGTTCCTATGCTGGCTGTGTACATGTGTCTTGGCTGCTTGTTGAGGGCGGCAGCGGCAGCACTTCCTGATTCTTAAAGGAACAGTGCACGCATTCCTAATGTGTCCCCAGTCCTGTATCAGACCCATCCCGTCTCTGGCCCGTCCCGTCCTGTCTCTGGCCCGTCCCAGCCTGTCCCTGGCCCCTCCCATCCCGTCTATGGCCCGTCCTGTAATGTCTAACCCGCCCCGTCCCATATCTGGTCCGTCCAGTCCCATATCTGACCCGTTTGGTCCAGTATCTGACCATCTCGTCCCGTATCTGGCTATCCCTTATCTGGCCCATCTCATCTCGTATCTGGCCCGCCTCATCCTTTCCCGTCTCTGGCACTTCCTGTCCCGTAACTGACCCAACCAGTCCCTATCTGGCCCGTCCCGTATGTGGCCAGGCCCATTTAGTATCTGGCCCGTCCCGTATCTGGCCATCTCGTATCTGGCCCATCCCATCCTGTCCATGGCTCATCCCATATCTAGCCTGTCCTGTCCCATATCTGGCCCGTCCCGTATCTAGCCCATGTCGTCCTGAATCTGACCCGTCTCATTTTTGGCCTGGACCGTCCTGTATGTGGCCTGTCCTGTACTGTATCTGGACCGTCCCGTCAGGTCTCTGGACGGTCCCATAATGTATAGCTTGTCCCGTCCTGTTTCTGGCCCGTCCCGTCCTGTCCTGTATCAGGCACATCCTGTACCATCTCTGGCCCGTCCCATCCTGTCTATTTCCCGTCCCATAATGTATAGCTCGTCAAGTCCTGTTTCTGGCACGTCCCGTCCTATCTCTGGCTCATCCTGTCCTGTATCTGGCCCGTCCCATCTCGTATCTCGCCTGTCCCGTATCTGGCCTGTCCTGTCCCGTATCTGGCCTGTCCCTTTCCATCTCGTCCTGTCTCTGGCCCGTCCCGTCCTGTCTCTGGCCTGTCCCGTCATGTCTCTGGCCCGTCCGGTGCTATCTCTGGCCTGTCCAATCCTGTCTCTTGCCCATCCCATCTCTTGTCCATCCCGTCCTCTCTTTGGCCCGTCCCGTCCTCTCTCTTGCCCGTTCCGTCCTGTCTCTGGCCCGATCGGTCCTGTCCTGCCTCTGGCCAGTCCCATCCTGCTCTGGCCCGTCCCGTCATGTATCTGGCCCGTCCCGTACTGTCTCTGGCCCGTACCGTACTGTCTCTGGCTTGTCCTGTTCTGTATCTGACCCCGTCGCGTACCGTCTCTGGCCCGTCCCGTCCTGTCTATTTCCCGTCCCATAACGGATAGCTCGTACCGTCCTGTTTCTGGCCCATCCCATCCTATCTCTGCCTCGTCCCGTCCCATCTCTGGCCCTTCCTGTCCAGTCCTTGGCCCGTCCTGCCCTGTCTCTGGCCCTTCCCTTCCTGTCTCTGGCGCAGCTCTGGCCCGTCTCGTCCCGTATCTGGCCCGCCCTGTATCTGGCCCATCCCGTCCAGTATCTGGCCTGTCCCGTATCTGGTACGTCTTGTCCCTGTCCCTGCCTGTCCCGTATCTGGCCCGTCCTGTATCTAGCCGGTCCCGTATCTGGCCCATCCCGCATCTGACCCGTTTCGTATCTGGCCCGTCAAGTCCCGTATCTGGTCCGTACCGTCCTGTATCTGGCCCGTCCCGTCATGTATCTGGGCTGTCCCATATCTGGCCCATACCGTCCCATATCTGGCTCGTCACGTTCCTGGCCCATCCCGTCATGTATCTGGCCCATCCCATCCTGTCTCTGGCCCGACCCGTCCTGTCTATGGCCTATCCCGTAATGTCTCTAGCACATTCCGTCTTATCTCTGGTCCATCCCGTCCTGTATCTGGTCGGTCCCGTCCTGTATCTGGCCCGTCCCGTCCTGAATCTGGCCCGTCCCGTATCTGGCCCGTCCCTTCCTGTATCTGGCCCGTCCCATCCCGTCCTGTCTCTGGCCCATCCCGTCTTGAACCTGGCCCGTACCGTATCTGGCCCTTCCCTTCCTGTAACTGGCCCGTCCCGTCCTGTCTCTGGCCTGACCGGTCCTGTCCTGCCTCCGGCCAGTCCCGTCCTGCTCTGGTCCGTCCCGTCCCTGGCCCGTCCTGTATCTGGACCGTCCCGTCCTGTATCTGGTCGTTCCCGTCCTGTATCTGGCATGTCCCGTCTTGAATCTGGCCCGTCCCGTGTCTGGCCCGTCCCTTCTTGTATGTGGCCCGTCCCATCCCGTCCTGTCTCTGGCCCATCCCGGCTTAAATATGGCCCGTACCGTATCTGGCCCGTCCCTTCCTGTATCTGGCCCGTCCAATCCTGTCTCTGGCCTGACCGGTCCTGTCCTGCCTCTGGCCAGTCCCGTCCTGCTCTGGTCCGTCCCATCCCTGGCCCTTCCTCTATCTGGACCGTCCCGTCCTGTATCTGGTCGCCCCGTCTCTGGCCCATCCCGTCCTTTCTCAGACACGTCCAGTCTGGTCCTGTCTCTGGCCTGTCCTGCATCTGGTCCATCCCGTCACGTATCTGGCCTGTCCCGTCCTGTATCTGGCCCATCCCATTAAAGGTAGTATTATCAAATCCTCCACAAATTTAAACCTCCAGGAAATTTAACCTGGGGTGTGTTTTAAATTAAGGTGAGTTCAATAGTTAGAAAAATATGATACTTTCCATAAATTATTAGCAAAATGTTTAAATGACACCTATCAAAAAAACAGCCTTCTCCATATCCCCTCAAGCTGTCCTATCCATCACCAAGATAGGTGCATTTTCTGCCATTTAGGTAGAAGTAATCTTCAAACAATTTGCTTCTAGTTTAGATAAAGTACTAGGAAGGTATATCATGCAAACTCTACATGTGATGTTTGCCTATTAAACAATAGTTGTAATATTTATTTGAAAAACTTCCATTTTCTCTACGCCTGACCTACACTACTTAATTGTAACATCCATGGCGGCGTACTGGCATGGCTTCCCATCTCACACCATGCAATACCGCCGACATACCCACCAATGCAGGCTGCGCACTATTTGGCCCGTACCGTCCTGTATCTGGCCTGTCCCGTACTGTATCTGGGCCATTCCGTCCTGGCTTTGGCCCATCTTTTCCTGTATCTGTCCCGTTCCGACTTGTCTCTGGCCCGTCCCGTCCTGTCTATGTCCCTTCCCATAATGTATTGCTTGTCCCGTCCTGTTTCTGGCCCGTCCTGTACTGTCTCTGGCTCGTCCTATCCTGTATCTGGCCCATCGCGTACCGTCTATGGCCCGTCCTGTCCTTTCTATTTCCCGTCCCAAAATGCATAGCTCTTCCCGTCCTTTTTCTGGCCCGTCCCATCCTATCTCTACCTCGTCCCGTCCTATATCTGGCCCGTCCCGTCTCGTATATGGCCCGTCCCGCATCTGGCCTGTCCTGTCCCGTATCTGGCTTGTCCCTTCCTGTATCTGGCCAGTCCCTTCCCATCTCGTCCTGTCTCTGGCCTGTCCCGTCCTGTCTCTGGTCCGTCCGGTGCTATCTCTGGCCTGTCCAATCCTGTCTCTTGCCCGTCCCGTCTCTGGCCCGTCCCGTCCAGTCTTTGGCCCGTCCCGTCCTGTCTCTGGTCCATCCCTTTCTGTCTCTGGCCCGTCTCGTCCCGTATCTGGACCACCCGGTATCTGGCCCATCCCGTCTAGTATCTGGCACGTTCCATATCTGGCCTGTCCCGTATCTGGCACGTCCTGTCCCTGGCACGGCCTATCCCGTATCTGGCCCGTCCTGTATCTGTCCTGTCCCGTATCTGGCCCATCCCGCATCTGACCCGTCCAGTATCTGGCCCATCCCATCCCGTACCTGGCCCGTCCCTTCATGTATCTGGGCTGTTCCATATCTGGCCCATACCGTCCCATATCTGGCTCGTCACGTTTCTGGCCCATCCCGTCATATATCTGTCCCGTCCCATCCTGTCTCTGGCCCGACCCGTCCTGTCTATGGCCTGTCCCGTAATGTCTCTAGCACATTCTGTCCTGTCTCTGGCCCATCCCGTCCTACATCTGGTCGGTCCCATCCTGTATCTGGCCCGTCCCATCGTGAATCTGTCCCGTCCCGTATCTGGCCCATCCCTTCCTGTATCTGGCCCAACCCATCACGTCCTATCTCTGGCCCATCCCGTGTTGAATCGAGCCCGTCCCGTCTCTGGCCCGTCCCTTCCTGTATCTGGCCCGTCTCGTCCTATCTCTGGCCTGACCGGTCCTGTCCTGCCTCTGGCCAGTCCCGTCCTGCTCTGGTCCGTCCCGTCCCTGGCCCATCCTGTATCTCAACCGTCCCGTCCTGTACCTGGTTGCCCCGTCTCTGGCCCCTCCCGTCCTTTCTCAGGCACGTCCCGTCCGGTTCTGTCTCTCACCTGTTCTGTATCTGGCCAATCCCGTCACATATCTGGCCTGTCCAGTCCTGTATCTGGTCCATCCTATTAAAGGTAGTATTATCAAATCCTCCACAAATTTACTCCTCCAGGAAATTTAACCTGGGGTGTGTTTTAAATTAAGGTGAGTTCAATAGTTAGAAAAATATGATACTTTCCATAAATTATTAGCAAAATGTTTAAGTGAAAATGACACCTATCAAAAAACAGCCTCCTCCATATCCCCTCAAGCTGTCCTATCCATCACCAAGATAGGTGCATTTTCTACCATTTAGGTAGAAGTAATCTTCAAACAATTTGCTTCTAATTTAGATAAAGTACCAGGAAAGTACATCATGCAAACTCTACATGTGATGTTTGCCTATTAAATAATAGTTGTAATATTTATTAGCAAAACTTCCATTTTCTCTACACCTGACCTACACTACTTAATTGTAACATCCCTGGCGGCGTGCTGGCATGGCTTCCCATCTCACACCATGCAAGACAGCCGACTTACCCACCAATGCAGGCTACGCACTATGTTCCTATGCTGGCTGTGTGCATGTGTCTTGGCTGTTTGTTGAGGGTGGCAGCAGCAGCACTTCCTGATTCTTAAAGGAACAGTACACGCATTCCTAATCTGTCCCCAGTCCTGTATCTGACCCGTCCCATCTCTGGCTCGTCCCGTCTCTGGCCCGTCCCGTCCTGTAATGTCTAACCCGCCCCGTCACGTATCTGGTCCGTCCTTTCCCGTATCTGACCCGTTTAGTCCCATATCTGACCATCCCGTCCTGTATCTGGCTGACCCTTATCTGGCCCATCTCATCCCGTATCTGGCCCGCCTCGTCCCTTTCCGTCTCTGGCACGTCCTGTCCCGTATCTGACCCAACAAGTCCCTATCTGATCCGTCCCGTATGTGGCCAGGCCCATTCAGTATCTGGCCCGTTCCGTATCTGGCCATCTCGTATCTGGCCCATCCCATCCTGTCCATGGCTCATCCCATATCTAGCCTGTCCTGTCCCATATCTGGCCCATCCCGTATCTGGCCCATGTCATCCTGTATCTGGCCCGTCCCATATTTGGCCCGCACTGTATCTGGGCCATTCCGTCCTGTCTCTTGCCCGTCTTTTCCTGTATCTGGACTGTGCCGTCCGGTCTCTGGCCCGTCCCATAATGTATAGCTTGTCCCGTCCTGTTTCTGGCCCGTCCCGTCCTGTCACTGGCTCGTCCTGTCCTGTATCTGGCACGTCCCGTACTGTCTCTGGCCCGTCCCATCCTGTCTATTTCCCGTCCCATAATGTATAGCTTGTCCAGTCCTGTTTCTGGCCCGTTCTGTCCTATCTCTGGCTCGTCCCGTCCTGTATCTGGCCCGTTCCATCTTGTATCTAGCCCGTCCCGCATCTGGCCTGTCCTGTCCCGTATCTGGCCTGTCCCTTCCTGTATCTGGCCAGTACCTTCCCATCTCGTCCTGTCTCTGGCCCGTCCCATCCTGTCTCTGGCCTGTCCCGTCCTTTCTCTGGCCCGTCCGGTGCTATCTCTGGCCTGTCCAATCCTGTCTCTTGCCCGTCCCATCTCTGGTCCGTCCCGTCCTGTCTTTGGCCCATCCCGTCCTGTCTCTGGCCCGTCCCGTACTCTATTTGGCCAGTCCCGTCCTCTCAATTGCCCGTCCCGTCCTGTCTCTGGCCCGACCAGTCCTGTGCTGCCTCTGGCCAGTTCCGTCCTGCTCTGGCCCGTCCCGTCCCTGGACTGTCCTGTATCTGGACTGTCCTGTATCTGGTCGCCCCGGCTCTAGCCCGTCCCATCCTGTCTCTGGCACGCCTCGGTCTGTCCTATCTCCGGCCAGTCTCATCCTGTCTTTGACCCGTCCCGTCCTGTTTCTGGCCCGTCTCGTCCTGTCTCCGGCGTCTCCCGTCCGGTCCTGTCTCTGGCCCGTCCTGTATCTGGCCCGTCCCATCCTGTATCTGGTCGCCCCGTCTCTAGCCAGTCCCGTCCTGTCTCTGGCACGCCTCGGTCCGTCCTATCTACGGCCAGTCTCATCCTGTCTATGGCCCGTCCCGTCCTGTCTCTGGCCCGTCTCGTCCTGTCTCTGGCGTGTCCCATCCGGTCCTGTCTCTGGCCCGTATTGTATTTGGTCCGTCCCGTATCTGGCCTGTCCCATCCTGTATCTGGCCCATCCCATTAAAGGTAGCATTATCAAATCCTCCACAAATTTACACATAAAGGAACTTTAACCTGGGGTGTGTTTTAAATTAAGGTGAGTTCAATAGTTAGAAAACTATGATACTTTCCATAAATTATTAGCAAAATGTTTAAATTACACTAATCAAAAAACAGCCTCCTCCATATCCCCTCAAGCTGTCCTATCCATCACCAAGATAGGTGCATTTTCTGCAATTTAGGTAGAAGTAATCTTCAAACAATTTGCTTCTGATTTAGATACAGGAGACAGGAAGAGACGGGCCAGAGACAGAACGGGACGGGCCAAAGACAGGATGAGACTGGCCGGAGATAGGACGGACCGAGGCGTGCCAGAGACAGGAAGGGATGGGCTAGAGACAGGGCGACCAGATACAGGATGGGACGGTCCAGATACAGGACGGTCCAGAGACGGGACGGGCCAGAGCAGGACGGAACTGGCCAGAGGCAGGACAGGACCGGTCTGTCCAGAGACAGGACGGGACGGGCAAGAGACAGGACGGGACGGGTCAAAGAGAGGACGGGACAGGTCAGAGACAGGATGGGACAGCCAAAGACAGGACGGGACGGACTAGAGATGGGACAGGCAAGAGACAGGATTGGACAGGCCAGAGATAGCACCAGACGGGCCAGAGACAGGACGGGACAGGCCAGAGACAGGACGAGATGGAAAGAAACTGGCCAGATACGGGACAGGACAGGCCAGATGCGGGACGGGCCAGATATAGGACGGGACGAGGCAGAGATAGGATGGGCCTGTCCCGTCCTGTATCTGGCCCATCCCTTCCTGTCTCTGGCCCAGCTCGGGCCCTTCTCGTCCCGTATCTGGCCCGTCCTGTATCTGGCCCATCCCGTCACGTATCTGGCCCATCCCATTAAAGGTAGCATTATCAATTCCTCCACAAATTTACACATAAAGGAACTTTAGCCTGGGGTGTGTTTTAAATTAAGGAGAGTTCAATAGTTAGAAAACTATGATACTTTCCATAAATTATTAGCAAAATGTTTAAATTACACCAATCAAAAAACAGCCTCCTCCATATCCCCTCAAGCTGTCCTATCCATCACCAAGATAGGTGCATTTTCTGCCATTTAGGTAGAAGTAATCTTCAAACAATTTGCTTCTAATTTAGATAAAGCACCAGGAAAGTATATCATGCAAATTCTACATGTGATGTTTGCCTATTAAATAATAGTTGTAATATTTATTTGCAAAACTTTCATTTTCTCTACACCTGACCTACACTACTTAATTGTAACATCCCTGGCGGCGTGCTGGCATGGCTTCCCATCTCACACCATGCAAGACAGCCGACTTACCCACCAATGCAGGCTACGCACTATGTTCCTATGCTGGCTGTGTGCATGTGTCTTGGCTGCTTGTTGAGGGCGGCAGCAGCAGTACTTCCTGATTCTTAAAAGAACAGTGCACGCATTCCTAATGTGTCCCCAGTCCTGTATCTGACCCGTCCCATCTCTGGCCCGTCCCGTCTCTGGCCCGTCCCGTCCTGTCTCTGGCCCGTCCCTGGCCCCTCCCATCCTGTCTATGGCCCGTCCTGTAATGTATAACCCGCCCCGTCCCGTATCTGGTCTGTCCAGTCCCATATCTGACCTGTTTAGTCCCGTATCTGACCATCCCGTCCCGTATCTGGCTGTCCCTTATCTGGACCATCTCATCCCGTATCTGGCCCACCTCGTCCCTTCCCTTCTCTGGCACATCCTGTCCCATATCTGACCATACCAGTCCCTATATGGCCCGTCCCGTATGTGGTCAGGCCCATTCAGTATCTGGCCCGTCCCGTATCTGGCCATCTCGTATCTGGCCCATCCCATCCTGTCCATGGCTCATCCCATATCTAGCCTGTCCTGTCCCATATCTGGCACGTCTCGTATCTGGCCCATGTCGTCCTGTATCTGGCCTGTCCCATATTTGGCCCGTACCGTACTGTATCTCGCCTGTCCCGTACTGTATTAGGGCCATCTTGTCCTGTCTCTGGCCTGTCTTTTCCTGTATCTGGACCGTCCCGCCCGGTCTCTGTCCCGCCCCATAATGTATAGCTTGTCCCGTCCTGTTTCTGGCCCGTCCCGTCCTGTCTCTGGCTCGTCCTGTCCTGTATCTGGCACGTCCCGTACCGTCTCTGGCCCGTCCCGTCCTGTCTATTTCCCGTCCCATAATGTATAGCTCGTCCAGTCCTGTTTCTGGCCCGTCCCGTCCTATCTCCGGCTCGTCCCGTCTGGTATCTGGCCCGACCCATCTTGTATCTGGCCCGTCCCGCATCTGGCCTGTTTTCTCCCTTATCTGGCCTGTCCCTTCCTGTATCTGGCCAGTACCTTCCCATCTCATCCTGTCTCTGGCCCATCCCGTCCTGTCTCTGGCCTGGTCCGTCCTGTCTCTGGCCCGCCCGGTGCTATCTCTGGCCTGTCCAATCCTGTCTCTTGCCCGTCCCATCTCTGGTCCTTCCCGTCCTGTCTTTGGCCCTTCCCGTCCTGTCTCTGGCCCGTCAAGTCCTCTCTTTGGCCCGTCCCGTCCTCTCTCTTGCCCGTCCCGTCCTGTCTCTGGCCCGACCGGTCCTGTCCTGGCTCTGGCCAGTCCCATCCGGCTCTGGCGCGTCCCGTCCCTGGACCGTCCTGTATCTGGACCGCCACGTCCTGTATCTGGTCTCCCCGTCTTTAGCCCATCCCGTCCTGTCTCTGGCATGCCTCGGTCCGTCCTATCTTCGGCCAGCCTCATCCTGTCTTTGGCCCGTCCCGTCCAGTCTCTGGCCCGTCCGGTTCTGTCTCTGGCCCGTCCTGTATCTGGCCTGTCCCGTCCTGTATCTGTCCCGTCCCGTCATGTATCTGGGCTGTCCCATAGCTGGCCCATACCATCCCATATCTGGCTCGTCACGTTTCTGGCCCATCCCGTCATGTATCTGGCCCGTCCCATCCTTTATATGGCCCGACCCGTCCTGTCTATGGCCTGTCCCATAATGTCTCTAGCACATTCCGTCCTGTCTCTGGCCCATCCCGTCCTGTATCTGGTCGGTCCCGTCCTGTATCTGGCCCGTCCCGTCCTGAATCTGGCCCGTCCTGTCTATGGCCCGTCCCATAATGTATAGCTTTTCCCGTCCTGTTTCTGGCCAGTCCCGTACTATCTCTGGCTCGTCCTGTCCTGTATCTGGCCCGTCGCGTACCGTCTCTGGCCCGTCCCGTCCTGTCTATTTCCCGTCCCATAATGTATAGCTCGTCCCGTCCTGTTTCTGGCCCGTGCCATCCTATCTCTGCCTTGTCCCGTCCTATTTCTCGCGCGTCCCCTCTCGTATCTGGCCCGTCCCGCATCTGGCCTGTCCTGTCCCGTATCTGGCCTGTCCCTTCCTGTATCTGGCCAGTCCCTTCCCATCTCGTCCTGTCCATGGCCTGTCCCGTCCTGTCTCTGGCCCGTCCGGTGCTATCTCTGGTCTGTCCAATCCTGTCTCTTGCCCGTCCCATCTCTGGCCCGTCCTTTCCTGTCTCTGGCCCATCCTTTCCTGTCTCTGGCCCAGCTCTGGCCTGTCTCATCCCGTATCTGGCCCATCCCGTCCAGTATCTGGCCCGTTCCATATCTGGCCTGTCCCGTATCTGGCACGTCCTGTCCCTTGCCCGGCCTGTCCCGTATCTGGCCAGTCCTGTATCTGGCCTGTCCCGTATCTGGCCCATCCCGCATCTGACCCGTCCCATATCTGGCCCGTCCCGTCCCCTATCTGGTCCGTACCGTCCTGTATATGGCCCGTCCCGTCATGTATCTGGGCTGTCCCATATCTGGCTCATCACGTTTCTGGCCCATCCCGTCAGGTATCTGGCCCATCCTATCCTGTCTGTGGCCCAACCCGTCCTGTCTATGGCCCGTCCCGTAATGTCTCTAGCACATTCCGTCCTGTCTCTGGCCCATCCCGTCCTGCATCTGGTCAGTCCCGTCCTGTATCTGGCCCGTCCCGTCCTAAATCTAGCCCGTCCCGTATCTGGCCTGTCCCTTCCTGTATATGGCCCGTCCTATCCTGTCCTGTCTCTGACCCATCCCGTCTTGAATCTGGCCCGTCCCGTATCTGACCTGTGCCTTCCTGTATCTGGCCCGTCCCGTCCTTTCTCTGGCCTGACCGGTCCTGTCCTGCCCCTGGCCAGTCCCGTCCTGCTCTGGTGCGTCCCGTCCCTGGCCCATCCTGTATCTGGACCGTCCCGTCCTGTATCTGGTCGCCCCGTCTCTGGCCCGTCCCGTCCTTTCTCAGGCACATCCTGTCTGGTTCTGTCTCTGGCCTGTCCTGTATCTGGCCCATCCCATCACGTATCTGGCCTGTCCCGTCCTGTATCTGGCCCATCCCATTAAAGGTAGTATTATCAAATCCTCCACAAACTTACACCTCCAGGAAATTTAACCTGGGGTGTGTTTTAAATTAAGGTGAGTTCAATAGTTAGAAAAATATGATACTTTCCATAAATTATTAGCAAAATGTTTAATGACACCTATCAAAAACCAGCCTCCTCCATATCCCCTCAAGCTGTCCTATCCATCACCAAGATAGGTGCATTTTCTGCCATTTAGGTAGAAGTAATCTTCAATTTGCTTCTAATTTAGATAAAGTACTAGGAAGGTATATCATGCAAACTCTACATGTGATGTTTGCCTATTAAATAATAGTTGTAATATTTATTTGCAAAACTTCCATTTTCTCTACACCTGACCTATACTACTTAATTGTAACATCCCTGGCGGTGTGCTGGCATGGCTTCCCATCTCACACCATGCAAGACCGCCGACTTACCCACCAATGCAGGCTACGCACTATGTTCCTATGCTGGCTGAGTGCATGTGTCTTGGCTGCTTGTTGAGGGCAGCAGCGGCAGTACTTCCTGATTCTTAAAGGAAAAGTGCACGCATTCCAAATGTGTCCCCAGTACTATATCTGACCCGTCCCGTCTCTGGCCCGTCCCTGGCCCCTCGCATCCTGTCTATGGCCCGTCCTGTAATGTCTAACCCGCCCCGTCCCGTATCTGGTCCGTCCAGTCCCATATCTGACCCGTTTAGTCCCGTATCTGACCATCCTATCCCGTATCTGGCTATCTCATCCCGTATCTGGCCCGCCTCATCCCTTCTCGTCTCTAGAACGTCCTGTCCCGTATCTGACCCAACCAGTCCCTATCTGGCCCGACCCAAATGTGGCCAGGCCCATTCAGTATCTGGCCCGTCCCGTATCTGGCCATCTCGTATCTGGCCCATCCCATCCTGTCCATGGCACATCCCATATCTAGCCTGTCCTGTCCCATATCTGGCCCGTCCCGTATCAGGCCCATGTCGTCTTGTATCTGGCCCGTCCCATATTTGGCCTGTACCGTCCTGTATCTGGCCTGTCCCGTACTGTATCTGGGGCATCCCCTCCTGTCTCTGGCCCCTCTTTTCCTGTATCTGGATCGTCCCATAATGTATAGCTCGTCCAGTCCTGTTTCTGGCCCGTCCCGTCCTATCTCTGGCTCGTCCCGTCCAGTATCTGGCCCGTCCCATCTGGTATCTGGCCCGTCCCGCATGTGGCCTGTCCTGTCCCGTATCTGGCCTGTCCCTTCTTGTATCTGGCCAATCCCTTCCCATCTAATCCTGTCTCTGGCCCATCCCGTCACGTCTCTGGTCCGTCCCGTTCTGTCCTGTCCAATCCTGTCTCTTGCCCGACCCGTCCTCTCTTGCCGGTCCTGTCCTCCCTCTGGCCAGTCCCGTCCTGCTCTGGCCCGTCCCGTCCCTGGACCGTCCTGTATCTGGTAGCCCTGTCTCTAGCCCGTCCCGTCCTGTCTCTGGCACGCCTCGGTCCGTCCTATCTCCGGCCAGTCTCATCCTGTCTTTGGCCCGTCCGGTACTGTCTCTGGCCCATCTCGTCCTCTCTCTGGCGTGTCCCGTCCGGTCCTGTCTCTGGCCCGTCCTTTATCTGGCCCATTTTGTATCTGGCCTGGCCTGTCCTGTATCTGGCCCATCCCATTAAAGGTAGTATTATTAGTATTATCAAATCCTCCACAAATTTACACATAAAGGAACTTTAACCTGGGGTGTGTTTTAAATTAAGGTGAGTTCAATAATTAGAAAAATATGATACTTTCCATAAATTATTAGCAAAATATTTAAATGACACCTATCCAAAAAACAGCCTCCTCCATATCCCCTCAAGCTGTCCTATCCATCACCAAGATAGGTGCATTTTCTGCCATTTAGGTAGAAGTAATCTTCAAACAATTTGCTTCTAATTTAGATAAAGTACTAGGAAGGTATATCATGCAAACTCTACATGTGATGTTTGCCTATTAAACAATAGTTGTAATATTTATTTGCAAAACTTCCATTTTCTCTACCCCTGACCTACACTACTTAATTGTAACATCACTGGCGGCGTGCTGGCATGGCTTCCCATCTCACACCATGCAAGACCGCCGACTTACCCACCAATGCTGGCTGCGCACTATTTGGCCCGTACCGTCCTGTATCTGGCCTGTCCGGTACTGTCTTTGGCCCGTCTTTTCCTGTATCTGTCCCGTTCCGTGTTGTCTCT
Source organism: Phyllobates terribilis (assembly GCF_046119375.1). Lineage (NCBI taxonomy): Eukaryota > Metazoa > Chordata > Amphibia > Anura > Dendrobatidae > Phyllobates > Phyllobates terribilis. The sequence goes on along the minus strand of NW_027363217.1, from coordinate 494,446 downwards.
GGCCCGTTCTGTCCTGTCTATGGCCCGTCCCATAATGTATAGCTTGTCCCGTCCTGTTTCTGGCACGTCCCGTACCGTCTCTGGCCCGACCCCTCCTGTCTATTTCCCGTCCCATAATGTATAGCTCGTCCCGTCCCGTTTCTGGCCCGTCCCATCCTATCTCTGCCTCGTCCCGTCCTATATCTGGCCCGTGCCGTCTCGTATCTGGCCCGCCCCGTATCTGGCCTGTCCTGTCCCGTATCTGGCCTGTCCCTTCCTGTATCTGGCCAGTCCCTTCCCATCTCGTCCTGTCTCTGGCATGTCCCGTCCAGTCTCTGGCCCGTCCTGTGCTACCTCTGGCCTGTCCAATCCTGTCTCTTGCCCGTCCCGTCTCTAGCCCGTCCCGTCCAGTCTTTGGCCCGTCCCGTCCTAACTCTGGCCCATCCCTTCCTGTCTCTGGCCCAGCTCTGGCCCGTCTCGTCCCGTATTTGGCCTGACATGAATCTGGCCCATCCCGTCCAGTATCTGGCTCGTTCCATATCTGGCCTGTCCCGTATCTGGCACATCCTATCCCTGGCCCGGCCTGTCCCGTATCTGGCCCGTCCTGTATCTGGCCTGTCCCGTATGTGGCCCATCCCGCATCTGACACGTCCCGTATCTGGCCCGTCCCGTCCCGTATCTGGTCCGTACCGTCCTAAATCTGGCCCGTCCCGTCATGAATTTGGGCTGTCCCATATCTGGCCCATACCGTTCCATATCTGGCTCGTCACGTTTCTGGCCCGTCCCATCCTGTCTCTGGCCCAACCAGTCCTGTCTATGGCCTGTCCCTTAATGTCTCTAGCACATTCCGTCCTGTCTCTGGCCCATCCCGTCCTGTATCTGGTCGGTCCCGTCCTGTATGTGGCCCGTCCCGTCTTAAATCTGGGTCGTCCCGTATCTGGCCCGTCCCTTCCTGTATCTGGCCCGTCCCATCCCGTCCTGTCTCTGGTCCATCCCATCTTGAATCTGGCCCTTCCCGTATCGGGCCCGTCCCTTCCTGTATCTGGCCCGTCCCATCCTGTCTCTGGCCTGACCGGTCCTGTCCTGCCTCTGGCCAGTCCCGTCCTGCTCTGGTCCGTCCCGTCCCTGGCCCGTCCTGTATCTGGACCTTACCGTCCTGTATCTGGTCGCCCCGTCTCTGGCCCATCCCATCCTTTCTCAGGCACGTCACGTCCGGTCCTGTCTCTGGCCTGTCCTGCATCTGGCCCATCCCGTCACGTATCTGGCCTGTCCCGTCCTGTATCTGGCCCATCTCATTAAAGGTAGTATTACCAAATCCTCCACAAATTTACACCTCCAGGAAATTTAACCTGGGGTGTGCTTTAAATAAAGGTGAGTTCAATAGTTAGAAAAATATGATACTTTCCATAAATTATTAGCAAAATGTTTAAATGACACCTATCAAAAAACAGCCTCCTCCATATCCCCTCAAGCTGTCCTATCCATCACCAAGATAGGTGCATTTTCTGCCATTTAGGTAGAAGTAATCTTCAAACAATTTGCTTCTAATTTAGATAAAGTACCAGGAAGGTATATCATGCAAACTGTACATGTGATGTTTGCCTATTAAATAGTTGTAATATTTATTTGCAAAACTTCCATTTTCTCTACACCTGACCTATACTACTTAATTGTAACATCCATGGCGGCGTGCTGGCATGGCTTCCCATCTCACACCATGCAAGACCGCCGACTTACCCACCAATGCAGGCTGCGCACTATGTTCCTATGCTGGCTGTGTGCATGTGTCTTGGCTGCTTGTTGAGGGCAGCAGCGGCAGCACTTCCTGATTCTTAAAGGAACAGTGCACGCATTCCTAATGTGTCCCCAGTCCTGTATCTGACCCGTCCCGTCTCTGGCCTGTTCCGTCCTGTCTCTGGCCCGTCCCTGGACCCTCCCATCCTGTCTATGGCCCGTCCTGTAATGTCTAACCCACCCCAACTCGTATCTGGTCCGTCCAGTCCCATATCTGACCCGTTTAGTCCCGCATCTGACCATCCTGTCCCGTATCTGGCTATCTCATCCCGTATCTGGCCCGCCTCATCCCTTCCCGTTTCTGGCTCGTCCTGTCCCGTATCTGACCCAACCAGTCCCTATCTGGCCCGTCCCATATGTGGCCAGGCCCATTCAGTATCTGGCCCGTCCCGTATCTGGCCATCTCGTAACTGGCCCATTCCATCCGGTCCATGGCTCATCCCATATCTAGCCTGTCCTGTCCCATATCTGGCCCGTCCCGTATCTGGCCCATGTCGTCCTGTATCTGGCCCGTCCCATATTTGTCCCGTACCGTCCTGTATCTGGCCTGTCCCATACTGTATCTGGGGCATCCCGTCCTGTCTCTGGCCCGTCTTTTCCTGTATCTGGACCGTCCCATAATGTATAGCTTGTCCCGTCCTGTTTCTGGCCCGACCCCGTCCTGTCTCTGGCTCGTCCTGTCCTGCATCTGGCACGACCCATACCGTCTCTAGCCCGTCCCATCCTGTCTATTTCCCGTCCCATAATGTATAGCTCGTCCAGTCCTGTTTCTGGCCCGTCCCGTCCTATATCTGGCTCGTCCCGTCCTGTATCTGGCCCGTCCCATATTTGGCCCGTACCGTCCTGTATCTGGCCTGTCCCATACTGTATCTGGGGCATCCCGTCCTGTCTCTGGCCCGTCTTTTCCTGTATCTGGACCGTCCCATAATGTATAGCTTGTCCCGTCCTGTTTCTGGCCCGACCCCGTCCTGTCTCTGGCTCGTCCTGTCCTGCATCTGGCACGACCCATAGTGTCTCTAGCCCGTCCCATCCTGTCTATTTCCCGTCCCATAATGTATAGCTCGTCCAGTCCTGTTTCTGGCCCGTCCCGTCCTATATCTGGCTCGTCCCATCTCGTATCTGGCCCGTCCCGCATGTGGCCTGCACTGTCCTGTATCTGGCCCATCCCATTAAAGGTAGTATTATCAAATCCTCCACAAATTTACACCTCCAGGAAATTTAACCTGGGGTGTGTTTTAAATTAAGGTGAGTCCAATAGTTAGAAAAATATGATACTTTCCATAAATTATTAGCAAAATGTTTAAAATGACACCTATCAAAAAAACAGCCTCCTCCATATCCCCTCAAGCTGTCCTATCCATCACCAAGATAGGTGCATTTTCTGCCATTTAGGTAGAAGTAATCTTCAAATAATTTGCTTCTAATTTAGATAAAGTACTAGGAAGGTATATCATGCAAACTCTACATGTGATGTTTGCCTATTAAACAATAGTTGTAATATTTATTTGCAAAACTTCCATTTTCTCTACACCTGACCTACACTACTTAATTGTAACATCCATGGCGGCGTGCTGGCATGGCTTCCCATCTCACACCATGCAAGACCGCCGACTTACCCATCAATGCAGGCTGCGCACTATGTTCCTATGCTGGCTGTGTGCATGTGTCTTGGCTGCTTGTTGAGGGCGGTAGCGGCAGCACTTCCTGATTCTTAAAGGAACAGTGCACCCATTCCTAATGTGTCCCCAGTACTATATCTGACCCATCCCGTCTCTGGCCCGTCCCATCCTGTCTCTGGCCCGTCCCAGCCTGTCCCTGGCCCCTCCCATCCTGTCTATGGCCCGTCCTGTAATGTCTAACCCGCCCCGTCCCGTATCTGGTCCGTCCAGTCGCATATCTGACCCGTTTGGTCCCGTATCCGACCATCCCGTCCCGTATCTGGCTATCTCTTATCTGGCCCATCTCATCCCGTATCTGTCCCGCCTCGTCCCTTCCCGTCTCTGGCACTTCCTGTCCCGTATCTGACCCAACCAGTCCCTATCTGGCCCGTCCTGTATGTGGCCAGGCCCATTCAGTATCTGGCCCGTCCCGTATCTGGCCCATCCCATCCTGTCCATGGCTCATCCCATATCTAGCCTGTCCTTTCCCATATCTGGCCCGTCCCGTATCTGGCCCATGTCGCCCTGTATCTGGCCTGTCCAATGTTTGGCCCGTACCGTCCTGTATCTGGCCTGTCCCGTACTGTATCTGGGGCATCCCGTCCTGTCTCTGGCCCGTCTTTTCCTGTATCTGGACCGTCCCATACCATCTCTGGGCCGTCCCATCCTGTCTATTTCCCGTCCCATAATGTATAGCTCGTCCAGTCCTGTTTCTGGCCCGTCCCGTCCTATCTCTGGCTCGTCCCGTCCTGCATCTGGCCCATCCCATCTCGTATCTGGCCCGTCCCGTATGTGGCCTGTCCTGTCCCATATCTGGCCTGTCCCTTCCTGTTTCTGGCCAATCCATTCCCATCTTGTCCTGTCTCTGGCCCGTCCCGTCCTGTTTCTGGCCTGTCCCGTCCTGTCTCTGGCCCGTCTGGTGCTGTCTCTGGCCTGTCCAATCCTGTCTCTTGCCAGACCTATCTCTGGTCCGTCCCTTCCTGTCTTTGCCCCGTCCCGTCCTGTCTCTGGCCCGTCCCGTCCTCTCTTTGGCCCGCCCCATCCTCTCTCTTGCCCGTCCTGTCCTGCCTCTGGCCAGTCCCGTCCTGCTCTGGTCCATACCGTCCCTGGACCATCCTGTATCCTGTGTTTGGTCGCCCCGTCTCTAGCCCGTCCCATCCTGCCTCTGGTACACCTCGGTCCTTCCTATCTCCGGCCAGTCTCATCCTGTCTTTGGCCCGTCCCGTCCAGTCTCTGGCCCGTTTCGTCCTGTCTCTGGCGTGTCCCGTCCGGTCCTGTCTCTGGCCCGTCCTGTATTTGGTCCATCCCGTATCTGGCCTGTCCCGTCCTGTATCTGGCCTATCCCATTAAAGGTAGTATTATCAAATCCTCCACAAAATTAAACCTCCAGAAAATTTAACCTGGGGTGTGTTTTAAATTAAGGTGAGTTTAATAGTTAGAAAAATATGATACTTTCCATAAATTATTAGCAAAATGTTTAAATGACACCTATCAAAAAACAGCCTCCTCCATATCCCCTCAAGCTGTCCTATCCATCACCAAGATAGGTGCATTTTCTGCCATTTAGGTAGAAGTAATCTTCAAACAATTTGCTTCTAATTTAGATAAAGTACTAGGAAGGTATAGCATGCAAACTCTACATGTGACGTTTGCCTATTAAACAATAGTTGTAATATTTATTTGCAAAACTTCCACTTTCTCGACGCCTGACCTACACTACTTAATTGTAACATCCATGGCGGCGTGCTGGCATGGCTTCCCATCTCACACCATGCAAGACCGCCGACTTACCCACCAATGCAGGCTGCGCACTATTTGGTCCGTACCGTCCTGTATCTGGCCTGTCCTGTACTGTATCTGGGCCATCCCGTCCTGTCTTTGGCTGTCTTTTCCTGTATCTGTCCCCTTAAGTCTTGTCTCTGGCCCGTCCCGTCCTGTCTATGGCCCGTCCCATAATGTATAGCTTGTCCCGTCCTGATTCTGGCCCGTCCCGTACTGTCTATGGCTCGTCCTGTCCTGTATCTGGCCTGTCGTGTACCGTCTCTGGCCCATCCCGTCCTGTCTATTTCCCTTCCCATAATGTATAGCTCGTCCCGTCCTGTTTCTGGCCCGTCCCATCCTATCTCTGCCTCGTCCCGTCCAATATCTGGCACGTCCCACATTGTATCTGGCCCGTCCCGCATCTGGCCTGTCCTGTCCCGTATCTGGCCTGTCCTTTCCTATATCTGGCCAGTCCCTTCCCATCTCGTCCTGTCTCTGGCCTGTCTCGTCCTGTCTCTCCCGTCCCGTCTCTGGCCCGTCCCGTCCAGTCTTTGGCCCGTCCCGTATGGTCTCCGGCCCGTGCTTTCCTGTTTCTGGCCCAGCTCTGGCCCGTCTCATCCCGAATCTGGCCCGCCCTGTATCTGGCCCATCCCGTCCAGTATCTGGCCCGTTCCATATCTGGCCTGTCCCGTATCTGGCATGTCCTGTCCCTGGGCCGGCCTGTCCCGTATCTGGCCCGTCCTGTATCTGGACTGTCCCGTATCTGGCCCGTCCCGCATATGAATCGTCCCGTATCTGGCCCGTCACATATCTGGTCCGTACCGTCCTGTATCTGGCCAGTCCCGTCATGTATCTGGTCTGTCCCATTTCTAGCCCATACCGTCCCATATCTGCCTCGTCACGTTTCTGACAAATTCAGTCATGTATCTGGCCCGTCCCGTCCTGTCTCTGGCCCGACCCGTCCTGTCTATGGCCTGTCCCGTAATGTCTCTAGCACATTCCGTCCTGTCTCTGGCCGATCCCGTCCTGTAACTGTTCGGTCCCGTCCTGTATCTGGTCCGTCCCGTCCTGAATCTGGCCCGTCCTGTATCTGGCCCATCCCTTCCTGTATGTGGCCCGTCCCATCACGTCCTATCTCTGGCCCATCCCATCCCGAATCTGGCCCGTCCCATATTTGGCCCGTACCTTCCTGTATCGGGCCCGTCTCGTCCTGTCTCTGGCCTGACCGGTCCTGTCCTGCCTCTGGCCAGTCCCGTCCTGCTCTGGTCCGTCCCTTCGCTGCCCGTCCTGTATCTGGACCGTCCCGTCCTGTATCTGGTCGCCCCGTCTCGGGCCCGTCCCGTCATTTTTCAGGCACAGTCCGTCCGGTCCTGTCTCTGCCCTGTCCTGTATCTGGCCCATCCTGTCACGTATCTGGCCTGTCCCGTCCTGTATCTGGCCCATCTCATTAAAGTTAGTATTATCAAATCCTCCACAAATTTACACCTCCAGGAAATTTAACCTGGGGTGTGTTTTAAATTAAGGTGAGTTTAATAGTTAGAAAAATATGATACTTTCCATAAATTATTAGCAAAATGTTTAAATGACACCTATCAAAAAACAGCCTCCTCCATATCCCCTCAAGCTGTCCTATCCATCACCAAGATAGGTGCATTTTCTGCCATTTAGGTAGAAGTAATCTTCAAACAATTTGCTGCTAATTTAGATAAAGTACTAGGAAGGTATATCATGCAAACTCTACATGTGATGTTTGCCTATTAAACAATAGTTGTAATATTTATTTGAAAAACTTCCATTTTCTCTACGCCTGACCTACACTACTTAATTGTAACATCCATGGCGGCGTGCTGGCATGGCTTCCCATCTCACACCATGCAATACCGCCGACATACCCACCAATGCAGGCTGCGCACTATTTGGCCCGTACCGTACTGTATCTGGCCTGTCCCGTACTGTATCTGGGCCATCCCGTCCTGTCTTTGGCCCGTCTTTTCCTGTATCTGTCCCGTTCCGTCTTGTCTCTGGCCCGTCAAGTCCTGTCTATGGCCCGTCCCATAATGTATTGCTTGTCCCATCCTGTTTCTGGCCCGTCCCGTACTGTCTCTGGCTCGTCCTGTCCTGTATCTGGCCCATCGCGTACCGTCTCTGGCCCGTCCCGTCCTTTCTATTTACCATCCCATAACGCATAGCTCGTCCCATCCTGTTTCTAGCCCGTCCCATCCTATCTCTGCCTCGTCCCGTCCTATATCTGGCCCGTCCCGTCTCGTATATAGCCCGTCCCGCATCTGGCCTGTCCTGTCCCGTATCTGGCCTGTCCCTTCCTGTATCTGGCCAGTCCCTTCCCATCTCGTCCTGTCTCTGGCCTGTCCCGTCCTGTCTCTGGCACGTCTGGTGCTATCTCTGGCCTGTCCAATCCTGTCTCTTGCCCGTCCCGTCTCTGGCCCGTCCGGTCCAGTCTTTGGCCCGTCCCGTCCTGTCTCTGGCCCATCCCTTCCTGTCTCTGGCCCAGCTCTGGCCCGTCTCGTCCCATATCTGGCCCGCCCGATATCTGGCCCATCCCGTCTAGTATCTGGCACGTTCCATATCTGGCCTGTCCCGTATCTGGCACGTCCTGTCCCTGGCCCGGCCTATCCCGTATCTGGCCCGTCCTGTATCTGTCCTGTCCCGTATCTGGCCCATCCCGCATCTGACCCGTCCCGTATCTGGCCCATCCCATCCCGTATCTGGCCCGTCCCATCATGTATCTGGGCTGTCCCATATCTGACCCATCCCGTCTAGTATCTGGCACGTTCCATATCTGGCCTGTCCCGTATCTGGCACGTCCTGTCCCTGGCCCGGCCTGTCCCGTATCTGGCCCGTCCTGCATTTGGCCTGTCCCGTATCTGGCCCGTCCCGCATCTGGCCCGTCCCGTATCTGGCCCGTCCCGTCCCGTATTTGGTCCGTACCGTCCTGTATCTGGCCCGTCCCGTCCCATATCTGGCTCGTCACGTTTCTGGCCCATCCCGTCATGTATCTGGCCCGTCCCATCCTGTCTCTGGCTCGACCCGTCCTGTGTATGGCCTATTCCTTAATGTCTCTAGCACATTCCGTCCTCTCTCTGGCCATCCTGTCTTGTATCTGGTCGGTCCCGTCCTGTATTTGGCCCGTCCCATCTTGAATCTGGCCCGTCCCGTATCTGGCCCGTCCCTTCCTGTATCGGGCCCGTCCCATCCTGTCCTGTCTATGGCCCATCCTGTCTTGAATCTGGCCCGTCCCGTATCTGGCCCGTCCCTTCCTGTATCAGGCCCGTCCCGACCTGTCTCTGGCCTAACTGGTCCTGTCCTGCCTCTGGCCAGTCCAGTCCTGTTCTGGTCCGTCCCGTCCCTGGCCCGTCCTGTATCTGGACCGTCCCGTCCTGTATCTGGTCGCCTCGTCTCTGGCCCGTCCCGTCCTTTCTCAGGCACGTCCCGTCCGGTCCTGTCTCTGGCCTGTCCTGCATCTGGCCCATCCCGTCACGTATCTGGCCTGTGCCGTCCTGTATCTGGCCCATCCCATTAAAGGTAGTATTATCAAATCCTCCTCAAATTTAAACCTCCAGGAAATTTAACCTGGGGTGTGTTTTAAATTAAGGTGAGTTCAATAGTTAGAAAAATATGATACTTTCCATAAATTATTAGCAAAATGTTGAAATGACACCTATCAAAAAACAGCCTCCTCCATATCCCCTCAAGCTGTCCTATCCATCACCAAGATAGGTGCATTTTCTACCATTTAGGTAGAAGTAATCTTCAAACAATTTGCTTCTAATTTAGATAAAGCACTAGGAAGGTATATCATGCAAACTCTACATGTGATGTTTGCCTAGTAAACAATAGTTGTAATATTTATTTACAAAACTTCCATTTTCTCTATGCCTGACCTACACTACTTAATTGTAACATCCATGGCGGCGTTGTGGCATGGCTTCCCATCTCACACCATGCAAGAGAGCCGTCTTACCCACCAATGCAGGCTGCGCACTATTTGGCCCGTACAGTCCTGTCTTTGGCCAGTCTTTTCCTGTATCTGTCCCGTTCCGTCTTGTCTCTGGCCCGTCCCGTCCTGTATATGGCCCGTCCCATAATGTATTGCTTGTCCCGTCCTATTTCTGGCCCGTCACGTACTGTCTCTGGCTCGTCCTGTCCTGTATCTGGCCCGTCGCGTACCGTCTATGGCCCGTCCCGTCCTGTCTATTTCCCGTCCCATAATGTATAGCCCGTCCCGTCCTGTCTCTGGCCCGACCCGTCCTGTCTATGGCCTGTCCCGTAATGTCTCTAGCACATTCCGTCCTGTCTCTGGCCGATCCCGTCCTGTAACTGTTCGGTCCCGTCCTGTATCTGGTCCGTCCCGTCCTGAATCTGGCCCGTCCTGTATCTGGCCCATCCCTTCCTGTATGTGGCCCGTCCCATCACGTCCTATCTCTGGCCCATCCCATCCTGAATCTGGCCCGTCCCATATTTGGCCCGTACCTTCCTGTATCGGGCCCGTCTCGTCCTGTCTCTGGCCTGACCGGTCCTGTCCTGCCTCTGGCCAGTCCCGTCCTGCTCTGGTCCGTCCCTTCGCTGCCCGTCCTGTATCTGGACCGTCCCGTCCTGTATCTGGTCGCCCCGTCTCGGGCCCGTCCCGTCATTTTTCAGGCACAGTCCGTCCGGTCCTGTCTCTGCCCTGTCCTGTATCTGGCCCATCCTGTCACGTATCTGGCCTGTCCCGTCCTGTATCTGGCCCATCTCATTAAAGTTAGTATTATCAAATCCTCCACAAATTTACACCTCCAGGAAATTTAACCTGGGGTGTGTTTTAAATTAAGGTGAGTTTAATAGTTAGAAAAATATGATACTTTCCATAAATTATTAGCAAAATGTTTAAATGACACCTATCAAAAAACAGCCTCCTCCATATCCCCTCAAGCTGTCCTATCCATCACCAAGATAGGTGCATTTTCTGCCATTTAGGTAGAAGTAATCTTCAAACAATTTGCTGCTAATTTAGATAAAGTACTAGGAAGGTATATCATGCAAACTCTACATGTGATGTTTGCCTATTAAACAATAGTTGTAATATTTATTTGAAAAACTTCCATTTTCTCTACGCCTGACCTACACTACTTAATTGTAACATCCATGGCGGCGTGCTGGCATGGCTTCCCATCTCACACCATGCAATACCGCCGACATACCCACCAATGCAGGCTGCGCACTATTTGGCCCGTACCGTACTGTATCTGGCCTGTCCCGTACTGTATCTGGGCCATCCCGTCCTGTCTTTGGCCCGTCTTTTCCTGTATCTGTCCCGTTCCGTCTTGTCTCTGGCCCGTCAAGTCCTGTCTATGGCCCGTCCCATAATGTATTGCTTGTCCCATCCTGTTTCTGGCCCGTCCCGTACTGTCTCTGGCTCGTCCTGTCCTGTATCTGGCCCATCGCGTACCGTCTCTGGCCCGTCCCGTCCTTTCTATTTACCATCCCATAACGCATAGCTCGTCCCATCCTGTTTCTAGCCCGTCCCATCCTATCTCTGCCTCGTCCCGTCCTATATCTGGCCCGTCCCGTCTCGTATATAGCCCGTCCCGCATCTGGCCTGTCCTGTCCCGTATCTGGCCTGTCCCTTCCTGTATCTGGCCAGTCCCTTCCCATCTCGTCCTGTCTCTGGCCTGTCCCGTCCTGTCTCTGGCACGTCTGGTGCTATCTCTGGCCTGTCCAATCCTGTCTCTTGCCCGTCCCGTCTCTGGCCCGTCCGGTCCAGTCTTTGGCCCGTCCCGTCCTGTCTCTGGCCCATCCCTTCCTGTCTCTGGCCCAGCTCTGGCCCGTCTCGTCCCATATCTGGCCCGCCCGATATCTGGCCCATCCCGTCTAGTATCTGGCACGTTCCATATCTGGCCTGTCCCGTATCTGGCACGTCCTGTCCCTGGCCCGGCCTATCCCGTATCTGGCCCGTCCTGTATCTGTCCTGTCCCGTATCTGGCCCATCCCGCATCTGACCCGTCCCGTATCTGGCCCATCCCATCCCGTATCTGGCCCGTCCCATCATGTATCTGGGCTGTCCCATATCTGACCCATCCCGTCTAGTATCTGGCACGTTCCATATCTGGCCTGTCCCGTATCTGGCACGTCCTGTCCCTGGCCCGGCCTGTCCCGTATCTGGCCCGTCCTGTATTTGGCCTGTCCCGTATCTGGCCCGTCCCGCATCTGGCCCGTCCCGTATCTGGCCCGTCCCGTCCCGTATTTGGTCCGTACCGTCCTGTATCTGGCCCGTCCCGTCCCATATCTGGCTCGTCACGTTTCTGGCCCATCCCGTCATGTATCTGGCCCGTCCCATCCTGTCTCTGGCTCGACCCGTCCTGTGTATGGCCTATTCCTTAATGTCTCTAGCACATTCCGTCCTCTCTCTGGCCATCCTGTCTTGTATCTGGTCGGTCCCGTCCTGTATTTGGCCCGTCCCATCCTGAATCTGGCCCGTCCCGTATCTGGCCCGTCCCTTCCTGTATCGGGCCCGTCCCATCCTGTCCTGTCTATGGCCCATCCTGTCTTGAATCTGGCCCGTCCCGTATCTGGCCCGTCCCTTCCTGTATCAGGCCCGTCCCGACCTGTCTCTGGCCTAACTGGTCCTGTCCTGCCTCTGGCCAGTCCAGTCCTGCTCTGGTCCGTCCCGTCCCTGGCCCGTCCTGTATCTGGACCGTCCCGTCCTGTATCTGGTCGCCTCGTCTCTGGCCCGTCCCGTCCTTTCTCAGGCACGTCCCGTCCGGTCCTGTCTCTGGCCTGTCCTGCATCTGGCCCATCCCGTCACGTATCTGGCCTGTGCCGTCCTGTATCTGGCCCATCCCATTAAAGGTAGTATTATCAAATCCTCCTCAAATTTAAACCTCCAGGAAATTTAACCTGGGGTGTGTTTTAAATTAAGGTGAGTTCAATAGTTAGAAAAATATGATACTTTCCATAAATTATTAGCAAAATGTTGAAATGACACCTATCAAAAAACAGCCTCCTCCATATCCCCTCAAGCTGTCCTATCCATCACCAAGATAGGTGCATTTTCTACCATTTAGGTAGAAGTAATCTTCAAACAATTTGCTTCTAATTTAGATAAAGCACTAGGAAGGTATATCATGCAAACTCTACATGTGATGTTTGCCTATTAAACAATAGTTGTAATATTTATTTACAAAACTTCCATTTTCTCTATGCCTGACCTACACTACTTAATTGTAACATCCATGGCGGCGTTGTGGCATGGCTTCCCATCTCACACCATGCAAGAGAGCCGTCTTACCCACCAATGCAGGCTGCGCACTATTTGGCCCGTACAGTCCTGTCTTTGGCCAGTCTTTTCCTGTATCTGTCCCGTTCCGTCTTGTCTCTGGCCCGTCCCGTCCTGTATATGGCCCGTCCCATAATGTATTGCTTGTCCCGTCCTATTTCTGGCCCGTCACGTACTGTCTCTGGCTCGTCCTGTCCTGTATCTGGCCCGTCGCGTACCGTCTATGGCCCGTCCCGTCCTGTCTATTTCCCGTCCCATAATGTATAGCTCGTCCCGTCCTGTTTCTGGCCCGTCCCATCCTATCTCTGCCTCATCCCGTCCTATATATGGCCCATCCCGTCTCGTATCTGGCCCGTCCCGCAACTGGCCTGTCCTGTCCCGTATCTGCCCTCTCCCTTCCTGTATCTGGCCAGTCCCTTCCCATCTTGTCCTGTCTCTGGCCTGTCCCGTCCTGTCTCTGGCCCGTCCGGTGCTATCTCTGGCATGTCCAATCCTGTCTCTTACCCGTCCCGTCTCTGGCCCGTCCGGTCCAGTCTTTGGCCCATCCCTTCCTGTCTCTGGCGCAGCTCTGGTCCGTTTCGTCCTGTATCTGGCCCGCCCTGTATCTGGCCCATCCCATCCAGTATCTGGCCCGTTCCATATCTGGCCTGTCCCGTATCTGGCACGTCCTGTCCCTGGCCCAGCCTTTCCCGTATCTGGCCCGTCCTGTATCTGGCCTGTCCCGTATCTGGCCCGTCCCGCATCTGACCCGTCCCGTATCTGGCCCGTCCCGTCACGTATTTGGTCCGTACCGTCCTGTATCTGGCCCGTCCCGTAATGTATGTGGGCTGTCCCATATCTGTCCCATACCGTCCCATATTTGGCTCATCACGTTTCTGGCCCATCCCGTCATGAATCTGGCCTGTCCCATCCTGTCTCTGGCCCGACCCGTCCTGTCTATGGCCTGTCCCGTAATGTCTCTAGCACATTCCGTCCTGTCTCTGGCCCATCCCGTCCTGTATCTGGTCGGTCCCGTCCTGTATCTGGCCCGTCCCGTCCTGTATCTGGCCCGTCCCTTCCTGTATCTGGCCCGTCCCATCACGTCCTATCTCTGGCCCATCCCGTCTTGAATCTGGCCCGTCCCGTATCTGGCCCGTCCCTTCCTGTATCTGGCCCGTCCCGTCACGTCCTATCTCTGGCCCATCCCGTCTTGAATCTGGCCCGTCCCGTATCTGGCCCGTCCCTTCCTGTATCTGGCCCGTCCCGTCCTGTCTCTGGCCTGACCGGTCCAGTCCTGCCTCTGGCCAGTCTCGTCCTGCTCTGGTCCGTCCCGTCCCTGGCCCATCCTGTATCTGAACCGTCCCGTCCTGTATCTGGTCACCCCGTACTGTATCTGGGCCATTCCATACTGTCTCTGGCCCGTCTTTTCCTGTATCTGGACCGTCCCGTCCAGTCTCTGGACGGTCTCATAATGTATAGCATGTCCTGTCCTGTTTCTGGCCCGTCCCGTCCTGTCACTTGCTCGTCCTGTCCTGTATCTGGCACGTCCCGTACCGTCTCTGGCCCGTCCCATCCTGTCTATTTCCCGTCCCATAATGTATTGCTCGTCCAGTCCTGTTTCTGGCCCGTCCTGTCCTATCTCTGGCTCGTCCCATCCTGTATCTGGCCCGTCCCATCTCGTATCTGGCCCGTCCCGCATCTGGCCTGTCCTGTCCCATATCTGGCCTGTCCCTTCCTGTATCTGGCCAGTCCCTTCCCATCTCGTCCTGTCTCTGGCCTGTCCCGTTCTGTCTCTGGCCTGTCCCGTCCTGTCTCTGACCCGTCCGGTGCTACCTCTGGCCTGTCCAATCCTGTCTCTTGCCTGTCCCATCTCTGGTCCGTCCCGTCCTGTCTTTGGTCCATCACGTCCTGTCTCTGGAACGTCCCGTCCTCTCTTTTGCCCGTCCCGTCCTCTCTCTTGCCCGTCCCCTCCTGTCTCTGGCCCGACCTGTCCTGTCCTACCTCAGACCAGTCCCGTACTGCTCTGTCCCGTCCCATCCCTGGACTGTCCTGTATCTGGACCGTCCTGTCCTGTATCTGTCGCCCCGTTTCTAGCCCGTCCAGTCTTGTCTCTGGCACGCCTCAGTCCGTCCTATCTCCGGCCCGTCCCGTAATGTCTCTGGCCCGTCTTGTCATGTCTCTGGATCGTCCCGTCCGGTCCTGACTCTGGCCCGTCCTGTATCTGGCCCATTCCGTATCTGGCCTGTTCCGTCCTGTATCTGGCCCATCCCATTAAAGGTAGTATTATCAAATCCTCCACAAATTTACACATAAAGGAACTTTAACCTGGGGTGTGTTTTAAATTAAGGTGAGTTCAATAGTTAGAAAAATATGATACTTTCCATAAATTATTAGCAAAATGTTTAAATGACACCTATCAAAAAAACAGCCTCCTCCATATCCCCTCAAGCTGTCCTATCCATCACCAAGATAGGTGCATTTTCTGCCATTTAGGTAGAAGTAATCTTCAAACAATTTGCTTCTAATTTAGATAAAGTACCAGGAAGGTATATCATGCAAACTCTACATGTGATGTTTGCCTATTAAACAATAGTTGTAATATTTATTTGCAAAATTTCCATTTTCTCTACACCTGACCTACACTACTTAATTGTAACATCCATGGCGGCGTGCTGGCATGGCTTCCCATCTCACACCATGCAAGACCGCCGACTTATCCACCAATGCAGGCTGCGCACTATGTTCCTATGCTGGCTGTGTGCATGTGTCTTGGCTGCTTGTTGAGGGCTGTAGCGGCAGCACTTCCTGATTCTTAAAGGAACAGTGCACGCATTCCTAATTTGTCCCCAGTCCTGTATCTCACCCGTCCCATCTGTGGCCCGTCCCGGTCTCTGGCCCGTCCCGTCCTGTCTCTTGCCCATCCCTGGCCACTCCCATCCTGTCTATGGCACGTCCTGTAATGTCTAACCCGCCCCTTCCCGTATCTGGTCCGTCCAGTCCCATATCTGACCTGTTTAGTCCCGTATCTGGCTGTCCCTTATCTGGCCCATCTCATCCCGTATCTGGCCCACCTCGTCCCTTCCCGTCTCTGGCACGTCCTGTCCCGTATCTGACCATACCAGTCCCTATCTGGCCCGTCCCGTATCTGGCCATCTCGTATCAGCCCCATCCCATCCTGTCCATGGCTCATCCCATATCTAGCCTCTCCTGTCCCATATCTGGCTTGTCCCGTATCTGGCCCATGTCGTCCTGTATCTGGCCCGTCCCATATTTGGCCCGTACCGTCCTGACCTGTCTCTGGCCCGTCCCGTGCTGTCCCTGGCCCCTCCCCTCCTGTCTATGGCCCGTCCTGTAATGTCTAGCCCGTCCGTCCCATATCTGGCCTGCTTAGTCCCATATCTGACCCGACAAGTCCCGTATCTGGCCAGTCCAGTCCCATATCTGGCCAGTCCAGTCCCGTATCTGGCCCATCTCTTATCTGGCACGTCTCGTCCCTTCACTATCTAGCCCGTCCTATCCCGTATATGGCCCAACCAGTCCCGTATCTGGCCCGTCCCGTATATGGCCCAGCGTGTCACGTATCTGGCCCATCACCATAAATGGCACATCCCGTTCAGTTTCTGTCCTTTCCCATCCCTGGTTCATGTCGTATCTGGCCCGTCCTGTCCCATATCTGGCCCGTCTCATATCTGGACCGTCCTGTATCTGGCCCATCCCGTATCTGGCCCGTCCCATCGCGTATCTGGCCCGTGCCGTCCCATATCTGGGCAGTACCATCCTGTATCTGGCCATTCTGTCTATGGCCCGGCCCGTAATGTCAAGCCCGCCCATCCTGTCTCTGGCCCGTCCCATCCTGTATTTGGCCCGTTCCGTATCTAGCCCGTCCCGTCCTGTATCTGACCCGTCCCGTACCGTCTTGTATCTGGCCCATCTCGTCCCGTCCTGAATCTGGCCCATCCTGTCCCGTATCTGACCTGTCCAGTATCTGGCCGGTCCTGTCCCGTATCTAGCCAGTCCCGTCCTGTATCTGGCCCGTCCCGTCCTGTCTCTGGCATGTCCAGTCCTGTGTCTTGCCCGTCCCGTTCTGTCTCTGGCCTGTCCAGTCCTGTGTCTGGCCCCTCCCGTCCTGTCTTTGGCTCGTCCCATCCTGTCTCTGACCCGTCCTGTCTTTGGCTCATCCCATCCTGTCTCTAGCCAGTCCCATCCTGTCTCTGGCTAGTATCGTTCCGTATCTGGCCCGCCCTGTATCTAGCCCATCCCGTCCAGTATCTGGCCCGTCCTGTCGCTGGCACGTCCCGTATCTGTACCGTCCCATATCTGCCCCATCCCATATATGACCTGTCCCGTATCTGGCTTGTCCCGTATCTGGCCCGTCCTGTTCTGTATCTGGTCTGTCTCGTCCTGTATCTGGCCCGTCCCGTCATGTATCTGGCCCATACCGTCCCATATCTGGCCCATACCATCCTGTATCTGGCCCGTCTTGTCCCGTATCTGGCTTGCCCCATCCCGTATCTGGCCTATCCCATCCTGTCTCTGGCCCGTCCAGTCCTGTCTCTGGCCCGTACCGTGCAGTTCCGTATCTGGCCCGTCCCATCCTGTACCCGGCCCATCCCCTCCTGTCTCTGGCCCGTCCCATACAGTTCTGTATCTGGCCCGTACCGTCCTGTATCTGGCCCGTACCATCTTGTATCTGGCACGTCCTGTTCCGTATCTTTCCTGTCCCGTCCCGTATCTGGCCTGTCCCATCCTATCTCTGGCCCGTCCAGTCCTGTCTCTGGCCCATCCCGTGCAGTTCCCTATCTGGCCTGTCCCATCCTGTACTCGGACCGTCCCCTCCTGTATCTGGCCCGTTCCGTACCATCCTGTATCTGGCCCATCTAGTCCCATCTTGTATCTGGCCCGCCTCGTCTTTGGCCTGTCCCGTCCTGTATATGTCCCGTCCGGTCTCTGGCCCGCCCCGTCGGTCTCTGGCCCGTCCCATCCGGTCTCTGGCCCGTCCCATCCGGTCTTTGGCCCGTCCCATCTGGTCTTTGGCCCGTGCCGTCCTCTGTGCTTTAAATTAAGGTGAGCTCAATAGTTAGAAAAATATGATACTTTCCATAAATTATTAGCAAAATGTTTAAATGACACCTATCAAAAAACAGCCTCCTCCATATCCCCTCAAGCTGTCCTATCCATCACCAAGATAGGTGCATTTTCTGCCATTTAGGTAGAAGTAATCTTCAAACAATTTGCTTCTAATTTAGATAAAGTACTAGGAAGGTATATCATGCAAACTCTACATGTGATGTTTGCCTATTAAACAATAGTTGTAATATTTATTTGAAAAACTTCCATTTTCTCTACGCCTGACCTACACTACTTAATTGTAACATCCATGGCGGCGTGCTGGCATGGCTTCCCATCTCACACCATGCAAGACTGCCGACTTAGCCATCCAATGCAGGCTGCGCACTATTTGGCCCGTACAGTCCTGTATCTGGCCTGTCCCGTACTGTATCTGGGCCATCCCGTCCTGTTTTTGGCCCGTCTTTTCCTGTACCTGTCCTGTTCCATCTTGTCTCTGGCCCGTCCCGTCCTGTCTATGGCTCGTACTGTACTGTATCTGGCCCGTCCCGTCCTGTCTATTTCACGTCCCATAATGTATAGCTTGTCCCGTCCTGCTTCTGGCCCGTCCCGTACTGTCTCTGGCTCGTCCTGTCCTGTATCTGGCTCATCGCCTACCGTCTCTGGCCCGTCCCGTCCTGTCTATTTCACGTCCCATAATATATAGCTCGTCCGGTCCTGTTCTGGCCCGTCCCATCCTATCTCTGCCTCGTCTCGTCCTATATCTGGCCCGTCCCGTCTCTTATCTGGCACGTCCCGCATCTGGCCTATCCTGTCCCGTATCTGGCCTGTCCCTTCCTGTATCTGGCCAGTCCCTTCACATCTCATCCTGTCTCTGGCCTGTCTCGTCCTGTCTATGGCCCGTCCGGTGCTATCTCTGGCCTGTCCAATCCTGTCTCTTGCCCGTCCCTTCTCTGGCCCATCCCGTCCAGTCTTTGGCACGTCTCGTCCCGTATCTGGCCCGCCCTGTATCTGGCCCATCCCGTCCAGCATCTGGCCCGTTCCATATCTGCCAATCCCGTATCTGGCACGTCCTGTCCCTGGCCCGGCCTGTCTCGTATCTGGCCCGTCCTGTATCTGGCTTGTCCCGTATCTGGCCCGTCCCGCATCTGACCCGTCCCGTATCTGGCCCGTCCCGTCCCGTATCTGGTCCGTACCGTCCTGTATCTGGCCCGTCCCATCATGTATCTGGCCTGTCCCATATCTGGCCCATACCGTCCCATTTCTGGCTCGTCACGTTTCTGCCCCATCCCGTCATGTATCTGGCACGTTCCATCCTGTCTCTGGCCCGACCTGTCCTGTCTATGGCCTATCCCATAATGTCTCTAGCACGTTCCGTCCTGTCTCTGGCCCATCCCGTCCTGAATCTGGCCCGTCCCTTCCTGTATCTGGCCCGTCCCATCCTTTCCTGTCTCTGGCCCATCCCGTCTTGAATCTGGCCCGTCCCGCATCTGGCCCGTTCCTTCCTGTATCTGGCCCGTCCCGTCCTGTCTCTGGCCCATCCCGTCTTGAATCTGGCCCGTCCCGCATCTGGCCCGTTCCTTCCTGTATCTGGCCCGTCCCGTCCTGTCTCTGGCCTGACTGGTCCTGGCCTGCCTCTGGCCAGTCCTGTCCTGCTCTGGTCCGTCCCGTCCCTGGCCCGTCCTGTATCTGGACCGTCCTGTCCTGTATCTGGTCGCCCCGTCTCTGGCCCGTCCCGTCCTTTGTCAGGCACGTCCCGTCCGGTCCTGTCTCTGGCCTGTCCTGCATCTGGCCCATCCCGTCACGTATCTGGCCTGTCCCGTCCTGTATCTGGCCCATCCCATTAAAGGTAGTATTATCAAATCCTCCACAAATTTACACCTCCAGGAAATTTAACCTGGGGTGTGTTTTAAATTAAGGTGAGTTCAATAGTTAGAAAAATATGATACTTTCCATAAATTATTAGCAAAATGTTTAAATGACACCTATCAAAAAACAGCCTCCTCCATATCCCCTCAAGCTGTCCTATCCATCACCAAGATAGGTGCATTTTCTGCCATTTAGGTAGAAGTAATCTTCAAACAATTTGCTTCTAATTTAGATAAAGTAATAGGAAGGTATATCATGCAAACTCTACATGTGATGTTTGCCTATTAAACAATAATTGTAATATTTATTTGCAAAACTTCCATTTTCTCTACACCTGACCTACACTACTTAATTGTAACATCCCTGGCGGCGTGCTGGCATGGCTTCCCATCTCACACCATGCAAGACCGCCGACTTACCCACCAATGCAGGCTGCGCACTATGTTCCTATGCTGGCTGTGTGCATTCCTAATGTGTCCCCAGTCCTGTATCTGACCCGTCCCGTCTCTGGCCCATCCCAGCCTGTCCCTGGCCCATCCCATCCTGTCTATGGCCCGTCCTCTAATGTCTAACCCGCCCCTTCCTGTATCTGGTCCGTCCAGTCCATATCTGACCCGTTTAGTCCCGTTTCTGACCATCCTGTCCCGTATCGGGCTTTCCCTTATCTAGCCCATCTCATCCCGTATCTGGCCCATCCCGTCCAGTATCTGGCCCGTTCCATATCTGGCCAGTCCCGTATCTAGCACGTCCTATCCCTGGCCCAGCCTGTCCCGTATCTGGCCCGTCCTGTATCTGGTCGCTCCGTCTCTGGCCCGTCCCGACCTTTTTCAAGCACGGCCCGTCCGGTCCTGTCTCTGGCCTCTCCTGTATCTGGCTCATTCCGTCACGTATCTGGCCTGTCTCGTCCTGTATCTGGCCCATCCCACTAAAGGTAGTATTATCAAATCCTCCACAAATTTACACCTCCAGCAAATTTAACCTGGGGTGTGTTTTAAATTAAGGTGAGTTCAATAGTTAGAATAATATGATACTTTCCATAAATTATTAGCAAAATGTTTAAATGACACCTATCAAAAATCAGCCTCCTCCATATCCCCTCAAGCTGTCCTATCCATCACCAAGATAGGTGCATTTTCTGCCATTTAGGCAGAAGTAATCTTCAATTTGCTTCTAATTTAGATAAAGTACTAGGAAGGTATATCATGCAAACTCTACATGTGATGTTTGCCTATTAAATAATAGTTGTAATATTTATTTGCAAAACTTCCATTTTCTCAGCACCTGACCTACACTACTTAATTGTAACATCCCTGGCGGCAAGCTGGCATGGCTTCCAATCTCACACCATGCAAGACCGTCGACTTACCCACCAATGCAGGCTGCGCACTATGTTCCTATGCTGGCTGTGTACATGTGTCTTGGCTGCTTGTTGAGGGCGGAAGCGGCAGCACTTCCTGATTCTTAAAGGAACAGTGCACGCATTCCTAATGTGTCCCCAGTCCTGTATCTGATCCATCCCGTCTCTGGCCCGTCCCGTCTCTGGCCGTCCCGTTTTGTCTCTGGCCCGTCCCAGCCTGTCCCTGGCCCCTCCCATCCTGTCTATGGCCCGTCCTGTAATGTCTAACCCGCCCCGTCCCGTATCTGGTCCGTCCAGTCCCATATCTGACCCGTTTGGTCCCGTATCTGACCATCCCGTCCCGTATCTGGGTATCCCTTATCTGGCCCATCTCATCACGTATCTGGCCCGCCTCATCCTTTCCCGTCTCTGGCACTTCCTGTCCCGTATCTGACCCAACCAGTCCCTATCTGGCCCGTCCCGTATGTGGCAGGCCCATTCAGTATCTGGCCCGTCCCGTATCTGGCCATCTCGTATCTGGCCCATCCCATCCTGTCCATGGCTCATCCCATATCTAGCATGTCCTATCCCATATCTGGCCCGTCCCGTATCTGGCCCATGTCGTCCTGTATCTGGCCCGTCCCATATTTTGCCCGTACCGTCCTGTATCTGGCCTGTCCCGTACTGTATCTGGGCCATCCCGTCCAGTCTCTGGCCTGTCTTTTCCTGTATCTGGACCGTCCCGTCCGGTCTCTGGCCTGTCCGATAAAGTATAGCTTGTCCCGTCCTGTTTCTGGCCCGTCCCGTCCTGTCTCTGACTCATCCTGTCCTGTTTCTGGCCCGTCCCGTCCTATCTCTGGCTCGTCCCGTCCTGTATCTGGCCCGTCCCATCTCGTATCTGGCCCGTCCCGCATCTGGCCTGTCCTGTCCTGTATCTGGCCTGTCCCTTCCTGTATCTGGCCAGTCCCTTCCCATCTCGTCCTGTCTCTGGCCTGCCCCGTCCTGTCTATGGTATGGCCCGTCCGATGCTATCTCTGGCCTGTCCAATCCTGTCTCTTGCCCGTCCCATCTCTGTTACGTCCCGTCCTGTATTTGGCCTGTCTCGTCCTGTCTCTGGCCCGACCTGTCCTGTCCTGCCTTTGGCCAGTCCCGTTCTGCTCTGGCCCGTCCCGTCCCTGGACCGTCCTGTATCTGGACCGTCCCATCCTGTATCTGGTCGCCCCGTCTCTAGCCCGTCCCGTCCTGTCTCTGGCACGCCTCGGTCCGTGCTATCTCCGGCCAGTCTCATCCTGTATTTGGTCCGTCCCGTCCTGTCTATAACCCGTCTCGTCCTGTCTCTGGCGTGTCCCGTCCGGTCCTGTCTCTGGCCCGTCCTGTATCTGGCCCGTCCTGTGTCTGGCTCATCCCGTATCTTTCCTGTCCCGTCCTGTATCTGGCCCATCCCATTAAAGGTAGTATTATCAAATCCTCCACAAATTTACACCTCCAGGAAATTTAACCTGGGGTGTGTTTTAAATTAAGGTGAGTTCAACAGTTAGAAAAATATGATTCTTTCCATAAATTATTAGCAAAATGTTTAAATTACACCTATCAAAAACAGCCTCCTCCATATCCCCTCAAGCTGTCCTATCCATCACCAAGATAGGTGCATTTTCTGCCATTTAGGTAGAAGTAATCTTCAAACAATTTGCTTCTAATTTAGATAAAGTACCAGGAAAGTATATCATGCAAACACTACATGTGATGTTTGCCTATTAAATAATACTTGTAATATTTATTTGCAAAACTTCCATTTTCTCTACGCCTGACCTACACTACTTAATTGTAACATCCATGGCGGCATGCTGGCATGGCTTCCCATCTCACACCATGCAAGACCGCCGACTTACCCATCAATGCAGGCTGCGCACTATGTTCCTATGCTGTCTGTGTGCATGTGTCTTGGTTGCTTGTTGAGGGCGGTAGCAGCAGCACTTCCTGATTCTTAAAGGATCAGTGCACGCATTCCTAATGTGTCCCCAGTCCTGTATCTGACCCGTCCCATCTCTAACCCGTCCCGTCTCTGGCCCGTCACATCCTGTCTCTGGCCAGTCTCAGCCTGTCCCTGACCCCTCCCATTCTGTCTATGTCCTGTCCTGTAATGTCTAACCCGCCCCGTCCCGTATCTGGTCCGTCCAGTCCCATATCTGACCCGTTTAGTCCCGTATCTGACCATCCCGTCCCGTATCTGGCTGTCCCTTATCTGGCCCATCTCATCCCGTATCTGGCCCGCCTCGTCCCTTCCCGTCTCTGGCACGTCCTGTCCTGTATGTGACCCAACAAGTCCCTATCTGGCCCGTCCCGTATGTGTCCATGCCCATTCAGTATGTGGCCCGTCCCGTATCTGGCCATTTCGAATCTGGCCCATTCCATCCTGTCCATGGTTCATCCCATTTCTAGCCTGTCCTGTCCCATATCTGGCCCGTCCCGTATCTGGCCCATGTCGTCCTGTATCTGGTCCGTCTCATTTTTGGCCCGGACCGTCCTGTATGTGGCCTGTCCCGTACTGTATCTGGGCCATCCTGTCCTGTCTCTGGCCCGTCTTATCCTGTATCTGGACCGTCCCGTCCGGTCTCTGGACGGTCCCATAATGTATAGCTTGTCCAGTCCTTTTTCTGGCCCGTCCCGTCCTGTCACTGGCTAGTCCTGTCCTGTATCTGGCACATCCTGTACCGTGTCTGGCCCGTCCCATCCTGTCTATTTCCCTTCCCATAATGTATAGCTCGTGAAGTCCTGTTTCTGGCCCGTCCCGTCCTATCTCTGGCTCGTCCCGTCCTGTATCTGGCCCGTCCCATCTCGTATCTGGCCCGTCCCGCATCTGGCCTGTCCTGTCCCATATCTGGCCTGTCCCTTCCCATCTCGTCCTGTCTCTGGCCCGTCCCGTCCTGTCTCTGGCCTGTCCCGTCATGTCTCTGGCCCGTTCGGTGCTATCTCTGGCCTGTCCAATCCTGTCTCTTGCCCATCCCATCTCTTGTCCATCCCGTCCTCTCTTTGGCCCGTCCCGTCCTCTCTCTTGCCTGTCCCGTCCTGTCTCTGGCCTGATCGGTCCTGTCCTGCCTCTGACCAGTCCCGTCCTGCTCTGGCCCGTCCTGTCCCTGGACTGTCCTGTATCTGGACCGTCCCGTCCACTATCTGTCGCCCCGTCTCTAGCCCGTCCCGTCCTGTCTCTGGTACGCCTCGGTCCGTCCTATCTCCAGCCAGTCTCATCCTGTCTTTGGCCTGTCCAGTCCTGTCTCTGGCCCGTCTCGTCATGTCTCTGGCGTGATCCGTCCGGTCCTGTCTCTGGCCCGTCCTGTATCTGGCCCATTCCGTATCTGGCCCGTCCCGTCCTGTATCTGGCCCATCCCATTAAAGGTAGTATTATCAAATCCTCCACAAATTTACACATAAAGGAACTTTAATCTGGGGTGTGTTATAAATTAAGGTGAGTTCAATAGTTAGAAAAATATGATACTTTCCATAAATTATTAGCAAAATGTTTAAATGACACCTATCAAAAAAACAACCTCCTCCATATCCCCTCAAGCTGTCCTATCCATCACCAAGATAGGTGCATTTTCTGCCATTTAGGTAGAAGTAATCTTCAATTTGCTTCTAATTTAGATAAAGTACTAGGAAGGTATATCACGCAAACTCTACATGTGATGTTTGCCTATTAAACAATAGTTGTAATATTTATTTGAAAAACTTCCATTTTCTCTACGCCTGACCTACACTACTTAATTGTAACATCTATGGTGGCGTGCTGGCATGGCTTCCCATCTCACACCATGCAAGACCGCCGACATACCCACCAAAGCAGGCTGCACACTATTTGGCCTGTACCGTCCTGTATGTGGCCTGTCCCGTACTGTATCTGGGCCATCCCGTCCTGTCTTTGGCCCGTCTTTTCCTGTATCTGTCCCGTTCCGTCTTATCTCTGGCCCGTCCAGTCCTGTCTATGGCCCGTCCCATAATGTATAGCTTGTCCCGAACTGTTTCTGGCCCATCCCGTACTTTCTCTGGCTCGTCCTGTCCTGTATCTGGCCCGTCACGTACCCTCTCTGGTCCGTCCCGTCCTGTCTATTTCCCGTCCCATAATGTATACCTCGCCCCGTCCTATTTCTGGCCCGTCCCATCCTATCTCTGCGTCGTCCCGTCATATATCTGGCCCGTCCCGTCTCGTATCTGGCCCGTTCCGCATCTGGCCTGTCCTTTCGCGTATCTGGACTGTCCCTTCCTGTATCTGGCCAGTCCCTTCCCATGTCGTCCTGTCTCTGGCCTGTCCCGTCCTGTCTCTGGCCGGTCCGTCGCTATCTCTGGCCTGTCCAATCCAGTCTCTTGCCCGTCCCTTCTCTGGCCCGTCCCGTCCAGTCTTTGGCCCGTCCCGTCCCGTCGCTGGCCCATCCCTTCCTGTGTTTGGCCCAGTTCTGGCCCGTCTCGTCCCGTATTTGGTCCGCCCTGCATCTGGCCCATCCCGTCCAGTATCTGGCCCGTTCCATATCTGGCCAGTCCCGTATCTGGCACGTCCTGTCCCTGCCCGGCCTGTCCCGTATCAAGCCCGTCCTGTATCTGGCCTGTCCCGTATCTGGCCCATCCCGCATCTGACCCGTCCCGTATCTGGCCCGTCCCGTCCCGTATCTGGTCCGTACCGTCCTAAATCTGGCCTGTCCTGTCATGTATCTGGGCTGTCCCATATCTGGCCCATACCGTCCCATATCTGGCTCGTCACGTTTCTAGCCCTTCCCGTCATGTATCTGACCCGTCCCATCCTGTCTCTGGCCCGAACCGTCCTGTCTATGGCCTGTCCCTTAATGTCTCTAGCACATTCCGTCCTGTTTCTGGCCCATCCCATCCTGTATCTGGTCGGTCGGTCCCGTCCTGTATCTGGCCCGGCCCGTCCTGAATCTGGCCCGTCCCGTATCAGACCCATCCCGTCCTGTATCTGGCCCATCTCATTAAAGGTAGTATTATCAAATCCTCCACAAATTTACACCTCCAGGAACTTTAACCTGGGGTGTGTTTTAAATTAAGGTGAGTTTAATAGTTAGAAAAATATGATACTTTCCATAAATTATTAGCAAAATGTTTAAATGACACCTATCAAAAAACAGCCTCCTCCATATCCCCTCAAGCTGTCCTATCCATCACCAAGATAGGTGCATTTTCTGCCATTTAGGTAGAAGTAATCTTCAAACAATTTGCTTCTAATTTAGATAAAGTACTAGGAAGGTATATCATGCAAACTTCTACATGTGATGTTTGCCTATTAAACAATAGTTGTAATATTTATTTGAAAAACTTCCATTTTCTCTACGCCTGACCTACACTACTTAATTGTAACATCCATGGCGGCGTGCTGGCATGGCTTCCCATCTCACACCATGCAAGACCGCCGACTTACCCACCAATGCAGGCTGCGCACTATGTTCCTATGCGGGCTGTGTGCATGTGTCTTGGCTGCTTTTTGAGGGCGGTAGCGGCAGCACTTCCTGATTCTTATAGGAACAGTGCACGCATTCCTTTTGTATCCCCAGTCCTGTATCTGACCCGTCCCGTGTCTGGCCTGTCTGGTCCTGTCTCTGGCCCGTCCCAGCCTGTCCATGGCCCCACCCATCCTGTCTATGACCCGTTCTGTAATGTCTAACCCGCCCCGTCCCGTATCTGGTCCGTCCAGTCGCATATCTGACCCGTTTAGTCCCGTATCTGACCATCCCGTCCCGTATCTGGCTTTCCCTTATCTAGCCCATCTCATCCCGTATCTGGCCCGCATCGTCCCTTCCCATCTGTGGCACGTCCTATCCCGTATCTGACCATACCAGTCCCTATCTGGCCCGTCCCGTATGTGGCCAGGCCCATTCAGTATCTGTCCCGTCCCGTATCTGGCCATCTCGTATCATCCCCATCCCATCCTGTCCATGGCTCATCCCATATCTAGCCTCTCCTGTCCCATATCTGGCTCGTCCTGTATCTGGCCCATGTCGTCCTGTATCTGGCCCGTCCCATATTTGGCCCGTACCGCCCTGTATCTGGCCTGTCCCGTAGTGTATCTGGGCCATCCTGTCCTGTCTCTGGCCCGTCTTTTCCTATATCTGGACCATCTGGTCTCTGTCCCGTCCCATAATGCATAGCTTGTCCCGTCCTGTTTCTGGCCCGTCCCGTCCGGTCTCTGGCTCGTCCTGTCCTGTATCTGGCACGTCCCGTACCGTCTCTGGCCCGTCCCATCCTGTCTATTTCCCGTCCCATAATGTATAGCTCGTCCAGTCCTGTTTCTGGCCCGTCCCGTCCTATCTCCGGCTCGTCCCGTCTTGTATCTGGCCCGTCCCATCTCGTATCTGGCCCGTCCCGCATCTGGCCTGTCTTGTCCCTTATCTGGCCAGTCCCTTCCTGTATCTGGCCAGTACCTTCCCATCTCATCCTGTCTCTGGCCCGTCCGATCCTGTCTCTTGCCCGTCCCATTTCTGGTCCGTCCCGTCCTGTCTTTGGCCCTTACCGTCCTGTCTCTGGCCCGTCTGGTCCTCTCTTTGGCCCGTCCCGTCCTCTCTCTTGCCCGTCCCGTCCTGTCTCTGGCTCGACCGATCCTGTCCTGCCTCAGGCCAGTCCCATCCTGCTCTGGCCAGTCCCGTCCTTGGACGGTCCTGTATCTGGACCGCCCCGTCCTGTATCTGGTCGCCCAGTCTCTAGCACGTCCCGTCCTGTCTCTGGCATGCCTCGCTCCGTCCTATCTTCGGCCAGTCTCATCCTGTATCTGGTCGCCCCGTCTCTGGCCCGTCCCGTCCTTTTTCAGGCACGGCCCGTCCGGTCCTATCTTTGGCCTGTCCTGTATCTGGCCCATTCCGTCACGTATCTGGCCTGTCTCGTCCTGTATCTGGCCCATCCCACTAAAGGTAGTATTATCAAATCCTCCACAAATTTACAACTCCAGGAAATTTAACCTGGGGTGTGTTTTAAATTAAGGTGAGTTCAATAGTTAGAATAATATGATACTTTCCATAAATTATGAGCAAAATGTTTAAATGACACCTATCAAAAAACAGCCTCCTCCATATCCCCTCAAGCTGTCCTATCCATCACCAAGATAGGTGCATTTTCTGCCATTTAGGTAGAAGTAATCTTCAATTTGCCTCTAATTTAGATAAAGTACTAGGAAGGTATATCATGCAAACTTTACATGTGATGTTTGCCTATTAAATAATAGTTGTAATATTTATTTGCAAAACTTCCATTTTCTCTACACCAGACCTACACTACTTAATTGTAACATCACTGGCGGCAAGCTGGCATGGCTTCCAATCTCACACCATGCAAGACCGTCGACGTACCCACCAATGCAGGCTGAACACTATGTTCCTATGCTGGCTGTGTACATGTGTCTTGGCTGCTTGTTGAGGGCGGCAGCGGCAGCACTTCCTGATTCTTAAAGGAACAGTGCACGCATTCCTAATGTGTCCCCAGTCCTGTATCTGACCCATCCCGCCTCTGGCCCATCCCGTCTCTGGCCCGTCCCGTCCTGTCTCTGGCCTGTCCCAGCCTATCTCTGGCCCGTCCCGTCCTCTCTTTGGCCCGTCCCGTCCTCTCTCTTGCCCGTCCCGTCCTGTCTCTGGCCCGACTGGTCCTGTCCTGCCTCAGGCGAGTCCCATCCTGCTCTGGCCAGTCCCGACCGATGCTATCTCTGGCCTGTCCAATCCTGTCTCTTGCCCGTCCCATCTCTGGTCCGTCCCGTCCTGTCTTTGGCCCTTCCCGTCCTATCTCTGGCCCGTCCCGTCCTCTCTTTGGCCCGTCCCGTCCTCTCTCTTGCCCGTCCCGTCCTGTCTCTGGCCCGACCGGTCCTGTCCTGCCTCAGGCCAGTCTCATCCTGCTCTGGCCAGTCCCGTCCCTGGACCGTCCTGTATCTGGACCGCCCCGTCCTGTATCTGGTCGCCCCGTCTCTAGCAGGTCCCGTCCTGTCTCTGGCACGCCTCGGTCCGTCCTATCTTCGGCCAGTCTCATCCTGTCTTTGGCCCGTCCCGTCCCGTCTGTCTCTGGCAAGTCCGGTCCTGTCTCTGGCCCGTCCCGTATCTGGCCCATCCAGTATCTGGCCTGTCCCGTCCTGTATCTGGCCCGTCCCGTCATGTATCTGGGCTGTCCCATAGCTGGCCCATACCATCCCATATCTGGCTCGTCACGTTTCTGGCCCATCCCGTCATGTATCTGGCCCGTCCCATCCTGTCTATGGCCCGATTTGTCCTGTCTATGGCCTGTCCCGTAATGTCTCTAGCACATTTCGTCCTGTCTCTGGCCCATCCCGTCCTGTATCTGGTCGGTCTCGTCCTGTATCTGGCCCGTCCCATCCTGAATCTGGCCCGTCCTGTCTATGGCCCGTCCGATAATGTATAGCTTGTCCCGTCCTGTTTCTGGCCAGTCCCGTACTATCTCTGTCTCGTCTTGTCCTGTATCTGGCCCGTCCCGTCCATTTCCCGTCCCATAATGTATAGCTCGTCCCGTCCTGTTTCTGGCCCGTCCCATCCTATCTCTGCCTTGTCCCGTCCTATATCTGGCGCGTCCCGTCTCGTATCTGGCCCGTCCCGCATCTGGCCTGTCCTGTCCCGTATCTGGCCTGTCCCTTCCTGTATCTGGCCAGTCCCTTCCCATCTCGTCCTGTCGCTGGCCTGTTCCGTCCTGTCTCTGGCCCGTCTGGTGCTATCTCTGGCCTGTCCAATCCTGTCTCTTGCCGGTCCCGTCTCTGGCCCATCCCTTCCTGTCTCTGTCCCAGGTCTGGCCCGTCTCATCCCGTATCTGGCCCATCCCGTCCAGTATCTGACCCGTTCCATATCTGGCCAGTCTCGTATCTGGCACGTCCTGTCCCTGGCCCGGCCTGTCCCGTATCTGGCCCGTCCTGTATCTGGCCTGTCCAGTATCTGGCCCGTCCCGCATCTGACCCGTCCCGTATCTGGCCCGTCCCATCCCGTATCTGGGCCGTACCGTCCTGTATCTGGCCCATCCCGTCATGTATCTGGGCTGTCGCATATCTGGCCAATACCGTCCCATATCTGGCTCGTCACGTTTCTGGCCCATCCCGTCATGTATCTGGCCCATCCCATCCTGTCTCTGGCCCGACCCGTCCTGTCTATGGCCCATCCCGTAATGTCTCTAGCACAATCCGTCTTGTCTCTGGCCCATCCCGTCCTGCATCGGTTCGGTCCAGTCCTGTATCTGGCCCGTCCCGTCCTGAATCTAGCCCATCCCGTATCTGTCTCGTCCCTTCCTGTATCTGGCCCGTCCTATCCTGTCCTGTCTCTGGCCCATTCCGTCTTGAATCTGGCCCGTGCCGTATCTGGCCCGTCCCTTCCTGTATCTGGCCCGTCCCGTCCTTTCTCTGGCCTGACCGGTCCTGTCCTGACTCTGGCCAGTCCAGTGCTGCTCTGGTCCGTCCCTTCCCTGGCCCGTCCTGTATCTGGACCGTCCCATTCTGTATCTAGTCGCCCCGTCCCGTATCTGGTCTGTCCAGTCCCATATCTGACCCGTTTAGTGCCGTATCTGACCATCCCGTCCCGTATCTGGCTTTCCCTTATCTGGCCCATCTCATCCCGTATCTGGCCTGCCTTGCCCCTTCCCAACTCTGGCACGTCCTGTCCCGAGTCTGACCCAACCAGTCCCTATCTGGCCCGTCCCGTATGTGGCCAGGCCCATTCAGTATCTGGCCTGTCCCGTATCTGGCCATCTCGTATCTGGCCCATCCCATCCTGTCCATGGCTCATCCCATATCCAGCCTGTCCTGTCCCATATCTGGCCCGTCCTGTATCTTGCCCATGTTGTCCTGTATCTGGCCCGTCCTATATTTGGCCCGTACCGTCCTGTATCGGGCCTGTCCCGTACTGTATCTGGACAGTCCCGTCCGGTCTCTGGCCCATCCCATAATGTATAGCTTGTCCCGTCCTGTTTCTGGCCCGTCCCTTCCTGTATCTGGCCCGTCCCCTCCTCTTTTTGACCCGTCCCGTCCTCTATCTTGCCCGTCCCCTCCTGTCTCTGGCCCGACTGGTCCTGTCCTGTCTCTGACCAGTCTCGTCCTGCTCTGGCCCGTCCCGTCCCTGGACTGTACTGTATCTGGACCGTCCCGTCCTGTATCTGTCGCCCCGTCTCTAGCCCGTCCCGTCCTGTCTCTGGTACGCCTCAGTCCATAATATCTCCGGCCAGTCTCATCCTGTCTTTCGCCTGTCCCGTCCTGTCTCTGGCCCGTCTCGTCATGTCTGTGGCGTGTGCCGTCCGGTCCTGTCTCTGGCCTGTCCTGTATCTGGCCCATTCCGTATCTTGTCTGTCCCGTCCTGTATCTGGCCCACCCCATTAAAGGTAGTATTATCAAATCCTCCACAAATTTACACATAAAGGAACTTTAGCCTGGGTTGTGTTTTAAATTAAGGTGAGTTCAATAGTTAGAAAAATATGATACTTTCCATAAATTATTAGCAAAATGTTTAAATGACACCTATCAAAAAAACAGCCTCCTCCATATCCCCTCAAGCTGTCCTATCCATCACCAAGATAGGTGCATTTTCTGCCATTTAGGTAGAAGTAATCTTCAAACAATTTGCTTCTAATTTAGATAAAGTACTAGGAAGGTATATCATGCAAACTCTACATGTGATGTTTGCCTATTAAACAATAGTTGTAATATTTATTTGCAAAACTTCCATTTTCTGTACACCTGACCTACACTACTTAATTGTAACATCCCTGGTGGCGTGCTGGCATGGCTTCCCATCTCACACCATGCAAGACCGCCGACTTACCCACCAATGCAGGCTGCGCACTATGTTCCTATGTGGGCTGTGTGCATGTGTCTTGGCTGCTTTTTGAGGGCGGCAGCGGCAGCACTTCCTGATTCTTAAAGGAACAGTGCACGCATTCCTTTTGTATCCCCAGTCCTGTATCTGACCCGTCCCGTGTCTGGCCTGTGAGGTCCTGTCTCTGGCCCGTCCCAGCCTGTCCCTGGCCCCATCCATCCTGTCTATGACCCGTTATGTAATGTCTAACCCGCCCCGTCCTGTATCTGGTCCGTCCAGTCGCATATCTGACCCGTTTAGTCCCGTATCTGACCATCCCGTCCCGTATCTGGCTTTCCCTTATCTAGCCCATCTCATCCCGTATCTGGCCCGCATCGTCCCTTCCCATCTGTGGCAGGTCCTGTCCTGTATCTGACCATACCAGTCCCTATCTGGCCCGTCCCGTATGTGGCCAGGCCCTTTGAGTATCTGGCCCGTCCCGTATCTGGCCATCTCGTATCAGCCCCATCCCATCCTGTCCATGGCTCATCCCATATCTAGCCTCTCCTGTCCCATATCTGGCTCGTCCCGTATCTGGCCCATGTCGTCCTGTATCTGGCCCGTCCCATATTTGGCCCGTACCGTCCTGTATCTGGCCTGTCCCGTAGTGTATCTGGGCCATCCTGTCCTGTCTCTGGCCCGTCTTTTCCTGTATCTGGACCGTCTGGTCTCTGTCCCGTCCCATAATGTATAGCTTGTCCCGTCCTGTTTCTGGCCCGTCCCGTCCGGTCTCTGGCTCGTCCTGTCCTGTATCTGGCACGTCCCGTACCGTCTCTGGCCTGTCCCATCCTGTCTATTTCCCGTCCCATAATGTATATGACGCGCCCCCTGGGACATATTCCTTTTTGAGGGGAATACCCGGCACCGGATCAGATGGGGTGTTGTAGTCTCCGAGCGGCTGTGACCCGGTCCCGTGCCCAGGGCGTCAAGCTATGTGTTATGTGGCAGTCCTTACTGATGTTATTAGAGTTCTTTTTGTGTCGACTACGCCACCCGTTGTAATGCGGTCACTGTGGCCGCCGCTGCAGCAGGGTCCGCTGAGGCTGATGGTGGATGTGCAGCTTGGTGGGATAACCCCCAACGGGAGGGGTATAGCCTCAGAGGGGACAGGCGCAGAGGATGGGGGTTGTGGTGGTGCAGCATAGATGATAAAGGAAGACAGAGTCGGGTTGTGCAGTTAAGGGTTTTACTCACTGCTGATGTTCCTGGTCACTCTAGCTCCAAGTGACCACCCGAGCCGTGCTGCGTCCACCAGGTCCTGGATCCGGCCAACCCCCAAACAAGTCCGGAGCGTGGCCCTGAGCTCCCCCTCTGTCCTTTCTTCAGCCGTCCCCACCAGTAATTCACCTAAGTCCAGCTCCCTCGGGCCTTCTGTTGGGCAACCTTTGGCCTTAGGTTCCCTGACCCTTCCTGTGGTGTGCCTTCAGGGTGAATGTAGTGGGTGACCGTGACAGACACTGCCCACGGTCTCCGGTCTCTGGCTGGGGAATGTCTTTACCCCCACCAGCTTGGGTTCCGGTACCCTCTTGCTGACTCCTCACCCGGTGCTCTAATTTGGGTTCTTGGGTCCCTTCTTTGTCTCCCTCTGGGTCTTTCTTCACTCCACTCTCTCTCTTCAGGGCCTCTCTTTCTTTCAGCTGCTCCTCTGCCAGCTTCCGCTCCTCCTCTCCTGCTGACTTGTCCTCTGCACTGACTGACTCTCTGCGTCTGACAGGCTCCTCTGCGTCTGACCCTGATCCTAGTTGGTGCCCTCCTTATATATCCCTCTATGTGTGAGCTCAGGTGACCAGCACCCAATGAGCTCCTATCACTACCCAGACTGCTCCCCCTATCTGCCCCTACACTACATGGGATGTTCCTCCCCCCTCCCACTCCAGCCAGGAACAGGCTCGGTCGCACCTGCACATTTCTAAGTGGGAGTGCCGTCGGCCTGCTCCCCGGAAATGGGATGTATGTAGTGCATGCAGTCTATCTGAGCTCAGTTCCACACTCCATCCTTACCCGGGAGTGGAATATCACACCTCTGGCTGAGGTGCAATACCCCTGTAGCAGCCGGATCCTCAGGGTGCTACATTCCCCCCTGGCAAATCACAGCACGTCCTCGGGCTGTAAAGACATAAAACACCATAACATACAAAATTTTTTTTTTTTTTTCATATAAACATATAAAACATATAAAACATTATATAAAACAGTAGATATATTTATATAAATAACATTCTCGTCGTCTCTTTCCTTCTTCCTCCTCTGGTCACCGTGCAACTCGTGACCAGGTAAAGTGCGACCGAAAAGCAGTTTCTCATAAAACCAGTAGGGGGCGCCTTAGAAAGCGCAACTATGTACAGGGAAATTTTGGCCGTTCTCAGTCCCCGGCCAGGTAAAGGGAAAGGGATGGCTGCTCACAGTCCTCAGCCTGGTATGGAAGGGGTCACACAGGTAAACAGTTCACTGGTCCCAACGGGGACTAAACTTTAAAGCAGCCACGGTTACTTGGGTACCCCGACAGGTAACTATATACAGTCCTTTGTACTATTTCAGTCATAGTACCTTCTAGCCTTGAACCCGTCCGGGTCTTCTGGCTCCTCCTCCCTACACCGCAACTCCTCCTCCGTCAGGCGGTGCACGTGGAGGGCATAAGGTCCCTTGGCACACTTGTGCCGGGTGAACGTTACCTCGTCACCGACGTAGAGGTCACGGCCTTTGTGACCCTCTGGCAGGTGAGACTCGACATCCCGTCGGGTAACGAAGACGTCACCCATGGTGTTCCGGTCCTTTATGAAGCCCCACCCATGCTGCGCATTAAACTTTATTACCGTCCCGATGGTACGGGGACGATCTGCTGCATAGGGGTCCCTTCTGGTCCGACTCTTTTGCTCCGCGCTGCGGGTCTGGGCCCATTGCTCTCTGGCCCGCCTCTCCTCCCGCTCTCTCTTGAACTCTGCCAGCTGTTGACGGCAACACTCGGTACGCTCTGCTGCAGCTGCCCGAGTCTCTCCGGTGAACCCCATCAAATCTTCTCCCGTGGGGTCCCACACGAACTGGGCTTCCTCGAGTGGAGGCGAGACCCGAGTCACGGGCTTTGGAGCCGGGATCAGGGGCTCACACAGGGGACCTAACTTCTTTTGTCGCTCCAGTTCCAAGAATTCTTTGGGCCAGATGAAAGGCCGCCCGTCCGGCCACGTTAGCTGGCTGAAGGGGTCCTCTCCCAGATATGGCACCCTTGATGTTGCGGGTGCGGGCGCGATGGTGGGGGCACCCAGGTTGCCCAGGCCTTGCGGCCAGGCCGGGGGCATCTGGAAGGTAAATGGAACTGTTAGGACGGCGGCGCCCTGGGCTACCTGGCCTTGCGACCAGGCCGGAGGCTCCGCGGAGGTAGATGGCTCTGCTGGGGATGCGGCGCCCGGAAACGCTAGGCCCTGCGACCAGGCCGGAGGCTCCTCCTTCTTCGCCACGCTCCGGGTCACGACGCGTGACGTCACCGGGGTCGCGACGGCGGCTTCCGGTCGGGGCCTGGTCGGTGGCGGTGTCATGGCGGTCTCGGGTACGGCCGGGGGACCTTCGGGCTCTGCGACGGGGAGCTGGGGCAGGTAGGCGGTCTTCCGGTATGGGGTATAGGCGTCCCCCTTACCTGCTGCCATGCGTCTCGCTCCCTCTTCTGCGCCGTCTCCGGCCTTGGGTCCTCCCGCGTCATCCGCAGAGGTAGTCGGTGTCTTCTTCCAAGGGAGCGGGTTCCGTGGACGGATTCCAGCTTGCTGGGCCATCTCCCGGCCCCACTCCGCCAGGATCTCCCTCTGCACTCGGGCCATCCTTCCCGCGAGGCCCTCCAGGGCACTCCGCGCGCACTCCCGGTCTCGGGGAAGCTGCGCCAGGATCTCCGCTAAGCCTAGCGGGGTTGTTGACTCCAGCAGGCTCCTGACCATCGGGTCGGTGCTGCTCTGCTCTCCTCCTTCTTCTTCCAGCAGGCTCCTGGCCAGCGGGCCGGTGCTGCTCTGCTGCCGCTCCATTCCCGGGTCTACTCTTTCTCTTCTCGACTCCGGGTGCTCTCGCTCTGGACACCTTGCCTCCGGGTGCGCTCGTTCTAGACTGCTCCAAGCGACACCCATCTTTGCTCTTTTCTTTCGTCTCCCCCTACTTCGAGGGCGGTCCCGGGGCAACTCGGTGACTGTCAGCTCCAGGGGTAGTTCTTTCACGCTGACCGACACCTCCAGCATCACAGTCTCTGTTGGTGGGGGCGGTTTCCACTTTTGGCGCCATTTTCTGTCCCGGCCCACGATGGGAGGTGGCCTCTTGCCCTCCTTTGGCACGCCCATAATGGCGTCCGCTGCTCTTCCAAGGCGGGAAATCTGCGGTTTTGGCGGGAATCGCTTCCCAGTGGCGGGAAACTCTGCAGATGGCGGGAACAAGCTGGAAATGGCGGACAATCGGCGGGAAACGACTGGTGATGGAGTCCGATGGCGTGGACCCTCCGGAACCGGCAGGAGTCTTCTTTCTGAGGTAAACTTGCACTTTTCTTCAGGCACGCAGTACCCGGGTGTTGCGGGCACGTAATCCTGCCGACTACGCCAAAGTTGACGCGCCCCCTGGGACATATTCCTTTTTGAGGGGAATACCCGGCACCGGATCAGATGGGGTGTTGTAGTCTCCGAGCGGCTGTGACCCGGTCCCGTGCCCAGGGCGTCAAGCTATGTGTTATGTGGCAGTCCTTACTGATGTTATTAGAGTTCTTTTTGTGTCGACTACGCCACCCGTTGTAATGCGGTCACTGTGGCCGCCGCTGCAGCAGGGTCCGCTGAGGCTGATGGTGGATGTGCAGCTTGGTGGGATAACCCCCAACGGGAGGGGTATAGCCTCAGAGGGGACAGGCGCAGAGGATGGGGGTTGTGGTGGTGCAGCATAGATGATAAAGGAAGACAGAGTCGGGTTGTGCAGTTAAGGGTTTTACTCACTGCTGATGTTCCTGGTCACTCTAGCTCCAAGTGACCACCCGAGCCGTGCTGCGTCCACCAGGTCCTGGATCCGGCCAACCCCCAAACAAGTCCGGAGCGTGGCCCTGAGCTCCCCCTCTGTCCTTTCTTCAGCCGTCCCCACCAGTAATTCACCTAAGTCCAGCTCCCTCGGGCCTTCTGTTGGGCAACCTTTGGCCTTAGGTTCCCTGACCCTTCCTGTGGTGTGCCTTCAGGGTGAATGTAGTGGGTGACCGTGACAGACACTGCCCACGGTCTCCGGTCTCTGGCTGGGGAATGTCTTTACCCCCACCAGCTTGGGTTCCGGTACCCTCTTGCTGACTCCTCACCCGGTGCTCTAATTTGGGTTCTTGGGTCCCTTCTTTGTCTCCCTCTGGGTCTTTCTTCACTCCACTCTCTCTCTTCAGGGCCTCTCTTTCTTTCAGCTGCTCCTCTGCCAGCTTCCGCTCCTCCTCTCCTGCTGACTTGTCCTCTGCACTGACTGACTCTCTGCGTCTGACAGGCTCCTCTGCGTCTGACCCTGATCCTAGTTGGTGCCCTCCTTATATATCCCTCTATGTGTGAGCTCAGGTGACCAGCACCCAATGAGCTCCTATCACTACCCAGACTGCTCCCCCTATCTGCCCCTACACTACATGGGATGTTCCTCCCCCCTCCCACTCCAGCCAGGAACAGGCTCGGTCGCACCTGCACATTTCTAAGTGGGAGTGCCGTCGGCCTGCTCCCCGGAAATGGGATGTATGTAGTGCATGCAGTCTATCTGAGCTCAGTTCCACACTCCATCCTTACCCGGGAGTGGAATATCACACCTCTGGCTGAGGTGCAATACCCCTGTAGCAGCCGGATCCTCAGGGTGCTACATATAGCTCGTCCAGTCCTGTTTCTGGCCCGTCCCGTCCTATCTCCGGCTCGTCCCGTCTTGTATCTGGCCCGTCCCATCTCGTATCTGGCCCGTCCCGCATCTGGCCTGTCTTGTCCCTTATCTGGCCAGTCCCTTCCTGTATCTGGCCAGTACCTTCCCATCTCATCCTGTCTCTGGCCCGTCCGATCCTGTCTCAGGCCTGGTCAGTCCTGTCTCTGGCCCGACCGATGCTATCTCTGGCCTGTCCAATCGTGTCTCTTGCCCGTCCCATCTCTGGTCCGTCCCGTCCTGTCTTTGGCTCTTCCCGTCCTGTCTCTGGCCCATCCCGTCCTCTCTCTTGCCCGTTCCGTCCTGTCTCTGGCTCGACCGATCCTGTCCTGCCTCAGGCCAGTCCCATCCTGCTCTGGCCAGTCCAGGCCCTGGACGGTCCTGTATCTGGACCGCCCCGTCCTGTATCTGGTCGCCCCGTCTCTAGCACGTCCCGTCTTGTCTCTGGCATGCCTCGCTCCGTCCTATCTTCGGCCAGTCTCATCCTGTATCTGGTCGCCCCGTCTCTGGCCCGTCCCGTCCTTTTTCAGGCACGGCCCGTCCGGTCCTATCTTTGGCCTGTCCTGTATCTGGCCCATTCCGTCACGTATCTGGCCTGTCACGTCCTGTATCTGGCCCATCCCACTAAAGGTAGTATTATCAAATCCTCCACAAATTTACAACTCCAGGAAATTTAACCTGGGGTGTGTTTTAAATTAAGGTGAGTTCAATAGTTAGAATAATATGATACTTTCCATAAATTATTAGCAAAATGTTTAAATGACACCTATCAAAAAACAGCCTCCTCCATATCCCCTCAAGCTGTCCTATCCATCACCAAGATAGGTGCATTTTCTGCCATTTAGGCAGAAGTAATCTTCAATTTGCCTCTAATTTAGATAAAGTACTAGGAAGGTATATCATGCAAACTCTACATGTGATGTTTGCCTATTAAATAATAGTTGTAATATTTATTTGCAAAACTTCCATTTTCTCTACACCTGACCTACACTACTTAATTGTAACATCACTGGCGGCGTGCTGGCATGGCTTCCGATCTCACACCATGCAAGACCGCCGACTTACCCATCAATGCAGGCTACGCACTATGTTCCTATGCTGGCTGTGTACATGTGTCTTGGCTGCTTGTTGAGGGCGGCAGCGGCAGCACTTCCTGATTCTTAAAGGAACAGTGCACGCATTCCTAATGTGTCCCCAGTCCTGTATCTGACCCATCCCGTCTCTGGCCCGTCCCGTCTCTGGCCCGTCCCGTCCTGTCTCTGGCCTGTCCCAGCCTGTCTCTGGCCCGACCGGTGCTATCTCTGGCCTGTCCAATCCTGTCTCTTGCCCGTCCCATCTCTGGTCCGTCCCGTCCTGTCTTTGGCCCTTCCCGTCCTATCTCTGGCCCGTCCCGTCCTCTCTTTGGCCCGTCCCGTCCTCTCTCTTGCCCGTCCCGTCCTGTCTCTGGCCAGACCAGTCCTGTCCTGCCTCAGGCCAGTCCCATCCTGCTCTGGCCAGTCCCGTCCCTGGACCGTCCTGTATCTGGACCGCCCCGTCCTGTATCTGGTCGCCCCGTCTCTAGCAGGTCCCGTCCTGTCTCTGGCACGCCTCGGTCCGTCCTATCTTCGGCCAGTCTCATTCTGTCTTTGGCCCATCCCGTCCCGTCTGTCTCTGGCCCGTCCCGTATCTGGCCCATCCAGTATCTGGCCTGTCCCGTCCTGTGTCTGGCCCGTCCCGTCATGTATCTGGGCTGTCCCATAGCTGGCCCATACCATCCCATATCTGGCTCGTCACGTTTCTGGCCCATCCCGTCATGTATCTGGCCCGTCCCATCCTGTCTATGGCCCGATTTGTCCTGTCTATGGCCTGTCCCGTAATGTCTCTAGCACATTCCGTCCTGTCTCTGGCCCATCCCGTCCTGTATCTGGTCGGTCCCGTCCTGTATCTGGCCCGTCCCATCCTGAATCTGGCCCGTCCTGTCTATGGCCCGTCCGATAATGTATAGCTTGTCCCGTCCTGTTTCTGGCCAGTCCCGTACTATCTCTGGCTCGTCTTGTCCTGTATCTGGCCCGTCCCGTCCATTTCCCGTCCCATAATGTATAGCTCGTCCCGTCCTGTTTCTGGCCCGTCCCATCCTATCTCTGCCTTGTCCCGTCCTATATCTGGCGCGTCCCGTCTCGTATCTGGCCCGTCCCGCATCTGGCCTGTCCTGTCCCGTATCTGGCCTGTCCCTTCCTGTATCTGGCCAGTCCCTTCCCATCTCGTCCTGTCGCTGGCCTGTTCCGTCCTGTCTCTGGCCCGTCCGGTGCTATCTCTGGCCTGTCCAATCCTGTCTCTTGCCGGTCCCGTCTCTGGCCCATCCCTTCCTGTCTCTGGCCCAGGTCTGGCCCGTCTCATCCCGTATCTGGCCCATCCCGTCCAGTATCTGACCCGTTCCATATCTGGCCAGTCTCGTATCTGGCACGTCCTGTCCCTGGCCCGGCCTGTCCCGTATCTGGCCCGTCCTGTATCTGGCCTGTCCAGTATCTGGCCCGTCCCGCATCTGACCCGTCCCGTATCTGGCCCGTCCCATCCCGTATCTGGTCCGTACCGTCCTGTATCTGGCCCATCCCGTCATGTATCTGGGCTGTCGCATATCTGGCCAATACCGTCCCATATCTGGCTCGTCATGTTTCTGGCCCATCCCGTCCAGTCCCATATCTGACCCGTTTAGTGCCGTATCTGACCATCCCGTCCCGTATCTGGCTTTCCCTTATCTGGCCCATCTCATCCCGTATCTGGCCTGCCTTGCCCCTTCCCAACTCTGGCACGTCCTGTCCCGTGTCTGACCCAACCAGTCCCTATCTGGCCCGTCCCGTATGTGGCCAGGCCCATTCAGTATCTGGCCTGTCCCGTATCTGGCCATCTCGTATCTGGCCCATCCCATCCTGTCCATGGCTCATACCATATCCAGCCTGTCCTGTCCCATATCTGGCCCGTCCTGTATCTTGCCCATGTTGTCCTGTATCTGGCCCGTCCTATATTTGGCCCGTACCGTCCTGTATCGGGCCTGTCCCGTACTGTATCTGGACCGTCCCGTCCGGTCTCTGGCCCATCCCATAATGTACAGCTTGTCTCGTCCTGTTTCTGGCCCGTCCCTTCCTGTATCTGGCCCGTCCTCTCTTTGACCCGTCCCGTCCTCTATCTTGCCCGCCCCCTCCTGTCTCTGGCCTGTGAGGACATTATATTATATGTGGGTCTGTGGGGACATTATATTATATGTGGGTCTGTGAGGACATTATATTATATGTGGGTCTGTGAGGACATTATATTATATGTGGGTCTGTGAGGACATTATATTATATGTGGGTCTGTGGGGACATTATATTATATTTGGGTCTGTGGCAGGGGTGGGCAATTAATTTTGCCAGGGGGCCGCATGAGAAATTGGGATGGTTTTAGAGGGCCGGACTAATATAATTAACTCCGTTCTAGCAATACTGTATATATATGACGCGCCCCCTGGGCCAGTGTTGTTTGGGGGATACCCGGAGCCGGATCAGATGGGGGTTGTAGTCTCCGAGTGGCGGTGACCCGGTCCGTGCCCAGGGTGTCAAGCTCAGTGTGTGGCAGTCCTACAGATGTTACTGGATGTTCTTTAGTGTCGACTACGCCACCCGTTGATTTGCGGTCAATACGGCCGCCGCTGCAGCAGGGTCCGCTGAGGCTGGTGGTGTGTGTGCAGCTCTGGTAGTATAACCCCCAACGGGAGGGGTATAGCCTCAGGGGGTCAGGTGTAGAGGATGGTGGTTGTGGTGGTGCAGTGTGGACGGTAAGAAGACTCAGAGTCGGGCTGTGCAGTTCAGGGTCTTTACTTACTGCTGTTCTTGTGGTCACTCTGGCCTTGAGTGACCGCCCGAGCCGTGCTGCGTCCACCAGGTCCTGGACTCGGCCAACCCCCAAGTAATTCTGGAGCGTGGTCCTGAGCTCCCTTTCTGACGTTCCTTTCCTCTGGCCTACCCCACCAGGGATCCACCTATGTCCGGCTCCCTCGGGTCTCTTGTTGGGTAAAACCCTTGTCTCTGGGTTCCCTGACCCTATTCTCGGTTTGCCTTCCGGGTGGATTTAGTGGGGGATCGTGGCAAATCCTGCCCACGACCTCCGGTCTCTGGCTGAGGATTAGTGCCCTCCACCAGCTTGGGATCCGGTACCCTTGTGCCAACTCTTCACCCTCTGGTCTAATTTTGGGTTCTTGGAGTTCCTTCTTCTCCCCCTCTGGGTCCTTCTCTTCTCCTCTCTCTCTTCTTTCAGGACTGCCTGACCCTCTACAACAGACTGACTGAAAACTGTCTGCCTGTCTGACCCTGATCTAAGATGGTTCCCACCTTATATACTCCCTCTATGTGTGAGCTCAGGTGACCAGAACCCAATGAGCTCCTAGCATTACCCAGACTGCTCCCCCTATCTGCCCCTACACTACTGGGATGTTCCACCCCCCCTCCCACTCCAGCCAGGGACAGACACTGTCGTACCTGCACATTTCTCTAGTGGGAGTACCATCGGTCTGTCCCCCGGAAATGGGATGTGTGTAGTGCATGCAGCCTACTGAGCTCAGTTCCACACTCCATC
This sequence comes from Phyllobates terribilis, assembly GCF_046119375.1. Lineage (NCBI taxonomy): Eukaryota > Metazoa > Chordata > Amphibia > Anura > Dendrobatidae > Phyllobates > Phyllobates terribilis. The sequence continues at coordinate 452,455 of NW_027363217.1, read as the reverse complement.
CTTACCCGGGAGTGGAATATCACACCTCTGGCTTGAGGTGCAATACCCCTGTAGCAGCCGAGTCCTCAGGGTGCTACATATACATATGCTATCTTTTCATAAACAAACAGTATGTTAAACAATGCAAAGATTTAAAATACAATGAAAATACGGAGGACCTAATTACATCATTATTTAATGATAAGATGTTGAACTGCAACCAGCTTGTGATTGTTCACTTTAGAAAATTATATTATATGTGGGTCTGTGGGGACATTATATTATATGTGGGTCTGTGGGAACATTATATTATATGTGGGTCTTTGGTGACATTATATTATATGTGGGTCTGTGGGGACATTATATTTATATGTGGGTCTGTGGGGACATTATATTATATGTGGGTCTGTGGTAACATATTATATGTGGGTCTGTGAGGACATTAAATTATATGTGGGTCTGTGAGGACATTATATTATATGTGGGTCTGTGAGGATATTATATTATATGTGGATCTGTGAGGACATTATATTATATGTGGGTCTGTGAGGACATTATATTATATGTGGGTCTGTGGGGACATTATATTATATGTGGGTCTGTGGTAACATTATATTATATGTGGGTCTGTGAGGACATTATATTATATGTGGGTCTGTGGTAACATTATATTATATGTGGGTCTGTGGGGACATTATATATGTGGGTCTGTGAGGACATTATATTATATGTGGGTCTGTGTGGACATTATATTATATGTGGGTCTGTGAGGACATTATATTATATGTGGGTCTGTGGGGACATTATATTATATGTGGGTCTGTGAGGACATTATATTATATGTGGGTCTGTGGGGACATTATATTATATGTGGGTCTGTGGTAACATATTATATGTGGGTCTGTGGGGACATTATATTATATGTGGGTCTGTGGGGACATTATATTATATGTGGGTCTGTGGGAACATTATATTATATGTGGGTCTTTGGTGACATTATATTATATGTGCGTCTGTGGGGACATTATATTATATGTGGGTCTGTGGTAACATTATATTATGTATGGGTCTGTGTGGTCATTATATTATATGTGGGTCTGGGGTAACATTATATTATATGTGGGTCTGTGGGAACATTATATTATATGTGGGTCTGTGGTAACATTATATTATATGTGGGTCTGTGGTAACATTATAATATATGTGGGTCTGTAGGGTGATTATATTATATGTGGGTCTGTGGTAACATTATATTATATGTGGGTCTGTGGGAACATTATATTATATGTGGGTCTGTGGGAACATTATATTATATGTGGGTCTTTGGTGCCATTATATTATATGTGGGTCTGTGGGGTCAATATATTATATGTGGGTCTGTGGGGACATTATATTATTTATGGGTCTGTGGGGACATTATATTATATGTGGAACTGTGGGGACATTATATTATATGTGGGTTTGTGGTAACATTATATTATATGTGGGTCTTTGGGAACATTATATTACAGTGCTGGCCAAAAGTATTGGCACCCCTGCAATTCTGTCAGATAATACTCAGTTTCTTCCTGAAAATGATTGCAATCACAAATTCTTTGGTATTATTATCTTCATTTAATTTGTCTTCAATGAAAAAAACACAAAAAGAATTGTCCTAAAGCCAAATTGGATATAATTCCACACCAAACCTAAAAAAGGGGGTGGACAAAAGTATTGGCACCGTTTGAAAAATCATGTGATGCTTCTCTAATTTGTGTAATTAACAGCACCTGTAACTTACCTGTGGCACCTAACAGGTGTTGGCAATAACTAAATCACACTTGCAGCCAGTTAACATGGATTAAAGTTGACTCAACCTCTGTCCTGTGTCCTTGTGTGTACCACTTTGAGCATGGAGAAAAGAAAGAAGACCAAAGAACTGTCTGAGGACTTGAGAAACCAAATTGTGAGGAAGCATGAGCAATCTCAAGGCTACAAGTCCATCTCCAAAGACCTGAATGTTCCTGTGTCTTCCGTGCGCAGTGTCATCAAGAAGTTTAAAGCCCATGGCACTGTGGCTAACCTCCCTAGATGTGGACGGAAAAGAAAAATTGACGAGAGATTTCAACGCAAGATTGTGCGGATGGTGGATAAAGAACCTCGACTAACATCCAAACAAGTTCAAGCTGCCCTGCAGTCCGAGGGTACAACAGTGTCAACCCGTACTATCCGTCGGCGTCTGAATGAAAAGGGACTGTATGGTAGGATACCCAGGAAGACCCCACTTCTTACCCCGAGACATAAAAAAGTCAGGCTGGAGTTTGCCAAAACTTACCTGAGAAAGCCTAAAACGTTTTGGAAGAATGTTCTCTGGTCAGATGAGACAAAAGTAGAGCTTTTTGGGAAAAAGCATCAACATAGAGTGTACAGGAAAAAAAAAGAGGCATTCAAAGAAAAGAACACGGTCCCTACAGTCAAACATGGCGGAGGTTCCCTGATGTTTTGGGGTTGCTTTGCTGCCTCTGGCACTGGACTGCTTGACTGTGTGCATGGCATTATGAAGTCTGAAGACTACCAACAAATTTTACAGCATAATGTAGGGCCCAGTGTGAGAGGTCATGGGTCTTGCAGCAGGACAATGACCCAAAACACACTTCCAAAAGCACTATAAAATGGTTTGAGAGAAAGCACTGGAGACTTCTAAGGTGGCCAGCAATGAGTCCAGACCTGAATCCCATAGAACACCTGTGGAGAGATCTCAAAATGGCAGTTTGGAGAAGGCACCCTTCAAATATCAGGGACCTGGAGCAGTTTGCCAAAGAAGAATGGTCTACAATTCCAGCAGAGCATTGTAAGAAACTCATTGATGGTTACCGGAAGCGGTTGTTCGCAGTTATTTTGGCTAAAGGTTGTGCAACCAAGTATTAGGCTGAGGGTGCCAATACTTTTGTCCGGCCCTTTTTTGGAGTTTTGTGTGAAATGATCCATGATTTGATTTTTGCTTCATTCTCTTTTGTGTTTTTTCCTTGCAAGCAAATTAAATGAAGATAATAATACCAAAGAATTTGTGATTGCAATCATTTTCAGGAAGAAAGTATTATCTGACAGAATTGCAGGGGTGCCAATACTTTTGGCCAGCACTGTATATGTGGGTCTTTGGTGACATTATATTATATGTGGGTCTGTGGGGACATTATATTATATGTGGGTCTGTGGGGTAATTATTTTATTTGTGGGTTTTGGTAACATTATATTATATGTGAGTCTGTGGGGTCATTATATTATTTGTGGGTCTGTGGTAACATTATATTATATGTGAGTCTGTGGGATCATTATATTATACTAGATGGTGGCCCGATTCTAACACATCGGGTATTCTAAAATATGTATGCGGCCGACCGGGTGCATACAGCAGAGCGGTGTTTAAATCTTGCGCCAAAATCGCTGATTGGTCGCGGCCGGCAACCGCGACCAATCAGCAAAGCAGTGTTTAAATTTGGCGGCCATATCGGTGATTGGTCGCAGGCGGCGGCCACGACCAATCTGCAAACCGTGTTAGTGAGGACTGGAGAGCGTGTTTAAATTTGGCAGCAAAATCGCTGATTGGTCGTGGCCGGCAACCGTGACCAATCAGCAAAGCGGTGTTAAAATTTGGCGCCTATATCGCTGATTGTTCACGGCCGGTGGTCGCGACTAATCAGCAGAGCGGCGTTTAAATTTGGCTCCAATAATGCTGATTGGTCGCTGCCAGCGAACGCGACCAATCAGCAGAGCGGTATTTAAATTTGGCGCCAATAATGGTGATTGTTCATGGCCGCGACCAATCAGCAGAGCGGTGTTTAAATTTGGCGCCAATAATGCTGATTAATCGCGACCGGCAACCGCGACCAATCAGCAGAGCGGTGTTTAAATTTGGCGCCAATATCGCTGTTTGGTCGCGGCCGGCCACCGCGACCAATCAGCAAAGCGATGTTTAAATTTGGCGCCAATAATGCTGATTAGTCGCGGCCGGCCACCGCGACCAATAAGCAAAGCGGTGTTTAAATTTGGCGCCAATAATGCTGATTGATCAAGTTCGGCGACCGCGACCAATCAGCAGAGCGGTGTTTAAATTTGGCGCCAATATCGCTGTTTGGTCGCGGCCAGCCACCGCGACCAATCAGCAAAGCGGTGTTTAAATTTGGCGCCAATATCGCTGCTTGGTCGCGGCCGGCCACCGCGACCAATAAGCAAAGCGGTGTTTAAATTTGGCGCCAATAATGCTGATTGGTCAAGTTCGGCGACCGCGAGCAATCAGCAGAGTAGTGTTTAAATTTGGCGCCAATACTGCTGATTGGTGAACCACCAAACAATGAGGAGGGCACCATCTAATAAATGGGATCTACCTGCAGCATCTCATAAAATAGTAAGTATGAAAACAGCAAAAAGAAGAGATGCAAACTAGCAGTGATCACCCAAATAGTCAAAAAGTAACCAAATAATTATCAATAACAACAAAGATCCATAAAAATATATCAATTTATTGAATACAAATAATTCCTGACACATATACACAAAATGACAAACCGACAAACAAATAAAACACCATTAAAAATAGTATAGTATAGTATAGTATTTTCATAAATACTGCTGATTGGTCGCGGCCGGCGACCGCGACCAATCAGCAGAGCGGGGTTTAAATTTGGCGCCAATATTGCTGATTGTTTGCGGGTGGCGGCCACGACCAATCAGCGAACCGTGTTAGTGAGGACTGGAGAGTGTGTTTAAATTTGGCGCCAAAATCGCTGATTGGTCGCTGCCGGCGACCGCGACCAATCAGCAGAGCGGTGTTTAAATTTGGCGCCAATGTCGCTGATTGGTCGCAGCTGGCGGTCGTGACCAATCAGCAGAGCGGTGTTTAAATTTGGCGCCAATATCGCTGATTGGTCGCAGCTGGCGGTCGCGACCAATCAGCAGAGGGGTGTTTAAATTTGGCGCCAATATTGCTGATTGGTCGCGGTCGCCGGCCGCGACCAATCAGCAGAGCGTTTTTTAAATTTGTCGCCAATCTCGCTGATTTGTCGCGGCTGGTGGCCGCCACCAATCAGCAGAGCGGTGTTTAAATTTGGCGCCAATCTCGCTGATTGGTCGCGGTCAGCGTCCACGACCAATCAGCACAGCAGTGTTTAAATGTGGCGCCAAAATTGTCGATTGGTAGCGGGCAGCGTCCGCGACCAATCAGCACAGCAGTGTTTAAATGTGGCGCTAAAATCAGCACATCAGTGTTTAACCCCTTAAGCCCCGAGGGTGGTTTGCACGTTAATGACCAGGCCAATTTTTACAATTCTGACCACTGTCACTTTATGAGGTAATTACTCTGGAACGCTTCAACGGGTCCCCCTGATTCTGAGATTGTTTTTTCGTGACATATTGTACTTCATGATTGTGGTAAAATTTCTTCGATATCACTTGCGTTTATTTGTGAAAAAAATGGAAATTTGGCGAAAATTTTGAAAATTTAGCAATTTTCAAAATTTAAATTTTTATGCCCTTAAATCAGAGAGATATGTCACGCAAAAGAGTTAATAAATAACATTTCCCACGTGTCTACTTTACATCAGCACAATTTTGGAACCAAAATTTTTTTTTGTTAGGAAGCTATAAGGGTTAAAAGTTGAGCAGCGATTTCTCATTTTTCCAACAAAATTTACAAAACCATCTTTTTAGGGACCACATCACATTTGAAGTCACTTTGAGAGGTCTTTATTAGAGATGAGCGTTGTTCTACTCGAACTGTTCGCCAATCTCAAATTCGAGCTGTTTTGGGCGGTGTTCGAGCCGTTCGGCGAACACGAACAATTTGATAAAAATTCGGCTGTTCGAGGTTATGTTCGATAACTGTTCGTGCACCAAAATCATAACTGGATTTTTTCTCAGTAATGATGAAAATTAATGTTAATACGCAGTTTGAGTGTACAGCGGGGTGGGGGGAGGGGCAGGGGATGGATCTCTGCAGAAGAGAAGAGAGAGAGAGGATTCAAAAAGACCTAAATAAACTGGAGCAGTGGGCAGCAACCAACAGAATGGTTTTTAACAGGGAAAAATGCAAAGTACTACATCTGGGCAATAAAAATGAAAAAAGCATATACAGAATGGGAGGAATAGAGCTAAGCAACAGTACATGTGAAAAAGACTTAGGTATACTAATAGATCATAGACTCAACATGAGTCAACAGTGTGATGCAGCAGCAAAAAAGGCAAATACAATTCTGGGATGTATTAACAGAAGCATACAGTCTAGATCACGTGAAGTCATTATCGGTCTTTACTCCTCTTTGGTCAGACCTCATCTGGAATACTGTGTACAGTTTTGGGCACCACATTTTAAAAAAGACATAGACAAACTGGAACAAGTTCAGAGAAGAGCGACCAGAATGGTGACTGGTCTGCAAACCATGTCCTATGAGGAACGGTTGCAGGATTTGGGAATGTTTAGCTTGCAAAAAAGAAGACTGAGAGGAGACTTAATAGCTGTCTACAAATATGTCAAGGGCTGTCACATTGTAGAAGGATCATCTGTATTCTCATTTGCACAGGGAAAGACTAGAAGCAACGGGATGAAACTAAATGGGAGGAGACACAGATTAGATATTAGAAAAAACTTTTTGACAGTTAGGGTGATTAATGAGTGGAACAGGCTGCCACGAGAGGTGGTGAGTTCCCCTTCAATGGACGTCTTCAAACAGAGGCTGGACAGACATCTGTCTGAGATGATTTAGTGAATCCTGCTTTGAGCAGGGGGTTGGACCAGATGACCCAGGAGGTCCCTTCCAACTCTACCATTCTATGATTCTAAGATCTCCATTTTTTTTTCTCTTTCCCGCATTTGCAGTGGGGAGGTGCAATCTGTCAGCCTATCAGCAGCGCACACACGGAGCGAAGTGCTTTTTTTCACACAAGGAAGGGCATGTGTCATTGGCAGTGTATGTCACATGTCCTTGCCCTATAAGACCAAGCCATTTTCCCCGTCGCCACCATTTTCTCACTGCTGCAGCTGCGTGTTAGACGGCACCGCTGTTGCTGTGTGCGCTATACCTTGTTAATTTCAAGCCAATTTTCACACAAATATACAGATAGCTTGGGAGTAGGGAATAGTTGTGATTGCAGTCCTTTTAAGGACTAGGTTACAGCATTTCCTACGACTTTTATCAGGGAGGTCTGTGCTCTTAAATAGATAGGTTGTGGGAGTAAAGACTAATTGTAATTGGAGTCCTTTTCAGGACTAGGTTACATCAGTTCCTATCAGTTTTTGCCAGGCAGGTCTGTGCCAGTGCTGTGCAAGTTTTTTTCACAGCATTTGGCTGAATCTAGCAAAGCTAATCCTTTTTGGCCTATTGCAGAGTGTGTTAGTCAGTGGAGTAGCCTATCTGTGCTGCAAGATATACCACCTGTGTATAGAATACCAATTTTTTTACTGCACCTAGTGAAGTAAAATCTTTTGGGCATAGCATCATTCTATTAGTCCATCTATACTGACCTCCATCAGGTTGCAAACTGAATATAATTTTTTTCTGCATCTAGCTCTGAAAAAATATTTGGGCTTCTAGCAGTGTGTGGGACTTGGTCTATTAGTCCATCTATACTGACCTCCATCAGGTTGCAAATTAAAAATAATTTTTTTCTTCATTTAGCTCTGAAAAAATATTTGGGCTTCTAGCAGTGTGTGGGACTTGTTCTATTAGTCCATCTATACTGACCTCCATCAGGTTGCAAATTAAAAATAATTTTTATCTGCATCTACAGTACCTCTGAAAAAATATTTGGGCTTCTAGCTGTGTGTGGGACTTGTTGTATTAGTCCATCTATACTGACCTCCATCAGGTTGCAAACTGAATATATTTTTTTCTGCATCTACCTCTGAAAAAATATTTGGGCTTCTAGCTGTGTGTGGGACTTGTTGTATTAGTCCATCTATACTGACCTCCATCAGGTTGCAAATTAAAAATAATTTGTATCTGCATCTACAGTACCTCTGAAAAAATATTTGGGCTTCTAGCTGTGTGTGGGACTTGTTGTATTAGTCCATCTATACTGACCTCCATCAGGTTGCAAATTAAAAATAATTTGTATCTGCATCTACAGTACCTCTGAAAAAATATTTGGGCTTCTAGCTGTGTGTGGGACTTGTTGTATTAGTCCATCTATACTGACCTCCATCAGGTTGCAAATTAAAAATAATTTTTATCTGAATCTACAGTACCTCTGAAAAAATATTTGGGCTTCTAGCTGTGTGTGGGACTTGTTGTATTAGTCCATCTATACTGACCTCCATCAGGTTGCAAACTGAATATATTTTTTTCTGCATCTACCTCTGAAAAAATATTTGGGCTTCTAGCTGTGTGTGGGACTTGTTGTATTAGTCCATCTATACTGACCTCCATCAGGTTGCAAATTAAAAATAATTTGTATCTGCATCTACAGTACCTCTGAAAAAATATTTGGGCTTCTAGCTGTGTGTGGGACTTGTTGTATTAGTCCATCTATACTGAGCTCCATCAGGTTGCAAATTAAAAATAATTTTTATCTGCATCTACAGTACCTCTGAAAAAATATTTGGGCTTCTAGCTGTGTGTGGGACTTGTTGTATTAGTCCATCTATACTGACCTCCATCAGGTTGCAAACTGAATATATTTTTTTCTGCATCTACCTCTGAAAAAATATTTGGGCTTCTAGCTGTGTGTGGGACTTGTTGTATTAGTCCATCTATACTGACCTCCATCAGGTTGCAAACTGAATATATTTTTTTCTGCATCTACCTCTGAAAAAATATTTGGGCTTCTAGCTGTGTGTGGGACTTGTTGTATTAGTCCATCTATACTGACCTCCATCAGGTTGCAAATTAAAAATAATTTTTATCTGCATCTACAGTACCTCTGAAAAAATATTTGGGCTTCTAGCTGTGTGTGGGACTTGTTGTATTAGTCCATCTATACTGACCTCCATCAGGTTGCAAACTGAATATATTTTTTTCTGCATCTACCTCTGAAAAAATATTGGGCTTCTAGCTGTGTGTGGGTCTTGTTCTATTAATCCATCTATACTGACCTCCATCAGGTTGCAAACTGAATATAATTTTTTTCAGCATCTAGCTCTGAAAAAATATTTGGCCTTCTAGCAGTGTGTCGGACTTTCTCTATTAGTCCATCTATACTGACCTCCATCAGGTTGCAAATTAAAAATAATTTTTATCTGCATCTACAGTACCTCTGAAAAAATATTTGGGCTTCTAGCTGTGTGTGGGACTTGTTGTATTAGTCCATCTATACTGACCTCCATCAGGTTGCAAATTAAAAATAATTTGTATCTGCATCTACAGTACCTCTGAAAAAATATTTGGGCTTCTAGCTGTGTGTGGGACTTGTTGTATTAGTCCATCTATACTGACCTCCATCAGGTTGCAAACTGAATATATTTTTTTCTGCATCTATCTCTGAAAAAATATTTGGGCTTCTAGCTGTGTGTGGGACTTGTTGTATTAGTCCATCTATACTGACCTCCATCAGGTTGCAAACTGAATATATTTTTTTCTGCATCTACCTCTGAAAAAATATTTGGGCTTCTAGCTGTGTGTGGGACTTGTTGTATTAGTCCATCTATACTGACCTCCATCAGGTTGCAAACTGAATATATTTTTTTCTGCATCTACCTCTGAAAAAATATTTGGGCTTCTAGCTGTGTGTGGGACTTGTTGTATTAGTCCATCTATACTGACCTCCATCAGGTTGCAAATTAAAAATAATTTTTATCTGAATCTACAGTACCTCTGAAAAAATATTTGGGCTTCTAGCTGTGTGTGGGACTTGTTGTATTAGTCCATCTATACTGACCTCCATCAGGTTGCAAACTGAATATATTTTTTTCTGCATCTACCTCTGAAAAAATATTTGGGCTTCTAGCTGTGTGTGGGACTTGTTGTATTAGTCCATCTATACTGACCTCCATCAGGTTGCAAATTAAAAATAATTTGTATCTGCATCTACAGTACCTCTGAAAAAATATTTGGGCTTCTAGCTGTGTGTGGGACTTGTTGTATTAGTCCATCTATACTGACCTCCATCAGGTTGCAAATTAAAAATAATTTGTATCTGCATCTACAGTACCTCTGAAAAAATATTTGGGCTTCTAGCTGTGTGTGGGACTTGTTGTATTAGTCCATCTATACTGACCTCCATCAGGTTGCAAACTGAATATATTTTTTTCTGCATCTACCTCTGAAAAAATATTTGGGCTTCTAGCTGTGTGTGGGACTTGTTGTATTAGTCCATCTATACTGACCTCCATCAGGTTGCAAACTGAATATATTTTTTTCTGCATCTACCTCTGAAAAAATATTTGGGCTTCTAGCTGTGTGTGGGACTTGTTGTATTAGTCCATCTATACTGACCTCCATCAGGTTGCAAATTAAAAATAATTTTTATCTGCATCTACAGTACCTCTGAAAAAATATTTGGGCTTCTAGCTGTGTGTGGGACTTGTTGTATTAGTCCATCTATACTGACCTCCATCAGGTTGCAAACTGAATATATTTTTTTCTGCATCTACCTCTGAAAAAATATTGGGCTTCTAGCTGTGTGTGGGTCTTGTTCTATTAATCCATCTATACTGACCTCCATCAGGTTGCAAACTGAATATAATTTTTTTCAGCATCTAGCTCTGAAAAAATATTTGGCCTTCTAGCAGTGTGTCGGACTTTCTCTATTAGTCCATCTATACTGACCTCCATCAGGTTGCAAATTAAAAATAATTTTTATCTGCATCTACAGTACCTCTGAAAAAATATTTGGGCTTCTAGCTGTGTGTGGGACTTGTTGTATTAGTCCATCTATACTGACCTCCATCAGGTTGCAAACTGAATATATTTTTTTCTGCATCTACCTCTGAAAAAATATTTGGGCTTCTAGCTGTGTGTGGGACTTGTTGTATTAGTCCATCTATACTGACCTCCATCAGGTTGCAAACTGAATATATTTTTTTCTGCATCTACCTCTGAAAAAATATTTGGGCTTCTAGCTGTGTGTGGGACTTGTTGTATTAGTCCATCTATACTGACCTCCATCAGGTTGCAAATTAAAAATAATTTTTATCTGCATCTACAGTACCTCTGAAAAAATATTTGGGCTTCTAGCTGTGTGTGGGACTTGTTGTATTAGTCCATCTATACTGACCTCCATCAGGTTGCAAACTGAATATATTTTTTTCTGCATCTACCTCTGAAAAAATATTGGGCTTCTAGCTGTGTGTGGGTCTTGTTCTATTAATCCATCTATACTGACCTCCATCAGGTTGCAAACTGAATATAATTTTTTTCAGCATCTAGCTCTGAAAAAATATTTGGCCTTCTAGCAGTGTGTCGGACTTTCTCTATTAGTCCATCTATACTGACCTCCATCAGGTTGCAAATTAAAAATAATTTTTATCTGCATCTACAGTACCTCTGAAAAAATATTTGGGCTTCTAGCTGTGTGTGGGACTTGTTGTATTAGTCCATCTATACTGACCTCCATCAGGTTGCAAATTAAAAATAATTTGTATCTGCATCTACAGTACCTCTGAAAAAATATTTGGGCTTCTAGCTGTGTGTGGGACTTGTTGTATTAGTCCATCTATACTGACCTCCATCAGGTTGCAAATTAAAAATAATTTTTATCTGCATCTACAGTACCTCTGAAAAAATATTTGGGCTTCTAGCTGTGTGTGGGACTTGTTGTATTAGTCCATCTATACTGACCTCCATCAGGTTGCAAACTGAATATATTTTTTTCTGCATCTACCTCTGAAAAAATATTGGGCTTCTAGCTGTGTGTGGGTCTTGTTCTATTAATCCATCTATACTGACCTCCATCAGGTTGCAAACTGAATATAATTTTTTTCTGCATCTAGCTCTGAAAAAATATTTGGCCTTCTAGCAGTGTGTCGGACTTTCTCTATTAGTCCATCTATACTGACCTCCATCAGGTTGCAAACTGAATATATTTTTTTCTGCATCTAACCCAGCCAATAGTTTTGGCCTAATACCACAGTTTGGCCACTCAGCTCTGCTCGGTTACCATCCATTGTTTTTTTGTGCAAACAACTCCAGAGTTGTGAATTAGTTAACCACCAAAATGAGTGGAAAAAGGCCTGCTGCTGGTGGAAAGGGGAATAGGCGTGTTGGGAAGGGGAAAAAAGGTTGTGTCCGTGGGGTAGGTGTTAAAGCAACAGTAACATCTGCAGAAGAAAGACCATCTTCCAGCCAAACTAAAATGTCTACTTCTTTTAGCGGACAATGTGATAAGATCCCTTTCTTACGGCCACGCCAATCGCTACAAATTCCAGATGAGGCACAAAAACAGCAGGTGCTTCAACGGATATCAAGTGCTCCTTTACGTGGGCTCTCCTCCACATCAACTTCAACATCACAAATACTCCAGTCCTCAAAGGTGTCACCCAAATCGCACTTGCTTCCTCACAGCTCCCAAATCTCCAGCTGCCCGTCTGAGTATGAGGTAGAACAGATGGTTGAGTCTGCAGAGCTGTTTACTCATACTATAGCCTGGGAATCAGAGGTCGACTCCAGCGCTTCTGTGAATCCAGACGAGGAAATGATCTGCACTGATGCCCAGAATCTTTATGAGTCGGATCCAGGACCAGACGCAGAAGGTTCTGACCATAATGTAGACCCTCATTCCCAAACTGTAACTCCTGTTGGTGGAGACAATGAGGAAGACGATGATAAGACTCAAATACCTGATTGGAGCGACAACTTTAGTTTTTTGTCAGGGCAGGAACAGGTTGGCTCTGAGGACGACGGGTGTGATAACACACAGGGTGATGATGATGAGGTTGGAGATCCCACTTACTGTCAACCCACAGTCAGCCAAGAGATGAGGTCAGCAGAGGAGGTGGAGGAAGATGCTAGTGACGACGAGGTCAGGTTGCGCCTTCCTGGACAGAGACGTAGTACTGGAAGCACGTCAACAACTGCATCCTCAAACACAACTCTGCCTCTCACCACAAGTCGTGGTGGCTCTTCAGGTCGCATGGGTGGTAAGCCTTGCATAGCCTGGGCATTTTTTCAGATCGATAAAGATGACCCAACTCGTGTTATCTGTAACATTTGTCAGCAAAAGCTAAGTAGAGGCCAAAAAATACATAGTTTGAGTACTTCATGCATGAACCGGCACATGGACATGAAGCATAAGTTGCAGTGGGAAGCTCAGTGTGCTACAATGCGGCCTAGCCGGCCGGGCCAACCACCGTCTGCCATATCTTGTGCATCCGCAGCCTCTTCATCCTCTGTGACTGGGGGGACAGCAGTCACACCTGTTTTGGGGCGCAGACCTGCCACCTCTTTACCCGCAACAGCCAGCGTGATTGGCAGGTCATCATTTTCTTTGGAGGTGGTAACAGCAGCTGGTGTTGAGCGCTGTCCGACATCGATAGCACCACCTTTGGATCAAGGCAACCTAACATGTCCGCCTGCATCTTCCTCACAGACCGGCAGTTTGCCGGGGACACCCTTATCAACCCCGTCTAAGCACAATAGCCAGCCCTCGGTCCCTCAGATGTGGACAAGTAAAAGACCATTTCCTCCTAGCCATGAGAAAGCTAAGAGGTTGAATTTCACCATCTGCAAGCTCTTGGCTACAGAAATGCTGCCTTTCCGCCTGGTGGACACAGAGGATTTTCGAGACCTTATGTCCGTCGCAGTGCCCCAGTACCAGATGCCCAGTCGGCACTACTTCTCAAAGAAAGGTGTGCCTGCGCTCCACCAGCATGTCGCACACAACATCACCGCTTCTTTGAGAAACTCTGTGTGTGACAGGGTGCATTTCACCACAGACACTTGGACGAGTAGGCATGGACAGGGGCGTTACATGTCGCTGACTGGGCACTGGGTAACTATGGTGACAGCAGGACAAGGGGCTGCTGTCCAAGTCTTGCCGTCCCCACGAGTTGTGCGTCAATCCTCTTTATGTCAAAGTTCCTCCACTGCTTCTGCCTCCTCAACCTCCTCTCGGTCTTCCACCTGCACCCAAAGCCTGTCTGGTCATGCCACAAGCTTTCTAACTGCGCAGAAGGGATCCTGCACACCTCCTTACTATGCTGGCAGTAGGGCTCAACGTCATCAGGCGGTTTTTACATTGAAATGTCTGGGAAATGTGAGTCACACAGCTGAGGAGTTGTGGTCAGCTCTGGAGAACCAATTTCATGAATGGTTGTCTCCACTGGACCTGAAACCAGGGAAGGCCGTGTGCGACAATGCTGCAAACCTGGGTGCGGCCCTTCGCCGGGGCAATGTCACACACGTGCCTTGTATGGCTCACGTGTTGAACCTGGTTGTTCAGCAATTTTTAGCCCACTATCCCAGACTAGATGGCCTTCTGCAGAGGGCACGGTCGCTGTGTGCTCACTTCCGCCGTTCGCATCCCGCAGCTCAGCGACTTACATCTCTACAGAAGTCGTTGGGCCTGCCACTTCACCGGCTAAAATGCGATGTGCCTACCCGGTGGAATTCAACTCTGCACATGTTGCAGCGACTGTGGCAGCACCGACAAGCCCTGGTGCAATACGTTCTGACGTATAGCCTGGGCCAACGAGATTCAAAGGTGGGGCAAATCACGCTGGAGGAGTGGTCTCAGATCAGGGACCTATGCACCCTTCTGCACAGTTTTGAAATGGCGACGAAGATGTTTAGTGCTGACGATGCCATTATCAGCATGACTATTCCGGTGATTTACATGCTGGAGCACATGTTAAACAGAATTCGGAGTCAGGTGGTGGCACAAGAGGAGGTGGAGGAAGTAGAGGAGGAGGAGTTGTATGCGGAAGGGCTAACATCTGCAAGGTCCAGACGGTCGGCAGCACCAAGGCGGCAGGCATGTGAGGGTGGGGGAGATGGTTTTACCAGGGCGCATGGTAGCAGCCAAACTAGTGAGGAAGGTGCAGGAGCCCAGGAAGAAGTGGAGGACGAACTGATGGAAGACTCATCAGATGAGGGAGACCTTGATCACATTTCTGTTGTGCGAGGTTGGGGGGAGAGGACAGAGGAAGGAAGCATGATTGTTACCTCGCCACCAACACAACAGGGACTTGGTGCTCCTGGATGCGCAACACACATGAGTGCCTTCTTGCTGCACTACCTGCAACATGACCCTCGAATTGTGAGAATTAGAAATAATCCTGACTACTGGGTTGCCACAATGTTAGATCCCCGGTACAAAAGTAAATTTGCAGAAATTATTCCTGCCATAGAAAGGGATGCACGCATGCAGGAGTATCAGCAGAGACTGTTGCAGAATCTTACATGTGCTTTTCCACAAAATACCAGTGGTGCACGTAGTGAATCTCACAGTTCCAACTTGCCAACCGTGGGACCGTCAAGTGTTCAGCACTCAAACCGTAACAGAACCACAGTATCTGGTGGTAACATCAATTTTGCGGAATCATTTCACCACTTTTTTAGCCCATCCTTTGCAAGGCCACAGGAGACAAGAAGTCTGACACATAGTCAACACCTAGAGACGATGGTACAGGAGTATCTCCAAGTAAACATTGAAGCCACGACTGTGTCACTGGACCCTTGCTCATTTTGGGCTTCCAATCTGGATAAATGGCCGGAGCTAGCCACTTACGCCTTGGAGATCTTGTCATGCCCCGCAGCCAGCGTTCTGTCTGAACGTGTGTTCAGCGCTGCTGGTGGTGTGCTGACAGATAAGCGCACGCGGCTCTCCACTGATAATGTAGACAGACTCACGTTCATAAAGATGAACAAATCATGGATCCGAAACGACTTTTCTACCCCTGTGTCATCCTGGGGAGAGTAAAAGCTTGATGATTGTTTAAAATCACCCTACCAACCGTTTTAAGCTTTCAAATTACTAATCATGTTTATCTGTATCTTGACTGGAAAATAATTTGGGCTTTGTAGCAGTGTGCAGCACTGATCCTATTAGGCCATCTATAATAAGCTCCACCAGATTTAAAATTAAAAATAATTTTTAGCTGCATCTAGCCCGGAAAATAATTTTGGGGCTCCGAGATGCGCAAGACACATAAGTGCCTTCTTGCTGCACTACCTGCAGCATGACCCTCATATTGTCAGAATTCGAAGTAATCATGACTACTGGGTTGCCACACTCTTAGATCCCCCAAACTTTTCGATCAACCTTTTCATTTTAATAAAGACCAAGAAAATGGTCATTTTTGAAATTATAAGCATTAGCAGGTTGTTAGAAACTGAAATCAAACAGTTTTCAACTCAAAACTTTATTCTAGGTGATGTTACATTTTCACATAGGACCCCTTGTTCGAAAGGAGCTTCTGAACTCTCTCGTCCATTGAATTTGTCAGGTTTTGGATGGTTTCTGCTTCAATTGTTTTGCATGAGGACAGAATACCCTCCCAGAGCTGTTGCTTAGATGTGAACTGCCTCCCGCCATCATAGACACTCCTTTTAATGATGCTCCAAAGGTTCTGAATGGGGTAGAGGTCAGGGGAGCATGGGGGTCACACCATAAGTTTGTCCCCTTTTATGCCCATATCAGCCAGAGATGCAGATGTTTTATGTGCAGCATGAGATGGTGCATTATCATGCAGAAAAATGATCTTGCTGTGAAATACACGGTTCTTCTTCTTGAACCATGGCAGGAAATGCTGTTTGAGAAAATCCACATACATTATGGAGTTCATCTTTAGCGCCTTCAGGGATCCTAAAGGGGCCGACAATCTCTCTCCCCATGATTCCAGCCCAAAACATTACTCCACCTCCTCCTTGTTGGCGCTGTAGCCGTGTTTGCGTGGGGTGTCCATCAACCAGCCATCCTCCACTCTATCCATCTGGACCATCGAGCGCTGCACGGCACTCATCCGTGAACAAAACAGTTTTGAAATCAGTCTTCATGTAATGTTTGGCCCACTGGAGCCGTTTCTGCTTGTGTGAAGTGGATAGAGGAGGTCGACAGGATGGCGTATGCACAGCTGCAAACCTCTGAAGGACCCTGCATCTTGTTGTTCGGGGGACGTTGGAGGCACAAGCAGCTTCAAAAACTTGTCTGCTGCTATGACAAGGCTTTTTTGCCGCTGCTCTTTCAACCTGACGTAATTGCCTGTAGGAAAGAGTCCTCAATTTGCCCTTATCAGCACGCACACGTGTGTACTGTGAATCAGCTACATACTTCTTGATTGCCAAGACACTTCATCCTGATCATCGCACAATGTTGATTGTAGTCATGCCTTGACCTAAACACTCCACAATTTGTTGCTTCTCAGCAGCCGACACATCCTTTTTCTTTCCCATTTTGGCAGAAAATGTAGGCTGCTGAATAATGTGAGAGAGCCTTCTTAAGTAGTCTTGCCTTTCATTGGACACACCTGACAAACTAATTAGCACTGGTGTCTGCAATTGCTTACAGTGATATAAAGAGCCCTGACACACATCACCATCAATGAGTTTAACTGACAAACAAACAAATTCTTCCCTTATCACTCCTAAACACTTTTTGCATAATAATTTGGAACACAGTGTACATGTGCTTTTCCACAAAACACCAGTGGTTCACGTAGTGAATCTTACAGTTCTAACTTGCCAACCGTGGTCTGTATGGAGTTGTTCAATAAAGGGCCCAAAATTAAGATAACATAGATGGGAGAGGTCTCTATGAATAGGAATTCCTAAGTATTTGATACCCTGTGAGGGCCAGGCAAAGGGAAAGTTGGACTGGATGGAATCCTATATGGATTTGGGGAGGGAGACATCGAGGGCCTCAGACTTCGCTGCATTGATTTTAAAATTTGACCATGTAACAAAGTGATCTATTTCAGCCATAACAGCATGGATGGATATATGTGATTGAGTGATATATACTAGGACATCATCAGCAAATAGAGAGCACTTGTACTCGGTGCCTCCCACCTCAATCCACCTAATATTGAGGTTATGGCGAATTGATGAGAGCAGGTGCTCCGTCACTAGGATGTATAAGAGAGGGGACAGAGAACATCCCTGCCTTGTCCCATTGGTGATTGTGAAAGGTGATGAAAATGTTCTGACGCGCCCCCTGGGCCTTGGGACACCCGGAGCCGGACCCTTTTTGGTGGATGCTGGTGGTTGTAGTCTCCGTGGCGGCAACCCGGTTCCGTGGCTCAGGGCGGTCAAACCAGTGGCGGAACTATTTATGTGGTTTTGATGTTTAAATGTCCGACTACGCCACCCGTGGATTGCGGTCAGAGTGAACCGCCGCTCCAGGGCAGACCGCTGAGGCTGGTGTTGTGGGTGCAGCAGAGCGTAGCATAACTCCCCACGGGAGGAGTATAGCCTCAGGGCAGTGTATGCGGAGGATGGGGGTGATGGTGCAGGGCAGCAGCAGTAATGACACGGAGTCAGTGATGCAGTCCAGGGCCTTTACTCACAGTTCTTATTATCCAGACCACGTCTGCAGGTAACGGCTGCCCACGTCGTACTGTGCTCACCAGGTGAGGGGCTCAGACAACTCCCAGATAACTTTGGAGCGCTTCACAGGACCCCCTTTGTGTGTCCTTTGTCTGGCCTTTCTTACCAACCCTTCTGTCCGGCTGCCTCGGGCCTCCTCTTGGTAAACTTGGCGCCAGTTTCCCTGACCCTATGTGGTGCCTTCCTAGCGGGTGTAGCGAGGGGCTGCGCCACATAAAATGTCACAGCCTCCTGTTTCTAGCTGAGGGTCGTTTCCTGCCTCCACTAGTTTCGGGGACCGGTCTCCCCCTTTGGCCTGACCCCTCCACGCAGGTGGATTCTGGCGTGCGGTGGCGACTCGCCCGTCCGCACCCCTGAGATCCCTTCGTTCCTCGTTCCTGGAGCCTTCTCCGCTCCTCTTCCTTCCTTCTCCCTCTTCCAGGCCTGGGCCTCTGTTACTAGGCCCACCTCCGGAGCAGAGCTCATGCAGAGCCCCTGCTCCCTGCCACTTCTGCTCAGACTTCTCTGCACTGAACTAAGATGGTGCCCACCTTTTATACTCCCTTCTCAATGCACCCAGGAACTGCTTCCTCCCTGCTCCTGCACTACAGGGTTCCCCTTCCTCAGTGTTCCCTCCCCCCACTCCAGCCAGGGACAGGGACTGTCGTGCCCATCTCAGGGGCATATTGGTCGCCCTGCCCCACGGCAATGTGGTGTAATGCATGCAGGTGTCGGGTCCTGATCCACACTACATCCTTACCTGAGAGTGAGATATCACACCTCTGGGTGAGGTGCAATACCTCTGTAGCAACCGAGCCCTCAGGGTGCTACAGTTCCATTTATCTTCAGCCTAGGTGACGTATTGCGATACAGGGCCGTGATTTTGGCTATAAAAGGGTCCCCTAGACCCCTACCCCAAGCTTTTTAAGAGAATCATATATGGCGTGCCAGGAGACTTTATGGAATGCTTTCTCAGCATCCAACGAGAGTATCTAATTACAAATTTTTAACTGCATCTAGCCCAGGAAATACTTTGTGCCTAGTAGCAGGGTCTGCTAGTCAGCGGATTATCCCGGCTGTTAAGCAAGCTACACCACCTGTAGTTTGGACACTTCATTTTTTCAAAGGAAATGCTTCGGGACCACGGGATACTCAGTGAAGAGCATCAGGAGGCACCCCAAGGCATAGGGGCTGGGACTGGCAGTAGGATGCCTTGCGGTGGACAGCCGAGCTCGATCCTTATAAAAGCTTTTTAACTGCAGCAGCTTTAGTGGACGCTACTGGAGCTGGAATTACGCGGCTGCTGGCATGAGACTTGCCCTCCAATAGATCCTTGTAAATGGATTTAAAGTGTATTCATTCAAATTAGAGAGACAATTTAAATTAAAAAGCTTAGAGCTGCCTCCACCACAGGGGGGCTCGCTCGACCCACCAGCGGACAGGCACCAGTATTGGGAGAGGGGGGCTGGCCATCAGGGTTCACCGCGGCTCTGGCACAAACCCGGCGACACGGAGGTGGCACGGGCAGGAGCGGACTGGCCGTGTCGGCTTCTCACTTTTTGGATTTTAGAAGGGCATGACATGCCTATATCTGTGTCTCCCCCTCCTTTTACTCCTCCACCTCTTTTATTTTCGCATGACTATATGTACTTGTCACTTTTCCATGTGTTAGTTATGTCTTCTGAGCAGTTTGTCAGCTTTTGGACACCTTTGAAGGTGTTTTCTATGTGTTTCTATGTGTTTTTGTTTGCCTGCCATTGGTTTTAACGGTGTTCGAAGGTGTTCGACGAACAGTTCGGCGAACACACGGGTGTTCGACGAACCGAACCGAACTCGAACACTACGGGGGTGGCTCAACACTAGTCTTTATGACAGAAAATACCCAAAAGTGACACCATTCTAAAAACTGCTCCCCTCAAGGTGCTCAAAACCACATTCAAGAACTTTATTAACCCTTCAGGTGCTTCACAGGAATTTTTTGAATGTGGAAGAAAAAAATGAACATTTAACTTTTTTCACAAAAATGTTACTTTAGACCCATTTCTTTTTATTTTCACAGGGGTAACAAGAAAAAATGGACCCCAAAATTTGTTGTGCAATTTACCCTGGGCACGCAGATACCCAATATGTGGGGAAAAAACACTGTTTGGGCGCACGGCAGGGCTCAGAAGGGAAGGAGCGTCATTTGACTTTTTGATTGTAAAATTTGCTTGAATAATTAGCGGACGCCATGTTGTGTTTGGAGAGCCCCAGTGTGCCCAAACATTGGAGCTCCCCCATAAGTGACCCCATTTTGGAAACTAGACCCCCCAAGGCACCTATCTAGATGCATAGTGAGCACTTGTAACCCCCAGGTGCTTCACAAATTGATTTGTAAAAATGAAAAAGTGAAAAAAAAAACACTTTTTCATATTTATGAATCAATTTGTGAAACACCTGGGGGTTCCAAGTGCTCACTATGCATCTAGATAGGTGCCTTGGGGGGTCTAGTTTCCAAAATGGGGTCACTTGTGGGGGAGCTCCAATGTTTGGGCACACAGGGACTCTCCAAAAGCAACATGGTATCCGCTAACAAATTGTCGGCTCAAATTGTTAGCGGACATCATGTTTCATTTGGAGAGCCCCTGTGTGCCCAAACATTGGAGCTCCCCCACAAGTGACCCCATTTTGGAAACTAGACCCCCCAAGGCACCTATCTAGATGCATAGTGAGCACTTGGAACCCCCAGGTACTTCACAAATTGATTCGTAAAAATGAAAAAGTGAAAAAAAAAAGCATTGTTTTTGCTTAGTTTTTTTTTTTTTTTTTTACCGTGTTCACTGAATGAGTTAACTAGTGGGACAGTTTTATAGGTCAGGTTGTTCCGGACGCGGCGATACCAAATATGTGTACTTTTTTTGTTTTTTTGTTTTTTTTTTATAATAATATTTATTGATGGGTACATTATATTTTTATTTTTGGTGGATTATTTTTATTTATTTTTTTTTATATTTTTGTAATTTTTTTTTTTTTTTTCACTTTCTGACAGTTTTTATATTTTATTACTTTGTCCCACTCTGGGACTTTCACTTTTTTTTCTCTGATCGCCTGCATGGCACAGGAATGAAGCAGCATCCCTGTGTCATGCAGGCTCTCAGCGCTGGACAGGGAGAAGATTGTTTGGAGATGCACTGCGCATGTCCAAACAATCTTCCTGCTGTCTGGTGACCCGGATGTTGTCATGACGACATCGGGTCGTCATGGCAACACCCGGGAAGCCTTTGCAGACAGCGCTGGAAGCCGGAAGAGGAGGTGAGTATCTGCGATCACCTCCCCTTCCCCCCGCAATGCTGCGATCGACTTCGATCGCAGCATCGCGGGGGTTAATGTGCTGGGAGCGGTGCAGGACCGCTCCCTGCACATAGTATCGGGTGTCAGCTGTGAAAATCAGCTGACACCCGGCGGCGATCACGCCCGCACAGCCTGTGTGCGCGCGCGCGATCGCCATGACGTACTAATACAGGTCTGGCTCTTAAGTCCCAGGGCACAGACGCGTATTAGTACGTCAGATGTTGTTAAGGGGTTAAATGTGGCTCCAAGATCGCTGATTGGACGCGTGCAGTGGCCGCGACCAATCTGCACAGCGGTTTTAACTTTTGCGCCAAGATCACTGATTGGTCGCGGCAGGAGAGCGCGACCAATCAGCGAATCGTATTGGTGAGGACCGGGGAGCGGAATCGTATTGGTGAGGACCGGGGAGCGTCGCTGTTTGTGCGGGTACTTCCGCTGCGAGAAGCCGGGAGATGAGCGACTGCTCGCAGCAGAAGTGTCCCGACCCGCAGCGCCGCTCCCCGGTCCTCCCTTGACACCCTAGCCGCATGGATGTCAGCGCCGCTGCCTGTGCGGCTACTTCCGCTGCAAGAAGCCGGGAGATGAGTGGCTGCTCGCAGCAGAAGTATCCCGACCCGCAGCGCCGCTCCCCGGTTCTCCCTTGACACCCTAGCCGCATGGAGGTCAGCAGCGCCGGCGGTCGAGGTCCTTCTGCTGCTATCGGCCGGGAGATGAGCGCCTTGCGCCGGTCATCTCCCTGCTGCATCTCCGTCCCGCAGATGAGCCGCTAACGGCCGCCATCTTTTTTCAGAAATCCCGCGGCGCTGATTGGCCGCTGCCAGACCAATGAGCGACGCGGGATTTCCTGCACAGACAGAAAGACAGACAGACGGGATAAGACGATTATATATATAGATGTGTCCTGTGTGGTGTAGTATATAGAGGATCTGTCAGCTCTCCTGTGTGGTATAGTATATAGAGGATCGGTCAGCTCTCCTATGTGGTATAGTATATAGAGGATCTGTCAGCTCTCCTGTGTGGTGTAGTATATACAGGATATATAATTTCTCCTGTGTGGTGTATTATATAGAGAATGTGTCCTGTGTGGTGTAGTATATAGAGGATCTGTCAGCTCTCCTGTGTGGTGTAGTATATAGAGGATCAGTCAGCTCTCCTATGTGGTATAGTATATAGAGGATCTGTCAGCTCTCCTGTGTGGTGTAGTATATAGTGGATCTGTCAGCTCTCCTGTGTGGTGTAGTATATAGAGGATCTGTCAGTTCTCGTGTGTGGTGTAGTATATACAGGATCTGTCAGCTCTCCTGTGTGGTGTAGTATATAGGTAGTTAATAGAGGATCTGTCAGCTCTCCTGTGTGGTGTAGTATATAGAGGATCAGTCAGCTCTCCTATGTGGTATAGTATATACAGGATCTGTCAGCTCTCCTGTGTGGTGCAGTATAGAGGATCTGTCAGCTCTCCTGCGTGGTGTAGTATATAGGTAGTTAATAGAGGATCTGTCAGCTCTCCTATATGGTATAGTATATAGAGGATCTGTCAGCTCTCCTGTGTGGTGTAGTATATAGAGGATCTGTCAGCTCTCCTGTGTGGTGTAGTATATAGAGGATCTGTCAGCGCTCCTGTGTGGTCTAGTATATAGAGGATCTGTCAGCTCTCCTGTGGGGTGTAGTATGTAGCGGATCTGTCAGCTCTCCTGTGTGGTGTAGCATATACAGGATCTGTCAGCTCTCATGTGTGGTGCAGTATAGAGGATCTGTCAGCTCTCCTGTGTTGTGTAGTATAGAGGATCTGTCAGCTCTCCTGTGTTGTGTAGTATATAGAGGATCTGTCAGTTCTCCTGTGTTGTGTAGTATATAGAGGATCTGTCAGCTCTCCTGTGTTGTGTAGTATAGAGGATCTGTCAGCTCTCCTGTGTTGTGTAGTATAGAGGATCTGTCAGCTCTCCTGTGTTGTGTAGTATATACTGTATCTCCTGCTGACGATTCTCCTGCTGCCTGTGACGTCACATTGAAAGAGCAGCTCCTACTCTTTCATCCTGCTCTGTCGGCGAAGCACCACTGCCGACGTCATTTAGAAGGAAAGCCAGCTCCCCGCTGCCTAGATGGGGGAAGTTGACTGTCAATCAGCAAGACTACTCAGCAGTGACACTTGTCAGACACTGCAGATTTCATGAAGAGGTGTGTACAGTGTCCATTTTAGGACATGATCAGATATCAAAGTCAAACATGAGAATAATGTCAGTTTGAGGCTAAATACCCTGTCTGAGAACTGACTTTAACATGTGACTTTGATATGTGACTTTGACATCTGACTTTTACAACTGATAATAATAAAAAAAAAGTTCACTGTACGATGCTGGGACTTGAACCCAAAACTCTGCCTAGAAGCCAGTACACCTACCATTGAGCTATACACTCAGTTGAAATAACTTAGGCATTCTATTTGGTTGTGATTTTCAGTGCAAATCTGTCTGAAACTCATTGGGACTTCTACACAGACCTCGTCCATGTCGAATTCAAATGATGTGTGACTTTGATATGTGACTCTGATATCTCACTTTTTTCAAACATCAGAATCAGAATCACAATGACTTTTAAACACCCTGAGTATTTTCAGGGTTGATCCCATAAGCCAAGAAAAACTACCAGTCCCTATCATTTGACCCTATGGTTGAAATTTAAAGCTTCAGGCTCATTTAGTGGAGCTTCTGGGTTCAAATCCCAGAAGCAGAAGAATATATATACAGTACAGTTGAAACAAGAAGTTTACATGTACTGTATGTAAATGCCTTAAAACATTATCTCTCTCTCATTATTCTGGCATTTGGCAAAATTAAAACTTATTGCGATCCTAATTGATCTAAAACGGGAAAGATTTATTCTGATTTCATGTCAGATATTGAGAAAAACATGCATATGTGTCTTTTTATATAGTGTATGTAAACTTCTGGTTTCAACTGTATATATATATATATATATACAGTACAGACCAAAAGTTTGGACACACCTTCTCATTTTAAGATTTTTCTGTATTTTCATGACTAAGAAAATTGTACATTCACACTGAAGGCATCAAAACTATGAATTAACACATGTGGAATTATATACTTAACAAAAAAGTGTGAAACAACTGAAAATATGTCTTTTATTCTAGGTTCTTCAAAGTAGCCACCTTTTGCTTTGATGACTGCTTTGCACACTCTTGGCATTCTCTTGATGAGCTTCAAGAGGTAGTCACCGGAAATGGTTTTCACTTCACAGGTGTGCCCTGTCAGGTTTAATAAGTGGGATTTCTTGCCTTATAAATGGGGTTGGGACCATCAGTTGTGTTGTGCAGAAGTCTGGTGGATACACAGCTGATAGTCCTATTGAATAGACTGTTAGAATTTGTATTATGGCAAAAAAAAGTAGCTAAGTAAAGAAAAACGAGTGGCCATCATTACTTTAAGAAATGAAGGTCAGTCAGTCCAAAAAATTGGGAAAACTTTGAAAGTGTCCCCAAGTGCAGTTGCAAAAACCATCAAGCGCTACAAAGAAACTGGCTCATATGAGGACCGCCCCTGGAAAAGAAGACCAAGAGTCACCTTTGTTTCTGAGGATAAGTTTGTCCGAGTCACCAGCTCAGAAATCGCAGGTTAACAGCAGCTCAGATTAGAGACCAGGTCAATGCCACACAGAGTTCTAGCAGCAGACACATCTCTACAACTACTGTTAAGAGGAGACTTTGTGCAGCAGGCCTTCATGGTAAAATAGCTGCTAGGAAACCACTGCTAAGGACAGGCAACAAGCAGAAGAGACTTGTTTGGGCTAAAGAACACAAGGAATGGACATTAGACCAGTGGAAATCTGTGCTTTGGTCTGATGAGTCCAAATTTGAGATCTTTGGTTCCAACCACAGTGTCTTTGTGCGACTCAGAAAAGGTGAACAGATGGACTCTACATGCCTTGTTCCCACCGTGAAGCATGGAGGAGGAGGTGTGATGGTGTGGGGGTGCTTTGCTGGTGACACTGTTGGGGATTTATTCAAAATTGAAGGCATACTGAACCAGCATGGCTACCTCAGCATCTTGCAGTGGCATGCTATTCCATCCGGTTTGCGTTTAGTTGGACCATCAGTTATTTTTCAACAGGACAATGACCCCAAACACACCTCCAGGCTGTGTAAGGGCTATTTTACCAAGAAGGAGAGTGATGGGGTGCTACGCCAGATGACCTGGTCTCCACAGTCACCAGACCTGAACCCAATCGAGATTGTTTGGGGTGAGCTGGACCGCAGAGTGAAGGCAAAAGGGCCAACAAGTGCTAAGCATCTCTGGGAACTCCTTCAAGATTGTTGGAAGACCATTTCCGGTGACTACCTCTTGAAGCTCATCAAGAGAATGCCAAGAGTGTGCAAAGCAGTCATCAAAGCAAAAGGTGGCTACTTTGAAGAACCTAGAATATAAGACATATTTTCAGTTGTTTCACACTTTTTTGTTAGCTATATAATTCCACATGTGTTAATTCATAGTTTTGATGCCTTCAGTGTGAATGTACAATTTTCATTGTCATAAAAATACAGAAAAACCTTTAAATGAGAAGGTGTGTCCAAACTTTTGGTCTGTACTGTATATATAGTACAGACCAAAAGTTTAGACACACCTTCTCATTTAGACTGTGTGCCCACGATGCGTTTTTAAGCGTTTCTGCAGCGGCAAAAACGCTGCAGAAACGCTAAAAAAAAGCATGGTAGAAGGCCTGCCATGTCCCCCAATGATAATCCGCATGTGCTATGCACATTCTGCGGAGATTTTCGCTGCGGATTATCATTGCGGAAAAAAACGCAGCACTACCAATTATTTTGCGGAAGTGCTGCGTTTTCGCCGCCTTGACTTGCATTGCAATGCGCCAATTCCGCAAGACTGCATCTGTACTTGCGTAATTGGCGCGTTATAATGTGCGGATGCTACCCGGGTGTGGAGGACAGGAGACTCTCCTCCACACCCAGGTACCATTATAAAAGCTGTAAAAAAAAGAATAAAATAAAAAATAAAGATTATATTCACCTTCCGACGACCCCCGGACTCCTTCCCTGTGCTTGCCCATAGATCGCGCAGGACTGAAGGACCTGCGGTGACGTCACAGTCATGTGACGGCAGGTCCTTCAGTACAGCGTACCGCGGTCTGTCGGCAGCCAGCACAGGAGCGCAGCGAGTCTGCAGGGGCCATCGGAAGGTAAGTATAGGTTTATTTTTTAACATTCTCTCGGGTCACACTATATAAATCCATGCCGGTTGCATGGATTTATATAGTGTGACCGAGTTGTCAAGCACTTTCCAAGTGATGCTAAAATCGCTTGGAAAGCGCTTGACACCCGCATTCGGAAATACAAGTGAAGAACGCTTCATTTCCGCATGTCCCTGGCAGGAAAACGCATGCGTTTTTTTCTGCCAGGGAGATGCAGAAACGCTCAGGAAAAAATCCTGAGCATTTCTGCATCGTGGGCACATAGCCTTAAAGATTTTTCTGTATTTTCATGACTTTGAAAATTGTACATTCACACTGAAGGCATCAAAACTATGAATTAACACATGTGGAATTATATACTTAACAAAAAAGTGTGAAACAACTGAAAATATGTTTTATATTCTAGGTTCTTCAAAGTAGCCACCTTTTGCTTTGATGACTGCTTTGCACACTCTTCGCATTCTCTTCATGAGCTTCATGAGGTAGTCACCGGAAATGGTCTTCCAACAATCTTGACGGAATTCCCAGAGATGCTTAGCACTTGTTGGCCCTTTTGCCTTCACTCTGCGGTCCAGCTCACCCCAAACCATCTCGATTGGGTTCAGGTCTGGTGACTGTGGAGGCCAGGTCATCTGGCGTAGCACCCCATGACTCTCCTTCTTGATCAAATAGCCCTTACACAGCCTGGAGGTGTGTTTGGGGTCATTGTCCTGTTGAAAAATAAATGATGGTCCAACTAAACTCAAACCGGATGGAATAGCATGCCGCTGCAAGATGAAGTGGTAGCCATGCTGGTTCAGTATACCTTCAATTTTGAATAAATCCCCAACAGTGTCACCAGCAAAGCACCCCCACACCATCACACCTCCTCCTCCATGCTTCACGGTGGGAACCAGGCACGTAGAGTCCATCCGTTCACCTTTTCTGCGTCGCACAAAGACACGGTGGTTGGAACCAAAGATCTCAAATTTGGACTCATCAGACCAAAGCACAGATTTCCACTGGTCTAATGTCCATTCCTTGTGTTCTTTAGCCCAAACAAGTCTCTTCTGCTTGTTGCCTGCCCTTAGCAGTGGTTTCCTAGCAGCTATTTTACCATGAAGGCCTGCTGCACAAAGTCTCCTCTTAACAGTTGTTGAAGAGATGTGTCTGCTGCTAGAACTCTGTGTGGCATTGACCTGGTCTCTAATCTGAGCTGCTGTTAACCTGCAATTTCTGAGGCTGGTGACTCGGATAAACTTATCCTCAGAAGCAGAGGTGACTCTTGGTCTTCCTTTCCTGGGGCGGTCCTCATGTGAGCCAGTTTCTTTGTAGCGCTTGATGGTTTTTGCAACTGCACTTGGGGACACATTCAAAGTTTGCCCAATTTTTCAGACTGACTGACCTTCATTTCTTAAAGTAATGATGGCCACTCGTTTTTCTTTACTTAGAATTTGTATTATGGCAAGAAAAAAGCAGCTAACAGTCTATTCAGTAGGACTATCAGCTGTGTATCCACCGGACTTCTGCACAACACACCTAATGGTCCCAACCCCACTTATAAGGCAAGAAATCCCACTTATTAAACCTGACAGGGCACACCTGTGAAGTGAAAACCATTTCCGGTGACTACCTCTTGAAGCTCATCAAGAGAATGCCAAGAGTATGCAAAGCAGTCATCAAAGCAAAAGGTGGCTACTTTGAAGAACCTAGAATATAAGACATATTTTCAGTTGTTTCACACTTTTTTGTTAAGTATATAATTCCACATGTGTTAATTCATAGTTTTGATGCCTTCAATGTGAATGTACAATTTTCAAAGTCATGAAAATACAGAAAAATCTTTAAATGAGAAGGTGTGTCCAAACTTTTGGTTTGTACTGTATATACACAGTGGGGAAAAAAAAATTTAGTCAGTCACCAATTGTGCAAGTTCTCTCACTTAAAAAGATGAGAGAGGCCTGTAATTGACATCATAGTTAGACCTCAACTATGAGAGACAAAATGAGAAAACAAATCCTGAAAATCACATTGTCTGATTTTGAAAGAATTTTTTTTTAAATTTTGGTGGAAAATAAGTATTTGGTCAATTACAAACAAGTAAGATTTCTGGCTCTCACAGACCTGTAACATCTTCTTTAAGAGGCTCCTCTGTCCTCCACTCATTACCTGTAGCACTGGCACCTGTTTGAACTTGTTATCAGTATAAAAGACACCTGTCCGCAACCTCAAACAGTCACACTCCAAACTCCACTATGGTGAAGACCAAAGAGCTGCGAATGACACCAGAAACAAAATTGTAGCCCTGCACCATGCTGGGAAGACTGAATCTGCAATAGGCAAGCAGCTTGGTGTGAAGAAATCAACTGTGGGAGCAATAATTAGAAAATGGGAGACATACAAGACCACTGATAATCTCCCTTGATCTGGGGTTCCACACAAGATCTCACCCGTGGGGCCAAAATGATCTCAAGAACGGTGAGCAAAAATCCCAGAACCACACAGGGGCATCTAGTGAATGACCTGCAGAGAGCTGGGACCAACGTTACACAGGCTACCATCAGTAACACACTACGACGCCAGGGACTCAGATCCTGCAGTGCCAGACGTGTCCCCCTGATTAAGCCATTATGACGCGCCCCTGGGCCTGTGTCGCGCTGCGTTGCGCACGCGGGAGCTTACCCGGAGCCGGATCTCTTGAGGGTTGTAGTCTCGTGGCGGTGATCCGGTCCGTGCCCAGGGAGTCAGACTAAGTGGCGCTGTATTAGCGGTAGATGTTGGACGACTACGCCACCCGTTGAGTACAGCTAAGGAGCTGCTGCTGCAGGGCAGACCGCTGAGGCCGGTGGTAGGATTGTGCAGCGTGATAGTATAACCCCCAACGGGAGGGGTATGGCCTCAGGGCAGCCGACGTGGATGATGGGGGTAGCAGGAACCACTCGGAGACGGTACGGTGTAGTTCAGGGTCTTTACTGGTGACAACGATAGACCCTCCCGGAGTACTGGCTAGCGATTGGGGCCTGGTCAGTCCTTGAGCAGATGGGATCTCCCCTGGCCAGGCGGAGTTGTAGGCCTCCCAAACTAACGATACTCTTCTGGCTACCTTGCTAGAAGCGGGTATAAGTAGCCCACGTCCCTGAGTGTACCGTGTGGTGCTCACCCGTATGGCCGGTGACTCGGGGCCTTCTAGTAGCTTCCGCTCCACGACGGCGGTGCTGGTCCCACGCGTGTGACCGTGCCTTCGGGTTTCTGGGCCAGAGGACCTGCAATCCCCTGCCGGTCGGTTTCTGCTGCTGGATAGGAGTTAGTCCCCACAGCCTCGGACTCCGGGTCCGGTGATAACTTCTCAGTCAGGGCGAGCTCTGCAGCTGCCAGCCCCTGACTCCTTGTAGCACTGCTCCCACAGAGCTCCTGATGTTCTTTTCCTATATCTGCTTCTCTTCTCTGTCTCTACTTCTTCTCTACTCACTAACCCTGCCTCAGCCCTAGGTTTATATAGGGGAAGTTCTTCCCCTCCCAGGGACTGGGCAGGAGGTGTGGCATGCACAGGATCCCTGACCAAGAGACCTCCCACCTGCTCTCAGACATAGCATTGCCGTTACTGTGGAAACCAGACCCCTGGGGTGCCACATTCCCCCCTAGTGAAATTTAGTACTCCGGGACTAAACATATTTTTAGAAAAACATAACAAGATAATAACAATAATAATACAATAAGAAAAACACATAAAGATGGTTACGGCGTGTCCGCAACCGGGCGCAGTCTTTGAAGAAAAGCAAGGTGTCCATTTCACCAAAACAGGGAGACGTAACCAGGTAGGGGTCTGTCCTGCCCCGAGTCCTTAACAGTCTTTAGTCCGTCCTGGGTTACGCTCCAACTATACACAAAGGATTCCCGGTAAATCCACCAAGGACTCCTATAAATAACTAGAAACACATAATTATACACAAGCAACAAGAAAAACAGGTAACCACAAATAAAACAATTTATACACTTCAAATCCTCCAACGTGCGGGTAACTGGCCTCTAGTGGCCCTAGTGGACCTACGGAGCTGACTGTCTAGCCCTGAACTACAGGGTGTAGGAGCTGTCAAGGGTAAACTGGGCAGCTGTCTACCGGCTCTTTGACTCACTAGGGGTACGGCAGGCTCACTATAAGCAGAGGGTTGATCCTCCTGTTCTGCTTGTGTGGAGTCTTCTGCCTCCTGGACCGGCTGCTCTTCCAGCTCTACCTGTTGCTCCGTAGGCACTTGGGATGCTGGTTGGAGGAACGTGAGGACGGGTACCACAACTGCACCATTGACTTGAGTCCAGGACCGAGGGAAGTCTCCGAGCACAGTACTAACCATATCTTCCCTTTCCTCTACGGGTTGATGGTCTTCCTGTTCCTCTTCAGGGTTCCGTAGCTGTTCAGGACACTTCTTCAGGTGATCCCGGGATACAATGGCTATGGTCTCCCCTCCGTCTTTACTGATGGTACAGACTTTCGGGTTCTCGTGGCTTGAGGGCAGTACGGTGTACGGGTCCTTCTCCCACTGGTCGTCCAACTTGTGGAGCCGTCTTTTCCTCTTCAAGACCTGCTCTCCGGGTACCAGGGGAACAGCGGGAGCATACTGGTTGTAAGTTTTCTCTTGTCTTTCCCTAGCCTGACAGAGACTTCGGTCCACGCTCTCCTGTACTTTCCGGTACTGCTGCTGCCTCTCTGTGTCCCAGTCTGCTTCTGGTGAAGTGTCCTCGGGTGTCAGGACTCCCATTTCCAGGTCAACAGGTAACTTACCAGGTCTCGCCCTCATTAGGTAAGCCGGGGTACAGTTGGTGGAACCTACCGGGATGTGGTTGTATAGGTCCACTAGATCGGGCAGCTTCTCAGGCCACAGACTGCGTTCTTCCAGGGGCAACGTTTTCAGGAGATCGATTACCACCTGGTTCATTTTCTCACAAAGTCCATTAGTTTGCGGATGATAGGGTGTCGTCCTTATCTTCCGGCAGCCATACAGATTGCAGAATTCCTGGAAGACCTCCGCTTCAAAGGCAGGTCCCTGGTCCGTCAGCACTTGGTCCGGGTACCCGTGTGGACGGCAGAAGTGCTGCTGGAAGGCTCTAGCTGCTGTTTGAGCCGTTAAGTCCTTAACGGGGACGACAACCAAGAACCGGGAGTAATGATCCACAATGGTTAACGCGTAGACGTAGCCACTTCTGCTTGGTTTCAGTTTTACATGATCCAAGGCTACCAGTTCCAATGGCTGCCGGGTGACGATGGACTGCAGGGGAGTCTTCTGGCTGGCACGGTCCTTCCTTCTTAGGTTGCACGGGCCACAGTCTCTGCACCACCTCTCGATGGTTCCCCTCATGCCTACCCAGTGGAACCGCCCACGCAGCAGGAACTCCAGCTTCTTCCATCCGAAGTGTCCAGCCCCGTCGTGGTATGCTTCCATCACCATGGCTGCGTCTCTCCGTGGCACCACTACTTGCCAGATTAGTTCATGCGTCCGGGAGTTAACCATTCTGCGGCACAACTTCCCCTTGTAAAGGAACAGTCGACTCTTCTCAGCCCACAGTTGCTTGGCTTCCTCCGGAGCGTCTGGGTCAAGGCGAGCCTCTGGCCGAGTCAGCATCTCCTTCACCAGCCGGACGGCAGGGTCACTGTCTTGCGTTTCCTCCCAGTTGTAGTGAGGCAAGGGGTTAAACGTAGCGGCTTGCTTACTCCT
Organism: Phyllobates terribilis; assembly: GCF_046119375.1. Lineage (NCBI taxonomy): Eukaryota > Metazoa > Chordata > Amphibia > Anura > Dendrobatidae > Phyllobates > Phyllobates terribilis. The sequence goes on along the minus strand of NW_027363217.1, from coordinate 419,808 downwards.
TACCCGATGGGAATACTGGATAGTCCCATGACGGTGGAACGCGGGGAGTTCGACTTCTTCCAGTCCCTCTGGATCTTCTCCTACGTCCGGTAGGTTTGGCATCCTGGACAGGGCGTCCGCGTTGGTATTGGAGCGTCCTGCCCGGTATTTGATTGTGAACTCGTAGTTGGACAGACGGGCCATCCATCTCTGCTCTAGGGCACCGAGTCTTGCCGTGTCCAGGTGTGTCAACGGGTTGTTATCCGTGTACACGGTGAACCGGGAAGAAGCGAGGTAGTGCTTAAAGCGTTCGGTGACTGCCCACACCACTGCCAGGAACTCTAGCTTAAATGAGCTGTAATTCTCAGGGTTTCTTTCTGTGGGTCGCAGTTTTCAGCTGGCGTAAGCGATAACTCGTTCTTTCCCCTGCTGGATCTGGGATAGCACGGCTCCTAGCCCGATGTTACTTGCGTCGGTGTAGAGGATAAAGGGCTGGCTGTAATCAGGGTACGCCAGGATTTCATCCCCCGTGAGGGCCATCTTCAGCTGGCGGAAGGACTCTTCTTCTAACTTCTCCCATCTGAAGGGTAGCTTCTGGTTTTTGGCCTTCCTGGACTGGCCTATCAGGAGGTCCTGCATAGGAGCTGCCTTTTTGGTGAAACCGGGGATGAATCTGCGGTAATAGCCTACCAACCCGAGGAACTGCCGCACTTCCTTTACACTGGAGGGACTTGGCCATTCCTTAATTGCGGTGATCTTAGCAGGGTCGGGAGCCACTCCATCAGCGCTCACCACGTGTCCCAGGTACTGCACCTTTGGTTTCAGGAGGTGACACTTGGAGGGTTTCACCTTTAGGCCGTAGCTTGCCAGAGCTTCGAACACTTCCGCCAGGTGTTTCAGGTGGTCCTCATACGTCTTGGAATATACGATGACATCGTCCAGGTACAGCAGGACCGTCTCGAAGTTTCTGTGGCCCAGACAGCACTCCATTAATCGTTGGAAGGTTCCTGGTGCATTGCAGAGTCCGAACGGCATGCAGGTAAACTCGCTAAGTCCCATCGGGGTGGTGAATGCGGTCTTCTCCCGGTCCGCCTCTGCTACAGGAACCTGCCAGTACCCACTAGTGAGATCCAAGGTAGAGAAGAAGTTAGCAGATCTTAAAGCAGCCAAAGACTCCTCTATCCTTGGTAAGGGGTACGCATCCTTGTGTGTGATACGGTTGATTTTCCGGTAATCTACACACATCCTCATGGTGTTGTCTTTCTTTTTGACTAAGACTAGTGGAGCTGCCCAGGGGCTACAGCTATCCCTGATCACCCCAGCCTCCTTCATGTCTCTAAGCATCCCCTTGGCGTGTTGGTAGTGTGCAGGGGGTACGGGTCGATACCTCTCTTTTATGGGAGGATGGTCTCCCGTGGGGATGTGGTGTTCTACCCCCTTGACTCGCCCGAAGTCTAACGGGTGTTTACTAAACACTCTCTCGTACTCTTGAACCACCCGATAGACTCCCTGTTTCTGGTGTGAGGGAGTGGAGTCAGTACCCAAATGTAGTTGCTGACACTAGTCCTCCATTGTTTTCTGAGAGCCGTTACCTTCCTCCGGGGAAGATGGAGGCAAGGGTTCTACGGACTGTATGGAATCTTGATTGATGGTATACAATTTGGCTAGCGTGGCATACCGGGGCAGGTACACTTCCCTCTTCCCGATATTTATTATGCGAACGGGCACCCTCCCATGGCGTACATTGACCACCCCCCGTGCTGTCAAAATGGTGGGCCTTCTGTCTGAGTAAACTGGTTCTACCATTGCCTGGTAATCTCTACCTCTCAGACCAATAGCTGCATGGCACCAAATCATCATTTCACTTTTCGGGGGCATGGCAATAGGGAAAGGGTCACACATTCGCACGCTACCAATCTCACCACCGGAGAGTTCTAGCTGTTGCCGTCGCATCAGTGCCCGGATCTCTTTCTGGAGCACTCGCTGCTGGCCGGAGCTGGCGTTCTTGGCAACCTGCTGTAAAAGGAAAATCACCTCTGCAAGACAATTTTCAATTACATTAGTTCCTAGAGTTATCTTTGGGTGACTCTCGTGTTTGTCAATGTCTACAATGATCAGTCCCTGTGCTGCCAGTTCGACTCTACCGATTTTAATGGTCACCTCTTTAAATCCAATCTGTGGCACGGGCTGACCATTGCTGGCGATGATACTCAAGTCGTCGTCAGGGTAGCGGGTGATATCCGAGTCATTCCAGTACTGCTTGAAGAGCACGTATGGGATGGTGGTGACCTGTGACCCGGTGTCCAGTAGGGCACTCATAGGAATGCCATCCAGTACCACGGGTAAGACTGGACGTCCTCCCACATATTTGTCGCGCCAGTTCGATGGGCCTGGTGATCTTTTTCCTGGGGGTTGGCCCTCTACCCCAGGTTGTGCCAGTTTAAAGGACAGTACCTTGCCATATGTCCAGGTTGATTGCAGCGGCGGCAGATGGGTCGTCCGTCCTCGTATCGGTCGCTGGGTCTTCCTCTGGCCGGTGGGGTCCTCCTTGGTCGACGCCACGGGATGTCCTCCGGTCCGGATGCCAGCTGGATCTTCCCTGGAGTGGAAACCTGTAAAGACTGCACAGTTCGGGTTAGCGCAGCAACGCGTTTAGCTAGCTCTTGGACCTGATGGTGCAGGTCTGGAGCCGGGTCATTGTTCAAAGCCTGCGCATCAGCTCCCACAGGCCCTGCCGACAAGGGCGCCGCCTCCTGGTGGTAAGTGGTAGTGGGGCGTCTGGGGGTCACAACGCCACCTGGTGCCGGTTCTCGAAGCACCCGGATGGCTCTGTCCTTGAACTGTGCAAATCCCAGATGAGGGTCCTGTAAGGCCATTGCCCGCAACTGGGTTCGGTGGGCATTGCAATATAAACCCTCTATAAATTGTTCAGTCAACAGCCTGTCCTCGTCTCCCACGCCGTCAGGGTCGGTCTGCTTAATGGCTCTCAGGGCCTCTTGTAGGTTCAGGGCATAGTCCCTTATACTCTCATGTGCCCGCTGTTTGCACCCGTAGAATCTAAGCTTGATCTCGGCTGAGGTGCGGGTATCAAAGGTGTCCCTCAGCCGGGTTAGTATCCCTGCGACAGTCCTCCCCCCAGGTGGCCAGGACTTTACCTCCCTTTGGGCTGCCCCGGTTAATTGGGCCACCAGGATGCTCACTTTTTGCTCCTCTGTGAGGGGGTACACCTGGAAGAGGCTATCCAGCTTTTCTCTAAAGTCATGCAGGGTATGTGACTCCCCTGAGTACTGGGGTAGCCAGGCTGCCCCCGGGATATAGGGCATGGTGAAAGGCATGACCGCAACAGCGGTGGCGCTGGCGGGGGGTGAAGCTCTCCTCCGTATCCGGCATCCTTCTCCCCCCTAGTGGACCGTGGCCTACCTTGCGATGATCCTCTTCCGTAGGCCGCGGCTCCGCAGTGAATCGTCAGGGTTGAGGACCTTCCGTCGCGCTCCTGTGACGTCGGCGTCTGCTGGGCTCCTTCCAGGACCTTACGCAACGTCCGGACGTGAGGCGGGGCTTCAGTTCTCGCGCGCTTTCGGAGTCCACGCCCCTCTACTTCCCGCGCGGCGTCCTCAAGATGGCGTCCAATGGCGGGAAAACTCCACGTATGGCGGGAAGAAGGCTGAAGATGGCGCCGGATGGCGGGAAAACTCCACCGATGGCGGGAAGGAAGCGGAAGATGGCGCCGGATGGCGGGAATCTTCACCACAGGTAAGTTTGAACAGTCTTTTTCAGGCACGCAGTACCCGGTGGTTGCGGGCACGAGATCCTGCCGACTACGCCAAAAGTTGACGCGCCCCTGGGCCTGTGTCGCGCTGCGTTGCGCACGCGGGAGCTTACCCGGAGCCGGATCTCTTGAGGGTTGTAGTCTCGTGGCGGTGATCCGGTCCGTGCCCAGGGAGTCAGACTAAGTGGCGCTGTATTAGCGGTAGATGTTGGACGACTACGCCACCCGTTGAGTACAGCTAAGGAGCTGCTGCTGCAGGGCAGACCGCTGAGGCCGGTGGTAGGATTGTGCAGCGTGATAGTATAACCCCCAACGGGAGGGGTATGGCCTCAGGGCAGCCGACGTGGATGATGGGGGTAGCAGGAACCACTCGGAGACGGTACGGTGTAGTTCAGGGTCTTTACTGGTGACAACGATAGACCCTCCCGGAGTACTGGCTAGCGATTGGGGCCTGGTCAGTCCTTGAGCAGATGGGATCTCCCCTGGCCAGGCGGAGTTGTAGGCCTCCCAAACTAACGATACTCTTCTGGCTACCTTGCTAGAAGCGGGTATAAGTAGCCCACGTCCCTGAGTGTACCGTGTGGTGCTCACCCGTATGGCCGGTGACTCGGGGCCTTCTAGTAGCTTCCGCTCCACGACGGCGGTGCTGGTCCCACCCTTGTGACCGTGCCTTCGGGTTTCTGGGCCAGAGGACCTGCAATCCCCTGCCGGTCGGTTTCTGCTGCTAGATAGGAGTTAGTCCCCACAGCCTCGGACTCCGGGTCCGGTGATAACTTCTCAGTCAGGGCGAGCTCTGCAGCTGCCAGCCCCTGACTCCTTGTAGCACTGCTCCCACAGAGCTCCTGATGTTCTTTTCCTATATCTGCTTCTCTTCTCTGTCTCTACTTCTTCTCTACTCACTAACCCTGCCTCAGCCCTAGGTTTATATAGGGGAAGTTCTTCCCCTCCCAGGGACTGGGCAGGAGGTGTGGCATGCACAGGATCCCTGACCAAGAGACCTCCCACCTGCTCTCAGACATAACATTGCCGTTACTGTGGAAACCAGACCCCTGGGGTGCCACAATTACATGTCCTGGCCCGTCTGAAGTTTGCTAGAGAGCATTTGGATGATCCAGAAGAGTATTGGGAGAATGCCATATGGTCAGATGAAACCAAAGTTGAACTGTTTGGTAGAATCACAACTCATCATGTTTGGAGGAGAAAGAATGCTGAGTTGCATCCAAAGAACAGCATACCTACTGTGAAGCATGGGGGTGGCAACATCATGCTTTGGGGCTTTTTCTCTGCCAAGGGACCAGGAAGACTGATCCATGTACATAAAAGAATTAATGGGGCCATGTATCGTGAGATTTTGAGTGCAAACCTCCTTCCATCAGCAAGGGCATTGGAGATGAACCATGGCTGGGTCTTTCAACATGACAATGATCCCAAGCCACCGCCAGGGCAACGAAGGAGTGGCTTCGTAAGAAGCATTTCAAGGTCCTGGAGTGTCCTAGCCAGTCTCCAGATCTAAACCCTATAGAAAACCTTTGGAGGGAATTGAAAGTCCGTGTTGCCTAGCGACATTCCCAAAACATCACTGCTCTAGAGGAGATCTGCATGGTGGAATGGGCCAACATACCAGCAACAGTGTGTGCCAACCTTGTGAAGACTTACAGAAAACGTTTGACCTCTGTCATTGCCAACAAAGGATATATAACAAAGTATTGAGATTAACTTTTGTAATTGACCAAATACTTATTTTTCACCAAAATTTGAAACAAATTTCTTTCAAAATCAGACAATGTGATTTTCAGGATTTGTTTTCTCATTTTGTCTCTCATAGTTGAGGTCTAACTATGATGTCAATTACAGGCCTCTCATCTTTTTATGTGGGAGAACTTGCACAATTGGTGGCTGACTAAATATTTTTTTCCCCACTGTATATCTATAAAATAACGGGAGATGCGTACCTCTGTCTGAAGCCTTTATAGACTGCACAAGCGCGACACGCCTGCGCAGTCTGGCTCCAAACAGAAGCACGCATGGAGCCATTACAGGTAAGAGGAGTGTGTATGGCGCCGGAGATCACGGTATGCGTAGACACTGAGTGCATACCGCGAACTCCGGCGCCATGCTTACATACTTACTTGACCGGGAGGAGCGTTGCCGGAGACCGGGGCAGGAGTGAAGGCGTCGGAATCGGCGCATGTGCATAGCGCTATCCGCCGCCATTTTACTGAAGATACATTCGCAGCAAAATGGCGGCGGACAGCGCGGTATGGGCACGTGCGTACTCCGGAGCCACACTCCATCCCCGGCCTCTGGCAGAAAAGGACACCACAGCGCTGGAGCACAGGGAAGAAAGGTGAGTATAAGTGTTTATTTTTTTATATGTGGGCAGCGTAAAAGGGATGAGGGGTGTCATACATACCAGGATTGTGGGGTGAGGGGACCATACACACCATGCTAGGGATGAGGGGTACCATGCATACAAGGATTGGGGGGTGAGAAGTGCCATGCATGCCAGCATTGGGGATGAGGGGGCCACACATACCAGGATTGGGGGATGAGGGGTGCCATGCATACCAGGATTAGGGGGTGAAGGGCCACATATACCAGCATTGGGGGATGAGGGGTACCATACTTACCAGGATTGGGGATGAGGGGCCCACACATACCAGGATTGGGGGATGAGGGGTACCAAGCATACCAGGATTGGGGGATGAGGGGTACCATACATACCAGGATTGGGAGATGAGGGGTACCATACATACCAGGATTGGGGGATGAGGGGTACCATACATACCAGGATTGGGGGATGAAGGGTACCATACATACCAGGATTGGGGGATGAGGGGTGCCATACATACTAGGATTGGGGGATGAGGGGTGCCATACATACCAGTATTGGGGGATGAGGGGTACCATACATACCAGGATTGGGGAATGAGGGGTGCCATACATACCAGGATTGGGGGATGAAGGGTACCATACATACCAGGATTGGGGGATGAGGGGTACCATACATACCAGGATTGGGCGATGAGGGGTGCCATACATACCAGGATTGGGGGATGAGTGGTGCCATGCATACCAGGATGAGGAATGGGGTGCAATACATACCAGGATTGGGGGTGAGGGGTGCCATGCATACCAGAATAGGGATGAGGGGTACCATGCATACCAGAATAGGGATGAGGGGTACCATGCATACCAGGATGAGGGATGGGGTGCCATGCATACCAGGATGAGGGATGGGATGCCATGCATACCAGGATGAGGGATACCATACATACCAGGATAGGGATGAGGGGTACCATACATACCAGGATGAGGGATGGAGTGCCATGCATACCAGGATTGGGGGATGAGTGGTGCCATATATACTAGGATGAGGGATTGGGTACCATACATACCAGAATTGGGGGATGAGGGGTGCCATGTATACCAGATTTGGAATGAGGGGTGCCATGCATAGCAGGATTGGGGATGAGGGGTGCCATGCATAGCAGGATTGGGGATGAGGGGTGTCACGCATACCAGGATTGGGGATGAGGGGTGCCATGCATAGCAGGATTGGGGATGAGGGGTGCCATGCATAGCAGGATTGGGTATGAGGGGTGCCATGCATAGCAGGATTGGGGATTAGGGGTGCCATGCATAGCAGGATTGGGAATGAGGGGTGCCATACATACCAGGATTGGTTATGAGGGGGCCATGCATACCAGCATAGGAATGAGGGGTACCATGCATACCAGGATAGGGATGTGGGGGGCCATGCATACCAGGATTCGGATGAGGGGCCATGCATACCAGGATAGGGATGAGGGGTACCATGCATACCAGGAAGAGGGATGGGGTGCCATCCATACCAGGACAGGGATGAGGGGTACCATCCATACCAGGATGAGGGGTACCATACATACCAGGATAGGGATTGGGTACCATGCATACCAGGATTGGGGGTGAGGGGTGCCATGCATACTAGGATTGGGGGTGAGAGGTGCCATGCATACCAGGATTGGGGGTGAGAGGTGCTATGCATACCAGGATTGGGGGTGAAGGGTGCCATGCATACCAGGATTGGGGGTGAGGGGTGCCATGCATACCAGGATTGGGGGTGCCAAGAGAATGCCAAGAGTGTGCAAAGCAGTCATCAAAGCAAAAGGTGGCTACTTTGAAGAACCTAGAATATAAGACATATTTTCAGTTGTTTCACACTTTTTTGTTAACTATATAATTCCACATGTGTTAATTCATAGTTTTGATGCCTTCAGTGTGAATGTACAATTTACATAGTCATGAAAATACAGAAAAATCTTTGAATGAGAAGGTGTGTCCAAACTTTTGGTCTGTACTATATATATATATATATATATATATATATATATATTTTTTTTTTTAATTATGCTGGTTAGGACACAAACTACAGTGATATTTTACTTTTAATATCTGACATTTTGATTGTCATCCTGCCATGTTAAGAAAGAGTTTCAGACACGCTGTCTATTTGCATGATAAATCACGTAGCCAAAGTAAATTAGGAGGCACTAATTTACTATATATCAATTTCCATGTGACTGTACGTTTGCCGAGCTTCTTAAGAAAGGGTCTAATGACCAAATTTATTTTTTGTAAATTTTTCTTTCCATCCACAAAAGAACTGCCTGCAAACTCCAGACCACTGGCTGCAAATTCATAAGTCTGCAGTCACACTGTCACGGGTGTGTCAGAAGTGACAGACAGTCGCCTTGATGTTGGTTGCAGGAGATCTCTTCGTTTGGTATTACAGACACCTTCTTAGAGGCTAGAAATCCTATCAATGAAGGAAATGCCAATAATTAAAGTTAGTTACCCAACTAACCAAAGACCTTATAAAGAGTACCCAACAGGCTTTATATAATGCAATAACCTTTATTATACAAAAAAGATTAAAAAATACACACAGGCAAGGACATTAAAAATGCAACAAACAAATTAAAAATTAATATAAGAGGGGGGATGAGCATGTCCGCAATAGATAAATTAATAATTGCACTTCATGATTATACAACAAAAGATGAATACACTAGGTCCGTAATTTATGTACATACACAGCTATATATTTAATATGGATGGTCAATTCCAAGTTAAATCATAATGAACACATATAGTTTAGTCATTCAGATATAGTAAATAATGCCGATGTCTTTAAGATCAAGTGCAATGCTGACATGTTGTATTATATTACATCAGAAAGCTGGACCACAGAAATAGTATATGTGGCGCCCCTGAGGGTTCAGTCGCCACAGAGGTACTGCCCCTCACCCAGAGGTGTAGTGCCTCCTTCTCTCAGGTAAGGAGGGAGTGCTGCCCGGAACCCCCAACACCCGCACACAACACTACACTACTCCATGCCAGCTGGAAGGGCAAGATGCATTGTGTCTCTGCTGAGCCCTGTCCCTGGCTGGAGTGGGGGGAAGCAAAGAGAGGGGGAACCAGTAGTGGGTGTGGGTGGAGGATGTAGTGTAGGGGAGCACCATTGTAGGAGGTATTTAAAGGGAAGCCATCTTAGGGTGGCAGGTCAGTGAGGACAGTCAGTCAGTGAGTAGTAAGGAGAGGAGGGGAGCAGAGTCTCTTCAGGAGCTCTGCTCCACAAGTGGGGCCTAGTAACAGAGGCCCAGGAGGGGAGCAGAGGATGAAGGCTCCGGTAACTGAAGGGGTACCAGGGGTACGGAAGGAGCAGGAAGCCACCCGTACACTCTAATCTGTCAAGTGACGGAGGGACCAGGCCGCAAGAAGGGAACCAGTCCCTGGACCAACCGTGTTACTCCAGGTCTCGGCTGGAAAACTGGAGGCTTCTGCACTTTCATGGTGCAGTTGCCACAGTCTCACCCTAGTCACCGTGAAGGGCATCAAGTAGGTCCGGGAACCCCAGGTTGCCCAGGCGGACTTCAGAGCACCCGATCAGGACTGTGTGGGAAAGCGCAGGGCAGGAGGGAGAAGACCCGGCGCGAGAAGTCGGTCTAGTAAGGAACATAAAGAAAGTGGGGTTCCGTCAAGCGCTCCTGATATACTTGAGAAAGTGCTGGACCCCTTACCAGGTGGACGCAGTGCGACGCGGAGGCTGACACCCGTGCAGTGTACCTGAGAAACTTGAACAAGAACTGTGAGTAAAACTCAGATGACTGCACTGCCTCCGTCAGTTATTTCCACTGCGCCATCTCTCCTGCACCACAAGCCCCAGCATCACCACGATCTACACCTACACTGCCCCGGGGGCCCGCTCTGCCTGTGGGGAGCAGAAACATCCCAGCTGCCATCCTATCACCCCCCCCACCCCCCCGGAGGTCTGCAGCAGCGCCGGTAACCATTACCGGAAACCACAGGTGGCGTCACGAGACAAACTGTACACTAAAACCCCTTTTTAAAGAGAGACCCAGAGTACGGGCCCGGGAGCCGACTGCCGTGACCTCCTAAACAAGGTAAAAGGCCAGGGTACCGAGTCCCCTTTATCTCCCTGGGTGACACATATATATACACCACTAGAGGTCAGTAAAATCTCAGTAAATAAAGCAACTCAGCTTATAAAATTCTCAAGTGAGGTATCCCAATGATAAAAGTGCAGAGTGCCTTAACATAATACAAATAAGAAAAAATGGCCAAAAGTGCAATAAACATCCAGATGTTAGTAATAGGGACATACCACAACCCCCTCACACCACTCCAATGCCGCTTCGCTCCTGCTTCATCAGGGAGTGTGGTGTGAGGGGATGTGGGAGTTTTATATTGACAATTCCACAGCTGCAAATGATTACAAAAATGGGTAGCGCCATCTTACTGGGCACCGCTGTCCTTCTTAGAGGCTGTGTCTCTAGGACCCAGGGGCTACCTTCCTCTGGCTAATTAACACCCTGGCCTGGGTGTTTAAATACCTGCTGTCTGCTAGAGGGAGGTGCCGGCGATACTCACATTATCCCTTGTGAAGGCTCGGAGCAAGTGCATTACTTCTTCCTCTCTGGAGCAATGAGGAAGGGTGTTTATCTCTCTGAAGTCAACTTAAAGCTAAGCTATCTTCCCTTGTTTGTTCCCCCTTGTTGTCTTTAGTTGTCAGTGGAGATCGATTAGCGCTCATCCCCCTCCCTTCCCTAGCCAGGGCTTAACGCCAGGGAAAGACAGGGCGAGGTTCGCGTGCGGCGATTGTTAAAGAACCAATATAGGGATGTTAGTGGAGACAGGGTGATATTAGATCAGCCTAGGAGGTCTCCACTCCCCCCTTACCCCAGAGTCTGGGCTCCCTTTCCCATTGTCTTACCCTAAGTCTTTCCACATCTTGTGTGACATTATCACCGGCCGAGCACATTTTGAAAAGGAAAAAAAAATTGACACTTTTTTTTTTGTGTGTGTGTGTTTTTTGGGCGTGTTTTTTTTTTCCTTTCTCCTTGGTATGGGTTCAGTTGCAAAGCTCACAGAGCGGCTGTGCAGTCTGTCTCTGGAGGTGAATGACATCCGTTGTGAGGTTCAGCAGCAGCATTAGCGGCTACTGGTCGCCAATGTGGGGGTCTCTGCAGGTAGGCCTATCCAGCCTGAACCCAAGGTTGCCCTCCCGGAAAGGTTTTCAGTAGGTAGGGACAAGTTTTTTGTATTCAATGAGGCCTGCAAACTGTATTTTAAACTTTGTCCTTACCCCTCTGGAAATGAAGAGCAATGGGTTGGAATTGTGATCTCTCTACTGCAGGGAGATCCTCAGTCGTGGACGTTTTCTTTACCACAGGACTCGGTTTGTCTCCTGTCTGTGGAGGGGTTTTTCGGTCAGTGGAAACGTACAGTCCGGAATTCCGTAGATGGGCAACGGATTCCAAATGGAATGACTCAGCCCTTAGAAGTCAATTTTGTAAGGGTCTTACTGAAAGGTTGAAAGATTCCTTGGTAGTATATGGAACCCCTCAGTCCTTGGAGGCGGCCATGTCGTTGGTCATACGTCTTAATAGATGCCTTCGGGGTAGGTGGGTGAGACCACCTTCTCCGGAGCCTTCTTGTCGGGGTTATGTACCTCTGCAGGGGGAGCGGTCTGGCAGTGAACCAGTACTGCGGGAGGTGGAGGAACCCATGCAGTTAGGGGGTGTCTCTGCATCATACATTTCCCAGGAGATTTGCAAAAAAAAGGCGTATGTTTTTTTTGTGGAAAAAAGGGATATATTCTTGGGACCTGTCCAAACAAAAGGAGACTCGATTAACTCTTGGTAGTCTGGAGTTGGATAAACAAGGGGTGAATTTGTTGCCAACCTGCAGTTCCCGGTTGGTCCTGACAGCAGAGGTGGTGCTAGAGAGCAAAACCGAGAAAATTTCTGTGTTTGTTGACAGTGGAGCCGGAGTCAACATGGTTGATGCTGAGTTTGTGAAAACTCATAAACTTGCTTGCTGTACTTTAGCTAAACCTAGTTCAATCTTCTCCATCGACTCGGCGCCACTTGCACAGAGAGCATTTACTCAGATTGTACATAATGTAAAACTGAGAGTGGGGTCAGTTCATTGTGAAAAAATCCCTTGCTATGTCCTGGACAGTCTTTCCATACCTATTGTTTTGGGTATTCCTTGGCTTGTTAAACATAATCCGTTGGTGAATTGGCAAACCGGGGAGATTATTGAATGGACGGATTACTGCCATGAGAACGGTTTAGATATTTCCCTTGCTACTGTCTCTACGGAAATATTACCTGCTTTTCTGCCTGGTTTTGAGGATGTATTTTTCTGAGAGGGGGTATCAGGATTTGCCTCTTCATCGTGCATATGACTGTCCTATTAACCTGACCCCCGGAGCTAAACTACCGAAGTCCAGACTGTATCATCTTTCTGGCCCTGAGAGACAAGCCATGAAGGATTTCATTGCGGAAAGTCTGGAAAAGGGACATATCAGACCATCATCTTCGCCCGTGGCGGCAGGGTTTTTCTTTGTGAAGAAAAAAGATGACGGTCTACGTCCCTGTTTAGATTTCCGGGAATTAAATCAAATTACCATCTGTGATCCATATCCCCTTATTCCTGATTTGTTCAGCCAGGTTGTATGAGCTAAGGTATTCTCCAATTGATTTAAGGGGAGCCTACAATCTGGTTAGAATCAGAGAAGGGGACGAAAGGAAAACAGCATTCAATACCCCTGAAGGGCATTTCGAGAGTCTGGTTATGCCTTTCAGTTTGACCAATGCACCTGTGGTATTCCAGCATTTCATAAATGATATTTTCCATCATTTGGTGGGGAGGTTTGTGGTGGTCTATCTGGATGAGATTTTGGTTTACTCACCTGATTTTGAGACACATCGGGGGCATGTTAAGAAGGTGCTCCAGATATTAAGGGATAACAAACTTTATGCCAAACTGTAAAAATGTGTTTTCGCTGTTAAGGAGGTGCAGTTTTTTGGGTACTTGATGTCATCTTCGGGTTTTCGGATGTATCCGGAGAAGATCCTTGCAATCCTTGATAGGGACTGTCCCAAGAACCTGAAGGCTCTTCAATGTTTTCTGGGCTTTACTAATTTTTACCGGAAATTCATCCAAAATTACTCTGTAATTGTGCAACCCCTTACTGATATGACTAAGAACTAAGAAGGGGTCCAATTTTTCCAAATGGTCGGATGCCTCCCTCCAGGCTTTTTCTTCCTTAAAGAATCATTTTGCCACTTCACCTATACTCAGTCAACCCGATATTTCCCAACTCTTTATTGTGGAGGTTGATGCGTCGGATGTCGGGGGTTGGGGCTGTGTTGTCTCAGGGTCCGTCCCCTGGTAAATGGCATCCATGCGCCTTCTTTTCTAAAAAATTGTCTTCGACTGAGAGAAATTATGACGTGGGTAATAGTGAACTTTTGGCGATCATATTGGCGTTCGAAGAATGGTGACATTGGTTGGAGGGGGCAGTCCATTCTATTACTGACCATAATAACCTGTCATATCTCCAGTCAGCTAAACGTCTCAACCCTAGGCAAGTCAGATGGTCCCTGTTTTTTACTAGGTTCAATTTTGTTGTCACTTTTCGTCCAGGGGTCAAAAATGTCAAGGCTGATGCTTTGTCAAGGCTGACGCTTTGTCCCGGAGCTTCCCTGGTGGTGGTGACCATGAGAACCCTGCCTCGATATTACGGAAAGGGGTAGTCATTTCGGCACTGTATCCTGAACTGGAGGGTGGGATGTTGGAGGCTCAGGGGGACGCTCCTGCCTTCTGCCCTTAAGCAAGGTTATTTGTACCATCTAATCTGCGCCGCAAAGTTATTAAGGAACATCACAACTCTGCTTGCTGGGCATCCAGATGGTAAGGCAACCGCGGACCTCCTCTCTCGTCGTTTTTGGTGGCTGGGGTTGCATCAGGATGTGATTGAACATGTTTCTGCTTGTAGTATTTGCGCGCGTTCTAAAGCTTCGCATACCTGGCCGCCTGGTACTCTTCTTCTGCTACCTATCCCTAGTAGGCCATGGGCACACTTGTCCATGGATTTTAATACTGACCTACCAGCTTCTGCAGGCAAAACGGTAGTTTTGGTGGTTGTAGATAGGTTCAGTAAAACGGTTCACTTTGCCGCATTACCTGCACTTCCAAATGCCAAGACACTTGCTCAGGTGCTTATAAATGAGATCGTGAAGCTTCACAGATATTCCTCCGATGTGGTGTTAGATCGGGGGACCCAGTTTGTTTCCAAGCTCTGGAAGGCATTCTGTTCTTGACTGGGGGTGCAGCTGTCCTTTTCCTCTGCCTTCCACCCTCAGTCGAATGGACAGACCATGTGTATCATTCAGAATTTGGAGACCTAGCTCAGGTGTTTCATCTCCGAAAATCAGGAGGTTTGGACATCCTACTTACCGCTGGCAGAATTTGCCATTAATAATAATCATTGTCAAGAATCCACTGGCAGGTCACCTTTCTTCGGTGCATACGGTTATCACCCACAATTTGGTACCTTTAGTGGGGGAGGAGCTTCGGGAGTTCCTGAGGGGGAACAGTTTGCTTCGTCGCTCTCCTCAGTGTAACAGGGTGTTCTGAGTAATTTAAAGATCATGGGAGACATGTATGATGTGCCCCCTGGGCCTAGTGTACACGTGTAGTGGGTTACCCGGAGCCGGGTCTCTGGGGATTGTAGTCTCCGTGGCGGCAACCTGGTCCCGTGGCTCAGGGTGGTCAAACCAGTGGCGGTATAGTATAAGTTTTAGGTTAATTGTCCGACTACGCCACCCGTGGATTGCGGTCAGGGTGTACCGCCGCTGCGAGGCAGACCGCTGAGGCTGGTGTGGTATGCGCAGCAAAGGATGGGATAACTCCCCACGGGAAGAGTATAGCCTCAGGGCAGGGAATATGGATGATGGGAGTGATGGTGCACGGGCGTCCCAGTACTAGTAGTGTTGTATGCGGTGAGAAAGCAGGAACGACTCAGAGTCTTTGCAGTGCAGTTCAGGGTCTTTACTGATGATATTAAGGCAGACCCTCCCGGGAGTACTGGCTAGCATAAGGGGCCTGGTCAGTCTGTGAACAAACAGGAGTTCCCCTGGCCAGGTGGAGTTGTAGGCCTCCCCGTCTATCTGCACTCTTCCTGGCTACCTTGCTGTAAGCGTGTGGAAGTAGCCCACGTCCCTGAGTATACCGTGTGGTGCTCACCCGTATGGCTGGTGACTTGGAGCCTTCTGATAGCCTCCGCTCCTCGATGGCGGTGCTGGTCCCTTCCTTGTGACTGAGCCTCCGGGCTTCTATGGCCAGAGGACCTGGAATCCCTTGCCGGCTGGTTTCTGCTGCTGAACTTAAAGATCCCCGCAGCCTCGGACTCCGGTGTCCGGTTCTTATATTCTTCTGCCAGGGCGAGCTCTGCTTAGCTCCAGCCCCTGGTCTTCAGCTCCTGCTCCTACAGAGCTCCTAGCTGTTGCTTTCCCTGTCTTTCTCCTCTCCTAGACTCTTAGACTGACTAACCCCGCCCCAGACCCAGTTGATATAGGGCAGGTTCCTCCCCTATCTGGCCTGGGACAGGATGTGTTGCATGTTTAAGGGCTCCTGACCAGGAAACCTCCCACTTGCTCTCAGACGTGATTTTTCTATCACTGTGGCAACCCGACCCCTGGGGTGTCACATTCCCCCCTAGTGAATTTTAGCACTCCAGGACTAAACACATTTTCAAGAAAACACATACAGGGCATAAACAATAACATTTCAACATATATACAAGAAGTTTTAGTCTTTAGAGGTCACGGCGTGTCCGTAACCGGGTGTCCATGTCACCCAACAAGGTGAAGTCTTGGAACAGAGTAGGGGACCTGTCCAAAGCAAACCCCAAACGTTGGCCCTGGGTGTGGCTGCAAGGCTGAGGCTAGCTACTTTGGGCCACAAGGAGGCCATGCCAGACAGGTTTTTCTCTTCCGTGGCCATCTTCGCAAGAGGCACCAAGGTGCAACTATCTACATTGTAGTTCCGGTTATTCAGCGTCCATAACCTGTCAGTCCAAATAAACCTGCAGGGTAACTAGAGAAACATAATCAATAAACAGGCAACAAAAACAAACCTTTTTCAGCATTTACGTAGGTACAGGTAAATATATACTTGGCATTAGACACTCCAGCGCGCGGGCATCTGTCCTCTAGTGCTCCTGGTGGACCTACGTAAGCCACTATCTGGTTCTGAACTACAGGGTGTAGGAGGTGTTGTGGGTAGGCCTGGCAGCTTTCTGCGTTCTCTTTGGCTTACTAGGGGCACGGCAGGCTCACTACTAGCAGAGGGTTGATTCTCCTGGTCTGCTGGTATGGATTCTTCTGCCTCCTGGGCTGGTTGCTCTCCCGACACTTCCTGTTCTTCTGTAGGCCCTTGAGGGGCTGGCTGGAGAAAGGTGAGGATGGGTACCACGACTGCATTGTTGATTTGAGTCCATGACCGGGGAAAGTCTCCGAGTACGGTACTGATCATTTCTTCCCTTTCCTCTGCGGGTTGAGGGTTCTCTTGATCTTCCTCAGGGCTTTGCAGCAGCTCGGGACACTTTTTCAGGTGGTCTCTGGAGACAATGGCTGTGGTCTCTCCTCCATCCTTACTGATGACACACACTTTTGGGTTCTCATGGCTTGAGGGCAGCACGGTGTACGGGTCCTTCTCCCACTGGTCGTCCAACTTGTGGAGCCGCCTCTTTCTCTTCAAGACCTGCTCTCCGGGTACCAGGGGAACAGCGGGAGCATGCTAGTTATAAGCCTTCTCTTGCCTTTCTCTTGCTTGAGACAGACTTCGCTCGACGCTCTCCTGTACTTTCCAATACTGCTGCTGCCGTTCTGTATCCCAGTCTGCCTCTGGCGAGGTGTCCTCAGGTGTCAGGACTCCCATATCCAGGTCAATAGGCAGCTTACCAGGTCTTGCTCTCATTAGGTAAGCCGGGGTACAGTTGGTGGAACCTACGGGGATGTGATTATACAAGTCCACCAGATCAGGCAGTTTTTCAGGCCACAGACTGCGTTCTTCCAGGGGCAACGTTTTTAGCAAGTCTATCACCACCTGGTTCATTTTCTCATATAGTCCATTGGTCTGAGGGTGATTAGGCGTTGTTCTTATCTTCCTGCAGCCATACAGGTTGCAGAACTCCTGGAAGACCTCCGCTTCGAAGGCTGGTCCTTGGTCCGTCAACACTTGCTCCGGATACCCGTGTGGACGGCAGAAGTGCAGCTGGAAGGCTCTGACTGTTGTTTGAGCTGTTAAGTCTTTGACAGGGACCACCACCAGGAACCGGGAGTAGTGATCTACGATGGTGAGGGCGTAGACTTACCCAGATTTGCTTGGAGCCAGTTTCACATGGTCCAGGGTTACCAGTTCCGGTGGCTGCCTGGTGATGATGGACTGCAGGGGAGTCTT
The DNA here is from genome assembly GCF_046119375.1 of Phyllobates terribilis. Lineage (NCBI taxonomy): Eukaryota > Metazoa > Chordata > Amphibia > Anura > Dendrobatidae > Phyllobates > Phyllobates terribilis. The sequence continues at coordinate 402,242 of NW_027363217.1, read as the reverse complement.
CTGGCTGGCACGGTCCTTTCTTCTTAGGTTGCACGGGCCACAGTCTCTGCACCATCTCTCGATGGCTCCTCTCATGCCTACCCAGTAGAACCATCCACGCAACAGGAACTCCAGCTTCTTCCATCCGAAGTGTCCTGCTCCATCGTGGTATGCCTCCAGAACCATAGCCGCGTCTCGTCTTGGGACCACTACCTGCCAGGTCAGCTCATGTGTTCTAGAGTTGACCACTCTCCGGCACAGCTTCTCCTTGTAGAGAAACAGCTTACGTTTCTCCTTCCACAGTTGCTTGGTCTCCTCTGGAGCATCTGGGTCAAGACGGGCATCGGCCTGTGTCAGCATTTCCTTCACCAGACGGACTGCGGGATCACTGTCTTGTGTCTCCGCCCAGCTGTAGTGGGGTAAGGGATTGAACGTAGCAGAGCGCCTGTCCCTCACACGGTGGGAATACAGGGTAATCCCATGACGGTGGAACGCAGGGAGTTCGACTTCTTCCAGTTCTTCTGGATCTTCCCCTACGTCCGGTTAGTTTGGCATTCTGGACAGGGCATCCGCGTTGGCATTCGAGCGTCCCGCCCGGTATTTGATGGTGAATTCATAGTTGGACAGGCGGGCCATCCATCTCTGCTCCAGGGCACCAAGTTTTGCAGTGTCCAGGTGTGTCAACGGGTTGTTATCCGTGTACACGGTGAACTTGGAAGAGGCAAGGTAATGCTTGAAACGTTCGGTCACTGCCCACACCACTGACAGGAACTCTAGCTTGAATGAGCTATAATTCTCAGGGTTTCTCTCTGTGGGCCGTAGTTTTCGGCTGGCGTAAGCGATTACCCGTTCTTTCCCCTGCTGGATCTGGGACAGTATGGCTCCTAACCCGATGTTGCTTGCGTCCGTGTGGAGGATAAAGGGCTGGCCGTAATCAGGGTACGCCAGGATTTCATCCCCCGTGAGGGCCATCTTCAGCTGGCGGAAGGACTCCTCTTCCAGCTTTCCCCACCTGAAGGGCGGCTTCTGGTTTTTGGCCTTCCTGGATTGACCTATCAGGAGGTCCTGCATAGGGGCTGCCATTTTGGTGAAACCGGGAATGAATCTTCGGTAGTAGCCTACCAACCCGAGGAACTGCCGCACTTCCTTTATGCTGGAGGGTCTTGGCCAGTCTTTAATCACGGTGATCTTATCGGGGTCAGGAGCCACTCCGTCAGCACTCACCACATGTCCCAGGTACTGCACCTTTGGTTTCAGGAGGTGACACTTGGAGGGTTTCACCTTTAGGCCGTAGCTTGCCAGGGCATCAAACACTTCTGCCAGGTGTTTCAGATGGTCTTCGTAGGTTTTGGAATAAACGATGACATCATCCAGGTATAACAGGACCGTCTCGAAATTCCGGTGTCCCAGACAGCATTCCATCAACCGCTGGAAGGTTCCTGGTGCATTGCAGAGTCCGAACGGCATACAGTTGAATTTGCTGAGACCCATCGGAGTGGTGAATGCAGTCTTCTCCTTGTCTGCCTCTGCTACAGGAACCTGCCAGTACCCGCTAGTAAGATCCAAAGTGGAGAAGAAGTTAGCAGATTTTAATGCAGCTAAAGATTCTTCTATTCTAGGTAACGGGTACGCATCTTTGTGTGTGATACGGTTGACCTTTCTGTAGTCTACACACATTCTCATTGTGTTGTCCTTCTTTTTCACTAGAACTAGTGGAGCTGCCCAGGGGCTACAGCTGTCCCTGATTACCCCAGCCTCCTTCATGTCCCGCAACATCCCCTTTGCATGCTGATAGTGTGCAGGGGGTACAGGTCGGTATCTTTCCTTTATGGGTGGATGGTCTCCTGTGGGGATGTGATGTTCTACCCCCTTTACTCGCCCGAAGTCTAGCGGGTGTTTACTAAAGACTCTTTCATACTCCCGAACCACCCGGTAGACTCCCTGATTTTGGTGTGAGGGAGTGGAGGTAGTACCCACATGCAGTTGCTGACACCAGTCCTCCATTTGTTTCTTAGAGCCGTTACCTTCCTCTGGTTGAGATGGAGGCAAGGGTTCCACGGCCCTTACAGAATTTTGGTTTATGGTGAACAATTTGGCTAGCGTGGCATACCGGGGCAGGTATACTTCTCTCCCCCCGATATTTATGATGCGGACAGGCTCCCTCCCATGGCGTACATCGACCACCCCCCGTGCTGTCAAAATGGTGGGCCTACTGTCTGAGTAGACGGGTTCTACCATTGCTTGGTAGTCTCTACCTCTTAGACCAATAGCTGCCCGGCACCAGATCATCATCTCACTTTTCGGGAGCATGGCAATAGGGAACGGGTCACACATTCTCACGCTACCAATCTCACCACCAGATAGTTCCACTTGTTGCCGTTTCATCAGTGCCCGGATCTCTTTTTGGAGAACACGCTGCTGGCTGGAACTGGCGTTCTTGGTAACCTGCTGCAAAATGAGAATTACCTCTGCAAGACAATTTTCAATTACGTTAGTTCCCAAGGTTATTTTAGGGTGACTCTCATGACGGTCAATGTCCACAATAATCAGTCCTTGTGCCGCCAGTTCGACTTTACCGATCTTAATGGTCACCTCTTTGAACCCCACCTGCGGCACGGGCTGACCATTGCTGGCGATGATACTCAGGTCATCATCTGGGTAGCGGGTTATGTCCGAGTCATTCCAGTACCGCTTAAAGAGCACGTACGGGATGGTAGTCACCTGTGACCCAGTGTCTAGTAGGGCACTCATAGGAATGCCATCCAGTACCACAGGCAAGACTGGACGTCCCCCTACGTATTTATCACGCCAGTTCGATGGGCCTGATGATCTTATGCCTGGGGGTTGGCCCTCTACCCCAGGTTGTGCCCGTTTAAATGACAGTACCTTGCCATATGTCCGGGTTGATTGCAGCGGCGGCAGATGGGCTGTCCGTCCTCGTTGTAGCGGTCGCTGGGTCTTCCTCTGGACAGCGGGATCCTCCTCTGTCGGCGCCATGGGACGTTCTCCGGTCCGGATTCCAGCTGGATCTTTCCTGGAGGAGAGACCTGTAAAGACTGCACAGTTCTGGTTAGCGCGGCTACGCTTTTGGTCAGTTCTTGGACCTGATGGTGCAAGTCTGTAGCCGGGTTGTTATCCAAAGCCTGCGCACCAGCTCCTACAGACTCTGTAGACAAGGGCGCCGCCTCCTGGTGATAGGTAATAGCAGGGCGCCAGTGGGTTACAGAGCTACCCGGTGCCGGTTCTCGGAGCACCCGGATGGCCCTGTCTTTGAACTTTGCAAAGTCTAACCCAGGGTTCTGCAAGGCCATTGCATGTGACTGGGTTTGGTGGGCGTTGGACAGTAGACCCTCAATGAATTGCTCAGTCAACAGTTCATCTGCATTCCGCACACTGTCAGGGTCTGCCTGTTTAATGGCTCCCAGGGCCTCTTGCAAATTCAAAGCATAGTCTCTTATACTGTCTTGGGCCCGCTGCTTGCACCCATAAAATTTCATTTTGATCTCTGCAGAGGTGCGGGTATCAAACGTGTCCCTCAGACGGGCTAAGATCTCCTTCACGGTCTCCTTGTCCCTGACTGACCAGGACTTTACTTCACGTTGGGCTGCGCCGGTTAACTGGCCTACCAATATGCTCACTTTTTGTCCCTCCGTCAGGGGGTATACTTTAAACAGGCTGTACAGTCTCTCTTTAAAGTCGCTTAGGGTATGCGACTCCCCTGAGTATCCGGAGATGTAAGGAATGGTGAACGGCATTACTGCGGCAGCGGCCACGCTGGTGGTAGAGGGTCCCTCCGTATCCTCCCCCCTAGTTAAGTGTGGCCTACCTTCTGTTGCTTCTTCTCCGTAGGCCGCGGCTCCGCAGACGATCGTCAGGGTGGAGGACCATGCATCGCGCTCTGGTGACGTCAGCGTCACTCCCTCTCCTTCCAGGACCTTGCGCAGCGTCGGTGCGTAGGGCGGAGCTTCAGGTCTCGCGCGCTTTCGGCGTCCACACCCCTCTTCTTCCCGCGCGGCGTCCTGAAGATGGCGTCCGACGGCGGGAAAACGACTGCGGATGGCGGGAAAACAGCTGAAGATGGCGGGAAACGGCTCCGGATGGCGGGAAATGGCTCCGGATGGCGGGGACCTTCACCACGGCAGGTGTGACAGTCTTTTGAAGGCGCGCAGTACCCGGTGGTTGCGGGCACGAAATCCTGCCGACTACGCCAAAGTTGACGCGCCCCCTGGGCCTAGTGTACACATGTAGTGGGTTACCCGGAGCCGGGTCTCTGGGGATTGTAGTCTCCGTGGCGGCGACCCGGTCCCGTGACTCAGGGTGGTCAAACCAGTGGCGGTATAGTATAAGTTTTAGGTTAATTGTCCGACTACGCCACCCATGGGTTGCGGTCAGGGTGTACCGCCGCTGCGAGGCAGACCACTGAGGCTGGTGTGGTATGCGCAGCAAAGGATGGGATAACTCCCCACGGGAAGAGTATAGCCTCAGGGCAGGGAATGTGGATGATGGGAGTGATGGTGCACGGGCGTCCTAGTATTAGTAGTGCTGTATGCGGTGAGAAAGCAGGAACGACTCAGAGTCTTTGCAGTGCAGTTCAGGGTCTTTACCGATGATATTAAGGCAGACCCTCCCGGGAGTACTGGCTAGCATAAGGGGCCTGGTCAGTCTGTGAACAAACAGGAGTTCCCCTGGCCAGGTGGAGTTGTAGGCCTCCCCGTCTATCTGCACTCTTCCTGGCTACCTTGCTGTAAGCGTGTGGAAGTAGCCCACGTCCCTGAGTATACCGTGTGGTGCTCACCCGTATGGCTGGTGACTTGGGGCCTTCTGATAGCCTTCGCTCCTCGATGGCGTTGCTGGTCCCTTCCTTGTGACTGAGCCTCCGGGCTTCTATGGCCAGAGGACCTGGAATCCCCTGCCGGCTGGTTTCTGCTGCTGGACTTAAAGATCCCCGCAGCCTCGGACTCTGGTGTCCAGTTCTTATATTCTTCTGCCAGGGCGAACTCTGCTTAGCTCCAGCCCCTGGTCTTCAGCTCCTGCTCCTACAGAGCTCCTAGCTGTTGCTTTCCCTGTCTTTCTCCTCTCTAGACTCTTAGACTGACTAACCCCGCCCCAGACCCAGTTTATGTAGGGCAGGTTCCTCCCCTATCTGGCCTGGGACAGGAGCTGTTGCATGTTTAAGGGCTCCTGACCAGGAAACCTCCCACTTGCTCTCAGACGTGATATTTCTATCACTGTGGCAACCAGACCCCTGGGGTACCACATGTATAAATGTATGGCTGACAGCCAGCCAGGTCTGGAGCTGAATGTGAATGACTTTATATGGTAGTCTACCAGGAATATAAGATTGAAAGTTCTTTATTGGAAGCTGGGACCTAGGCTTATTGGTCCCTATAAAATAACCGCCGTCATTAACCCATCAGCGTTTCGTCTTGAACCTCCTCTGGCCCTTAAAGTCCACTACGTGTTCCATAGGTCCTTACTCAAGAAGTATGTGGAACCTCTTGAGCCCTCACCTCTACCACCACCCCCAGTAATGGTTGTGGTAATCTGGAGTTCCAGATTTTGAGTATTGTAGATTCTGGTCTCCAACGTCGTTCTCTACAATACTTGGTGCACTGGAAACGTTATGGTCCAGAGGAGAGGATGTGGGTTTCAGCATCAGAGATGAATGCTCCCAGGTGGGTTCATTCATTCCCCACCTCTTATCCTGAGAAACCCGGTCCTGAGTGTCCGGAGGCCACTCGTAGAGAGGGGTGTACTGTCACGGGTGTGTCAGAAGTGACAGTCGCCCTGCTGTTGGTCGCTCATCCCCCTCCCTTCCCTAGCCAGGGCTTAACACCATGGAAAGACAGGGCGAGGTTCGCGTGCAGCAATTGGTGAAGAACCAATATAGGGACGTTAGTGGAGACAGGGTGATATTAGATCAGCCTAGGATGTCTCCACTTCCCCCTTTCCCTAGAGTCTGGGCTCCCTTTCCCTCTTCCCTTTGTGTTGCACTAAGTCTTTCCCACACATTGCGTGACACACACAGAGTGACTGCAGACTTATCGGTTTGGACAGGACAACCCCTTATCATGCCTGTTTTTGCTGCTAGAGAAGGACCATGCTTAGCAGGCAGTTGACACCCCTAGTCGTTTGGAGTTTGCAGTCATTTCTTGCTGGATGGAAAGAAAAAATGAGGCTGAAGAGTTACCATACAGCCATAGGGTCAAGTGATAGTGACTGCTAGTTTTTCTTGGCTTATGAGATCAAACTGGTATCTAAAAGTCATTGTGATTCTGATTCTAATATTTGAAGAAAGTCAGATATCAGTCACATATCAAAATCACACATCATTTGAATTTGGCCTGGAGGAGGTCTGTGTGAAAGTCCCAATGCGTTTCAGACAAGTTTGCACTGAAAATCACATAACCAAATAGAATGCTTAAGTTTCTTCAACTGAGTGTTTAAGTCAATGGTAAGTGTACTGGCTTCTAGACATAGAGTTTTGGGTTCAATTCCCAGCAGCATACAGTGAACTTTTTATTATTATTTTCATCAGTTGTGAAAGTCAGATGTCTAAGTCACTTATCAAAGTCACATATCAAAGTCAGTTCTCAGACAAGGTATTTAGCCTCAAACTGACATTATTCTGATGTTTGACTTTGATATCTGTCATGTCCTAAACTGGACGCTGTAGTTGAGCACCTCTTCATGAATCAGGATCATCCGACTCCAGCATGCCCCTCATCAAGATTGCTGTGAACAACGCCGGTCTTGATGAATCGAGCCCATTGTGTTTTATATTACGGAAACATATTGGCACATTTTATTATACAATTGGTGGTCTTGTATTATTTCTATATTGTTGCTACAGCAGCATAGTGGGCCCCAAGAATGATTTACTCTGGGGATCCAAGGTTCTGCAGCCCGATGCTGCATACAATTAATATAAAAAAATAAAATAAAATTAATGTTAATATTAATATTGAGCAGAATTAATTTCAGCCTATTGGTGCAGCCTCCACAACTGTCACGGTCTCCCATGTTGTCCCTTGGGAAAATTAATCGCCCACTCTTGCTCTATTATATATAGTGCTATGTTATGCAAAGTGCTAAAGTGCTGCACATTTTCCATCTACACATGTGCATCAAAGCGTCTGTGTGTTACTCACAGAACCTTTGATGCACATGTGTAGATAGAATCACATGATCTATCAAAGGGGATCATGTGACAAGTCACGTGATACATCCAGTACCTGAGGGGGGGGCACACCTTCTAAACTACCCAGTGCCCTGGCTACTCTTACTACTCTTAATCCACTCCTGTACATACAGTACAGACCAAAAGTTTGGACACACCTTCTCATTCAAAGATTTTTCTGTATTTTCATGACTATGAAAATTGTACATTCACACTGAAGGCATCAAAACTATGAATTAACACATGTGTAATTATATACTTAACAAAAAAGTGTGAAACAACTGAAAATATGTCATATATTCTAGGTTCTTCAAAGTAGTCACCTGTTGCTTTGATGACTGCTTTGTACACTCTTGGCATTCTCTTGATGAGCTTCAAGAGGTAGTCTCTGGAAATGGTTTTCACTTCACAGGTGTGCCCTGTCAGGTTTAATAAGTGGGATTTAATAAGTGGGATTTCTTGCCTTATAAATGGGGTTGGGACCATCAGTTGTGTTGTGCAGAAGTCTGGTGGATACACAGCTGATAGTCCTACTGAATAGACTGTTAGAATTTGTATTATGACAAGAAAAAAGCAGCTAAGTAAAGACAAAGGAGTGGCCATCATTACTTTAAGAAATGATGGTCAGTCAGTCCGAAAAATTGGGCAAACTTTGAATGTGTCCCCAAGTGCAGTTGCAAAAACCATCAAGCGCTACAAAGAAACTGGCTCACATGAGGACCACCCCAGGAAAGGAAGACCAAGAGTCACCTCTGCTTCTGAGGATAAGTTTATCCAAGTCACCAGCCTCAGAAATCGCAGGTTAACAGCAGCTCAGATTAGAGACCAGGTCAATGCCACACAGAGTTCTAGCAGCAGACACATCTCTTCAACAACTGTTAAGAGGAGACTTTGTGCAGCAGGCCTTCATGGTAAAATAGCTGCTAGGAAACCACTGCTAAGGACAGGCAACAAGCAGAAGAGACTTGTTCGGGCTAAAGAACACAAGGAATGGACATTAGACCAGTGGAAATCTGTGCTTTGGTCTGATGAGTCCAAATTTGAGATCTTTGGTTCCAACCACCGTGTCTTTGTGCGACGCAGAAAAGGTGAACGAATGGACTCTACATGCCTGGTTCCCACCGTGAAGCATGGAGGAGGAGGTGTGATGGTGTGGGGGTGCTTTGCTGGTGACACTGCTGGGGATTTATTCAAAATTGAAGGCATACTGAACCAGCATGGCTACCACAGCATCTTGCAGCGGCATGCTATTCCATCCGGTTTGTGTTTAGTTGGACCATCATTTATTTTTCAACAGGACAATGACCCCAAACACACCTCCAGGCTGTATAAGGGCTATTTGACCAAGATGGAGAGTGATGGGGTGCTACGCCAGATGACCTGACCTCCACAGTCACCAGACCTGAACCCAATCGAGATGGTATGGGGTGAGCTGGACAGCAGAGTGAAGGCAAAAGGGCCAACAAGTGCTAAGCATCTCTGGGAACTCCTTTAAGATTGTTGGAAGACCATTTCCGGTGACTATGTCTTGCAGCTCATCAAGAGAATGCCAAGAGTGTGCAAAGCAGTCATCAAAGCAAAAGTTGGCTACTTTGAAGAACCTAGAATATAAGACATATTTTCACTTGTTTCACACTTTTTTGTTAAGTATATAATTCCACATGTGTTAATTCATAGTTTTGATGCCTTCAGTGTGAATGTATAATTTTCAAAGTCATGAAAATACAGAAAAATCTTTAAATGAGGTGTGTCCAAACCTTTGGTCTGTACTGTACATACAACACTACACATCAGTGCAGGTACAACTTATGGCTTCTTCATCTAGGAGTTTATGAGCATCATCTGTCTAATTGACAGAGAACCCCTGAGAAGTCTACACAAGAAAGCTTCTGTCTGTATCATGATTCCAGTGACTTTTATAAGGTTTAGACAATGGAAGCATAAAGCTGGTTAATGTTTGTAAGTATGATTCGTCGATAATACCGAATTGGCCAGATTCTGTAATCTCGAGAAGTTTACTTTTAAACATTGTTTTAGACAATAGATCTGTGTATTTCTCATGGAGCATAATGGTAAGTGTACACACATTATTTGAATCAATATTTTGGTTACAATAACACTATTAGTCAAAGCAAATATCACAGTGGTCACTTTTGTACAAATCAGGATAATGAATCTTTGAAACACACAACTTCATAGACCATAGAACAATTAACATTGTCTTACTGTATTGACTCCTAGCAAACACTTTGTGGATAGCATGCATCAAGGACAGTTCATGTGAAAGAGCTAGTTTCTCAGTATCAGAGTAAATCAATATTATACTGCAGTATATTGCAATATTATAGTGCTTGAATTCACGCAACCATATTTGCAATACATTCCACACTTGGTCTAATGACCACACTTTATCAAAGCATATAAACAATATGTTACAATATGTAGGCTATAAGATATCCATATTTTTATTAGCAATACAATCCACATTTGGATATCTTATAGCCACACATTATTTACACAAAGCACCCTATCCAAAGGGGATGGTTTTAGCGGATGATTGCCATAAAAATAATAATGGAAGTGTACACTGTGTACAACAACACAAAGCAATGCATGAACAAATTATAGCAAAAAATAAATCAGCTGGCCTAATACTCAAAGTCTTCATGGCAATCCTCCCAGTGGATGGCCATGGAACAATGAGGTGGAATAAGATTCTACAGGTGAACAACTGGCTACGTCGATGGTGCCGTCAACAAGGATTTGGAATTCTGGATCACGGAATGAATTACCTATACGATGGACTACTTGCTAGAGATGGGGTACACCTTACGAAGACTGGAAAACATGTATTTGGAAGTCGCCTTGCTACACTCATCAGGAGAGCTTTAAACTAGAACAATGTGGGAAGGGAAGCAAAAGGCCAGAAAAGGCCATACAGCTGACAAATACTATTGAGATCTCTGCTACTGGAAGTGGAAAGGAAGAACAAAGACAAAACAATTTAAATAATAAAAATATGGGAGGAAGAGAAACCAATCACAAACTAAAATGTTTTTATACAAATGCACAAAGCATGGGCAACAAACAAGGAGAATTGGAACTACTAATGCAGGAAAAGAAATATGATGTCATTGGAATCACTGAAACTTGGTGGGACGATACACATGATTGGAATAAAAGGCTAAAAGGATACAACTTATTTGCAAGAAACAGACTTGATAAGCGAGGAGGAGGTGTCGCATTGTATGTTAGAAAAGCGTATATCTGCAAAGAGATTGAAGCTTCAGAGACTGGGAGTTCTGTGGAAACTGTTTGGGTAAGAATACAAGGAGAGAACAACGGAAAGGACACCATTGTAGGCATTTACTACAGGCCACCTGGGCAAGCTGAAGATATGGATGAACTCTTTATGTATCAAATGACCAAGTTCTCCAAAAAATATGACGTAGTGGTCATGGGAGATTTCAACTATCCAGACATTTGTTGGGAATCTCTCTCAAGTAAAACTAACAGGTCAAGCAAATTCTTATCCTCTCTTGCTGACAACTTTATCTTCCAAAAGGTAGGGGAGAAAACAAGGGGATCTGCTACTTTGGATCTAATCCTTATAAACAGGGAGGAAATGGTTGAGGAGGTAAAGGTGGCTGGGACCCTAGGAGGCAGCGATCATGCTATTATAGAATTTTGGATAACTAGAGGAGGAAGACATGTGAAGACTCAAACTTCAAGGTTAGATTTTAGAAAGGCAGATTTTAAGAGACTCAGAAAGAGAATAGGAGGGATCCAATGGCTGGATGTCCTTAAGGACAAAAATGTCCAGGAAGGATGGGAAATTTTTAAAAATGAGATTCTCAAAGCACAATCGTTAACAATCCCGAAAAGTAGGAAGAATGGGAAGCATTTAAGGAAACCAGGATGGATGAACACAGAACTTAAACACATGCTAAAAAGAAAGAAAGAAATGTTTATTAAATGGAAAGAGGGAGGCATATCTAAAGAAGATTATAATGCAGTCTGCAGATCCTGTAGGGCACGTATCAGGTTAGCTAAAGCTGACAATGAATTAAGGCTTGCAAGAGATGTCAAAAGCAATAAAAAAGGATTTTGGGGGTATGTCAAAAGTAAAAGAAAAGTCAAAGATGCTATAGGATTTTTACAGGATGAAAATGGAGAAATGGTAAGAGAGGATGTTGAGAAGGCCGAACTTTTTAATTCCTATTTTGCATCTGTTTTCTGTCAGAAAGAAAATGTAACATCAACTGATCTTCACTGTCCTTTTAAAGGAATAGAGGAATCCAAGTTATCTGTAAACAGAAAGATTGTGAGGGAATATTTAGCTAACATAAATGAGTTCAAGTCTCCAGGTCCAGATGAATTACACCCCAGAGTACTGAAGGAGATCGTAGAAGAAATTTTAGAACCACTCTCCATAATCTTTGAAAATTCTTGGAGAACAGGAGAAGTCCCAGAAGACTGGAGAAGAGCAAATGTTGTTCCTATCTTGAAAAAGGGGAAGAAGGTGGACCCAGGGAACTATAGGCCGGTGAGTCTGACTTCTATACCAGGAAAGATCTTTGAACAAATTATTAAACAACATGTATGTAAGTACATGGATAAGAATGAAATGATTAACCAGAGTCAGCATGGGTTTGTAACTAACAAGTCATGTCAGACTAACTTAATTTCCTTCTATGACATAATCACTGACTGGGTGGATCAGGGAAATGCTGTAGATATAGTATATCTTGACTTCAGCAAAGCATTTGACAAAGTATCTCACACCATCCTTATTGAAAAAATGACCAAGTATGCAATGGACCAGGCAACTGTTAGGTGGATTCATAACTGGCTTAGTGATCGGACTCAAAGGGTGGTTGTAAATGGCTTTACATCCAGCTGGATGAATGTCTCAAGTGGGGTACCACAGGGCTCCGTCCTGGGACCTGTATTGTTCAACATCTTTATCAATGATTTAGATGAAGGAATTGAGGTTAAACTGATTAAATTTGCTGATGACACAAAGCTAGGAGGGATAGCTAATACTAGAGAAGAGAGAGAGAGGATTCAAAAAGACCTAAATAAACTGGAGCAGTGGGCAGCAACCAACAGAATGGTTTTTAACAGGGAAAAATGCAAAGTACTACATCTGGGCAATAAAAATGAAAAAAGCATATACAGAATGGGAGGAATAGAGCTAAGCAACAGTACATATGAAAAAGACTTAGGTATACTAATAGATCATAGACTGAACATGAGTCAACAGTGTGATGCAGCAGCAAAAAAGGCAAATACAATTCTGGGATGTATTAACAGAAGCATACAGTCTAGATCACGTGAAGTCATTATCAGTCTTTACTCCTCTTTGGTCAGACCTCATCTGGAATACTGTGTACAGTTTTGGGCACCACGTTTTAAAAAAGACATAGACAAACTGGAGCAAGTTCAGAGAAGAGCGACCAGAATGGTGACTGGTCTGCAAACCATGTCCTATGAGGAACGGTTGCAGGATTTGGGAATGTTTAGCTTGCAAAAAAGAAGACTGAGAGGAGACTTAATAGCTGTCTACAAATATGTCAAGGGCTGTCACATTGTAGAAGGATCATCTTTATTCTCATTTGCACAAGGAAAGACTAGAAGCAATGGGATGAAACTAAATGGGAGGAGACACAGATTAGATATTAGAAAAAACTTTTTGACAGTTAGGGTGATTAATGAGTGGAACAGGCTGCCACGAGAGGTGGTGAGTTCCCCTTCAATGGACGTCTTCAAACAGAGGCTGGACAGACATCTGTCTGAGATGATTTAGTGAATCCTGCTTTGAGCAGGGGGTTGGACCAGATGACCCAGGAGGTCCCTTCCAACTCTACCATTCTATGATTCTATGATTCAATCATCTCCTCTGCCAAAAAACTTTCCCCAATGCAGTTCACACAGGCACAACATGGATTGCACGTGAAGTTCTGTGTCACAGCTTCTCCTTCTGTGTCCTCATCTTGAGTAGCTACCCCTATAAGCTTTGTCCATAACTGTAGAGGGGGTCAGTACTGCCACCAAGTCTCAAATATATTGATAGCAGTGGTAACCTTTGTCACGCAAAAATGGCTAGTGTTCATCATTTGAGCCAAGTAAATCTATAGATTCTGTTTGGTTTTCCATGACGCCACATTTTCCACGGTTGGCCTCTCGATTTTCGGTCTGAAGATTGCTTGGGTCATCATTTCCAGATTTTGATCTAAAGGGAAAACACATATTATTCTCTGCACAAAATCCCGGTCAGTTGGGACGTGTTCCCCTTTCTTTTGCCCGGGTTTCATAACTATCAACACATTGTCTGCTCCTTGAACAATTACCTCTGCAGGTTCTGGAGGACCTTTGTCACCCAGTTGTTTCAACCAGATTTTTGCACCATCATTGATAGGATCTGAGGATCCAAATCCTTCACCTCCTCTGACTGTCACAACTGCAGGGGTCCTTACTCTGACCACCTTCGTTTTAGAAATAGACAGTACCAGTAACTGAGTTATCTTATCTCTCTTCTGTATTATCATGACTTTTTCTTCATCATTCATTAAAAGTACTTTAATTTCTTCCTGATAATCCTGGTCTATCACTCCTCCCATTACCTGAATACCCTTTAAGGCCAAGCCTGACCTTGAGGTTATAAGACAAAAATGCTCAGGTGGCATTTGCAAGCCTATAGCAGTCCTGATTTTCTTTACAACTTCTTTGAAGTGACTTTCATTGTCACTTTGAATCTGTATTGGGATACAGTACAATACCATTGTTTCCAAAGTCTTAATAGTATTGTTAGCATTGGCCATTTTACAGGTACAAATCAACGTAAACCCAGAATATGCATACAAAGCTGTGCATACGCATACACATCCTCCATCATGTAGAGGAGGGCCAATGTAGTCAATTTGCCCAGGAAGTTTTCCTTGAGCTTTCTGGCCTCTCACCACATGAGGGATTGGTCTCTGTTGTGAATATTGACACTTAATGACGGTTTCCTTTATGAACTCTAACCTGATGGGCACCCCTCTGGTCTGTGCCCATTGAGTCAGTCCAAGCAGCTCCTCAGAGGTATCAGTCTTTACTGGATTCAGTGACTGATATTTCGGACTGTTAGTCTGCTACTGAGTTGAATCTTTCCAGGGTATCTGAAGCACAAATAGCATCAACATGAAACACAGTCACTTTAATTATTTGTACAATTGCCCAGATATCTTGCCACAACTCTTTTCCCCATACTTCTTTGCTATGTATACTTGTAGTCTGATAGCCCACTGCGTTCCAAACACGGTTGTTACCTTGGTACCTAGCTGACCCTTCTGTAAACCACGCTTGTTTCCTCTGCTCAGGAATCAATTGTTCAAAGGATATCTCCTGCTCCTGAAGTCCCATAGGGACTTTGCCTAACTTCTCATGCAATGTGGAGATTCCACTAACTCCTGGTTTTGCTCTGTCCTGAATTGCCTCAATTTGCTTTCCTCCTAATTCTGTAGTTATAACCTTGCACTCACTGAATTGTTTTGGAGTTCCCTTAATCAAACTGGCCTCCGCCCCTGTATCTACCAACATTTGTGGGGTGTGGCCAGCATGTCAATCACTTTTATCTGTCTCCCTCCATCGATCCTCCATTTCAGATGAAGACATCATATTAGGAGAAAATGATGCCCCCTTCTGTTGGGCTTTGAATTCCTGTATCAAGGATTTAACTTCAGCATAAAGATCCTCAAACCCCTGTGCTGTGGGCTTTGCTGGCGACGAGGAGGGAGTTGGCCCTCTCTCTCCCTGTGTCCTGCCCGGCCCCTGCTGTGGGGATTCAGAATCTTTTACTGTAACCTTTCTATTATGTGAAACCCTGACTTTTTATTAAGTCCTCTCTTTTGATACAATTTCCACATCTCGTTAGTACCAATCCCGTCTATTTTATCCCTGTGGACACCATCCTTTATCAGGGCCATAAACATATCTTTACGGGTAATACAAGATCTAGGATTGTAGTTACTTTTGACATTGTCATGCTGCTCTTCAGAGGGAAAATTACTCTTTTGTTTGGGACCCCAATCTCCCAGATCCCCTAACTGTCTAATTGCCTCCAATGTATTGGCGATAGTTTTCCCAGTCTGATTTATCATTAGCGTCATCATGATATGCTTGTAGGCTGCAGGGGCATTTCTAATGATACGATTTCTAACAGATACACTCACAACAACTTGCATATAATCATCATAAGAGCTTGCCGAAATAGCATTTTTCATGACCTCCTCTTTCAACCTCTGAGTACAATCTTTCAATGTAAACCATGGTTTTTCATTGGGCGGCCAGTCCGCCTCGGATGGGTATTTATGCTGCAATGCCATGGCCACATCAAGCATACTACACACCACATGTGGCTGCTGAATTGTCAAGGTACGAAAGGCCTCCTTCACTACAGGTTCATGACTGAATTGGACAAATTTTTGGCCATCCACAGCATCCACCTGCACTCCATGAGCCCCCATCTCCCATAATCTGACAGCTCAAGCTATTAAAGATTCATTTGGCTTTTGAGAGAAACAATCATGAAGGTCATTAAGCTCCTGCTGACTGTAATCCTCTACTGCATTCTTATTCTGTTTACCTGCAGCAGTCTCTACAATCCGTCTCCGATATATAGGATGAACTTTCACTGGGTTAAGAGGAGGATCAATTTCTCTCTTTCCATTGAAATATTCATCCTCAGTCTCTGGATTGGTGATGTTTTTAGAGTCAGTTGAATCCCATACATCCCCATCCCACTGATCAGGGCTCCACTCTATCCCTGCTTTGGCTATGGCCAAAGCTACTTTTTTGTTATTAACCTTCCCTCACCTCCTTTTGTATTTATACTGCGCTACACATACAGCAGCCTTTTCTGCAACATGCTGATATCCATCACATCTGTCCATTAATAACTTATTCTGACACTGTGCTATAATCAATGCATTCTGGGCCTCACACAACTGTCTTTCCAATTCCTGAACTTTTGTTAATATACGTATTCTTTCCTCATGCTGTTTTCTATATGCAGACAGCAGGATCCATCTGTAAAGGACATATTGATACTCATGCTAGAGCAACTCCATTTTGTCTGCTTGCTTTAAAATCATGTTATCACTCCTTGCATAACATATTCTTTCTTTCTCTTCCCATGGAACTTATCTCACACTAACTTTTTCTCAAGAGAACATTTTGTCAGACACTCTGTTATCTAACTTGTTTAGGCCAGGTTTGACCTTGTAAAATTTCCATAGTGCTTCAAACTAACAATGATAATATGACCATATATGTGTTTTCCATAATAATTGTACTAACATCAGTTCATAGAATCATAGAATCATAGAATGGTAGAGTTGGAAGGGACCTCCTGGGTCATCTGGTCCAACCCCCTGCTCAAAGCAGGATTCACTAGATCATCTCAGACAGATGTCTGTCCAGCCTCTGTTTGAAGACGTCCATTGAAGGGGAACTCACCACCTCTCGTGGCAGCCTGTTCCACTCATTAATCACCCTAACTGTCAAAAAGTTTTTTCTAATATCTAATCTGTGTCTCCTCCCATTTAGTTTCATCCCATTGCTTCTAGTCTTTCCTTGTGCAAATGAGAATAAAGATGATCCTTCTACAATGTGACAGCCCTTGACATATTTGTAGACAGCTATTAAGTCTCCTCTCAGTCTTCTTTTTTGCAAGCTAAACATTCCCAAATCCTGCAACCGTTCCTCATAGGACATGGTTTGCAGACCAGTCACCATTCTGGTCGCTCTTCTCTGAACTTGCTCCAGTTTGTCTATGTCTTTTTTAAAATGTGGTGCCCAAAACTGTACACAGTATTCCAGATGAGGTCTGACCAAAGAGGAGTAAAGACCGATAATGACTTCACGTGATCTAGACTGTATGCTTCTGTTAATACATCCCAGAATTGTATTTGCCTTTTTTGCTGCTGCATCACACTGTTGACTCATGTTCAGTCTATGATCTATTAGTATACCTAAGTCTTTTTCACATGTACTGTTGCTTAGCTCTTTTCCTCCCATTCTGTATATGCTTTTTTCATTTTTATTGCCCAGATGTAGTACTTTGCATTTTTCCCTGTTAAAAACCATTCTGTTGGTTGCTGCCCACTGCTCCAGTTTATTTAGGTCTTTTTGAATCCTCTCTCTCTCTTCTCTAGTATTAGCTATCCCTCCTAGCTTTGTGTCATCAGTTAGCCTATAGTATTGTAGTATGGCTGTAGAGTTGATTGGCTATTTGATATACTCAAAACAATATAAAATGCTAAGCAAAATAAACGGGATCAGAGATTCTTTGAATCCCGACAATACAGAGCACGCATTGCCTCCGTTTGGTTTTCTGTGGATTGCGCAATCAACATAATAATTTTGACACTCACTTGGTCAACCGTGAAGGGTTATTGCCCTCCCTTAACAGCTGGTGCCGTGACTCGGATCCCTAACCAGGGACGCCCCTCCACCTCTGGACGACCACAAAGAGAGACCTGCCTTCAGCCTCCCCCACTGGAATTGGGACTGATCATCCCCCACAAAAAGCCACGGTAAGTGCACCAGTTCTTTACTAGTGACACTGACCATTTGGCGTGGTTTCCACGTAGTGTGTGGTTGTTTGCAGTATCTCCGGGTGTCCTGGTTGGATATAGTCAAAGGTGAGACTATAAGGGGTGTAGTCTCATTAGGGGTCTGATATTATTTAACTTCAAAGCAGTATCACCTCGGATTTACAAGTGAATATTGTGTGAATCTTTCTCAGCTTTGGACAAAAATCCTTAGGAGAGACTGAACATTGTTAGTTTCAGTCGCGGCAGGTGATCGAAGATTGGGTAGGACACGCAAGTAGATATACGTATATCGAGTGTCCGGTGCGCTGCAAAACTGCAAAGCTGCATAGCAGCAGAAGTGCACCTCCTTTCATTTGTTGTGTGAAAGAATTCCCCCGACGGGAGGGGTGAGTTAGTAGTGGAACAGCTGGGAGCTCTGGCCAGACTCCGCTGTGCACAAATTAAGGATCTTTTTGTCAGTTGTAGTGAATAATCAATGTTTCTGTGGAGCAGAAAGAATTTGTCTCCCCCGAAGGAGAGGGACGATGTGATGAATATCATGATCAGTCGAGAAGGGAAAAGATCATTTAAGCACGTGCCAAAAGTGTTTAAGGTGTTAAATTTTCCTGTGGAGGGGAGGCTTCAGCCTGTGTTGTGGGATGAAGGCATCCGGCAGCAAAGGGGTAGATTAGTTGACTGCTGTGGATTGTTGGAAGATGCTGAAAACTTTAGGAAAGTGGCACATGAGATTTGTGATGAAGGATATGTTGAAAAAGTACAGGAGGAAGTAGGTCCCCCCCTTCCCAACTTATGTGTCCACAATCCAAATCTAGAGCCCCTAAAGAAGCATCTCCCACAAATGTAGCAATACCCCAGCCCCTGAATCCGGAAACTGAGCAATTTATACCTTATGAGATTAAATACCCTGCACTTCCCACTGAGAGCCAGCCACCATCATATAACCCAGACGGTTGGCTCTGTAATGTGTGTTGGGTCACTAATCCAGGATGGCGCAGGACATGCTATAATTGTGAAGCACGCACGTAAACCCGGTGTTGTAGCACCAACCTACCCATTACTTAACGCTGACGGGGGGTATTATGAATCACTACCCCCACCTGCCCCTACCATCATATTCCATTCAGAGGGACCCAGGGTCCTCTGAACTCTTCCCTATTCACCCTCTCCCAAACTGGGGAAATAGAACATGGACGCTAGTATGAGGAGGTGGCGTCTGATTTACTAAATGGTCCTTCAGAATTCTCTACTATACTGAGAATAGGTATGGGGAGTATACCACAACAGCAGGTTGGGATCATTGTAAACGCAGCAAATGCGAAACTGCAGCATGGGTGGGGGCTAGCTGCAGAGATATGTCGTATTGGGGGACCTACAATACAAGCTGCATCTAATGATTACATCCGTGACCATGGCCCGTTAAGAGAAGGAGAGGTGATGGCTACAATAGCCGGACAGCTATCATGTCATTTTGTTATACATGTAGAGAAAACCAAAAGAGTAATGTCATTGTGTAAGATTACAGTACAAGATGTTAAATGCAGCAAGGAAGATAATGGGATGTTGAAATGTTGAAAAGTAAATGCATGTGAAAAAAAAAGGTTGCGCTGAGTTTGTTGACAGAAGGAAAAAGTATGTGGATATGTGGAGAAACTTAAATGGTTAACTGAAATATGCACGCTGCCAGATAAGCGCCCAGTTACAGCTGCTAGCATAGCAAAACGGCCTTGGCTTGATACAGAGCAGGAAAAAAAAAAAAGGTGAATGGAGGAAGAAAATGCAGACAATAAGGGAAACACGATGCTATGTTATGTGTATTACAAAGATACTGCTCTCCGATAATGGCGGAGTAATGAATTGTTGGGAATGTTCTAATTGTGGCCAGCAGAATCCATTGTCAGTAGATTACTGTGTTGCATGTCACGCACTCCCCTCGCTACTACCCAAGCCACTTCTAGTGCCCCATCCTCATCTGTTATACCTATGTCCGCCCAAAGTTCCAACCCTTCCTGCAGCGGCCATGTTGCTACACCCATTGCATCACCTCCGGTCTCTGACCAAATGTCCCTTTGGTGGTGGCCATCTTGGTGCACCCTTCCTGTAGTATGCTTCCTTCTGGTTGCGGCCATCTTGGCACACCCAGAATACAGGCAGCAATACACACTACACCCAGAATGTGTATGAGGAAGATCATCATAATCAGTGTGTGACAGAGCATTAGACGCCAATACATATGAGAGTGGGTTTAACTTCTGTCAAGCCCTTAAAATATGGGCTCAGGATAAGTTGGCTAATCAATCCACTACCCTCAACAGCACATATTTATGTCCACTTTGACATTAGGGCTAAAATATGGTGATGTAAACTAATTCTCTAGATGGTCATGTATCCTTAAGTTTCTAATAGATGCACATACACGTTGTCTGGTTTACAGTAATTGATTTAGCAAACGTTTTTGTTTTTTTATTAGCATTCCACTACACAAAGACTGTCAGTTTCTGTTTGCATTTACATATTACATTTACACGGAGCAAATGTCCATCAGGGCCAGTGTTAGTCTCCTCAAGCATCTAGCAAAACTGAATTGTCGAGTCTCAGCCTCGAAACTTCAGTTTTGGCCCGGCAAGTGGTCTTCTTAGGCCATTGCCTTACTCAGGGTGCCAGACATCTCACAGAAGAAAGGAAGACGGTCATCTACGCACTACCGTTCCCAAAAGATCCCATAGAGCTGCAACGGTTCCTCGGACTATGTACATACTGCAGACAATGGATCCCAGACGCCTCACGTCTCATGCAGCCGCCCCTCTAAGATGCATTAAAAGAAGACACTCTGGCTGATGTCAACAACAAGGACCACCAAGAACAGCTGCAACAAGCCTTTGAGCAACTAAAGTCAAGGAAAATGACAGCCCCTGCCCTTGGAAATCTGGACTATGCTCAACCTTTCCATTTGTATGCCTCTGAGACAGGAGGACATGCAGCCGGAGTACTCACGCAGAGACACTGTACAAAGCAGCACCCAGTCGTTTATTACCTAGCGCATCTCTCCCCCAGCTGTCTATGAGCGGTTCACGCCACACAGCAACCTAAACATCTGTCTACACAGAGACACCTGTGGCTGCAGTGTTCGTTGATTTTGCCAGAAAATGTGAAGTTACACCACCATCAACCCAGCCACCCTGCTACCAGCACCTGAAGGAGAGGGGAAAAAGGCTCCACCGCATGATTGTCTGGAACAAATTACTGCGGAGTCAACTCCACTTGTTCTAGTGGGGGAAGTACCCTTGGATGACCCAGAACTTACGTTATATACGGATGGATCCAGATATGTTGACACCTCTGGCAGGTTTCATACTGGATATGCTGTCACAACTGAAGATACATTGGTAGAGGCAGCAGTCTTACCTCCCAGTATGTCAGCACAAGAAGCAGAGCTCAAAGCTCTGACTGCAGACTGTGAAAAATGCTGAAAGCATCAGACAATTGATGGAAGTGGTGCAACTACCAAGACAGTTGGCTGTCGTAAAGGTAAAAGCTCATACCCGACCAGATGCCCCTGAAGCAAGAGGTAATGCACTTGCTCATCTCCATGCTAAGCGAGCAGCTCTTCTTCTGACATCCATGTCCATGGCTCTTACACGGCAACAGGCCAAACAGCTAAATTCCGTGCCAACCCAGGATCAACCTGCAGAAGAGCATCAACCGGTCCCTCCAATCACAAAGCTACGCTCCACACGCTCTACGCGCTAAAGAAGAACGCCAGTCGTAGAAGGAGGTGGGTGCTAAGTTGATAGATGGGCTATGGAAGAAGAAACAACTGTACTGTTTGCCTCGACTCCTGTATCCAGCCATTGCGGCCTGGGCCCATGGACTGCTTAGGGGTAGTGGATATGTTTTCCAGTTGGCCAGAAGCATTCGCCGTTCCAAACATGACTGCCAAGACTACCGCCAAGAAGCTGGTCTCTGAAGTTGTTTGCCGGTATGAAGTCCCAGAAGTTATCAAAAGTGATGAAGGACCAGGCTTTTCCTCATGCGTATATCAAGAAATACTTACCATGATCGGATCAACAGTGATGTTACATACTCCTTACCATCCACAGTCAAGTGGCAAGGTGGAGAGATTGAATGGCACACTGAAAAGGCAGTTAACCAAAATGATGCAGGAGACTACGGCCCAGTGGCCTGAGCTCCTTCCCATTGCACTATATCACATACGCACCACCCCCATAGGGAAACACAAACTGTCACCCTATGAGATACTATTTAGGTCACAACCAGCTATAGCTAGATTTACCCCACAACAATTATCAGAAGAAACAGATTATGTTATGCAATATGTGATTCAGTTTGCCAAAGCCTTAACTAACACCCATGCGTTAGTATCATCTTCTATTCCAGATCCAGCTGATGCAGAAGGTTGTCATACCTTCAGGCCTGGAGATTATGTGTATGTGAAGAAGCATGTTCGGAAACACGGACTAGAACCATTGTATGACGGATCATACCAAGTGCTCCTGACAATCCCAACAGCTGAGATGTTTTATGATAATATGTATGGTTAAACTAGTCAATACCTGGAATAGCCTACAACAGAGTACTGACCCCTTTAATAATAAGTTCATTACTGACCATCAGATTTTGGTACAAGAATTGAGACAATTAGAAAACAACCAGATCAGTGACTGTTGGATATGTACTCACTCACCAGTTTCAGCCGCTAGTATGCCCTTTCTGGCGGTCCGTCCCAGACCATCATTATTGGAAAGATACATTCATAATCACTCATGGGTACATGCAAATCTGTTTATAAAAGGTACCGATGACACGTTATAAAATATCTGGTAACGTCCCTTGTAATGAATCTTCTGAATATAAGCCTAGTGATCCAACATGTGGCAATCCGGATGTTGGATATTGTAGCCCCCTGGGACAAATGTCTTTATGGTGTATGTTATCAAATAACACCGTTTTAATCAATTTGGTACATAAATTAGTATTACAGCACTCTGCTTTATGGGATTTGCCATCAGCCACATATTGGGTCTGTGGGAATCATGCGTATAAATGGCTCCCAGTCAGAGTAGGGGGGACTTGTACGTTGGGCCGGCTAACTTCAGCCACTTATCTTATTCCCCATAGTAAAGTAGATATGAGAGCCATCCCTCTTCATACCATCTATAAACGTTATAAACGTGCCAAAGACAACACCCCACGACCATCAGGAAGACCTCATTTAGTACAAATGAGTGTACCCAATAAGATAGCCAGTACCGTCTTCCTCTACCCTATGGTTACATAAATGTGGGACAAGTTAGTGGAAGTCACTGACTACTTAGATGACCAGATTTGGAATATTTTGGAAGTAATTAAAACTACTGTTGCAGTGCAGAATCAGCTTATTATAGTGGCTAATCAACATACGTTAGTGCTGGACTATTTGACAGCAGCTCAAGGAGGGATGTGTGTCAGGTTGTAAGCCTAGCCTGTTGTCACTATATTGACCCATATATTGACCCCGACTCTACCATACGGTTAAAGACTAAAATGGAGACATTAGGAAACTCAGGGAAGAGTATAACAAACATAACGAGTTGACCAAAGAGTGTTGCATATTGTTGCTTGCTTGTTAATATATGTTTTACTAAAACTAGTCTTTTATTGTATCCCATTTTGCATGAGGAAAACCTGCCAGTCATCAGAGAGCAAGGAGGACACTGTTAACCGACATCCAGTGCTACTGTACACGGACCTCCCAGATGTAACCAGCATTGAGGACCTGGATGACAAGGGAATGATGACCTTTACCCGCTTGCCCCAACCAATTTCAGATCTGAACTTTATGATTATATCAACAAACAAGGGGGGGTGGACATGCCGCGACAGCCCCAATTGGTAACAAGGGCACTAATTGGGTGAAGACCAATGTCCCTCAGGCTCAAACCATGACCCTGGGAAAGCACCTTTATTGTTGATAATAACATAACTTTTAGGGGGGAATGTAAAGGACATATTGATACTCATGCTAGAGCAACTCCATTTTGGCTGCTTGCTTTAAAATCATGTTATTATTATCACTCCTTGCATAACATACATTCTTTCTTTTTCTTCCCATGGAACTTATCTCACACTAACTTTTTCTCAAGAGAACATTTTGTCAGACACTCTGTTATCTAACTTGTTTAGGCCAGGTTTGACCTTGTAAAATTTCCATAGTGCTTCAAACTAACAATGATAATATGACCATATATGTGTTTTCCGTAATAATTGTACTAACATCAGTTAGCCTATAGTATTGTAGTATGGCTGTAGAGTTGATTGGCTGTTTGATATACTCAAAACAATATAAAATGCTAAGCAAAATAAACGGGATCAGAGATTCTTTGCATCCTCCCAATACAGAGCACACATTGCCTCCGTTTGGTTTTCTGTGGATTGCCAATCAACATAATAATTTTGACACTCACTTGGTCAACCGTGAAGGGTTATTGCCCTCCCTTAACACATCCACGCCTGCCAACAGCACCCAACTCTTTACCTTTTTCTACTTTCACTTTCTGCAAGCATGAAACCACATCATCAGGTTCCGCATCCTTCTGACATTTGTCTCATGGTTCACTCAAACCAACACTGTGGGACCATTTGGTTGCCAAAATATTAAAGGGAGTCTGTTCCCAACCAGGAATCTCAATAGACTCACACCTACCTTTCTCTTAAAGAAAGGCATGCTTTACGCAATATCACTGCAATATCACTCTATCACACCTTATCACACAGAGTCCTTATAAATTCAAGATGATTGTAATTTTTAACAAAAAGAGCTTCTGAGCCTTCTGCGTATCCTGCCGACTACGCCAAATGTTTTGCCAATAGTTTTGACACTAAGGTTCGGATACGGCTTTAAAGAAGGCAACCCTTTGCAATATAACGCAATTTTATTTATAATAGTTGATATAAAACGTAAAATATATAATTAAAGGAATAGTATGATATGCTGATATTGCATACACTTTTGTACATGTTATAATACAAAGGTTAAGTACATATATATATGTATTCACTTCATCACCAAGGAGCTTTTAAACATCATCCGTCTGGAAGATCAGAGAAGAAATTTCACCAAGACAGAGAAATCGCTGGAAGTCTACACAACACTGCATGGGCAGGTACATACAACACTACACATCAGTGCAGGTACAACTTATGGCTTCTTCATCTAGGAGTTTATGAGCATCATCTGTCTAATTGACAGAGAACCCCTGAGAAGTCTACACAAGAAAGCTTATGTCTGTATCATGATTCCAGTGACTTTTATAAGGTTTAGACAATGGAAGCATAAAGCTGGTTAATGTTTATAAGTATGATTCGTCGATAATACCGAATTGGCCAGGTTCTGTAATTTCGAGAAGTTTACTTATAAACATTGTTTTAGACAATAGATCTATGTATTTCTCATGGAACATAATGGTAAGTGTACACACATTATTTGAATCAGTATTTTGGTTACAATAACACTATTTGTCAAAGCAAATATCACAGTGGTCACTTGTGTACAAATCAGGATAATGAATCTTTGAAACACACAACTTCATAGACCATAGAACAATTAACATTGTCTTACTGTATTGACACCTAGCAAACACTTTGTGGATAGCATGCATCAAGGACAGTTCATGTGAAAGAACTAGTTTCTCAGTATCAGAGTATATCAATATTATACTGCAGTATATTGCAATATTATAGTGCTTGGATTCAGACAACCATATTTGCAATACATTCCACACTTGGTCTAATGACCACACTTTATCAAAGCATATAAACAATATGTTACAATATGTAGGCTATAAGATATCCATATTTTTATTAGCAATACACACCCATGGCTGTTAAGGCACATGATGGCTGATTACATCAGCTGTCACCTGGTGCATCTAAATTAGAATATCATCAAAAAGTTCATTTATTTCAGTTCTTCAACACAAAAAGTGAAACTATATTATATAGAGTCATTACAAACAGAGTGATCTATTTCAGGTGCTTATTTCTGTTAATGTTGATGATTATGGCTCACAGCCAATGAAAACACAAAAGTCATTATCTCAGTAAATTAGAATAATTAACAAAAAAACAGGTTGTTTAGTCTGTTTCAGTAGGCTCCACAATCATGGGTAAGACTGCTGACTTGACAGATGTCCAGAAGGCAGTCATTGACACACTCCACAAGGTCCCAGAGTTCCAATTTTCATTTGGAAGTCAAGGTCCCAGAGTCTGGAGGAAGAGTGGAGAGGCGCACAATCCGAGCTGCTTGAGGAATAGTGTGAAGTTTCCACAATCAGTGATGGTTTGAGGAGCCATGTCATCTGCTGGTTTAGGTCCACTGTCTTTTATCAAGACCAAAGTCAGCGCAGCCGTCTACCACGAAATTTTAGAGCACTTCATGCTTCCCTCTGCCGACAAGCTTTTTGGAGATGGAAATGTCATTCTCCAGCAGGACTTGGCACCTGTCCACACTGCCAAAAGTACCAATACCTGGTTTAAAAACAACAGTATCACTGTGCTTGATTGGCCAGCAAACTCGCCTGACCTTAACCCTATAGAGAATCTATGTCCGCTTGTCAAGAGGAAGATGAGAGATACCAGACTCAACAATGCAGACGAGCTGAAGGCTGCTATCAAAGCAATCTGAGCTTCCATAACACCTCAGCAGTGCCACAGGCTGATCGCCTCCATGCCACGCCGCATTAATGCAATAATTGATGCAAAAGGAGCCCGACCAAGTATTGAGGGCATTTACTGAACATACATTTCAGCAGGCCAACATTTCGGATTTTAAAAACATTTTTCAAGCTGTTATAAAGTATTCTAATTTACTGAGATAATGACTTGTGTTTTCATTGGCTGCAAGCCATAATCACCATTAACAGAAATAAACACTTGAAATAGATCACACTGTTTGTAATGATTCTATATAATATATGAGTTTCACCTTTTGTAGTGAAGAACTGAAATAAATTAACTTTTTGATGATATTCTAATTTTGTGAGAAGCACCTGTACACACACGTAAGCACACACACACACACACACACACACACACACACACACACACACACACACATATACACACACATTACACATGAACTTAACCTCTCTGCAGATGATTGCACATGATGTATTTCTCTCTGGTGCAGCCTCCCATCCCCCAGGGCCCGACTGCAGAGCTATCTTGCTTTAATTGTAGGGGTGAAGGCAGGAGGGGGAGAACGGAGAAGTAAGCAGCAGGGGACACATCCAGGAGAGTAGGGGCCATGCTGTAGGCAGCAACTCTGCTGGAGCCTGGGGCTGGTGGGAGGAGCCTCCTCTCCTGCACTTTCAGAGCAGTGCAGCCAGAGGAGCAGAGGTAGATCTTTCACCCGACCACGGGCCACAGAATCCTCCGGTGGTTCTGACCAAGCCTGTTTGTTTTCAACTGTGTTTGCATCCCAAGGATGCAGATACTGTTGAAATTGTGATGGGGGCGGATGGAGGGGTCTGATACTGTTTTAACATCGGGCCCCCCTGTCTCAAGGGCCCCATAGCCACTGCGCGGGCTGCCGCTATGGACGGTATACCCCTGACTGCTACTTGGTTAACATAAGCTGGTTGTAGTACTAAGAAAAGTACATGTGATGTGTCTGTGGAAACAGGAGATCTAGTGTTACAAAATGATTATCTCAGGTTTCAGATTGGACCCTCAGTAACAAAGTAAACGTTACCGGATTTTGGCCTAACCTGGTACCCGAACCAGCTTTGTGTAGGTGTAGATGAGCTCTGTTCACCGTGAAAGTTTGGTATGAATAGGACCTTCACAGGGTGAGAAACGGCACCGGAACGTGGGTACCATTAGCTGCCTATTGACTCAATATTGGCCTGTGATTTTTGACAAATCACCACTGTCATAAACCCCAAGTACCATTACCTCAATTGCCACCACAGCAGGGCAATTGGGAAGAGTGAGGCAAAGCGCCAGAATTGGGGTATCTCATGTGATGCGCCACTTGTAGAGCGGCTGCGGGCTGGTATTTTTAGGCTGGGACGTGTCCAATAAAGAAAGGACCTTCTCAGACTCATAGTATCAGCCCACAGCTGTCTGCTTTACCTTTGCTGATTATCAATAATAGGGGGAACCCCACGTAATTTTTTACAATTATTTATTAGGATAAACCAGGCTGAACACCCTTTAGAGCCACATGAAAGTCACCTAAGGGTGCAAGTTTATTAAATGTAGGGGGCTTGTGAAATTATATATAAAAATACAGAACATTTGTTTATTCTATCCATCCTGATGTTTCTGGCTGTGAATTCATTGTACTTGGCTGAGGAATTTTTGTGGTTCCTTTGAGATGTGTGCATAAAAATAGGCCAGCATATGCACGGTTCGTGTGCTGTCTGATTTTTTTCTTGCTTTTTATTCAATGCAAGTCTATGTGTGCAAGTCCTACTGGGATTTCAAACGACAATATAATTCCAAAGACAATGGGAAAGTCCTATAGGGTTATTTAACCAGAAATTCCTGAAAGGAATTTCAAAATGTGGTAATGTATACAATGGCTGTGTGTATTGTAAACAAATGTAATTTTTAACACCAGTATCTATTAGATAATAAGACGCCCTTTTTGGCAATGAAAAAACTTGCTAATAAGTGTATGCGTCTTAAAGTCCGGATGCAGGTCAATGATCTATCTGATCAGTGCGGTACAGGAGAGAAAGATACTGGGACCTTTCCCATGGAAGTGGGTTGTAGTGAATATTCATGGTCTTTAATAGCGGGCACACATGACCGCCGAGGAGCTGCGCTGCGAGTACAGTATGCCCGCTATTAAGGAAAATGAATATTCACTGCTCTACACACCCATGGGCGTGGGGAGCAGTGAATATTAATTTTCTTTAGCAGCGGGCACAGTGTAGGATGCAGCAGCTGGCTACTGCCTCCTGTGCCCCGCTCCTCCGCCGCACCTGCTCCCCCCACACCCACTACCACCCACAGCATATATGTATATATTCAGACTAAAAGACGCACCCCCCCACTTCCCTCCAAAATTTTGGAGGAAAACAGTGCATCTTGTAGTCCGAAAAATATGGTACATCTCAATATGTATTCTAGAAAGGCTGTCAGGCTTATAAAGTTTACTGGAAGAATATTAAAATTATAGGCAAGAGTGTGACAACTTATTAGTGCTAAAGGCACATCAAAAGAGGTGTGTGTGAGTGTACTTTGTATGTGTATATATGAGAGATGTGTGTATATAGGAAAGCTATGTATGTGAATGTAGGAGAGTTGTATGTTTGTATGTAGCTGAGCTGTGTGTATGCTGCAGGGGTGTGGGAATGTATGTAACAAAGATGGATGTGTGTATGTAAGACAGCTGTGTGTAACTGAGTTATGGGTATGTATGTAGCAGAGCTGTGTGCATGAATACCAGAGCTTAATTTGCATGTACTATGCATTCATAGTGATGCGAGTATGTGTGTGCTGCATAGAATGCATATAAATTGCCTGCTGCACATGTATGAGAATAATATACATGCTGCATAGAAATGCTAACATTAGATCTCTATCCACTCTATTTTACCTTACAGCATTAAAGGTAGTATTATCAAATCCTCCACAAATTTACACCTCCAGGAAGTTTAACCTGGGGTGTGTTTTAAAGATTAGTTCAGTAGTTAGAAAAATATGATACTTTCGATAAATTATTAGCAAAATATTTAAATTACACCTTTCAAAAAACAGCCTCCTCCATATCCCCTCAAGCTGTCCTATCCATCACCAAGATAGGTGCATTTTCTGCCATTTAGGTAGAAGTAATCTTCAAACAATTTTGCTTCTAATTTACATAAAGTACCAGGAAGGTACAGTACAGACCAAAAGTTTGGACACACATTCGCATTTAATGATTTTTCTGTATTTTCATGACTATGAAAATTGTACATTCACACTGAAGGCATCAAAACTATGAATTAACACATGTGTAATTATATTCTTAACAAAAAAGTGTGAAACAACTGAAAATATGTCTTATATTCTAGATTCTTCAAAGTAGCCACCTTTTGCTTTGATGACTGCTTTGCACACTCTTGGCATTCCTCTTGATGAGCTTCAAGAGGTAGTCACCGGAAATGGTTTTCACTTCACAGGTGTGCCCTGTCAGGTTTAATAAGTGGGATTTCTTGCCTTATAAATGGGGTTGAGACCATAAGTTGTGTTGTGCAGAAGTTAGGTGGATACACAGCTGATAGTCCTACTGAATAGACTGTTAGAATTTGTATTATGGCAAGAAAAAAAGCAGCTAAGTAAAGAAAAACGAGTGGCCATCATTACTTTAAGAAATGAAGGTCAGTCAGTCCGAAAAATTGGGCAAACTTTGAAAGTGTCCCCAAGTGCAGTTGCAAGAACCATCAAGCGCTACAAAGAAACTGGCTCACATGAGGACCGCCCCTGGAAAGGAAGACCAAGAGTCACCTCTGCTTCTGAGGATGTTTATCCGAGTCACCAGCCTCAGAAATCGCAGGTTAACAGCAGCTCAGATTAGAGACCAGGTCAATGCCACACAGAGTTCTAGCAGCAGACACATCTCTTCAACAACTGTTAAGAGGAGACTTTGTGCAGCAGGCCTTCATGGTAAAATAGCTGCTAGGAAACCACTGCTAAGGACAGGCAACAAGCAGAAGAGACTTGTTTGGGCTAAAGAACACAAGGAATGGACATTAGACTAGTGGAAATCTGTGCTTTGGTCTGATGAGTCCAAATTTGAGATCCTTGCTTCCAACCACCGTGTCTTTGTGCGACGCAGAAAAGGTGAACGGATGGACTCTACATGCCTGGTTCCCACCGTGAAGCATGGAGGAGGAGGTGTGATGGTGTGGGGGTGCTTTGCTGGTGACACTGTTGGGGATTTATTCAAAATTGAAGGTATACTGAACCAGCATGGCTACCACAGTATCTTACAGAGCATTGCTATTCCATCCGGTTTGCGTTTAGTTGGACCATCATTTATTTTTCAACAGGACAATGACCCCAAACACACCTCCAGGCTGTGTAAGGGCTATTTGAGCAAGAGGGAGAGTGATGGGGTGCTACGCCAGCTGACCTGGCCTCCACAGTCACCAGACCTGAACCCAATCAAGATGGTTTGGGGTGAGCTGGACCGCAGAGTGAAGGCAAAAGGGCCAACAAGTGCTAAACATCTCTGGGAACTCCTTCAAGATTGTTGGAAGACCATTTCCGGTGACTACCTCATGAAGCTCATGAAGAGAATGCGAAGAGTGTGCAAAGCAGTCATCAGGAAAAGGTGGCTACTTTGAAAAACCTAGAATATAAGAAATATTTTCAGTTGTTTCACACTTTTTTGTTAAGTATATAATTCCACATGTGTTAATTCATAGTTTTGATGCCTTCAGTGTGAATATACAATTTCCATAGTCAAGAAAATACAAAAAAAACTTTAAATGAGAAGGTGTGTCCAAACTTTTGGTCTGTACTGTATATCATGCAAACTCTACATGTGATGTTTGCCTATTAAATAATAGCTGTAATATTTATTTGCAAAACTTCCATTTTCTCAATTCCTGACCTACACTACTTATTTTTTTTAGTAGGTAGTGGAACATAATGACATGGCCTTCACCTATAGCATCCATACATCTCCTGAACTGGGCACCATCAATTATATTTAACGGACCCCAAGTACTTAAATGCATCTCAATATGTCTTCTAGAAAGACTGTCAGGCTTATAAAGTTTACTGAAACCAATGAACACAGATCGAGGTTTCTTAAAAAATAACAATTCTTTATTTCATTCACAATAAAAAACAACAGAAAAAAATTATTAAAAAAGGCATACAAGTATAGCATAAATAGGCATCACATGGCATGACCAAACACTGAATTGCATCTTTATTCAGAAGACAGGATAAACAGTACATAGATCTCTATAGTGAAAGAATGCCAAGGGATGGTGTTACAATATCGCCATCTAATGGCGACAAGCAGCAAGTTTTACATTTAATAAATAAATAGAGAAATTACCTCTTTAATACAACTTGCTAAATAATATATGTCCATCCATCATTTGGCATATTGATGGTGTCAAAAGGGCCTTAAACCTCAAATGTAACTTAGCACCTCATAACAGAGTAAACCCATGTCTAAAAGGCACCATCCCTTTGAACAAATTCACTATGGATCTTCATAAATTCATTAAATATCCTATTAAAACATAATTACCAAACAAAGCGCAGTCAGCAATCAGCTATCAGTAGTCGGCGGTCAGCCACGTAAGGATATCCCCCTTTACGTACGGGCTTCTTCAAGAAGGGGTTCTAAAATTTACTGGAAGAATATTAAAATTATAGGCAAGAGTGTGACAACTTATCAGTGCTAAAGGCACCACAAGAGAACTCACTCAGCATGCTAAAACTCTTGGTTTTGACCCATGATAACATACATGGCAAAAATGCGTTGTAAACAAATGTAAATTTTACCACCAGTATCTATTAGACATGAGACACACTTTTTAGCAATGAAAAAACTTGCTAAAAAGTGTATGCGTCTTACAGTCTGGAGGCAGATTATTCTGCACGAGGAGAGTGATGACAGCATCTTTCCTGATCACTGAGAGAACTATGCTCTCTGTGCTTGTCCTTCACTGATCTATCTGATCGGTGCGGTACAGGAAAGATACTGGGACCTGTAAGGATACTGCACGTTCCAGTTTAGCAGAAGGACATTTCACATCATGTGATAAGTCACATTCCTGAAAGGAATTTCAAAATGTGGTAATGTATACAGTTGTTGTGTGTATGTCTGTTTTATGTGCGTTTGTGTATATATACAGTTGTGCTCAAAAGTTTACATACCAGGGCAGAATTTTTCCTTTCTTGGCCTTGTTTCAGAGAATATGAATGATAACAAAAAAACTTTTTCTCCACTCATTGTTATTGGTTGGGTGAAGCCATTTATTGTCAAACTAGTGTGTTTTCTCTTTTTAAATCTTAATGACAACCAAAAAACATCCAAATGACCCTGATCAAAGGTTCATATACCCTGGTAATTTTGTCCTGATAACATGCTCAGAATTTGGCTACTAAAGGTAACATCCTCACCTGTGACCTGTTTGCTTGTAATCAGTGTGTGTGCATAAAAGCTGAGTGAGTTTCTGGGATCCAGACAGACTCTTGCATCTTTTATCCAGCCACTGACGTTTCTGGATTGTGAGTCATGGGGAAAAGAAAAAGAATTGTCAATGGATCTACGGAAAAAGGTAGTTGAACTGTATAACACAGGAAAGGGATACAAAAAGATATCTAAGGAATTGATAATGCCAGTCAGCAGAGTTCAAACCGTGACTAACAAATGGAAAATCAGGGGCTCTGTAAAAACCAAACCACGGTCAGGTAGACCAACAAAAATTTAGGCCACAACTGCCAGGAAAATTGTTCAGGATGCAAAGACAACCCCACAAATAACATCAGCTGAAATTCAGGACTCTCTGAAAACTAGCGGTTGGCTGTTTCACGATGCACAATAAGGAGGCACTTGAAGAAAAATGGGCTGCATGGTGGAGTCGCCAGAAGAAAGCCATTACTGTGCAAATGCCACAAAGTATCTTGCCTACAATACGCCAAACAGCACAGAGACAAGCCTCAAAACTTCTTGAACAAGGTAATTTGGAGTGATGAGACCAAAATTGAACTTTGTGGCCACAACCATAAACGTTACATTTAGAGAGAGGTCAACAAGGCCTATGATGAAAGGAACACCATTCCTACTGTAAAGCACGGAGGTGGATCGCTGATGTTTTGGGGATTTGTGAGCTACAAAGGCACAAGAAACTTGGTAAAAGTTGAAGGAAAGATGAATGCAGCATGTTATCAGCAAATACTGGAGGCAAATTTGCACTCATCAGCCTGGAAGCTGCGCATGGGACGTACTTGGACGTTCCAACATGACAACGATCCAAAACACAAGGCCAAGTCGACCTGTCATTGGCTACAGCAGAACAAAGTGAAGGTTGTGGAGTGGCCATCTCAGTCTCCTTACCTCAATATCATTGAGAGACTCTGGGGAGATCTCAAGTGCGCATTCTGAGAAAATAAAGAACCTCATCCACTACTACCACAAAAGACTTCAAGCAGTCATTGATGTTAGAGGGGGCAATACACGGTATTAAGACCTGGGGTATGTGAACTTTTGATCAGAGTCATCTGGATGTTTTTGGTTGTCATTAAGATTTAAAAAGAGAAAACACAGTAATTTGACAATAAATGGCTTCACCCAACCGATAACCATGAGTGGAGAAAAAGTTTTTTTTTATCATTCATATTCTCTGAAACAAGGCCAAGAAAGCAAAAATTCAGCCAGGGTATGTAAACTTTTGAGCACAACCGTATATATATATATCTGTGTGTGCGAGTGTACATAGTGGAGCTGTATGTGTATATATGAGACATGTGTGTATATAGGAAAGCTATGTCTGTGAATGTATGAGAGTTGTGTGTTTTCATGTAGCTGAGCTGTGTGCATGCTGCAGGGGTGTGTGTATGTATGTAGCAGAGATATGTGTATGTAAGACAGCTGTGTGCCACTGAACTGTGTGAATGTGTAGTAGAGTGTAATGAAGGAAGATTCTTGCAGGATGTGCCAGAGATGAGGAAAGGTTGCCATCTGCTGGCCAGACGAAATAAAGCAGAATCAAGTTATGCCAGAAGAGTTGAAGGGGGAAGAGATTCAGATGCTGCACCTGATCAGGTGACCTCCAGGAAGGATTTCCTGGATATAAAAGCCCAGCGCGCCAAGACACAGAGAGATTTGACGCCATGCTGCAGAGTGGAGCAGACATGTTCCAGAGGGACCACAGATCCCAGGCCTGTGCTGCATCAGAGTCAGAAGCCACCTGAGAAGATCTGGACTCCTCACAGAAGCGCCCTGAGCCATGCACGTGTGGCCCAGAGTCAGGACCTGCGCCCACACAGAGTAAGTTACTGGGAACGGACGCCATCTGTCAAGAGCCGAGATCTGGATCCCCTTACCCCAAGCGTGAGAGACTACTGTCGACGGTCAAGCCGAGAGGACCGAAAGAGGACTGCGACAAGAGAGCAACAGCGGAGGAATCGCGCAAGTGAACAGGGCTGTCACTTCCAATTTCCACTCATGGTACTGGGGACAGTTGGGATTAGGATTTAAGGTTGGGAGGGGGCCGGTTGGTGTGTGGGAGGCTAAACGGGATCTGATAGACTTTATCCGGAAGAGACTTACAGACTAGTGGGAATAACAGGTGACCCCCGCTAGGGCCATACAAAGAGAACTCACGTGGTGACTCCCACGACTGGGTGCATCACACTTTTGCAAAGAACTTTACCGTTATTCACTAAAACTGTTTCTCATTGTTATTCCAATTTGCTGTTCATTATCCCTGTTACTAACCCCCCTTGCATAATACTTGTTATACATATAAAGTCGTTTTATATATATCCCTGACTGTTCCCGTCTTGTGTCTCTGTGCGTTGCATTCAGGCACCTGTGTTATATTTGGCGTAGTCGGCAGGATGCAACGTTTGAAGATCATCTCCGCCAGCTGGAACAAGCGTTAGAGCGACTTCGGAGACATGGATTGAAGATCAAGCCTCGCAAGTGTCATTTATTCAAGCAGGAGATTGACTATTTGGGACACACTGTGTCCAGTGCAGGAGTGCACCCCCACTGCAGAGAAAGTAGCTGCGGTACAGAGGTGGCCCACACCCACCAACCTGAGGGAACTGAGGGCATTTCTGGGGCTCGTCGGATATTACCGCCGATTCGTGAAAGACTTTGCTAAGATTGCGGTACCGCTCAATGAGCTCCTGAGAGGAACAGCGGTGGGAGCCAAGTGACAACCTATTTAGTGGGGCCCACGACAAGAGGAAGCCTTCCGAGCATTAAAGATGGCGCTAACGGATGCTCCAATTGTAGCCTACGCTGACTTTTCACAGCCCTTCGTGTTGTACACCGATGGAAGCTTGCATGGTCTGGGAGCAGTGTTGGCACAAGTACAGGAAGAAAGAGAGAGGGTGATCGCATATGCTAGTCGGTCACTACGGGATACAGAGAAGAACCCAGACAACTATAGTTCGTTCAAACCGGAGTTGCTGGCATTGGTGTGGGCCATGACAGAGAAATTTGCGGAGTACTTGTCGGGATCAGAAGTACAAGTGCGAACAGACAACAACCCATTGGCCCACCTGGAGAATGCGAAGTTGGGTGCGTTGGAACAGCGGTGGGTCGCGAGGATGTCTAAGTACCAGTACAAGATCGCATATCGGTCTAAGGCCCTGAACATGCATGCAGGCGCCTTGTCCCGAGTCACCCAAGCGGGACCAAAGAGAGATATAGACGAAGAGCTTGAAGGCGACGAGATCCCGGATTTCAGTTAGCTTGCCGCTGCTGTAGTAGACGCTCAGGAGTCTGGAGAAGAGCCTAGACCCACTCAAATTCTAGGACGATCAAGAGACGAGAGGATACATCTACAGCAGTCTGACCCAGATCTGGCGAAACTTAGAGAATGGGTCGCCCTGGGGAAAAAGCCAGATTAGAAGGCCAGGGCTGCTTTGCTCCCAACTACCCTGCAAATCTTGGGCCAGTGGGAAAGGCTCTTTCTGAGGGATGGCTTGGTATGCCAAAGGATCCAACTACCTCGAGAGTTCGACGTTACCTGGCAAGTACTGGTTCCAGAGGCACTAGTGGTACAGCTGACCAAAGAAGCTCATGAGAGGGGCGCTCACTTTGGTGTGGAGAAAACCTTCCGGTGGTTACAACAACTGCTGTACTGGCCTTAACTGTGGCAGGAAGTTGAGGGAGTTTGCCGAAAATGTCGCCAGTGTGAGCTAAGTAAGCCCCCGGAACAGAGGGCTCCTGTTCAGACCATGTGAACTTCTGCACCCTTGGAGGTCCTGATCATTAACTACCTGATGATCGGAACTTCATACAATGGCTACGGGTACTGCTTGGTGATGACTGACCACTTGACCAAGTTCGCAGTGGTGACTCCTACTCGAGACCAGACAGCAGAAGCTGCGGCTAAGGACATCTGCCAAGATTTCATTCGAATATATGGGTGCCCGAAGCGAATACATTCCGACCAGGGGACCTGCTTCCAGGGGCGAGTGATGGATGAGCTGTATCGTATCTATGGAATCGATAAGTCTCGAGCAACGCCATATCACCCCCAGGGGAATGGGGCCTGCGAAGCAGATGTTGCCAACTCTGGAAGAAGACAAGAAGATGAAGTGGTCCGAATTTGTGTCTGAGCTGGTGTGGGTGTATAACAATCGAATACATGCGACTACTGGCTACACCCCTTACATGTCGCTGTTTGGGAGGAATGGATGATAAATGTAACGGGTCCGGGAGGCGGAACCTCTGAGCTACTATACAAGGGGGAGGCCCTTGTAAGGGAGCTGGTGGCAGTCTCTGGGTGAACGGACAGGGAGTTACGGCAAGTGATCAGGGCAGTCTCTGGGTAAGGGGTAGGTACGACCTGTGATGGCAGAGCCTCCGGGTAGGCTAGCAGGCAGATGGTAGATGTGTGCTCCCAGGTGAGCAAGCGAGAGTCTCTGGAATAGCAGGTGGTCACGGCACGTGACGGCGGAACCTCCGGGCTGGCAGGCAGGTAGGTAACGGAGAAGCGCTCCCAGGTGAGCGGGCAAGAGTCTCTGGAATAGCTGGTGGTCACCGCACGTGACAACGGGACCTCCGGGCTGGCAAGCAGGCAGGTAACGGAGATGCGCTCCCAGGTGAGCGGGCAAGAGTCTCTGAGATAGCTGGTGGTCACAGCACGTGACAACGGAGCCTCCGGGCTGGCAAGCAGGCAGATAACGGAGAAGCGCTCCCAGGTGAGCGGGCAAGCTGGTCCATAGACAGACTGACCGGAGTAGTAAGGCAGACCGTCGGACCTCAGGCAAGCAGGCAGGTAGCTGATATGCGCTCCCAGGTGAGCGGGCAGGCTGGTCCTTTAGGCAGACTGACAGGAGTAGTAAGGCAGACCGTCGGACCTCAGACTGGCAGACAGGTAACAAGTATTCAGGCAGGAATCAGGCAGGTAACTAGCAGGAAACTGGCAGGAAACTGGCAGGTAACTGGCAGGTAACTGGCAACGGGACCTGAGGGCTGAAGCACAGGTGAGACACAGGTGCAAACAACATTGCTCGGGCACCTCCATTTTGGAGGAGGTGCCTTATATATGATGAAGTCCTCCGGCCATTGGCCGGGGACTCCTTAGGACGGCGCGCGCGGCCCCTTTAAGAGGAGGGGAGCGCGCGCGCGCGCGCCCTAAGCACAGGGTCCGGGAAGGAGCGCGCGCTGAGAGCAGAGCGGGAGGAGGACGCCGGGAAGGAGCGCGCGCTGACAGCAGAGCGGGGAGAGGACGCCGGGCACGGAGCAGAGCGGTGAGGGGAGCAGCGTCCCTGCCTAGCAGAGGGCAGGGACGCCAGCGCTACAGTACCCCCCCCTTTAGGCCCCCCCTTTTTTAGGCCAGACAGAAATTTAGCTAGGATGAGAGGGGCATGGATGTTCTCCCGGGGCTCCCACGTTCTCTCCTCAGGACCAAACCCCTTCCAATCTACCAGAAAAAAGGTCTTTCCTCTTACCCTTTTGGTGGCAAGAATGTTCTCTACCTCAAACTCGTCCTCAGCAGAAACCGGAGCAGGAGGCGTACCTGTAGACTTGGAAAAAGAGTTAAGCACCACAGGTTTGAGGAGAGACACATGGAAGGAGTTAGGGATCCGTAAGTTGGCCGGGAGTTTCAATTTATAGGCCACCGGGTTGATCTGACTGATGACCTCCAGTGGGCCGATGAACCGAGGCCCTAACTTATAGGAAGGGATCTTGAGCCGGACATATTTGGACGAGAGCCAGACTTTATCCCCAGGGCGGAATTGAGGAGGGTCCAGACGTTTTTTGTCAGCGTGTCTTTTCATACGCTCGGATGACAGAAGGAGTGCGGACCGGGTACTCTCCCATATGGAGGAAAATTTGTTAACAAGAGATTCCGCAGCCGGATTGTCCGCCGAGGTGGAGACGGGAAACGGGATCCGAGGATGCTGACCGTAGACTACAAAAAACGGGGATTTGGAGGAAGACTCGCTCTCGTGATTGTTGTACGAGAATTCGGCCCATGGCAGGAGATCCACCCAGTCAGAATGGTGGGCATTAACGAAGTGCCGAAGGTAACTGGTCAGGTTCTGATTGATCCGCTCCACTTGACCATTAGACTGTGGGTGGTAAGCGGAGAAGTCCAGGGTGACGTCCAGCAATTTACAAGTGGCTCTCCAGAAACGGGAAGTGAACTGTACCCCACGATCCGACACGATGTGACGGGGCAGGCCATGAAGACGGAAGATGTGGCGGATAAAGTCTTTAGCCAGCTCGGGTGCAGACGGAAGACCTGGCAGTGGAATGAAGTGAGCCATCTTGGAGAAGCGGTCAGCGACCACCCAAATGACCGTACAACCGGCAGAGACGGGTAGATCAGTAATGAAGTCCATCGCTATATGCTGCCAGGGGGCAGCAGGTACTGGCAGAGGTAGGAGGCGGCCGGCCGGCAGGTGTCTCGGAACTTTGTTGCGGGCGCAGGACACACAGGCAGAAACAAAGTCTATTACATCCTTGTGCAGGTTAGGCCACCAGTAGTGCCGGGTAATAAGCTGGAGGGTCTTTTTCTGACCGGCGTGGCCAGCTAGTTTAGACGAATGACCCCAGTGTAGGATCTTCTCCCGATCAGGTACTGGTACGAACGTCTTACCAGGAGGAAGACGATTTAGACTCACGGGAGCCACCTGCATTACTCTGGCGGGATCGATGATATGTTTCGGATCCTCCTCGAGATCAGACACCAGAAAGGACCGAGACAAGGCGTCCGCCTTGACGTTTTTGTCAGCCGGGCGAAAATGAAGGACAAAATCAAAACGAGCAAAAAACAAGGACCACCGGGCTTGGCGCGGGTTAAGTCTCTGGGCATGCTGGAGGTAAGCCAAGTTCTTGTGGTCAGTGTAAATTATTACCGGGTGAAGAGCCCCCTCGAGCAGGTAACGCCACTCCTCCAATGCCAGTTTGATGGCCAATAACTCTCGGTCTCCTATGGAATAGTTGCGCTCAGAGGAGGAGAAGAGTTTAGAGAAGAAGCCACAAGTTACCATCCTCCCGGAAGATGATTTTTGAGTAAGTACCGCTCCGGCTCCAGAGGAGGAGGCGTCAACTTCCAGGAAGAACTGTTTGTTGCCATCTGGGCGATGCAGCACCGGGGCGGAAGAGAAGGCCTGTTTAAGGGAAAGAAAGGCCTCCTCTGCTTCGGGTGGCCACTCTTTGGGATTAGTACCTTTACGGGTGAGCGCAGAAATTGGGGCCGTCCGGGAAGAGAAGTGTGGTATGAAGAGGCGGTAGTAGTTGGCGAAGCCCAGGAATCGCTGAATGGCCTTCAACCCCTCCGGTCGGGGCCATTTCTCGATGGCAGACAGTTTCTCAGGATCCATTTGTAGGCCGGTCTGAGAGATAATGTAGCCCAGAAACGGAAGCGAGGTCTGCTCAAAGAGGCACTTCTCAAATTTAGCGTAGAGATGGTTCTGCCTTAGCCTGAGCAGGACCTGACGAACGTCCCTCCGGTGAGTCTGGAGATCCGGAGAGAAGACCAAGATGTCGTCCAGGTACACCACTACGCAGGAGTAGAGAAGGTCCCGGAAGATGTCATTGACCAACTCTTGAAAGACGGCAGGAGCGTTACAGAGACCAAAGGGCATTACCAGGTATTCATAGTGGCCGTCCCGGGTGTTGAATGCCGTCTTCCATTCATCCCCCTGACGAATACGAACCAGGTTGTACGCCCCACGAAGGTCCAGTTTGGTGAAGATCCTAGCCCCCCTCAGGCGATCAAATAATTCTGGAATGAGCGGAAGGGGGTACTTATTCTTCACCGTGATCAGGTTTAGGCCTCTATAGTCTATACAGGGACGGAGAGAGCCGTCCTTCTTTTTGACGAAAAAGAAGCCTGCTCCCGCCGGGGAGGTAGATTTCCGGATGAATCCTCTGGCCAGATTCTCCTCAATATATTCGGACATTGACCGGGTCTCAGCAGCGGATAAAGGATAGATACGCCCACGGGGAGGAGTAGTACCGGGTAGCAGATCGATGGGACAGTCGTATGGTCTATGTGGTGGTAATGTCTCTGCCTCCTTTTTATTAAAGACATCTGCATAAGACCAATAAGGAATCGGAAGTCCAGGTAGATTAGCTGGGGTAGGAGAGGGACGGACGGGATGGACGGGAACCAGGCAGGTTTTATGACAGTCTTGTCCCCAGCGAAGGACCTCTCCGGTTTGCCAGTCTAGCACGGGTGCATGTCTCTGGAGCCAGGGCAGACCTAGCAAGAGGGCGTGAGAGAGTCCAGGCAGAACATGAAAGGAGATACTTTCAGAATGCAGCATTCCCACCTGCAGGGTAATGGATTCGGTGATGAGTTGAATGGGGCGAGGTAAGAGGCCCCCATCCACGGCAGCGACAGACAAGGGTACAGCCAGAGGTTTGGTGGGGATGCGGTATTTCTCAACCAGGGACTGTGAAATAAGGTTCCCGGCTGCTCCAGAGTCAAGTTGGGCTAGTTCGAAATAACGGTTCTCCCCGTAGATGATCGAAACTGACAACAGCAGGGATGGAGAGGATTTATTCTTGTCTAGGTGGACCTCTCTGAGCGAACCTAGACACAGGCGTTTCCCGACCTCTCCGGGCAGGCACGGATCCGGTGCTCCTTACTGCCACAGTAGAAGCAGCTCCCCTCGGCACGGCGTGAGTCCTGACGGGTTTTGACCATCGTGGTCTGGTCGACCTGCATAGGCTCAGGAGAGTGTACCTGGGGAGAGATGGAGGGAATGACGGGTTTCTGGAAAGTAGGAGCTAAACGTGGAATCCTTCTCTCACGGGTGACCTCTTTGGCACGCTCCTGGAACCGTAGGTCAATCCGGGTGGCAAGGGTTATTAGATCATCGAGAGAGGTAGGAATGTCCCGACCAGCAAGTTCATCTTTAATACGACCGGACAGACCCTCCCAGAAGACGGATACCAGAGCGTCGTTATCCCAGGCCAGCTCCGAGGCAAGGGTGCGGAACCGTATGGCATATTGGCCCACGGTGAGACCCTCCTGACGGAGGCGTAGCAGTGATGATGCGGAAGAGGTCTTCCGTCCGGGTTCGTCGAAGACTTTCCGGAAAGCCGAGAGAAAAGCAGGCAAGTTGGACACCAGGGGGTCTCCTCTCTCCCATAGAGGATTTAGCCAGGCCAGGGCCTCCCCGGTGAGATGGGACATGATAAAGGCAATTTTGGCCCGGTCGGAATTAAACTGATGGGACAAAAGTTCAAAGTGCAGGGTGCACTGATTTATGAAGCCCCGAGCCTGGACGGGGTCGCCTCCGAAGCGAGGAGGTGCAGAAAGCCGGGGTCCGGGGTAGGATACCATAGTATTAGTGGGCAGCGGAGCTGCCGGATTGCAAGATAAGGCACTGGCGGAGGTTGTTGGTGGATCAGACAGAGTGTTCAGGCGAGTATTAACATTCCGCAGGTGACCCAGGATGGCCTCCTGTTGGGACCTCTGACGGGACAGTTCAAGACAGAGGTCCGAGAGCGAGGGAGCTTGGGTGCCACCGGGTTCCATGGCCCGAGCAAACTGTAACGGGTCCGGGAGGCGGAACCTCTGAGCTACTATACAAGGGGGAGGCCCTTGTAAGGGAGCGGGTGGCAGTCTCTGGGTGAACGGACAGGGAGTTACGGCAAGTGATCAGGGCAGTCTCTGGGTAAGGGGTAGGTACGACCTGTGATGGCAGAGCCTCCGGGTAGGCTAGCAGGCAGATGGTAGATGTGTGCTCCCAGGTGAGCAAGCGAGAGTCTCTGGAATAGCAGGTGGTCACGGCACGTGACGGCGGAACCTCCGGGCTGGCAGGCAGGTAGGTAACGGAGAAGCGCTCCCAGGTGAGCGGGCAAGAGTCTCTGGAATAGCTGGTGGTCACCGCACGTGACAACGGGACCTCCGGGCTGGCAAGCAGGCAGGTAACGGAGATGTGCTCCCAGGTGAGCGGGCAAGAGTCTCTGAGATAGCTGGTGGTCACAGCACGTGACAACGGAGCCTCCGGGCTGGCAAGCAGGCAGATAACGGAGAAGCGCTCCCAGGTGAGCGGGCAAGCTGGTCCATAGACAGACTGACCGGAGTAGTAAGGCAGACCGTCGGACCTCAGGCAAGCAGGCAGGTAGCTGATATGCGCTCCCAGGTGAGCGGGCAGGCTGGTCCTTTAGGCAGACTGACAGGAGTAGTAAGGCAGACCGTCGGACCTCAGACTGGCAGACAGGTAACAAGTATTCAGGCAGGAATCAGGCAGGTAACTAGCAGGAAACTGGCAGGAAACTGGCAGGTAACTGGCAGGTAACTGGCAACGGGACCTGAGGGCTGAAGCACAGGTGAGACACAGGTGCAAACAACATTGCTCGGGCACCTCCATTTTGGAGGAGGTGCCTTATATATGATGAAGTCCTCCAGCCATTGGCCGGGGACTCCTTAGGACGGCGCGCGCGGCCCCTTTAAGAGGAGGGGAGCGCGCGCGCGCGCGCCCTAAGCACAGGGGCCGGGAAGGAGCGCGCGCTGAGAGCAGAGCGGGAGGAGGACGCCGGGAAGGAGCGCGCGCTGACAGCAGAGCGGGGAGAGGACGCCGGGCACGGAGCAGAGCGGTGAGGGGAGCAGCGTCCCTGCCTAGCAGAGGGCAGGGACGCCAGCGCTACAGTACCCCCCCCTTTAGGCCCCCCCTTTTTTAGGCCAGACAGAAATTTAGCTAGGATGAGAGGGGCATGGATGTTCTCCCGGGGCTCCCACGTTCTCTCCTCAGGACCAAACCCCTTCCAATCTACCAGAAAAAAGGTCTTTCCTCTTACCCTTTTGGTGGCAAGAATGTTCTCTACCTCAAACTCGTCCTCAGCAGAAACCGGAGCAGGAGGCGTACCTGTAGACTTGGAAAAAGAGTTAAGCACCACAGGTTTGAGGAGAGACACATGGAAGGAGTTAGGGATCCGTAAGTTGGCCGGGAGTTTCAATTTATAGGCCACCGGGTTGATCTGACTGATGACCTCCAGTGGGCCGATGAACCGAGGCCCTAACTTATAGGAAGGGATCTTGAGCCGGACATATTTGGACGAGAGCCAGACTTTATCCCCAGGGCGGAATTGAGGAGGGTCCAGACGTTTTTTGTCAGCGTGTCTTTTCATACGCTCGGATGACAGAAGGAGTGCGGACCGGGTACTCTCCCATATGGAGGAAAATTTGTTAACAAGAGATTCCGCAGCCGGATTGTCCGCCGAGGTGGAGACGGGAAACGGGATCCGAGGATG
The DNA here is from genome assembly GCF_046119375.1 of Phyllobates terribilis. Taxonomy (NCBI): domain Eukaryota; kingdom Metazoa; phylum Chordata; class Amphibia; order Anura; family Dendrobatidae; genus Phyllobates; species Phyllobates terribilis. The sequence goes on along the minus strand of NW_027363217.1, from coordinate 358,060 downwards.
CTGACCGTAGACTACAAAAAACGGGGATTTGGAGGAAGACTCGCTCTCGTGATTGTTGTACGAGAATTCGGCCCATGGCAGGAGATCCACCCAGTCAGAATGGTGGGCATTAACGAAGTGCCGAAGGTAACTGGTCAGGTTCTGATTGATCCGCTCCACTTGACCATTAGACTGTGGGTGGTAAGCGGAGGAGAAGTCCAGGGTGACGTCCAGCAATTTACAAGTGGCTCTCCAGAAACGGGAAGTGAACTGTACCCCACGATCCGACACGATGTGACGGGGCAGGCCATGAAGACGGAAGATGTGGCGGATAAAGTCTTTAGCCAGCTCGGGTGCAGACGGAAGACCTGGCAGTGGAATGAAGTGAGCCATCTTGGAGAAGCGGTCAGCGACCACCCAAATGACCGTACAACCGGCAGAGACGGGTAGATCAGTAATGAAGTCCATCGCTATATGCTGCCAGGGGGCAGCAGGTACTGGCAGAGGTAGGAGGCGGCCGGCCGGCAGGTGTCTCGGAACTTTGTTGCGGGCGCAGGACACACAGGCAGAAACAAAGTCTATTACATCCTTGTGCAGGTTAGGCCACCAGTAGTGCCGGGTAATAAGCTGGAGGGTCTTTTTCTGACCGGCGTGGCCAGCTAGTTTAGACGAATGACCCCAGTGTAGGATCTTCTCCCGATCAGGTACTGGTACGAACGTCTTACCAGGAGGAAGACGATTTAGACTCACGGGAGCCACCTGCATTACTCTGGCGGGATCGATGATATGTTTCGGATCCTCCTCGAGATCAGACACCAGAAAGGACCGAGACAAGGCGTCCGCCTTGACGTTTTTGTCAGCCGGGCGAAAATGAAGGACAAAATCAAAACGAGCAAAAAACAAGGACCACCGGGCTTGGCGCGGGTTAAGTCTCTGGGCATGCTGGAGGTAAGCCAAGTTCTTGTGGTCAGTGTAAATTATTACCGGGTGAAGAGCCCCCTCGAGCAGGTAACGCCACTCCTCCAATGCCAGTTTGATGGCCAATAACTCTCGGTCTCCTATGGAATAGTTGCGCTCAGAGGAGGAGAAGAGTTTAGAGAAGAAGCCACAAGTTACCATCCTCCCGGAAGATGATTTTTGAGTAAGTACCGCTCCGGCTCCAGAGGAGGAGGCGTCAACTTCCAGGAAGAACTGTTTGTTGCCATCTGGGCGATGCAGCACCGGGGCGGAAGAGAAGGCCTGTTTAAGGGAAAGAAAGGCCTCCTCTGCTTCGGGTGGCCACTCTTTGGGATTAGTACCTTTACGGGTGAGCGCAGAAATTGGGGCCGTCCGGGAAGAGAAGTGTGGTATGAAGAGGCGGTAGTAGTTGGCGAAGCCCAGGAATCGCTGAATGGCCTTCAACCCCTCCGGTCGGGGCCATTTCTCGATGGCAGACAGTTTCTCAGGATCCATTTGTAGGCCGGTCTGAGAGATAATGTAGCCCAGAAACGGAAGCGAGGTCTGCTCAAAGAGGCACTTCTCAAATTTAGCGTAGAGATGGTTCTGCCTTAGCCTGAGCAGGACCTGACGAACGTCCCTCCGGTGAGTCTGGAGATCCGGAGAGAAGACCAAGATGTCGTCCAGGTACACCACTACGCAGGAGTAGAGAAGGTCCCGGAAGATGTCATTGACCAACTCTTGAAAGACGGCAGGAGCGTTACAGAGACCAAAGGGCATTACCAGGTATTCATAGTGGCCGTCCCGGGTGTTGAATGCCGTCTTCCATTCATCCCCCTGACGAATACGAACCAGGTTGTACGCCCCACGAAGGTCCAGTTTGGTGAAGATCCTAGCCCCCCTCAGGCGATCAAATAATTCTGGAATGAGCGGAAGGGGGTACTTATTCTTCACCGTGATCAGGTTTAGGCCTCTATAGTCTATACAGGGACGGAGAGAGCCGTCCTTCTTTTTGACGAAAAAGAAGCCTGCTCCCGCCGGGGAGGTAGATTTCCGGATGAATCCTCTGGCCAGATTCTCCTCAATATATTCGGACATTGACCGGGTCTCAGCAGCGGATAAAGGATAGATACGCCCACGGGGAGGAGTAGTACCGGGTAGCAGATCGATGGGACAGTCGTATGGTCTATGTGGTGGTAATGTCTCTGCCTCCTTTTTATTAAAGACATCTGCATAAGACCAATAAGGAATCGGAAGTCCAGGTAGATTAGCTGGGGTAGGAGAGGGACGGACGGGATGGACGGGAACCAGGCAGGTTTTATGACAGTCTTGTCCCCAGCGAAGGACCTCTCCGGTTTGCCAGTCTAGCACGGGTGCATGTCTCTGGAGCCAGGGCAGACCTAGCAAGAGGGCGTGAGAGAGTCCAGGCAGAACATGAAAGGAGATACTTTCAGAATGCAGCATTCCCACCTGCAGGGTAATGGATTCGGTGATGAGTTGAATGGGGCGAGGTAAGAGGCCCCCATCCACGGCAGCGACAGACAAGGGTACAGCCAGAGGTTTGGTGGGGATGCGGTATTTCTCAACCAGGGACTGTGAAATAAGGTTCCCGGCTGCTCCAGAGTCAAGTTGGGCTAGTTCGAAATAACGGTTCTCCCCGTAGATGATCGAAACTGACAACAGCAGGGATGGAGAGGATTTATTCTTGTCTAGGTGGACCTCTCTGAGCGAACCTAGACACAGGCGTTTCCCGACCTCTCCGGGCAGGCACGGATCCGGTGCTCCTTACTGCCACAGTAGAAGCAGCTCCCCTCGGCACGGCGTGAGTCCTGACGGGTTTTGACCATCTTGGTCTGGTCGACCTGCATAGGCTCAGGAGAGTGTACCTGGGGAGAGATGGAGGGAATGACGGGTTTCTGGAAAGTAGGAGCTAAACGTGGAATCCTTCTCTCACGGGTGACCTCTTTGGCACGCTCCTGGAACCGTAGGTCAATCCGGGTGGCAAGGGTTATTAGATCATCGAGAGAGGTAGGAATGTCCCGACCAGCAAGTTCATCTTTAATACGACCGGACAGACCCTCCCAGAAGACGGATACCAGAGCGTCGTTATCCCAGGCCAGCTCCGAGGCAAGGGTGCGGAACCGTATGGCATATTGGCCCACGGTGAGACCCTCCTGACGGAGGCGTAGCAGTGATGATGCGGAAGAGGTCTTCCGTCCGGGTTCGTCGAAGACTTTCCGGAAAGCCGAGAGAAAAGCAGGCAAGTTGGACACCAGGGGGTCTCCTCTCTCCCATAGAGGATTTAGCCAGGCCAGGGCCTCCCCGGTGAGATGGGACATGATAAAGGCAATTTTGGCCCGGTCGGAATTAAACTGATGGGACAAAAGTTCAAAGTGCAGGGTGCACTGATTTATGAAGCCCCGAGCCTGGACGGGGTCGCCTCCGAAGCGAGGAGGTGCAGAAAGCCGGGGTCCGGGGTAGGATACCATAGTATTAGTGGGCAGCGGAGCTGCCGGATTGCAAGATAAGGCACTGGCGGAGGTTGTTGGTGGATCAGACAGAGTGTTCAGGCGAGTATTAACATTCCGCAGGTGACCCAGGATGGCCTCCTGTTGGGACCTCTGACGGGACAGTTCAAGACAGAGGTCCGAGAGCGAGGGAGCTTGGGTGCCACCGGGTTCCATGGCCCGAGCAAACTGTAACGGGTCCGGGAGGCGGAACCTCTGAGCTACTATACAAGGGGGAGGCCCTTGTAAGGGAGCGGGTGGCAGTCTCTGGGTGAACGGACAGGGAGTTACGGCAAGTGATCAGGGCAGTCTCTGGGTAAGGGGTAGGTACGACCTGTGATGGCAGAGCCTCCGGGTAGGCTAGCAGGCAGATGGTAGATGTGTGCTCCCAGGTGAGCAAGCGAGAGTCTCTGGAATAGCAGGTGGTCACGGCACGTGACGGCGGAACCTCCGGGCTGGCAGGCAGGTAGGTAACGGAGAAGCGCTCCCAGGTGAGCGGGCAAGAGTCTCTGGAATAGCTGGTGGTCACCGCACGTGACAACGGGACCTCCGGGCTGGCAAGCAGGCAGGTAACGGAGATGCGCTCCCAGGTGAGCGGGCAAGAGTCTCTGAGATAGCTGGTGGTCACAGCACGTGACAACGGAGCCTCCGGGCTGGCAAGCAGGCAGATAACGGAGAAGCGCTCCCAGGTGAGCGGGCAAGCTGGTCCATAGACAGACTGACCGGAGTAGTAAGGCAGACCGTCGGACCTCAGGCAAGCAGGCAGGTAGCTGATATGCGCTCCCAGGTGAGCGGGCAGGCTGGTCCTTTAGGCAGACTGACAGGAGTAGTAAGGCAGACCGTCGGACCTCAGACTGGCAGACAGGTAACAAGTATTCAGGCAGGAATCAGGCAGGTAACTAGCAGGAAACTGGCAGGAAACTGGCAGGTAACTGGCAGGTAACTGGCAACGGGACCTGAGGGCTGAAGCACAGGTGAGACACAGGTGCAAACAACATTGCTCGGGCACCTCCATTTTGGAGGAGGTGCCTTATATATGATGAAGTCCTCCGGCCATTGGCCGGGGACTCCTTAGGACGGCGCGCGCGGCCCCTTTAAGAGGAGGGGAGCGCGCGCGCGCGCGCCCTAAGCACAGGGGCCGGGAAGGAGCGCGCGCTGAGAGCAGAGCGGGAGGAGGACGCCGGGAAGGAGCGCGCGCTGACAGCAGAGCGGGGAGAGGACGCCGGGCACGGAGCAGAGCGGTGAGGGGAGCAGCGTCCCTGCCTAGCAGAGGGCAGGGACGCCAGCGCTACAATAAATCACCGAACTGGAGCTAGAAGCAGAAGACCCCTGCCCGGGCAGCAGCCCAAGTACCTGGATTCGGGTGCACCGACGCCGACTTCACACTTTGAGGAGGTTGGTTGAATAGAAGTACGGGGAAGTGGAACATTCAAGTCGGCCCCTGACCTTGGGTGGACCACTCCAGTCAGGAGACCGTGAGCTATTGCGAGCCAAGCAGCTCGGAAGTAAACTGGGTCACCGTTGGGAGGCGATACCTTATCGAGTGGTGAAGAAGGTCCACCCAGATAACCCGGTCTACGAGGTCCGACCCAAAGGGAATGACACCACGACATCTAGGGTGTTTCACCGTAACATGCTGCGGCCCTGCTCTTCCAAAGTGGAGGACTGTCATGGGACTGAATCTCCAACTGAGGTTGCTGAGGCACCACAAACAGGGGTCTTGGGGGATGAAGAAGGATGGGCTACAGTACTGTTGAGTCTGTCAGAGTTGCCAGTGTCATCCTCAAGTGGGGCAGAGAATGAATCGGGAGGCGATTTGCAGTCCCCAGTGATTGATTATTCAGGACCTCCAGAATCACCTCTGCAAGAGCAGCTCCGCCAGACTGGGCGGGCTAATGCCGGAATTCCCAATAACCGGTTTGCCCAAGAGGAGTTTATATGGTCTCACATTCAACAGAAAACAGAAGAGTGTGCTCAACTCTTGTCTCAACTTGTGCTGCCTGGAAGGAGACGTCAACCCAGCAAGAAGTCCACTTGCCCGAGGACTGGCAAGCAAAGAGGTGGGAGGAATGTAGTAGAGTGCAATAAAGGAGGATTCTTGCAGGATGTGCCAGAGATGAGGAAAGGTTGCCATCTGCTGACCAGACGAAATAAAGCGGAACCAAGTTATGCCAGAAGAGTTGGAGGGGGAAGAGATTCAGATGCTGCACCTGATCAGGTGACCTCCAGGATGGATTTCCTGGATATAAAAGCCCAGCGTGCCAAGACACAGGGAGATTTGGCGCCAGGCTGCAGAGTGGAACAGATGTGTTCCAGAGGGACTACAGATGCCAGCGCGGCAGGCCCCAGCCAGAGGCCTGTGCTGCATCAGAGTCAGACGCAGCCTGAGAAGTTCTGGACTCCCCACAGAAGCGACCTGATCCCTCCATGTGTGGCCCAGAGTCAGGGCCTGCGTCCCACACAGAGTAAATTCCTGGGAACTGATGCCGTCTGTCAATAGCCGAGGTCTGGATCCCCTTACCCCAAGCCTGAGAGACTACCGTCGACGGTCAAGCTGAGAAGAGCTGAGAGAGGACTGTGACAGGAGAGACGCGCCAGCAGCAGCGGAGGAATCGCGCAAGTGAACAGGGCCATCACTTCCAATTTCCACTCACGGTACCAGGGACAGTTGCGATTAGGATTTCAGGTTGGGAGGGGGCTGGTTGGTGTGTGGGAGGCTAAAAGGGATCTGATAGACTTTATCCGGAAGAGACTTGCGGCCTAGCGGGAATAACCGGTGACCCCCCCGCTACGGCCATACAAAGAGAAACTCACGTGGTGACTCCCACGACTGGATGCATCACACTTTTGCAAAGAACTTTACCATTATTCACTGAAGCTGTTTCTCATTGTTATTCCAATTTGCTGTTCATTATCCCTGTTACTAACCCCCTTGCATAATACTTGTATAAAGTGGTTTTATATATATCCCTAACTGTTCCCATTTTGTGTCTCTGTGCGTTGCATTCCAGCACCTGTGTTACATATGTATGGAGCAGAGCAGTGTGCATGCATAGCAGAGCTTAATGTGCATTGTACTGTGCATTCAGCAGTGATGTGATTACACTGTGTTCCAAATTATTATACAAATAATATTGTCTCAGATTTTCCCAAATTACCTATATGAATTGCAGTCATTGTAATTTTCCAGTCAAATAACTATTAGAGTACAATTGAAAGGTTTTTGTACAAACTGCCTATGATAACAGTATATTTAAAAAAAAATAAAACACTCAAACTGCACTCAAAATGCATGTTCCAAATTATTATGCACAGCAGAGCTTCCAACCTTTTCATTTTAATAAAGAACAAAAAAATGGTCATTTTTGAAATTATAAGCATTAGCAGGTTATTACAAACTGAAATCAAACAGTTTTCAACTCAAAACTTTATTCTAGGTGATGTAACATTTGCACATAGGACCCCTTGTTCGAAAGGAGCTTCTGAACTCTCTCATTCATTGAATTTGTCAGGTTTTGGATGGTTTCTGCTTCAATTGTTTTGCATGAGGACAGAATACCCTCCCAGAGCTGTTGCTTAGATGTGAACTGCCTCCCGCCATCATAGACACTCATTTTGATGATGCTCCAGAGGTTCTCAATGGGGTTGAGGTCAGGGGAGCATGGGGGCCACACCATAAGTTTGTCCCCTCTTATGCCCACAGCAGCCAGAGATGCAGATGTGTCATGTGCAGCATGAGACGGGGCATTATCATGCATGAAATGATCTCGATGGTCCAGATGGATGGAGTGGAGGATGGCTGGTTGATGGACACCCCATGCAAACACGGCTACGGCGCCAACAAGGAGGAGGTGGAGTAATGTTTTGGGCTGGAATCATGGGGAGAGAGATTGTCGGCCCTTTTAGAATCCCTGAAGGGGTAAAGATGAACTCCATAATGTATGTTGAGTTTCTCAAACAGCACTTCCTGCCATGGTTCAAGAAGAAGAACCGTGCATTCCGCAGCAAGATCATTTTCGTGCATGATAATGCCCAGACTCATGCTGCACATAACACATCTGCATCTCTGGCTGCTGTGGGCATAAAAGGGGACAAACTTATGGTGTGGCCCCCATGCTCCCCTGACCTCAACCCCATTGAGAACCTCTGGAGCATCATCAAAAGGAGTGTCTATGATGGCGGGAGGCAGTTCACATGTAAGCAACAGAAAAGGAATAGTCGGCACTCTGTATAGCTAGGGTGGTGCACGTGGAAAACAATGTCTGTAGAAAAAGAAAATCCCGGCACTCACGTGTTGATAATCAGTTGATTTATTCCACAACTCATACAAGACGTTTCAGCCTGTCCAAGGCTTTTTTCAATTGTGGTTAAATACATTCAGTCAAGACATTTATACACAGATCCACGGAAATGACATAATTCTCATTAACATAAAAAAAGAGTAGACCAACAAGACAAAAAATATATAACAAAACTTTACAACAACATACAAAAATTAAACAATAATACACTTAAATTCCACAATAAAAAAGAACAAGTGAACTCATATATTTAGATAATCCCCAACTAAATGTAAGGACATATAAAATAAAAAGGTTGGAAACTCTGCTGTGCATAATAATTTGGAACATGCATTTTGAGTGCAGTTTGAGTGTTTTATTTTTTTTAAAATATACTGTTATCATAGGCAGTTTGTACAAAAACCTTTCAATTGTACTCTAATAGTTATTTGACTGGAAAATTACAATGACTACAATTCATATAGGTAATTTGGGAAAATCTGAGAAAATATTATTTGCATAATAATTTGGAACACAGTGTATGTATGTGCTGTATAAAAGACATATAAATTGCCTGCTGCAAATGTATAGGAGTATAATATACATGTCGCAGAGAAGCACTAACATTAGATCTCTATCCACTCTATTCTACCTTACAGCATTAAAGGTAGTATTATCAAATCCTCCACAAATTTACACCTCCAGGAACTTTAACCTGGGGTGTGTTTTAAATTAAGGTGAGTTCAATAGTTAGAAAAATATGATACTTTCCATAAATTATTAGCAAAATGTTTAAAATGCACCTATCAAAAAAACAGCCTCCTCCATATCCCCTCAAGCTGTCCTATCCATCACCAAGATAGGTGCATTTTTTGCCATTTAGGTAGAAGTAATCTTCAAAATCTTCAAACAATTTGCTTCTAATTTAGATAAAGTACTAGGAAGGTATATCATGCAAACTCTACATGTGATGTTTGCCTATTAAACAATAGTTGTAATATTTATTTGCAAAACTTCCATTTTCTCTATGCCTGACCTACACTATTAAATTGTAACATCCCTGGCGGCGTGCTGGCATGGCTTCCCATCTCACACCATGCAAGACCGCCGACTTACCCACCAATCCAGGCTGCACACTGTGTTGCTCTGCTGGCTGTGTGCATGTGTCTTGGCTGCTTGTTGAGGGCGACAGCGGCAGCACTTCCTGATTCTTAAAGGAACAGTGCACGCATTCCTAATGTGTCCCCAGTCCTGTATCTGACCCCTCCCGTCCTGTCTATGGCCCGTCCTATTCCTGTCTCTGGCCGGTCCTGTATCTCTGGACCGTCCCGTATCTGTACCGTCCCGTATCTGCCCCGTCCCATATCTGCCCTGTCCCGTATCTGGCTCGTCCCGTATCTGGCCCGTGCTGTTCCGTATCTGGTCCGTCTCATCCTGTATCTGGCCCGTCCCGTCTTGTATCTGGCCCGTACCATCCCATTTCTGGACCGTACCATCCCGTATCTGGCCCGTCCAGTCCTATCTCTGGCTCGTCCTGTCTCTGGCCCGTCCTGTCTCAGGCCCGTCCCGTCCTGTCTCTGGCTGGACCCGTCCTGTCCTGCCTCTGACCCGTCCGGTACTGCAGTGGCCCGTCCCTGGCCCATCCTGTATCTGGCCCGCGTCGTCTCTGGCCCGTCCCGTCCTGTATATGTCCCGTCCTGTCTCTGGCCTGCCCCATTCGGTCTCTGGCCCGCCCCATCCGGTCTCTGGCCCGCCCCATCCGGTCTTTGGTCCGTGCCGTCCTCTGTACTTTAAATTAAGGTGAGCTCAATCGTTAGAAAAATATGATACTTTCTATAAATTATTAGCAAAATGTTTAAATGACACCTATCAAAAAAACAGCCTCCTCCATATCCCCTCAAGCTGTCCTATCCATCACCAAGATAGGTGCATTTTCTGCCATTTAGGTAGAAGTAATCTTCAAACAATTTGTTCTAATTTACATAAAGTACCAGGAAGGTATATCATGCAAACTCTACATGTGATGTTTGCCTATTAAACAACAGTTGTAATATTTATTTGCAAAACTTCCATTTTCTCTACACCTGACCTACACTACTTAATTGTAACATCCATGGCGGCGTGCTGGCATGGCTTCCCATCTCACACCATGCAAGACCGCCGACTTACCCACCAATCCAGGCTGCACACTGTGTTCCTCTGCTGGCTGTGTGCATGTGTCTTGGCTGCTTGTTGAGGGCGACAGCGGCAGCACTTCCTGATCCTTAAAGGAACAGTGCACGCATTCCTAATGTGTCCCCAGTCCTGTGTCTGACCCGTCCCGTCTCTGGCCCATCCCGTCCTGTCTATGGCCCGTCCTATTCCTGTCTCTGGCCCGTCCTGTATCTCTGGACCGTCCCGTATCTGTACCGTCCCCTATCTGCCCCGTCCCCTATCTGCCCCGTCCCGTATCTGGCCTGTCCCGTATCTGGCTCGTCCCGTATCTGGCCCGTCCTGTTCCGTATCTGGTCCGTCTCGTCCTGTATCTGTCCCGTCCCGTCATGTATCTGGTCCGTACCATCCCATTTCTGGCCCATACCATCCCGTATCTGGCCCGTCCTGTCCTATCTCTGGCTCGTCCTGTCTCTGGCCCATCTCGTACTGTTTCTGGCCCGTCCCGTCCTGTCTCTGGCCGGACCCGTGCTGTCCTGCCTCTGACTCGTCCGGTACTGCAGTGGCCCGTCCCTGGCCCATCCTGTATCTGGCCCGCCTCGTCTCTGGCCCGTCCCGTCCTGTATATGTCCCGTCCCATCCGGTCTCTGGCCCGCCCCATCCGGTCTCTGGCCCGCCCCATCCGGTCTCTGGTCCGTCCCATCCGGTCTTTGGCCCGTGCCGTCCTCTGTGCATTAAATTAAGGTGAGCTCAATAGTTAGAAAAATATGATACTTTCTATAAATTATTAGCAAAATGTTTAAATGACACCTATCAAAAAACAGCCTCCTCCATATCCCCTCAAGCTGTCCTATCCATCACCAAGATAGGTGCATTTTCTGCCATTTAGGCAGAAGTAATCTTCAAACAATTTGCTTCTAATTTAGATAAAGTACTAGGAAGGTATATCATGCAAACTCTACAGTTCTGTATCTGACCCGTCCCGTCTCTGGCCCATCCCGTCTCTGGCCCGTCCCGTCCTGTCTCTGGCCCATCCCAGCCTGTCCCTGGCCCCTCCCATCCTGTCTATGGCCCGTCCTGTAATGTCTAACCCGCCCCGTCCCGTATCTGGTCCGTCCAGTCCCATATCTGACCCGTTTGGTCCCGTATTTGACCATCCGTCCCGTATCTGGCTATCCCTTATCTGGCCCATCTCATCACGTATCTGGCCCACCTCATCCTTTCCCGTCTCTGGCACTTCCTGTCCCGTATCTGACCCAACCAGTCCCTATCTGGCCCGTCCCGTATGTGGCCAGGCCCATTCAGTATCTGGCCCGTCCCGTATCTGGCCATCTCGTATCTGGCCCATCCCATCCTGTCCATGGCTCATCCCATATCTAGCCTGTCCTGTCCCATATCTGGCCCGTCCCGTATCTGGCCCATGTCGTCCTGTATCTGGCCCGTCCCATATTTTGCCCGTACCAGCCTGTATCTGGCCTGTCCCGTACTGTATCTGGGCCATCCCGTCCAGTCTCTGGCCTGTCTTTTCCTGTATCTGGACCGTCCCGTCCGGTCTCTGGCCCGTCCCATAAAGTATAGCTTGTCCCGTCCTGTTTCTGGCCCGTCCCGTCCTGTCTCTGGCTCATCCTGTCCTGTATCTGGCACGTCCCGTTCCGTCTCTGGCCCGTCCCATCCTGTCTATATCCCGTCCCATAATGTATAGCTCGTCCAGTCCTGTTTCTGGCCCGTCCCGTCCTATCTCTGGCTCGTCCCGTCCTGTATCTTGCCCGTCCCATCTCGTATCTGGCCCGTCCCGCATCTGGCCTGTCCTGTCCTGTATCTGGCCTGTCCCTTCCTGTATCTGGCCAGTCCCTTCCCATCTCGTCCTGTCTCTGGCCTGCCCCGTCCTGTCTATGGTATGGCCCGTCCGGTGCTATCTCTGGCCTGTCCAATCCTGTCTCTTGCCCGTCCCATCTCTGGTCCGTCCCGTCCTGTATTTGGCCCGTCTCGTCCTGTCTCTGGCCAGTCCCGTCCTCTCTTTGGCCTGTCCCGTCATCTCTCTTGCCCGTCTCGTCCTGTCTCTGGCCCGACCTGTCCTGTCCTGCCTTTGGCCAGTCCCGTTCTGCTCTGGCCCGTCCCGTCCCTGGACCGTCCTGTATCTGGACCGTCCCATCCTGTATCTGGTCGCCCCGTCTTTAGCCCGTCCGGTCCTGTCTCTGGCACGCCTCGGTCCGTGCTATCTCCGGCCAGTCTCATCCTGTATTTGGTCCGTCCCGTCCTGTCTCTAGCCCGTCTCGTCCTGTCTCTGGCGTGTCCCGTCCGGTCCTGTCTCTGGCCCGTCCTGTATCTGGCCGGTCCTGTGTCTGGCCCATCCCGTATCTTTCCTGTCCCGTCCTGTATCTGGCCCATCCCATTAAAGTCCCATTAAAGGTAGTATTATCAAATCCTCCACAAATTTACACCTCCAGGAAATTTAACCTGGGGTGTGTTTTAAATTAAGGTGAGTTCAATAGTTAGAAAAATATGATTCTTTCCATAAATTATTAGCAAAATGTTTAAATTACACCTATCAAAAACAGCCTCCTCCATATCCCCTCAAGCTGTCCTATCCATCACCAAGATAGGTGCATTTTCTGCCATTTAGGTAGAAGTAATCTTCAAACAATTTGCTTCTAATTTAGATAAAGTACCAGGAAAGTATATCATGCAAACTCTACATGTGATGTTTGCCTATTAAATAATAGTTGTAATATTTATTTGCAAAACTTCCATTTTCTCTACACCTGACCTACACTACTTAATTTTAACATCCCTGGCGGTGAGCTGGCATGGCTTCCCATCTCACACCATGCAAGACCGCCGACTTACCCACCAATGCAGGCTGCGCACTATGTTCCTATGCTGGCTGTGTGCATGTGTCTTAGTTGCTTGTTGAGGGCGGCAGCGGCAGCACTTCCTGATTCTTAAAGGATCAGTGCACGCATTCCTAATGTGTCCCCAGTCCTGTATCTGACCCGTCCCATCTCTAGCCCGTCCCATCTCTGGCCCGTCCCGTCCTGTCTCTGGCCAGTCTCAGCCTGTCCCTGACCCCTCCCATTCTGTCTATGTCCTGTCCTGTAATGTCTAACCCGCCACGTCCCGTATCTGGTCCGTCCAGTCCCATATCTGACCCGTTTAGTCCCGTATCTGACCATCCCGTCCCGTATCTGGCTGTCCCTTATCTGGCCCATCTCATCCCGTATCTGGCCCGCCTCGTCCCTTCCCGTCTCTGGCACGTCCTGTCCTGTATGTGACCCAACCAGTCCCTATCTGGCCCGTCCCGTATCTGGCCCATGTCGTCCTGTATCTGGCCCGTCTCATTTTTGGCCCGGACCGTCCGGTATGTGGCCTGTCCCGTACTGTATCTGGGCCATCCTGTCCTGTCTCTGGCCCGTCTTATCCTGTATCTGGACCGTCCCGTCCGGTCTCTGGACGGTCCCATAATGTATAGCTTGTCCCGTCCTGTTTCTGGCCCGTCCCGTCCTGTCACTGGCTAGTCCTGTCCTGTATCTGGCGCATCCTGTACCGTCTCTGGCACGTCCCATCCTGTCTATTTCCCGTCCCATAATGTATAGCTCGTGAAGTCCTGTTTCTGGCCCGTCCCGTCCTATCTCTGGCTCGTCCCGTCCTGTATCTGGCCCGTCCCATCTCGTATCTGGCCCGTCCCGCATCTGGCCTGTCCTGTCCCATATCTGGCCTGTCCCTTCCCATCTTGTCCTGTCTCTGGCCCGTCCCGTCCTGTCTCTGGCCTGTCCCGTCATGTCTCTGGCCCGTTCGGTGCTATCTCTGGCCTGTCCAATCCTGTCTCTTGCCCATCCCATCTCTTGTCCATCCCGTCCTCTCTTTGGCCCGTCTCGTCCTCTCTCTTGCCCGTCCCGTCCTGTCTCTGGCCTGATCGGTCCTGTCCTGCCTCTGACCAGTCCCGTCTTGCTCTGGCCCGTCCTGTCCCTGGACTGTCCTGTATCTGGACCGTCCCGTCCAGTATCTGTCGCCCCGTCTCTAGCCCGTCCCGTCCTGTCTCTGGTATGCCTCGGTCCGTCCTATCTCCGGCCAGTCTCATCCTGTCTTTGGCCTGTCCCGTCCTGTCTCTGGCCCGTCTCGTCATGTCTCTGGCGTGATCCGTCCGGTCCTGTCTCTGGCCCGTCCTGTATCTGGCCCATTCCGTATCTGGCCTGTCCCGTCCTGTATCTGGCCCATCCCATTAAAGGTAGTATTATCAAATCCTCCACAAATTTACACATAAAGGAACTTTAACCTGGGGTGTGTTTTAAATTAAGGTGAGTTCAATAGCTAGAAAAATATGATACTTTCCATAAATTATTAGCAAAATGTTTAAATGACACCTATCAAAAAAACAACCTCCTCCATATCCCCTCAAGCTGTCCTATCCATCACCAAGATAGGTGCATTTTCTGTCATTTAGGTAGAAGTAATCTTCAATTTGCTTCTAATTTAGATAAAGTACTAGGAAGGTATATCATGCAAACTCTACATGTGATGTTTGCCTATTAAACAATAGTTGTAATATTTATTTGAAAAACTTCCATTTTCTCTACGCCTGACCTACACTACTTAATTGTAACATCTATGGCGGCGTGCTGGCATGGCTTCCCATCTCACACCATGCAAGACCGCCGACATACCCACCAATGCAGGCTGCACACTATTTGGCCCGTACCGTCCTGTATGTGGCCTGTCCCGTACTGTATCTGGGCCATCCCGTCCTTTCTTTGGCCCGTCTTTTCCTGTATCTGTCCCGTTCCGTCTTGTCTCTGGCCCGTCCAGTCCTGTCTATGGCCCGTCCCATAATGTATAGCTTGTCCCGAACTGTTTCTGGCCCGTCCCGTACTTTCTCTGGCTCGTCCTGTCCTGTATCTGGCCCGTCACGTACCCTCTCTGGTCCGTCCCGTCCTGTCTATTTCCCGTCCCATAATGTATAGCTTGCCCCGTCCTATTTCTGGCCCGTCCCATCCTATCTCTGCGTCGTCCCGTCATATATCTGGCCCGTCCCGTCTCGTATGTGGCCCGTTCCGCATCTGGCCTGTCCTGTCGCGTATCTGGCCTGTCCCTTCCTGTATCTGGCCAGTCCCTTCCCATGTCGTCCTGTCTCTGGCCTGTCCCGTCCTGTCTCTGGCCGGTCCGTTGCTATTTCTGGCCTGTCCAATCCAGTCTCTTGCCCGTCCCTTCTCTGGCCCGTCCCGTCCAGTCTTTGGCCCGCGCCGTCTCTGGCCCATCCCTTCCTGTGTTTGGCCCAGTTCTGGCCCGTCTCGTCCCGTATTTGGTCCGCCCTGCATCTGGCCCATCCCGTCCAGTATCTGGCCCGTTCCATATCTGGCCAGTCCCGTGTCTGGCACGTCCTGTCCCTGCCCGGCCTGTCCCGTATCTAGCCCGTCCTGTATCTGGCCTGACCCGTATCTGGCCCATCCCGCATCTGACCCGTCCCGTATCTGGTCCGTACCGTCCTAAATCTGGCCCGTCCCGTCATGTATCTGGGCTGTCCCCTATCTGGCCCATACCGTCCCATATCTGGCTCGTCACGTTTCTGGCCCATCCCGTCATATATCTGGCCCGTCCCATCCTGTCTCTAGCCCGACCCATCCTGTCTCTGGCCCGACCCGTCCTGTCTATGTCCTGTCCCTTAATGTCTCTAGCACATTCTGTCCTGTCTCTGACCCATCCCTTTCTGTATCTGGCCCGTCCCATCACGTCCTATCTCTGGCCCATCCCGTCTTGAATCTGGCCGGTCCCGTATCTGGCCCGTCTCTTCTAGTATCTGGCCCGTCCCATCCTGTCTCTGGCCTGACTGGTCCTGTCCTGCCTCTGGCCAGTCGCGTCCTGCTCTGGTCCATCCCGTCCCTGGCCCGTCCTGTATCTAGACCGTCCCGTCCTGTATCTGGTTGCCCCGTCTCTGGCCAGTCCCGTCCTTTCTCAGGCACGTCCCGTCCGTCCTGTCTCTGGCCTGTCCTGCATCTGGCCCATCCCGTCACGTATCTGGCCTGTCCCGTCCTGGATCTGGCCCATCCCATTAAAGGTAGTATTATCAAATCCTCCACAAATTTACACGTCCAGGAAATTTAACCTGGGGTGTGTCTTAAATTAAGGTGAGTTCAATAGTTAGAAAAATATGATACTTTCCATAAATTATTAGCAAAATGTTTAAATGACACCTATCAAAAAACAGCCTCCTCCATATCCCCTCAAGCTGTCCTATCCATCACCAAGATAGGTGCATTTTCTGCCATTTAGGTAGAACTAATCTTCAAACAATTTGCTTCTAAGTACTAGGAAGGTAAATCATGCAAACTCTACATGTGATGTTTGCCTATTAAACAATAGTTGTAATATTTATTTGAAAAACTTCCATTGTCTCTACGCCTGACCAACACTATTTAATTTTAACATCCAAGGCAGCGTGCTGGCATGGCTTCCCATCTCACATCATGCAACACCGCCGACTTACCCACCAATGCAGGCTGCGCACTATTTGGCCCGTTCTGTCTTGTCTCTGGCCCGTCCCGTCCTGTCTATGGCCCGTCCCATAATGTATAGCTTGTCCCGTCCTGTTTCTGGCCCGTCCCGTACTGTCTCTGGCTCGTCTTGTCCTGTATCTGGCCCGTCGAGTACCGTCTATGGCCCGTCCCGTCCTGTCTATTTCCCGTCCCATAATGTATAGCTCGTCCCGTCCTGTTTCTGGCCCGTCCCGTCTCGTATCTGGCCCATCCCGCATTTGGCCTGTCCTGTCCCGTATATGGCCTGTCCCTTCCTGTATCTGGCCAGTCCTTTCCCATCTCGTCCTGTCTCTGGCCTGTCCCGTCCTGTCTCTGGCCCGTCCGGTGCTATCTCTGGCCTGTATAATCCTGTCTCTTGTCCGTCCCGTTTCTGGCCCGTCCCGTCTAGTATTTGGCCCGTCCTGTCCTGTCTCTGGCCCATCCCTTCCTGTCTCTGGCGCAGTTCTGGTCCGTCTCGTCCTGTATCTGGCCCGCCCTGTATCTGGCCCATCCCGTCCAGTATCTGGCCCGTTCCATATCTGGCCTGTCCCGTATCTGGCACGTCCTGTCCCTGGCCCGGCCTGTCCCGTATCTGGCCCGTCCTGTATCTGGCCTGTCCCATATCTGGCCCGTCCCGCATCTGACCCGTCCCGTATTTGGCCCGTCCCATCCTGAATCTGGCCCGTCCCGTATCTGGCACGTCCCGACCTGTATCTGGTCGGTCCCATCCTGTCTCTGGCCTCGTCCGTCCTGTCTCTGGCCCGACCGGTGCTATCTCTGGTCTGTCCAATCCTGTCTCTTGCCCGTCCTGTCCTGTCTCTGGCCCGATCGGTCCTGTCCTGCCTCTGGCCAGTCCCATCCTGCTCTGGCCAGTCCCGTCCCTGGACCGTCCTGTATCTGGACCGCCCCGTCCTGTATCTGGTCGCCCCGTCTCTAGCCAGTCCCGTCCTGTCTCTGGCACGCCTCGGTCAGTCCTATCTTCGGCCAGTCTCATCTTGTCTTTGGCCCGTCCGGTCCCATCTGTCTCTGGCCCGTCCGGTCCTGTCTCTGGCCCGTCCTGTATCTGGCCCATCCCGTATCTGGCCTGTCCCGTCCTGTATCTGGCCCGTCCCGTCATTTATCTGGGCTGTCCAATAGCTGGCCCATACCATCCCATATCTGGCTCGTCACGTTTCTGGCCCATCCCGTCATGTATCTGGCCCGTCCCATCCTGTCTATGGCCCGACCCGTCCTGTCTATGGCCTGTCCCGTAATGTCTCTAGCACATTCCGTCCTGTCTATGGCCCATCCCGTCCTGTATCTGGTCGGTCCCGTCGTGTATCTGGCCCGTCCCGTCCTGAATCTGGCCCGTCCTGTCTATGGCCCGTCTTATAATGTATAGCTTGTCCCGTCCTGTTTCTGGCCAGTCCCGTACTATCTCTGGCTCGTCCTGTCCTGTATCTGGCCCGTCGCGTACCGTCTCTGGCCCATCCCGTCCTGTCTACTTCCCATCCCATAATGTTTAGCTCGTCCCGTCCTGTTTCTGGCCCGTCCCATCCTATCTCTGCCTTGTCCCGTCCTATATCTGGCGCGTCCCGTCTCGTATCTGGCCCGTCCCGCATCTGGCCTGTCCTGTCCCGTATCTGGCCTGTCCCTTCCTGTATCTGGCCAGTCCCTTCCCATCTCATCCTGTCGCTGGCCTGTCCCGTCCTGTCTCTGGCCCGTTCGGTGCTATCTCTGGCCTGTTCAATCCTGACTCTTGCACGTCCCATCTCTGGCCCGTCCTGTCCTGTCTCTGGCCCATCCCTTCCTGTCTCTGGCCCAGGTCTGGCCCGTCTCATCCCGTGTCTGGCCCATCCCGTCCAGTATCTGGCCCGTTCCATATCTGGCCTGTCCCGTATCTGGCACGTCCTGTCCCTGGCCCGGCCTGTCCCGTATCTGGCCCGTCCTGTATCTGGCCTGTCCCGTATCTGGCCCGTCCCGCATCTGACCCGTCCCGTATCTGGCCCGTCACGTCCCGTATCTGGTTCGTCCCTTCCTGTATCTGGCCCGTCCTATCCTGTCCTGTCTCTGGCCCATCCCGTCTTGAATCTGACCCGTGCCGTATCTGGCCCGTCCCTTCCTGTATCTGTCCCGTCCCGTCCTTTCTCTGGCCTAACCGTTCCTGTCCTGCCTCTGGCCAGTCCCGTCCTGCTCTGTTCAGTCCCTTCCCTGGCCCGTCCTGTATCTGGACCGTCCCGTCCTGTATCTGGTCGCCCCGTCTCTGGCCCGTCCCGTCCTTTTTCAGGCACGGCCCTTCCGGTCCTATCTTTGGCCTGTCCTGTATCTGGCCCGTTCCGTCACGTATCTGGCCTGTCTTGTCCTGTATCTGGCCCATCCCACTAAAGGTAGTATTATCAAATCCTCCACAAATTTACACCTCCAGGAAATTTAACCTGGGGTGTGTTTTAAATTAAGGTGAGTTCAATAGTTAGAATAATATGATACTTTCCATAAATTATTAGCAAAATGTTTAAATGACATCTATCAAAAAACAGCCTCCTCCATATCCCCTCAAGCTGTCCTATCCATCACCAAGATAGGTGCATTTTCTGCCATTTAGGCAGAAGTAATCTTCAATTTGCTTCTAATTTAGATAAAGTACTAGGAAGGTATATCATGCAAACTCTACATGTGATGTTTGCCTATTAAATAATAGTTGTAATATTTATTTGCAAAACTTCCATTTTCTCTACACCTGACCTACACTACTTAATTGTAACATCCCTGGCGGCAAGCTGGCATGGCTTCCCATCTCACACCATGCAAGACCGTCGACTTACCCACCAATGCAGGCTGCGCACTATGTTCCTATGCTGGCTGTGTACATGTGTCTTGGCTGCTTGTTGAGGGCGGCAGCGGCAGCACTTCCTGATTCTTAAAGGAACAGTGCACGCATTCCTAATGTGTCCCCAGTCCTGTATCACACCCATTCCGTCTCTGGCCCGTCCCGTCCTGTCTCTGGCCCGTCCCAGCCTGTCCCTGGCCCCTCCCATCCTGTCTATGGCCCGTCCTGTAATGTCTAACCCGCCCCGTCCCATATCTGGTCCGTCAAGTCCCATATCTGACCCGTTTGGTCCCGTATCTGACCATCCCGTCCCGTATCTGGCTATCCCTTATCTGGCCCATCTCATCACGTATCTGGCCCGCCTCATCCTTTCCCGTCTCTGGCACTTCCTGTCCCGTATCTGACCCAACCAGTCCCTATCTGGCTCGTCCCGTATATGGCCAGGCCCATTCAGTATCTGGCCCGTCCTGTATCTGGCCATCTCGTATCTGGCCCATCCCATCCTGCCCATGGCTCATCCCATATCTAGCCTGTCCTGTCCCATATCTGGCCCGTCCCGTATCTGGCCCATGTCGTCCTGTATCTGACCCGTCTCATTTTTGGCCCGGACCGTCCTGTATGTGGCCTGTCCTGTACTGTATCTGGGTCATCCTGTCCTGTCTCTGGCCCGTCTTATCCTGTATCTGGACCGTCCTGTCAGGTCTCTGGACGGTCCCATAATGTATAGCTTGTCCCGTCCTGTTTCTGGCCAGTCCCGTCCTGTCCTGTATCTGGCACATCCTGTACCATCTCTGGCCCGTCCCATCCTGTCTATTTCCCGTCCCATAATGTATAGCTCGTCAAGTCCTGTTTCTGGCACGCCCTGTCCTATCTCAGGCTCGTCCCGTCCTGTATCTGGCCCGTCCCATCTCGTATCTCGCCTGTCCCGTATCTGGCCTGTCCTGTCCCGTATCTGGCCTGTCCCTTCCCATCTCGTCCTGTCTCTGGCCCGTCTCGTCCTGTCTCTGGCCTGTCCCGTAATGTCTCTGGCCCGTCCGGTGCTATCTCTGGCCTGTCCAATCCTGTCTCTTGCCCATCCCATCTTTTGTCCATCCAGTCCTCTCTTTGGCCCGTCCCGTCCTCTCTCTAACCCGTCCCATCCTGTCTCTGGCCCGATCGGTCCTGTCCTGCCTCTGACCAGTCCCGTCCTGCTCTGGCACGTCCCGTCCCGGGACTGTCCTGTATCTGGACCGTCCCGTCCTGTCTCTGTCGCCCCGTCTCTAGTCCGTCCCGTCCTGTCTCTGGTACGCCTCGGTCCGTCCTATCTCCGGCCAGTCTCATCCTGTCTTTGGCCTGTCCCGTCCTGTCTCTGGCCCGTCTCGTCCTGTCTCTGGCCCATCCTGTATCTGGCCCATTCCGTATCTGGCCTGTCCCGTCCTGTATCTGGCCCATCCCATTAAAGGTAGTATTATCAAATCCTCCACAAATTTACACATGAAGGAACTTTAACCTGGGGTGTGTTTTAAATTAAGGTGAGTTCAATAGTTAGAAAAATATGATACTTTCCATAAATTATTAGCAAAATGTTTAAATGACACCTATCAAAAAAACAGCCTCCTCCATATCCCCTCAAGCTGTCCTATCCATCACCAAGATAGGTGCATTTTCTGCCATTTAGGTAGAAGTAATCTTCAAACAATTTGCTTCTAATTTAGATAAAGTACTAGGAAGGTATATCATGCAAACTCTACATGTGACGTTTGCCTATTAAACAATAGTTGTAATATTTATTTGCAAAACTTCCATTTTCTCTACACCTGACCTACACTACTTAATTGTAACATCCATGGCGGCGTGCTGGCATGGCTTCCCATCTCACACCATGCAAGACCGCCGACTTACCCACCAATGCAGGCTGCGCACTATGTTCCTATGCGGGCTGTGTGCATTTGTCTTGGCTGCTTGTTGAGGGCGGCAGCGGCAGCACTTCCTGATTCTTAAAGGAACAGTGCACGCATTCCTTTTGTATCCTCAGTCCTGTATCTGACCCGTCCCGTGTCTGGCCTGTCCGGTCCTGTCTCTGGTCCGTCCCAGCCTGTCCCTGGCCCCTCCCATCCTGTCTATGACACGTTCTGTAATGTCTAACCCGCCCCGTCCCGTATCTGGTCCGTCCAGTCGCATATCTGACCCGTTTAGTCCCGTATCTGACCATCCCGTCCCGTATCTGGCTTTCCCTTATCTGGCTCATCACATCCAGTATCTGGCCCGCCTTGTCCCTTCCCATCTCTGGCACGTCCTGTCCCGTATTTGACCCAACCAATCCCTATCTGGCCAGTCCCGTATGTGGCCAGGCCCATTCAGTATCTGGTCCGTCTCGTATCTGGCCATCTAGTATCTGGCCCATCCCATCCTGTCCATGGCTCATCCCATATCTAGCCTCTCCTGTCCCATATCTGGCCCATGTCGTCCTGTATCTGGCCCGTCCCATATTTGGCCCGTACCGTCCTGTATCTGGCCTGTCCCGTAGTGTATCTGGGCCATCCTGTCCTGTCTCTGGCCCGTCTTTTCCTGTATCTGGACCATCCCGTCCGGTCTCTGTTTCGTCCCATAATGTATAGCTTGTCCCGTCCTGTTTCTGGCCCGTCCCATCCTGTCTATGGCTCATCCTGTCCTGTATCTGGCACATCCCGTACCGTGTCGGGCCGTTCCCATCTTGTCTATTTCCCGTCCCATAATGTTTAGCTCGTCCAGTCCTGTTTCTGGCCCGTCCCGTCCTATCTCCGGCTCGTCCCATCTTGTATCTGGCCCGTCCCATCTCGTATCTGGCCCGTCCCGCATCTGGCCTGTCTTGTCCCTTATCTGGCCTGTCCCTTCCTGTATCTGGCCAGTACCTTCCCATCTCATCCTGTCTCTGGCCCGTCCCATCCTGTCTCTGGCCTCGTCCGTCCTGTCTCTGGCCCGACCGATGCTATCTCTGGCCTGTCCAATCCTGTCTCGTGCCCGTCCTGTCCTGTCTCTGGCCCGATCGGTCCTGTCCTGCCTCTGTCCAGTCCCATCCTGCTCTGGCCTGTCCCGTCCCTGGACCGTCCTGTATCTGGACCGCCCCGTCCTGTATCTGGTCGCCCCGTCTCTAGCCCGTCCCGTCCTGTCTCTGGCACGCCTCGGTCCGTCCTATCTTCGGCCAGTCTCATCTTGTCTTTGGCCCGTCCGGTCCCGTCTGTCTCTAGCCCATCCGGTCCTGTCTCTGGCCCGTCCTGTATCTGGCCCATCCCGTGTCTGGCCTGTCCCGTCCTGTATCTGGCCCGTCCCGTCATTTATATGGGCTGTCCAATAGCTGACCCATACCATCTCATATCTGGCTCGTCACGTTTCTGGCCCATCCCGTCATGTATCTGGCCCGTCCCATCCTGTCTCTGGCCCGACCCGTCCTGTCTATGGCCTGTCCCATAATGTCTCTAGCACATTCCGTCTTGTCTATGGCCCATCCCGTCCTGTATCTGGTCGGTCCCGTCGTGTATGTGGCCCGTCCCGTCCTGAATCTGGCCCGTCCTGTCTATGGCCCGTCCCATAATGTATAGCTTGTCCCGTCCTGTTTCTGGCCAGTCCCGTACTATCTCTGGCTCGTCCTGTCCTGTATCTGGCCCGTCGCGTACCGTCTCTGGCCCATCCCGTCCTGTCTACTTCCCGTCCCATAATGTTTAGCTCGTCCCGTCCAGTTTCTGGCCCGTCCCATCCTATCTCTGCCTTGTCCCGTCCTATATCTGGCGCGTCCCGTCTCGTATCTGGCCCGTCCCGCATCTGGCCTGTCCTGTCCCGTATCTGGCCTGTCCCTTCCTGTATCTGGCCAGTCCCTTCCCATCTCGTCTTGTCGCTGGCCTGTCCCGTCCTGTCTCTGGCCCGTTCGGTGCTATCTCTGGCCTGTTCAATCCTGTCTCTTGCCCGTCCCGTCTCTGGCCCGTCCTGTCCTGTCTCTGGCCCATCCCTTCCTGTCTCTGGCCCAGGTCTGGCCCGTCTCATCCCGTATCTGGCCCATCCCGTCCAGTATCTGGCCCGTTCCATATCTGGCCTGTCTCATATCTGGCACGTCCTGTCCCTGGCCCGGCCTGTCCCGTATCTGGCCCGTCCTGTATCTGGCCTGTCCCGTATCTGGCCCGTCCCGCATCTGACCCGTCCCGTATCTGGCCCGTCACGTCCCGTATCTGGTTAGTCCCTTCCTGTATCTGGCCCGTCCTATCCTGTCCTGTCTCTGGCCCATCCCGTCTTGAATCTGGTCCGTGCCGTATCTGGCCCGTCCCTTCCTGTATCTGGCCCGTCCCGTCCTTTCTCTGGCCTGACCGGTCCTGTCCTGCCTCTGGCCAGTCCTGTCCTGCTCTGGTCCGTCCCTTCCCTGGCCCGTCCTGTATCTGGACCGTCCCGTCCTGTATCTGGTCGCCCCGTCTCTGGCCCGTCCCGTCCTTTTTCAGGCACAGCCCGTCCGGTCCTATCTTTGGCCTGTCCTGTATCTGGCCCATTCCGTCACGTATCTGGCCTGTCTCGTCCTGTATCTGGCCCATCCCACTAAAGGTAGTATTATCAAATCCTCCACAAATTTACAACTCCAGGAAATTTAACCTGGGGTGTGTTTTAAATTAAGGTGAGTTCAATAGTTAGAATAATATGATACTTTCCATAAATTATTAGCAAAATGTTTAAATGACACCTATCAAAAAACAGCCTCCTCCATATCCCCTCAAGCTGTCCTATCCATCACCAAGATAGGTGCATTTTCTGCCATTTAGGCAGAAGTAATCTTCAATTTGCCTCTAATTTAGATAAAGTACTAGGAAGGTATATCATGCAAACTTTACATGTGATGTTTGCCTATTAAATAATAGTTGTAATATTTATTTGCAAAACTTCCATTTTCTCTACACCTGACCTACACTACTTAATTGTAACATCCCTGGCGGCAAGCTGGCATGGCTTCCCATCTCACACCATGTAAGACCATCGACTTACCCACCAATGCAGGCTGCGCACTATGTTCCTATGCTGGCTGTGTACATGTGTCTTGGCTGCTTGTCGAGGGCGGCAGCGGCAGCACTTCCTGATTCTTAAAGGAACAGTGCACGCATTCCTAATGTGTCCCCAGTCCTGTATCAGACCCATCCCGTCTCTGGCCCGTCCCGTCCTGTCTCTGGCCCGTCCCAGCCTGTCCCTGGCCCCTCCCATCCCATCTATGGCCCGTCCTGTAATGTCTAACCCGCCCCGTCCCATATCTGGTCCGTCCAGTCCCATATCTGACCCGTTTGGTCCAGTATCTGACCATCTCGTCCCGTATCTGGCTATCCCTTATCTGGCCCATCTCATCTCGTATCTGGCCCGCCTCATCCTTTCCCGTCTCTGGCACTTCCTGTCCCGTAACTGACCCAACCAGTCCCTATCTGGCCCGTCCCGTATGTGGCCAGGCCCATTTAGTATCTGGCCCGTCCCGTATCTGGCCATCTCGTATCTGGCCCATCCCATCCTGTCCATGGCTCATCCCATATCTAGCCTGTCCTGTCCCATATCTGGCCCGTCCCGTATCTAGCCCATGTCGTCCTGAATCTGACCCGTCTCATTTTTGGCCTGGACCGTCCTGTATGTGGCCTGTCCTGTACTGTATCTGGACCGGCCCGTCAGGTCTCTGGACGGTCCCATAATGTATAGCTTGTCCCGTCCTGTTTCTGGCCCGTCCCGTCCTGTCCTGTATCAGGCACATCCTGTACCATCTCTGGCCCGTCCCATCCTGTCTATTTCCCGTCCCATAATGTATAGCTCGTCAAGTCCTGTTTTTGGCACGTCCCGTCCTATCTCTGGCTCGTCCTGTCCTGTATCTGGCCCGTCCCATCTCGTATCTCGCCTGTCCCGTATCTGGCCTGTCCTGTCCCGTATCTGGCCTGTCCCTTCCCATCTCGTCCTGTCTCTGGCCCGTCCCGTCCTGTCTCTGGCCTGTCCCGTCATGTCTCTGGCCCGTCCGGTGCTATCTCTGGCCTGTCCAATCCTGTCTCTTGCCCATCCCATCTCTTGTCCATCCCGTCCTCTCTTTGGCCCGTCCCGTCCTCTCTCTTGCCCGTTCCGTCCTGTCTCTGGCCCGATCGGTCCTGTCCTGCCTCTGGCCAGTCCCATCCTGCTCTGGCCCGTCCCGTCATGTATCTGGCCCGTCCCGTACTGTCTCTGGCCCATACCGTACTGTCTCTGGCTTGTCCTGTTCTGTATCTGACCCCGTCGCGTACCGTCTCTGGCCCGTCCCGTCCTGTCTATTTCCCGTCCCATAACGGATAGCTCGTACCGTCCTGTTTCTGGCCCATCCCATCCTATCTCTGCCTCGTCCCGTCCCATCTCTGGCCCTTCCTGTCCAGTCCTTGGCCCGTCCTGCCCTGTCTCTGGCCCTTCCCTTCCTGTCTCTGGCGCAGCTCTGGCCCGTCTCGTCCCGTATCTGGCCCGCCCTGTATCTGGCCCATCCCGTCCAGTATCTGGCCTGTCCCGTATCTGGTACGTCTTGTCCCTGTCCCTGCCTGTCCCGTATCTGGCCCGTCCTGTATCTAGCCGGTCCCATATCTGGCCCATCCCGCATCTGACCCGTTTCGTATCTGGCCCGTCAAGTCCCGTATCTGGTCCGTACTGTCCTGTATCTGGCCCGTCCCGTCATGTATTTGGGCTGTCCCATATCTGCCCCATACCGTCCCATATCTGGCTCGTCACGTTCCTGGCCCATCCCGTCATGTATCTGGCCCGTCCCATCCTGTCTCTGGCCCGACCCGTCCTGTCTATGGCCTATCCCGTAATGTCTCTAGCACATTCCGTCTTATCTCTGGTCCATCCCGTCCTGTATCTGGTCGGTCCCGTCCTGTATCTGGCCCGTCCCGTCCTGAATCTGGCCCGTCCCGTATCTGGCCCGTCCCTTCCTGTATCTGGCCCGTCCCATCCCGTCCTGTCTCTGGCCCATCCCGTCTTGAACCTGGCCCGTACCGTATCTGGCCCTTCCCTTCCTGTAACTGGCCCGTCCCGTCCTGTCTCTGGCCTGACCGGTCCTGTCCTGCCTCCGGCCAGTCCCGTCCTGCTCTGGTCCGTCCCGTCCCTGGCCCGTCCTGTATCTGGACCGTCCCGTCCTGTATCTGGTCGGTCCCGTCCTGTATCTGGCCCGTCCCGTCTTGAATCTGGCCCGTCCCGTGTCTGGCCCGTCCCTTCTTGTATGTGGCCCGTCCCATCCCGTCCTGTCTCTGGCCCATCCCGGCTTAAATATGGCCCGTACCGTATCTGGCCCGTCCCTTCCTGTATCTGGCCCGTCCCATCCTGTCTCTGGCCTGACCGGTCCTGTCCTGCCTCTGGCCAGTCCCGTCCTGCTCTGGTCCGTCCCATCCCTGGCCCTTCCTCTATCTGGACCGTCCCGTCCTGTATCTGGTCGCCCCGTCTCTGGCCCATCCCGTCCTTTCTCAGACACGTCCCGTCCGGTCCTGTCTCTGGCCTGTCCTGCATCTGGTCCATCCCGTCACGTATCTGGCCTGTCCCGTCCTGTATCTGGCCCATCCCATTAAAGGTAGTATTATCAAATCCTCCACAAATTTAAACCTCCAGGAAATTTAACCTGGGGTGTGTTTTAAATTAAGGTGAGTTCAATAGTTAGAAAAATATGATACTTTCCATAAATTATTAGCAAAATGTTTAAATGACACCTATCAAAAAAACAGCCTTCTCCATATCCCCTCAAGCTGTCCTATCCATCACCAAGATAGGTGCATTTTCTGCCATTTAGGTAGAAGTAATCTTCAAACAATTTGCTTCTAGTTTAGATAAAGTACTAGGAAGGTATATCATGCAAACTCTACATGTGATGTTTGCCTATTAAACAATAGTTGTAATATTTATTTGAAAAACTTCCATTTTCTCTACGCCTGACCTACACTACTTAATTGTAACATCCATGGCGGCGTACTGGCATGGCTTCCCATCTCACACCATGCAATACCGCCGACATACCCACCAATGCAGGCTGCGCACTATTTGGCCCGTACCGTCCTGTATCTGGCCTGTCCCGTACTGTATCTGGGCCATCTCGTCCTGGCTTTGGCCCATCTTTTCCTGTATCTGTCCCGTTCCGACTTGTCTCTGGCCCGTCCCGTCCTGTCTATGGCCCGTCCCATAATGTATTGCTTGTCCCGTCCTGTTTCTGGTCCATCCTGTACTGTCTCTGGCTCGTCCTTTCCTGTATCTGGCCCATCGCGTACCGTCTATGGCCCGTCCTGTCCTTTCTATTTCCCGTCCCATAATGCATAGCTCTTCCCGTCCTTTTTCTGGCCCGTCCCATCCTATCTCTGCCTCGTCCCGTCCTATATCTGGCCCGTCCCGTCTCGTATATGGCCCGTCCCGCATCTGGCCTGTCCTGTCCCGTATCTGGCTTGTCCCTTCCTGTATCTGGCCAGTCCCTTCCCATCTCGTCCTGTCTCTGGCCTGTCCCGTCCTGTCTCTGGTCCGTCCGGTGCTATCTCTGGCCTGTCCAATCCTGTCTCTTGCCCGTCCCGTCTCTGGCCCGTCCCGTCCAGTCTTTGGCCCGTCCCGTCCTGTCTCTGGTCCATCCCTTTCTGTCTCTGGCCCGTCTCGTCCCGTATCTGGACCACCCGGTATCTGGCCCATCCCGTCTAGTATCTGGCACGTTCCATATCTGGCCTGTCCCGTATCTGGCACGTCCTGTCCCTGGCACGGCCTATCCCGTATCTGGCCCGTCCTGTATCTGTCCTGTCCGGTATCTGGCCCATCCCGCATCTGACCCGTCCAGTATCTGGCCCATCCCATCCCGTACCTGGCCCGTCCCTTCATGTATCTGGGCTGTCCCATATCTGGCCCATACCGTCCCATATCTGGCTCGTCACGTTTCTGGCCCATCCCGTCATATATCTGTCCCGTCCCATCCTGTCTCTGGCCCGACCCGTCCTGTCTATGGCCTGTCCCGTAATGTCTCTAGCACATTCTGTCCTGTCTCTGGCCCATCCCGTCCTACATCTGGTCGGTCCCATCCTGTATCTGGCCCGTCCCATCGTGAATCTGTCCCGTCCCGTATCTGGCCCATCCCTTCCTGTATCTGGCCCAACCCATCACGTCCTATCTCTGGCCCATCCCGTGTTGAATCGAGCCCGTCTCTGGCCCGTCCCTTCCTGTATCTGGCCCGTCTCATCCTATCTCTGGCCTGACCGGTCCTGTCCTGCCTCTGGCCAGTCCCGTCCTGCTCTGGTCCGTCCCGTCCCTGGCCCATCCTGTATCTCAACCGTCCCGTCCTGTACCTGGTTGCCCCGTCTCTGGCCCCTCCCGTCCTTTCTCAGGCACGTCCCGTCCGGTTCTGTCTCTCACCTGCTCTGTATCTGGCCAATCCCGTCACATATCTGGCCTGTCCAGTCCTGTATCTGGTCCATCCTATTAAAGGTAGTATTATCAAATCCTCCACAAATTTACTCCTCCAGGAAATTTAACCTGGGGTGTGTTTTAAATTAAGGTGAGTTCAATAGTTAGAAAAATATGATACTTTCCATAAATTATTAGCAAAATGTTTAAGTGACACCTATCAAAAAACAGCCTCCTCCATATCCCCTCAAGCTGTCCTATCCATCACCAAGATAGGTGCATTTTCTACCATTTAGGTAGAAGTAATCTTCAAACAATTTGCTTCTAATTTAGATAAAGTACCAGGAAAATATATCATGCAAACTCTACATGTGATGTTTGCCTATTAAATAATAGTTGTAATATTTATTAGCAAAACTTCCATTTTCTCTACACCTGACCTACACTACTTAATTGTAACATCCCTGGCGGCGTGCTGGCATGGCTTCCCATCTCACACCATGCAAGACAGCCGACTTACCCACCAATGCAGGCTACGCACTATGTTCCTATGCTGGCTGTGTGCATGTGTCTTGGCTGTTTGTTGAGGGTGGCAGCAGCAGCACTTCCTGATTCTTAAAGGAACAGTGCACGCATTCCTAATCTGTCCCCAGTCCTGTATCTGACCCGTCCCATCTCTGGCTCGTCCCGTCTCTGGCCCGTCCCGTCCTGTAATGTCTAACCCGCCCCGTCACGTATCTGGTCCGTCCTTTCCCGTATCTGACCCGTTTAGTCCCATATCTGACCATCCCGTCCTGTATCTGGCTGTCCCTTATCTGGCCCATCTCATCCCGTATCTGGCCCGCCTCGTCCCTTCCCGTCTCTGGCACGTCCTGTCCCGTATCTGACCCAACAAGTCCCTATCTGATCCGTCCCGTATGTGGCCAGGCCCATTCAGTATCTGGCCCGTTCCGTATCTGGCCATCTCGTATCTGGCCCATCCCATCCTGTCCATGGCTCATCCCATATCTAGCCTGTCCTGTCCCATATCTGGCCCATCCCGTATCTGGCCCATGTCATCCTGTATCTGGCCCGTCCCATATTTGGCCCGCACTGTATCTGGGCCATTCCGTCCTGTCTCTTGCCCGTCTTTTCCTGTATCTGGACTGTCCCGTCCGGTCTCTGGCCCGTCCCATAATGTATAGCTTGTCCCGTCCTGTTTCTGGCCCGTCCCGTCCTGTCACTGGCTCGTCCTGTCCTGTATCTGGCACGTCCCGTACTGTCTCTGGCCCGTCCCATCCTGTCTATTTCCCGTCCCATAATGTATAGCTTGTCCAGTCCTGTTTCTGGCCCGTTCTGTCCTATCTCTGGCTCGTCCCGTCCTGTATCTGGCCCGTTCCATCTCGTATCTAGCCCGTCCCGCATCTGGCCTGTCCTGTCCCGTATCTGGCCTGTCCCTTCCTGTATCTGGCCAGTACCTTCCCATCTCGTCCTGTCTCTGGCCCATCCCATCCTGTCTCTGGCCTGTCCCGTCCTGTCTCTGGCCCGTCCAGTGCTATCTCTGGCCTGTCCAATCCTGTCTCTTGCCCGTCCCATCTCTGGTCCGTCCCGTCCTGTCTTTGGCCCATCCCGTCCTGTCTCTGGCCCGTCCCGTACTCTATTTGGCCGGTCCCGTCCTCTCTCTTGCCCGTCCCGTCTTGCCCGTCCCGTCCTGTCTCTGGCCCGACCAGTCCTGTGCTGCCTCTGGCCAGTTCCGTCCTGCTCTGGCCCGTCCCGTCCCTGGACTGTCCTGTATCCGTCCCATCCTGTCTCTGGCACGCCTCGGTCTGTCCTATCTCCGGCCAGTCTCATCCTGTCTTTGACCCGTCCCGTCCTGTTTCTGGCCCGTCTCATCCTGTCTCCGGCGTCTCCCGTCCGGTCCTGTCTCTGGCCCGTCCTGTATCTGGCCCGTCCCATCCTGTATTTGGTCGTCCCGTCTCTAGCCAGTCCCGTCCTGTCTCTGGCACGCCTCGGTCCGTCCTATCTACGGCCAGTCTCATCCTGTCTATGGCCCGTCCCGTCCTGTCTCTGGCCCGTCTCGTCCTGTCTCTGGCGTGTCCCATCCGGTCCTGTCTCTGGCCCGTATTGTATTTGGTCCGTCCCGTATCTGGCCTGTCCCATCCTGTATCTGGCCCATCCCATTAAAGGTAGTATTATCAAATCCTCCACAAATTTACACCTCCAGGAAATTTAATCTGGGGTGTGTTTTAAATTAAGGTGAGTCCAATAGTTAGAAAAATATGATACTTTCCATAAATTATTAGCAAAATGTTTAAATGACACCTATCAAAAAACAGCCTCCTCCATATCCCCTCAAGCTGTCCTATCCATCACCAAGATAGGTGCATTTTCTGCCATTTAGGTAGAAGTAATCTTCAAACAATTTGCTTTTAATTTAGATAAAGTGCTAGGAAGGTATATCATGCAAACTCTACATGTGATGTTTGCCTATTAAACAATAGTTGTAATATTTATTTGCAAAACTTCCATTTTCTCTATGCTTGACCTACACTACTTCATTTTTTAGTACGTAGTGGAACATAATGACATGGCCTTCACCTATAGCATCCGTATAGCTCCTGAACTGGGCGCAATCAATCGGGCCTCAAGTACTTAAATTAATCTCAATATGTCTTCTAGAAAGACAGTCAGGCTTATAAAGTTTACTAGAAGAATATTAACATAATAGGCAAGAGTGTGACAACTTATCAATGCTAAAGGCACATCAAAAGAACCCAGCATGGTATACAGTGGTTGTGTGTATGTCTGTTTTTATGTGCGTTTGTGTATATACATATATATATATATATATATATATATATATATATATATGTGTGTGTGTGTGTGAGTGTACATAGTGGAGCTGTATGTGTATATCTGAGACATGTGTGTATATAGGAAAGCTATGTATGTGAATGTAGGAGAATTGTGTGTTTGTATGTAGCTGAGCTGTGTGCATGCTGCAGAGGTGTGTGTACGTATATAGCAGAGATGTGTGTATATAAGACAGCTGTGTGTAACTGAGCTGTGTGTATATATGCAGCAGAGCTGTGTGCATGCATAGCAGAGCTCAATGTGCATGTACTGTGCATTCAGCAGTGATGTGATTATGTGTTTGCTGCATAGAATACATATAAATTGCCTGCTGCAAAAGTATACGAGTATAATGCACATGCCGCAGAGAAACACTAACATTAGATCTCTATCCACTCTATTCTACCTTACAGCATTAAAGGTAGTATTATCAAATCCTCCACAAATTTACACATAAAGGAACTTTAACCTGGGGTGTGTTTTAAATTAAGGTGAGTTCAATAGTTAGAAAACTATGATACTTTCCATAAATTATTAGCAAAATGTTTAAATTACACCAATCAAAAAACAGCCTCCTCCATATCCCCTCAAGCTGTCCTATCCATCACCAAGATAGGTGCATTTTCTGCCATTTAGGTAGAAGTAATCTTCAAACAATTTGCTTCTGATTTAGATACAGGAGACAGGAAGAGACGGGCCAGAGACAGAACGGGACGGGCCAAAGACAGGATGAGACTGGCCGGAGATAGGACGGACCGAGGCGTGCCAGAGACAGGAAGGGATGGGCTAGAGACAGGGCGACCAGATACAGGATGGGACGGTCCAGATACAGGACGGTCCAGAGACGGGACGGGCCAGAGCAGGATGGAACTGGCCAGAGGCAGGACAGGACCGGTCTGTCCAGAGACAGGACGGGACGGGCAAGAGACAGGACGGGACGGGTCAAAGAGAGGACGGGACAGGTCAGAGACAGGATGGGACAGCCAAAGACAGGATGGGACGGACTAGAGATGGGACAGGCAAGAGACAGGATTGGACAGGCCAGAGATAGCACCAGACGGGCCAGAGACGGGACGGGCCAGAGCAGGACGGAACTGGCCAGAGGCAGGACAGGACCGGTCTGTCCAGAGACAGGACGGGACGGGCAAGAGACAGGACGGGACGGGTCAAAGAGAGGACGGGACAGGTCAGAGACAGGATGGGACAGCCAAAGACAGGACGGGACGGACTAGAGATGGGACAGGCAAGAGACAGGATTGGACAGGCCAGAGATAGCACCAGAAGGGCCAGAGACAGGAGGGGACACGCCAGAGACAGGACGAGATGGAAAGAAACTGGCCAGATACGGGACAGGACAGGCCAGATGCGGGACGGGCCAGATATAGGACGGGACGAGGCAGAGATAGGATGGGCCTGTCCCGTCCTGTATCTGGCCCATCCCTTACTGTCTCTGGCCCAGCTCGGGCCCTTCTCGTCCCGTATCTGACCCGCCCTGTATCTGGCCCATCCCGTCCAGTATCTGGCCCGTTCCATATCTGGCCTTTCCCGTATCTGGCATGTCCTGTCCCTGGCCCAGCCTGTCCCGTATCTGGCCCGTCCTGTATCTGGCCCATCCCGTCACGTATCTGGCCTGTCCCGTCCTGTATCTGGCCCATCCCATTAAAGGTAGCATTATCAATTCCTGCACAAATTTACACATAAAGGAACTTTAGCCTGGGGTGTGTTTTAAATTAAGGAGAGTTCAATAGTTAGAAAACTATGATACTTTCCATAAATTATTAGCAAAATGTTTAAATTACACCAATCAAAAAACAGCCTCCTCCATATCCCCTCAAGCTGTCCTATCCATCACCAAGATAGGTGCATTTTCTGCCATTTAGGTAGAAGTAATCTTCAAACAATTTGCTTCTAATTTAGATAAAGTACCAGGAAAGTATATCATGCAAATTCTACATGTGATGTTTGCCTATTAAATAATAGTTGTAATATTTATTTGCAAAACTTTCATTTTCTCTACACCTGACGTACACTACTTAATTGTAACATCCCTGGCGGCGTGCTGGCATGGCTTCCCATCTCACACCATGCAAGACAGCCGACTTACCCACCAATGCAGGCTACGCACTATGTTCCTATGCTGGCTGTGTGCATGTGTCTTGGCTGCTTGTTGAGGGCGGCAGCAGCAGTACTTCCTGATTCTTAAAAGAACAGTGCACGCATTCCTAATGTGTCCCCAGTCCTGTATCTGACCCGTCCCATCTCTGGCCCGTCCCGTCTCTGGCCCGTCCCGTCCTGTCTCTGGCCCGTCCCTGGCCCCTCCCATCCTGTCTATGGCCCGTCCTGTAATGTATAACCCGCCCCGTCCCGTATCTGGTCTGTCCAGTCCCATATCTGACCTGTTTAGTCCCGTATCTGACCATCCCGTCCCGTATCTGGCTGTCCCTTATCTGGACCATCTCATCCCGTATCTGGCCCACCTCGTCCCTTCCCTTCTCTGGCACATCCTGTCCCGTATCTGACCATACCAGTCCCTATATGGCCCGTCCCGTATGTGGTTAGGCCCATTCAGTATCTGGCCCGTCCCGTATCTGGCCATCTCGTATCTGGCCCATCCCATCCTGTCCATGGCTCATCCCATATCTAGCCTGTCCTGTCCCATATCTGGCCCGTCTCGTATCTGGCCCATGTCGTCCTGTATCTGGCCTGTCCCATATTTGGACCGTACCGTACTGTATCTCGCCTGTCCCGTACTGTATCAGGGCCATCTTGTCCTGTCTCTGGCCTGTCTTTTCCTGTATCTGGACCGTCCCGCCCGGTCTCTGTCCCGCCCCATAATGTATAGCTTGTCCCGTCCTGTTTCTGGCCCGTCCCGTCCTGTCTCTGGCTCGTCCTGTCCTGTATCTGGCACGTCCCGTACCGTCTCTGGCCCGTCCCATCCTGTCTATTTCCCGTCCCATAATGTATAGCTCGTCCAGTCCTGTTTCTGGCCCGTCCCGTCCTATCTCCGGCTCGTCCCGTCTGGTATCTGGCCCGACCCATCTTGTATCTGGCCCGTCCCGCATCTGGCCTGTTTTCTCCCTTATCTGGCCTGTCCCTTCCTGTATCTGGCCAGTACCTTCCCATCTCATCCTGTCTCTGGCCCATCCCGTCCTGTCTCTGGCCTGGTCCATCCTGTCTCTGGCCCGTCCGGTGCTATCTCTGGCCTGTCCAATCCTGTCTCTTGCCCGTCCCATCTCTGGTCCTTCCCGTCTTGTCTTTGGCCCTTCCCGTCCTGTCTCTGGCCCGTCAAGTCCTCTCTTTGGCCCGTCCCGTCCTCTCTCTTGCCCGTCCCGTCCTGTCTCTGGCCCGACCGGTCCTGTCCTGGCTCTGGCCAGTCCCATCCGGCTCTGGCCCGTCCCGTCCCTGGACCGTCCTGTATCTGGACCGCCACATCCTGTATCTGGTCTCCCCGTCTTTAGCCCATCCCGTCCTGTCTCTGGCATGCCTCGGTCCGTCCTATCTTCGGCCAGCCTCATCCTGTCTTTGGCCCGTCGCATCCAGTCTCTGGCCCGTCCGGTTCTGTCTCTGGCCCGTCCTGTATCTGGCCTGTCCCGTCCTGTATCTGTCCCGTCCCGTCATGTATCTGGGCTGTCCCATAGCTGGCCCATACCATCCCATATCTGGCTCGTCACGTTTCTGGCCCATCCCGTCATGTATCTGGCCCGTCCCATCCTTTATATGGCCCGACCCGTCCTGTCTATGGCCTGTCCCATAATGTCTCTAGCACATTCCGTCCTGTCTCTGGCCCATCCCGTCCTGTATCTGGTCGGTCCCGTCCTGTATCTGGCCCATCCCGTCCTGAATCTGGCCCGTCCTGTCTATGGCCCGTCCCATAATGTATAGCTTTTCCCGTCCTGTTTCTGGCAAGTCCCGTACTATCTCTGGCTCGTCCTGTCCTGTATCTGGCCCGTCGCGTACCGTCTCTGGCCCGTCCCGTCCTGTCTATTTCCCGTCCCATAATGTATAGCTCGTCCCGTCCTGTTTCTGGCCCGTGCCATCCTATCTCTGCCTTGTCCCGTCCTATTTCTCGCGCGTCCCCTCTCGTATCTGGCCCGTCCCGCATCTGGCCTGTCCTGTCCCGTATCTGGCCTGTCCCTTCCTGTATCTGGCCAGTCCCTTCCCATCTCGTCCTGTCCATGGCCTGTCCCGTCCTGTCTCTGGCCCGTCCGGTGCTATCTCTGGTTTGTCCAATCCTGTCTCTTGCCCGTCCCATCTCTGGCCCGTCCTTTCCTGTCTCTAGCCCATCCTTTCCTGTCTCTGGCCTGTCTCATCCCGTATCTGGCCCATCCCGTCCAGTATCTGGCCCGTTCCATATCTGGCTTGTCCCGTATCTGGCACGTCCTGTCCCTGGCCCGGCCTGTCCCGTATCTGGCCAGTCCTGTATGTGGCCTGTCCCGTATCTGGCCCATCCCGCATCTGACCCGTCCCATATCTGGCCCGTCCCGTCCCCTATTTGGTCCGTACCGTCCTGTATATGGCCCGTCCCGTCATGTATCTGGGCTGTCCCATATCTGGCTCATCACGTTTCTGGCCCATCCCGTCAGGTATCTGGCCCATCCTATCCTGTCTGTGGCCCAACCCGTCCTGTCTATGGCCCGTCCTGTAAAGTCTCTAGCACATTCCGTCCTGTCTCTGGCCCATCCCGTCCTGCATCTGGTCGGTCCCGTCCTGTATCTGGCCCGTCCCGTCCTAAATCTAGCCCGTCCCGTATCTGGCCTGTCCCTTCCTGTATATGGCCCGTCCTATCCTGTCCTGTCTCTGACCCATCCCGTCTTGAATCTGGCCCGTCCCGTATCTGGCCTGTGCCTTCCTGTATCTGGCCCGTCCCGTCCTTTCTCTGGCCTGACCGGTCCTGTCCTGCCCCTGGCCAGTCCCGTCCTGCTCTGGTGCGTCCCGTCCCTGGCCCATCCTGTATCTGGACCGTCCCGTCCTGTATCTGGTCGCCCCGTCTCTGGCCCGTCCCGTCCTTTCTCAGGCACATCCTGTCTGGTTCTGTCTCTGGCCTGTCCTATATCTGGCCCATCCCATCACGTATCTGGCCTGTCCCGTCCTGTATCTGGCCCATCCCATTAAAGGTAGTATTATCAAATCCTCCACAAACTTACACCTCCAGGAAATTTAACCTGGGGTGTGTTTTAAATTAAGGTGAGTTCAATAGTTAGAAAAATATGATACTTTCCATAAATTATTAGCAAAATGTTTAAATGACACCTATCAAAAACCAGCCTCCTCCATATCCCCTCAAGCTGTCCTATCCATCACCAAGATAGGTGCATTTTCTGCCATTTAGGTAGAAGTAATCTTCAATTTGCTTCTAATTTAGATAAAGTACTAGGAAGGTATATCATGCAAACTCTACATGTGATGTTTGCCTATTAAATAATAGTTGTAATATTTATTTGCAAAACTTCCATTTTCTCTACACCTGACCTATACTACTTAATTGTAACATCCCTGGCGGTGTGCTGGCATGGCTTCCCATCTCACACCATGCAAGACCGCCGACTTACCCACCAATGCAGGCTACGCACTATGTTCCTATGCTGGCTGAGTGCATGTGTCTTGGCTGCTTGTTGAGGGCAGCAGCGGCAGTACTTCCTGATTCTTAAAGGAAAAGTGCACGCATTCCAAATGTGTCCCCAGTACTATATCTGACCCGTCCCGTCTCTGGCCCGTCCCTGGCCCCTCGCATCCTGTCTATGGCCCGTCCTGTAATGTCTAACCCGCCCCGTCCCGTATCTGGTCCGTCCAGTCCCATATCTGACCCGTTTAGTCCCGTATCTGACCATCCTATCCCGTATCTGGCTATCTCATCCCGTATCTGGCCCGCCTCATCCCTTCTCGTCTCTAGAACGTCCTGTCCCGTATCTGACCCAACCAGTCCCTATCTGGCCCGACCCAAATGTGGCCAGGCCCATTCAGTATCTGGCCCGTCCCGTATCTGGCCATCTCGTATCTGGCCCATCCCATCCTGTCCATGGCACATCCCATATCTAGCCTGTCCTGTCCCATATCTGGCCCGTCCCGTATCAGGCCCATGTCGTCTTGTATCTGGCCCGTCCCATATTTGGCCTGTACCGTCCTGTATCTGGCCTGTCCCGTACTGTATCTGGGGCATCCCCTCCTGTCTCTGGCCCCTCTTTTCCTGTATCTGGATCGTCCCATAATGTATAGCTCGTCCAGTCCTGTTTCTGGCCCGTCCCGTCCTATCTCTGGCTCGTCCCGTCCAGTATCTGGCCCGTCCCATCTGGTATCTGGCCCGTCCCGCATGTGGCCTGTCCTGTCCCGTATCTGGCCTGTCCCTTCTTGTATCTGGCCAATCCCTTCCCATCTCATCCTGTCTCTGGCCCATCCCGTCACGTCTCTGGTCCGTCCCGTTCTGTCCTGTCCAATCCTGTCTCTTGCCCGACCCGTCCTCTCTTGCCGGTCCTGTCCTGCCTCTGGCCAGTCCCGTCCTGCTCTGGCCCGTCCCGTCCCTGGACCGTCCTGTATCCTGTATCTGGTCGCCCTGTCTCTAGCCCGTCCCGTCCTGTCTCTGGCACGCCTCGGTCCGTCCTATCTCCGGCCAGTCTCATCCTGTCTTTGGCCCGTCCGGTACTGTCTCTGGCCCATCTCGTCCTGTCTCTGGCGTGTCCCGTCCGGTCCTGTCTCTGGCCCGTCCTTTATCTGGCCCATTTTGTATCTGGCCTGGCCTGTCCTGTATCTGGCCCATCCCATTAAAGGTAGTATTATTAGTATTATCAAATCCTCCACAAATTTACACATAAAGGAACTTTAACCTGGGGTGCGTTTTAAATTAAGGTGAGTTCAATAATTAGAAAAATATGATACTTTCCATAAATTATTAGCAAAATATTTAAATGACACCTATCCAAAAAACAGCCTCCTCCATATCCCCTCAAGCTGTCCTATCCATCACCAAGATAGGTGCATTTTCTGCCATTTAGGTAGAAGTAATCTTCAAACAATTTGCTTCTAATTTAGATAAAGTACTAGGAAGGTATATCATGCAAACTCTACATGTGATGTTTGCCTATTAAACAATAGTTGTAATATTTATTTGCAAAACTTCCATTTTCTCTACCCCTGACCTACACTACTTAATTGTAACATCACTGGCGGCGTGCTGGCATGGCTTCCCATCTCACACCATGCAAGACCGCCGACTTACCCACCAATGCTGGCTGCGCACTATTTGGCCCGTACCGTCCTGTATCTGGCCTGTCCGGTACTGTCTTTGGCCCGTCTTTTCCTGTATCTGTCCCGTTCCGTGTTGTCTCTGGCCCGTCCTGTCCTGTCTATGGCCCGTCCCATAATGTATAGCTTGTCCCGTCCTGTTTCTGGCACGTCCCGTACCGTCTCTGGCCCGACCCCTCCTGTCTATTTCCCGTCCCATAATGTATAGCTCGTCCCGTCCCGTTTCTGGCCCGTCCCATCCTATCTCTGCCTCGTCCCGTCCTATATCTGGCCCGTGCCGTCTCGTTTCTGGCCCGCCCCGTATCTGGCCTGTCCTGTCCCGTATCTGGCCTGTCCCTTCCTGTATCTGGCCAGTCCCTTCCCATCTCGTCCTGTCTCTGGCATGTCCCGTCCAGTCTCTGGCCCGTCCTGTGCTACCTCTGGCCTGTCCAATGCTGTCTCTTGCCCGTCCCGTCTCTAGCCCGTCCCGTCCAGTCTTTGGCCCGTCCCGTCCTAACTCTGGCCCATCCCTTCCTGTCTCTGGCCCAGCTCTGGCCCGTCTCGTCCCGTATTTGGCCTGACATGAATCTGGCCCATCCCGTCCAGTATCTGGCTCGTTCCATATCTGGCCTGTCCCGTATCTGGCACATCCTATCCCTGGCCCAGCCTGTCCCGTATCTGGCCCGTCCTGTATCTGGCCTGTAACGTATGTGGCCCATCCCGCATCTGACACGTCCCGTATCTGGCCCGTCCCGTCCCGTATCTGGTCCGTACCGTCCTAAATCTGGCCCGTCCCGTCATGAATTTGGGCTGTCCCATATCTGGCCCATACCGTTCCATATCTGGCTCGTCACGTTTCTGGCCCGTCCCATCCTGTCTCTGGCCCAACCCGTCCTGTCTATGGCCTGTCCCTTAATGTCTCTAGCACATTCCGTCCTGTCTCTGGCCCATCCCGTCCTGTATCTGGTCGGTCCCGTCCTGTATGTGGCCCGTCCCGTCTTAAATCTGGGTCGTCCCGTATCTGGCCCGTCCCTTCCTGTATCTGGCCCGTCCCATCCCGTCCTGTCTCTGGTCCATCCCATATTGAATCTGGCCCTTCCCGTATCGGGCCCATCCCTTCCTGTATCTGGCCCGTCCCATCCTGTCTCTGGCCTGACCGGTCCTGTCCTGCCTCTGGCCAGTTCCGTCCTGCTCTGGTCCGTCCCGTCCCTGGCCCGTCCTGTATCTGGACCTTACCGTCCTGTATCTGGTCGCCCCGTCTCTGGCCCATCCCATCCTTTCTCAGGCACGTCACGTCCGGTCCTGTCTCTGGCCTGTCCTGCATCTGGCCCATCCCGTCACGTATCTGGCCTGTCCCGTCCTGTATCTGGCCCATCTCATTAAAGGTAGTATTATCAAATCCTCCACAAATTTACACCTCCAGGAAATTTAACCTGGGGTGTGTTTTAAATTAAGGTGAGTTTAATAGTTAGAAAAATATGATACTTTCCATAAATTATTAGCAAAATGTTTAAATGACACCTATCAAAAAACAGCCTCCTCCATATCCCCTCAAGCTGTCCTATCCATCACCAAGATAGGTGCATTTTCTGCCAATTAGGTAGAAGTAATCTTCAAACAAT
The DNA here is from genome assembly GCF_046119375.1 of Phyllobates terribilis. Lineage (NCBI taxonomy): Eukaryota > Metazoa > Chordata > Amphibia > Anura > Dendrobatidae > Phyllobates > Phyllobates terribilis. Next base: position 317,893 of record NW_027363217.1, on the reverse strand, counting down.
TTGCTGCTAATTTAGATAAAGTACTAGGAAGGTATATCATGCAAACTCTACATGTGATGTTTGCCTATTAAACAATAGTTGTAATATTTATTTGAAAAACTTCCATTTTCTCTACGCCTGACCTACACTACTTAATTGTAACATCCATGGCGGCGTGCTGGCATGGCTTCCCATCTCACACCATGCAATACCGCCGACATACCCACCAATGCAGGCTGCGCACTATTTGGCCCGTACCGTCCTGTATCTGGCCTGTCCCGTACTGTATCTGGGCCATCCCGTCCTGTCTTTGGCCCGTCTTTTCCTGTATCTCTCCCGTTCCGTCTTGTCTCTGGCCCGTCAAGTCCTGTCTATGGCCCGTCCCATAATGTATTGCTTGTCCCGTCCTGTTTCTGGCCCGTCCCGTACTGTCTCTGGCTCGTCCTGTCCTGTATCTGGCCCATCGCGTACCGTCTCTGGCCCGTCCCGTCCTTTCTATTTACCGTCCCATAACACATAGCTCGTCCCATCCTGTTTCTGGCCCGTCCCATCCTATCTCTGCCTCGTCCCGTCCTATATCTGGCCCGTCCCGTCTCGTATATAGCCCGTCCCGCATCTGGCCTGTCCTGTCCCGTATCTGGCCTGTCCCTTCCTGTATCTGGCCAGTCCCTTCCCATCTCGTCCTGTCTCTGGCCTGTCCCGTCCTGTCTCTGGCACGTCTGGTGCTATCTCTGGCCTGTCCAATCCTGTCTCTTGCCCGTCCCGTCTCTGGCCCGTCCGGTCCAGTCTTTGGCCCGTCCCGTCCTGTCTCTGGCCCATCCCTTCCTGTCTCTGGCCCAGCTCTGGCCCGTCTCGTCCCATATCTGGCCCGCCCGATATCTGGCCCATCCCATCTAGTATCTGGCACGTTCCATATCTGGCCTGTCCCGTATCTGGCACGTCCTGTCCCTGGCCCGGCCTGTCCCGTATCTGGCCCGTCCTGTATCTGTCCTGTCCCGTATCTGGCCCATCCCGCATCTGACCCGTCCCGTATCTGGCCCATCCCATCCCGTATCTGGCCCGTCCCATCATGTATCTGGGCTGTCCCATATCTGACCCATCCCGTCTAGTATCTGGCACGTTCCATATCTGGCCTGTCCCGTATCTGGCACGTCCTGTCCCTGGCCCGGCCTGTCCCGTATCTGGCCCGTCCTGTATTTGGCCTGTCCCGTATCTGGCCCGTCCCGCATCTGACCCGTCCCGTATCTGGCCAGTCCCGTCCCGTATTTGGTCCGTACCGTCCTGTATCTGGCCCATCCCGTCCCATATCTGGCTCGTCACGTTTCTGGCCCATCCCGTCATGTATCTGGCCCGTCCCATCCTGTCTCTGGCTCGACCCGTCCTGTGTATGGCCTATTCCTTAATGTCTCTAGCACATTCCGTCCTCTCTCTGGCCCATCCCGTCCTGTATCTGGTCGGTCCCGTCCTGTATCTGGCCCGTCCCATCCTGAATCTGGCCCGTCCCGTATCTGGCCCGTCCCTTCCTGTATCGGGCCCGTCCCATCCTGTCCTGTCTATGGCCCATCCTGTCTTGAATCTGGCCCGTCCCGTATCTGGCCCGTCCCTTCCTGTATCAGGCCCGTCCTGACCTGTCTCTGGCCTAACTGGTCCTGTCCTGCCTCTGGCCAGTCCAGTCCTGCTCTGGTCCGTCCCGTCCCTGGCCCGTCCTGTATCTGGACCGTCCCGTCCTGTATCTGGTCGCCTCGTCTCTGGCCCGTCCCGTCCTTTCTCAGGCACGTCCCGTCCGGTCCTGCCTCTGGCCTGTTCTGCATCTGGCCCATCCCGTCACGTATCTGGCCTGTCCCGTCCTGTATCTGGCCCATCCCATTAAAGGTAGTATTATCAAATCCTCCACAAATTTAAACCTCCAGGAAATTTAACCTGGGGTGTGTTTTAAATTAAGGTGAGTTCAATAGTTAGAAAAATATGATACTTTCCATAAATTATTAGCAAAATGTTTAAATGACACCTATCAAAAAACAGCCTCCTCCATATCCCCTCAAGCTGTCCTATCCATCACCAAGATAGGTGCATTTTCTACCATTTAGGTAGAAGTAATCTTCAAACAATTTGCTTCTAATTTACATAAAGCACTAGGAAGGTATATCATGCAAACTCTACATGTGATGTTTGCCTAGTAAACAATAGTTGTAATATTTATTTACAAAACTTCCATTTTCTCTATGCCTGACCTACACTACTTAATTGTAACATCCATGGCGGCGTTGTGGCATGGCTTCCCATCTCACACCATGCAAGACCGCCGACTTACCCACCAATGCAGGCTGCGCCCTATTTGGCCCGTACAGTCCTGTCTTTGGCCAGTCTTTTCCTGTATCTGTCCCGTTCCGTCTTGTCTCTGGCCCGTCCCGTCCTGTATATGGCCCGTCCCATAATGTATTGCTTGTCCCGTCCTGTTTCTGGCCCGTCACGTACTGTCTCTGGCTCGTCCTGTCCTGTATCTGGCCCGTCGCGTACCGTCTATGGCCCGTCCCGTCCTGTCTATTTCCCGTCCCATAATGTATAGCTCGTCCCGTCCTGTTTCTGGCCCGTCCCATCCTATCTCTGCCTCATCCCGTCCTATATATGGCCCATCCCGTCTCGTATCTGGCCCGTCCTGCAACTGGCCTGTCCTGTCCCGTATCTGGCCTGTCCCTTCCTGTATCTGGCCAGTCCCTTCCCATCTTGTCCTGTCTCTGGCCTGTCCCGTCCTGTCTCTGGCCCGTCCGGTGCTATCTCTGGCATGTCCAATCCTGTCTCTTACCCGTCCCGTCTCTGGCCCGTCCGGTCCAGTCTTTGGCCCGTCCTGTCCTGTCTCTGGCCCATCCCTTCCTGTCTCTGGCGCAGCTCTGGTCCGTCTCGTCCTGTATCTGGCCCGCCCTGTATCTAGCCCATCCCATCCAGTATCTGGCCCGTTCCATATCTGGCCTGTCCCGTATCTGGCACGTCCTGCCCCTGGCCCAGCCTGTCCCGTATCTGGCCCGTCCTGTATCTGGCCTGTCCCGTATCTGGCCTGTCCCGCATCTGACCCGTCCCGTATCTGGCCCGTCCCGTCCCGTATTTGGTCCGTACCGTCCTGTATCTGGCCCGTCCCGTAATGTATGTGGGCTGTCCCATACCGTCCCATATTTGGCTCGTCACGTTTCTGGCCCATCCCGTCATGAATCTGGCCTGTCCCATCCTGTCTCTGGCCCGACCCATAATGTATTGCTTGTCCCGTCCTGTTTCTGGCCCGTCCCGTACTGTCTCTGGCTCGTCCTGTCCTATATCTGGCCCATCGCGTACCGTCTCTGGCCCGTCCCGTCCTTTCTATTTACCGTCCCATAACGCATAGCTCGTCCCATCCTGTTTCTGGCCCGTCCCATCCTATCTCTGCCTCGTCCCGTCCTATATCTGGCCCGTCCCGTCTCGTATATAGCCCGTCCCGCATCTGGCCTGTCCTGTCCCGTATCTGGCCTGTCCCTTCCTGTATCTGGCCAGTCCCTTCCCATCTCGTCCTGTCTCTGGCCTGTCCCGTCCTGTCTCTGGCACGTCTGGTGCTATCTCTGGCCTGTCCAATCCTGTCTCTTGCCCGTCCCGTCTCTGGCCCGTCCGGTCCAGTCTTTGGCCCGTCCCGTCCTGTCTCTGGCCCATCCCTTCCTGTCTCTGGCCCAGCTCTGGCCCGTCTCGTCCCATATCTGGCCCGCCCGATATCTGGCCCATCCCGTCTAGTATCTGGCACGTTCCATATCTGGCCTGTCCCGTATCTGGCACGTCCTGTCCCTGGCCCGGCCTGTCCCGTATCTGGCCCGTCCTGTATCTGTCCTGTCCCGTATCTGGCCCATCCCGCATCTGACCCGTCCAGTATCTGGCCCATCCCATCCCGTATCTGGCCCGCCCCATCATGTATCTGGGCTGTCCCATATCTGACCCATCCCGTCTAGTATCTGGCACGTTCCATATCTGGCCTGACCCGTATCTGGCACGTCCTGTCCCTGGCCCGGCCTGTCCCGTATCTGGCCCGTCCTGTATTTGGCCTGTCCCGTATCTGGCCCGTCCCGCATCTGACCCGTCCCGTATCTGGCTCGTCCCGTCCCGTATTTGGTCCGTACCGTCCTGTATCTGGCCCGTCCCGTCCCATATCTGGCTCGTCACGTTTCTGGCCCATCCCGTCATGTATCTGGCCCGTCCCATCCTGTCTCTGGCTCGACCCGTCTTGTGTATGGCCTATTCCTTAATGTCTCTAGCACATTCCGTCCTCTCTCTGGCCCATCCTGTCTTGTATCTGGTCGGTCCCGTCCTGTATCTGGCCCGTCCCATCCTGAATCTGGCCCGTCCCGTATCTGGCCCGTCCCTTCCTGTATCGGGCCCGTCCCATCCTGTCCTGTCTATGGCCCATCCTGTCTTGAATCTGGCCCGTCCCGTATCTGGCCCGTCCCTTCCTGTATCAGGCCCGTCCCGACCTGTCTCTGGCCTAACTGTTCCTGTCCTGCCTCTGGCCAGTCCCGTCCTGCTCTGGTCCGTCCCGTCCCTCGCCCATCCTGTATCTGGACCGTCCCGTCCTGTATCTGGTCGCCTCGTCTCTGGCCCGTCCCGTCCTTTCTCAGGCACGTCCCGTCCGGTCCTGTGTCTGGCCTGTCCTGCATCTGGCCCATCCCGTCACGTATCTGGCCTGTCCCGTCCTGTATCTGGCCCATCCCATTAAAGGTAGTATTATCAAATCCTCCACAAATTTAAACCTCCAGGAAATTTAACCTGGGGTGTGTTTTAAATTAAGGTGAGTTCAATAGTTAGAAAAATATGATACTTTCCATAAATTATTAGCAAAATGTTGAAATGACACCTATCAAAAAACAGCCTCCTCCATATCCCCTCAAGCTGTCCTATCCATCACCAAGATAGGTGCATTTTCTACCATTTAGGTAGAAGTAATCTTCAAACAATTTGCTTCTAATTTAGATAAAGCACTAGGAAGGTATATCATGCAAACTCTACATGTGATGTTTGCCTAGTAAACAATAGTTGTAATATTTATTTACAAAACTTCCATTTTCTCTATGCCTGACCTACACTACTTAATTGTAACATCCATGGCGGCGTTGTGGCATGGCTTCCCATCTCACACCATGCAAGAGAGCCGACTTACCCACCAATGCAGGCTGCGCACTATTTGGCCCGTACAGTCCTGTCTTTGGCCAGTCTTTTCCTGTATCTGTCCCGTTCCGTCTTGTCTCTGGCCCGTCCCGTCCTGTATATGGCCCGTCCCATAATGTATTGCTTGTCCCGTCCTGTTTCTGGCCCGTCACGTACTGTCTCTGGCTCGTCCTGTCCTGTATCTGGCCCGTCGCGTACCGTCTATGGCCCGTCCCGTCCTGTCTATTTCCCGTCCCATAATGTATAGCTCGTCCCGTCCTGTTTCTGGCCCGTCCCATCCTATCTCTGCCTCATCCCGTCCTATATATGGCCCATCCCGTCTCGTATCTGGCCCGTCCCGCAACTGGCCTGTCCTGTCCCGTATCTGGCCTGTCCCTTCCTGTATCTGGCCAGTCCCTTCCCATCTTGTCCTGTCTCTGGCCTGTCCCGTCCTGTCTCTGACGCGTCCGGTGCTATCTCTGGCATGTCCAATCCTGTCTCTTACCCGTCCCGTCTCTGGCCCGTCCGGTCCAGTCTTTGGCCCGTCCTGTCCTGTCTCTGGCCCATCCCTTCCTGTCTCTGGCGCAGCTCTGGTCCGTTTCGTCCTGTATCTGGCCCGCCCTGTATCTGGCCCATCCCATCCAGTATCTGGCCCGTTCCATATCTGGCCTGTCCCGTATCTGGCACGTCCTGTCCCTGGCCCAGCCTGTCCCGTATCTGGCCCGTCCTGTATCTGGCCTGTCCCGTATCTGGCCCGTCCCGCATCTGACCCGTCCCGTATCTGGCCCGTCCCGTCACGTATTTGGTCCGTACCGTCCTGTATCTGGCCCGTCCCGTAATGTATGTGGGCTGTCCCATATCTGTCCCATACCGTCCCATATTTGGCTCGTCACGTTTCTGGCCCATCCCGTCATGAATCTGGCCTGTCCCATCCTGTCTCTGGCCCGACCCGTCCTGTCTATGGCCTGTCCCGTAATGTCTCTAGCACATTCCGTCCTGTCTCTGGCCCATCCCGTCCTGTATCTGGTCGGTCCCGTCCTGTATCTGGCCCGTCCCGTCCTGTATCTGGCCCGTCCCGTCCTGAATGTGGCACGTCCAGTATATGGCCCGTCCCTTCCTGTATCTGGCCCGTCCCATCACGTCCTATCTCTGGCCCATCCCGTCTTGAATCTGGCCCGTCCCGTATCTGGCCCGTCCCTTCCTGTATCTGGCCCGTCCCGTCCTGTCTCTGGCCTGACCGGTCCAGTCCTGCCTCTGGCCAGTCTCGTCCTGCTCTGGTCCGTCCCGTCCCTGGCCCATCCTGTATCTGAACCGTCCCGTCCTGTATCTGGTCACCCCGTACTGTATCTGGGCCATCCCATCCTGTCTCTGGCCCGTCTTTTCCTGTATCTGGACCGTCCCGTCCAGTCTCTGGACGGTCTCATAATGTATAGCATGTCCTGTCCTGTTTCTGGCCCGTCCCGTCCTGTCACTTGCTCGTCCTGTCCTGTATCTGGCACGTCCCGTACCGTCTCTGGCCCGTCCCATCCTGTCTATTTCCCGTCCCATAATGTATTGCTCGTCCAGTCCTGTTTCTGGCCCGTCCTGTCCTATCTCTGGCTCGTCCCGTCCTGTATCTGGCCCGTCCCATCTCGTATCTGGCCCGTCCCGCATCTGGCCTGTCCTGTCCCATATCTGGCCTGTCCCTTCCTGTATCTGGCCAGTCCCTTCCCATCTCGTCCTGTCTCTGGCCTGTCCCGTTCTGTCTCTGGCCTGTCCCGTCCTGTCTCTGACCCGTCCGGTGCTACCTCTGGCCTGTCCAATCCTGTCTCTTGCCTGTCCCATCTCTGGTCCGTCCCGTCCTGTCTTTGGCCCATCACGTCCTGTCTCTGGAACGTCCCGTCCTCTCTTTTGCCCGTCCCGTCCTCTCTCTTGCCCGTCCCCTCCTGTCTCTGGCCCGACCTGTCCTGTCCTACCTCAGACCAGTCCCGTACTGCTCTGTCCCGTCACATCCCTGGACTGTCCTGTATCTGGACCGTCCTGTCCTGTATCTGTCGCCCCGTTTCTAGCCCGTCCAGTCTTGTCTCTGGCACGCCTCAGTCCGTCCTATCTCCGGCCCGTCCCGTAATGTCTCTGGCCCGTCTTGTCATGTCTCTGGATCGTCCCGTCTGGTCCTGACTCTGGCCCGTCCTGTATCTGGCCCATTCCGTATCTGGCCTGTTCCGTCCTGTATCTGGCCCATCCCATTAAAGGTAGTATTATCAAATCCTCCACAAATTTACACATAAAGGAACTTTAACCTGGGGTGTGTTTCACCTATCAAAAAAACAGCCTCCTCCATATCCCCTCAAGCTGTCCTATCCATCACCAAGATAGGTGCATTTTCTGCCATTTAGGTAGAAGTAATCTTCAAACAATTTGCTTCTAATTTAGATAAAGTACCAGGAAGGTATATCATGCAAACTCTACATGTGATGTTTGCCTATTAAACAATAGTTGTAATATTTATTTGCAAAATTTCCATTTTCTCTACACCTGACCTACACTACTTAATTGTAACATCCATGGCGGCGTGCTGGCATGGCTTCCCATCTCACACCATGCAAGACCGCCGACTTATCCACCAATGCAGGCTGCGCACTATGTTCCTATGCTGGCTGTGTGCATGTGTCTTGGCTGCTTGTTGAGGGCTGTAGCGGCAGCACTTCCTGATTCTTAAAGGAACAGTGCACGCATTCCTAATGTGTCCCCAGTCCTGTATCTCACCCGTCCCATCTCTGGCCCGTCCCGGTCTCTGGCCCGTCCCGTCCTGTCTCTTGCCCGTCCCTGGCCCCTCCCATCCTGTCTATGGCCCGTCCTGTAATGTCTAACCCGCCCCATCCCGTATCTGGTCCGTAGAGTCCCATATCTGACCTGTTTAGTCCCGTATCTGGCTGTCCCTTATCTGGCCCATCTCATCCCGTATCTGGCCCACCTCGTCCCTTCCCGTCTCTGGCACGTCCTGTCCCGTATCTGACCATACCAGTCCCTATCTGGCCCGTCCCGTATCTGGCCATCTCGTATCAGCCCCATCCCATCCTGTCCATGGCTCATCCCATATCTAGCCTCTCCTGTCCCATATCTGGCTTGTCCCGTATCTGGCCCATGTCGTCCTGTATCTGGCTCGTCCCATATTTGGCCCGTACCGTCCTGACCTGTCTCTGGCCCGTCCCGTGCTGTCCCTGGCCCCTCCCCTCCTGTCTATGGCCCGTCCTGTAATGTCTAGCTCGTCCGTCCCATATCTGGCCTGCTTAGTCCCATATCTGACCCGACAAGTCCCGAATCTGGCCAGTCCAGTCCCATATCTGGCCAGTCCAGTCCCGTATCTGGCCCATCTCTTATCTGGCACGTCTCGTCCCTTCACTATCTAGCCCGTCATATCCCGTATATGGCCCAACCAGTCCCGTATCTGGCCCGTCCCGTATATGGCCCAGCGTGTCACGTATCTGGCCCATCACCATAAATGGCACATCCCGTTCAGTTTCTGTCCTTTCCCATCCCTGGTTCATGTCGTATCTGGCCCGTCCTGTCCCATATCTGGCCCGTCTCATATCTGGACCGTCCCGTATCTGGCCCATCCCGTATCTGGCCCGTCCCATCGCGTATCTGGCCCGTGCCGTCCCATATCTGGGCAGTACCGTCCTGTATCTGGCCATTCTGTCTATGGCCCGGCCCGTAATGTCAAGCCCGCCCATCCTGTCTCTGGCCCGTCCCGTCCTGTATTTGGCCCGTTCCGTATCTAGCCCGTCCCGTCCTGTATCTGACCCGTCCCGTACCGTCTTGTATCTGGCCCATCTCGTCCCGTCCTGAATCTGGCCCATCCTGTCCCGTATCTGACCTGTCCAGTATCTGGCCGGTCCTGTCCCGTATCTAGCCAGTCCCGTCCTGTATCTGGCCCGTCCCGTCCTGTCTCTGGCCTGTCCAGTCCTGTGTCTTGCCCGTCCCGTTCTGTCTCTGGCCTGTCCAGTCCTGTGTCTGGCCCCTCCCGTCCTGTCTTTGGCTCGTCCCATCCTGTCTCTGACCCGTCCTGTCTTTGGCTCATCCCATCCTGTCTCTAGCCAGTCCCATCCTGTCTCTGGCTAGTATCGTCCCGTATCTGGCCCGCCCCGTATCTAGCCCATCCCGTCCAGTATCTGGCCCGTCCTGTCGCTGGCACGTCCCGTATCTGTACCGTCCCATATCTGCCCTGTCCCGTATCTGGCTTGTCCCGTATCTGGCCCGTCCTGTTCTGTATCTGGTCTGTCTCGTCCTGTATCTGGCCCGTCCCGTCATGTATCTGGCCCATACCGTCCCATATCTGGCCCGTACCATCCTGTATCTGGCCCGTCTTGTCCCGTATCTGGCCTGCCCCATCCCGTATCTGGCCTATCCCATCCTGTCTCTGGCCCGTCCAGTCCTGTCTCTGGCCCGTACCGTGCAGTTCCGTATCTGGCCCGTCCCATCCTGTACCCGGCCCATCCCCTCCTGTCTCTGGCCCGTCCCATACAGTTCTGTATCTGGCCCGTACCGTCCTGTATCTGGCCCGTACCATCTTGTATCTGGCACGTCCTGTTCCGTAACTTTCCTGTCCCGTCCCGTATCTGGCCTGTCCCATCCTATCTCTGGCCCGTCCAGTCCTGTCTCTGGCCCATCCCGTGCAGTTCTCTATCTGGCCTGTCCCATCCTGTACTCGGACCGTCCCCTCCTGCATCTGGCCCGTTCCGTACCATCCTGTATCTGGCCCATCTAGTCCCATCTTGTATCTGGCCCGTCCCGTATCTGGCTTGTACCGTCCCGTGTCTATCCTGTCGGGTCCCGTCACGTATCTGGCCTCTCCCGACCCATATCTGGCCCATCCCATCCTGTCTCTCGCCTGTACCGTCCTGTATCTGGCCCGTCCCGTATCTGGCCCGTCCCTTCCTGTTTCTAGCTAGTCCCGTCCTTTCTCTGGCCCGTCCAGTCCTATCTCCGGCTCGTTCTGTCTCTGGCCCATCTCGTTCTGTCTCTGGCCCGTCTTGTCCTATCTCTGTCCCGTCCCGTCCTGTCTCTGGCCCGACCCGTCCTGTCCTGCCTCAGACCCGTCTGGTACTGCAGTGGCCCGTCCCTGGCCCATCCTGTATCTGGCCCATCCTGTATCTGGCCCATCCCGCCCTGTATATGTCCCGTCCTGTCTCTGGCCCGCCCCGTCCCGTCCTGTCTCTGGCCCGTCCCATCCGGTCTTTGGCCCGTCCCATCCGGTCTTTGGCCCATCCCATCCGGTCTTTGGCCCGTTCCATCTGGTTTTGGCCCGTGCCGTCCTCTGTGCTTTAAATTAAGGTGAGCTCAATAGTTAGAAAAATATGATACTTTCCATAAATTATTAGCAAAATGTTTAAATGACACCTATCAAAAAACAGCCTCCTCCATATCCCCTCAAGCTGTCCTATCCATCACCAAGATAGGTGCATTTTCTGCCATTTAGGTAGAAGTAATCTTCAAACAATTTGCCTCTAATTTAGATAAAGTACTAGGAAGGTATATCATGCAAACTCTACATGTGATGTTTGCCTATTAAACAATAGTTGTAATATTTATTTGAAAAACTTCCATTTTCTCTACGCCTGACCTACACTACTTAATTGTAACATCCATGGCGGCGTGCTGGCATGGCTTCCCATCTCACACCATGCAAGACTGCCGACTTAGCCATCCAATGCAGGCTGCGCACTATTTGGCCCGTACAGTCCTGTATCTGGCCTGTCCCGTACTGTATCTGGGCCATCCCGTCCTGTTTTTGGCCCGTCTTTTCCTGTACCTGTCCTGTTCCATCTTGTCTCTGGCCCGTCCCGTCCTGTCTATGGCTCGTACTGTCCTGTATCTGGCCCGTCCCGTCCTGTCTATTTCACGTCCCATAATGTATAGCTTGTCCCGTCCTGCTTCTGGCCCGTCCCGTACTGTCTCTGGCTCGTCCTGTCCTGTATCTGGCTCATCGCCTACCGTCTCTGGCCCGTCCCGTCCTGTCTATTTCACGTCCCATAATATATAGCTCGTCCGGTCCTGTTCTGGCCCGTCCCATCCTATCTCTGCCTCGTCTCGTCCTATATCTGGCCCGTCCCGTCTCTTATCTGGCACGTCCCGCATCTGGCCTATCCTGTCCCGTATCTGGCCTGTCCCTTCCTGTATCTGGCCAGTCCCTTCCCATCTCATCCTGTCTCTGGCCTGTCTCGTCCTGTCTATGGCCCGTCCGGTGCTATCTCTGGCCTGTCCAATCCTGTCTCTTGCCCGTCCCTTCTCTGGCCCATCCCGTCCAGTCTTTGGCACGTCTCGTCCCGTATCTGGCCCGCCCTGTATCTGGCCCATCCCGTCCAGCATCTGGCCCGTTCCATATCTGCCAATCCCGTATCTGGCACGTCCTGTCTCTGGCCCGGCCTGTCTCGTATCTGGCCCGTCCTGTATCTGGCCTGTCCCGTATCTGGCCCGTCCCGCATCTGACCCGTCCCGTATCTGGCCCGTCCCGTCCCGTATCTGGTCCGTACCGTCCTGTATCTGGCCCGTCCCATCATGTATCTGGCCTGTCCCATATCTGGCCCATACCGTCCCATTTCTGGCTCGTCACGTTTCTGCCCCATCCCGTCATGTATCTGGCACGTTCCATCCTGTCTCTGGCCTGACCTGTCCTGTCTATGGCCTATCCCATAATGTCTCTAGCACATTCCGTCCTGTCTCTGGCCCATCCCGTCCTGAATCTGGCCTGTCCCTTCCTGTATCTGGCCCGTCCCATCCTTTCCTGTCTCTGGCCCATCCCGTCTTGAATCTGGCCCGTCCCGCATCTGGCCCGTTCCTTCCTGTATCTGGCCCGTCCCGTCCTGTCTCTGGCCCATCCCGTCTTGAATCTGGCCCGTCCCGCATCTGGCCCGTTCCTTCCTGTATCTGGCCCGTCCCGTCCTGTCTCTGGCCTGACTGGTCCTGGCCTGCCTCTGGCCAGTCCCGTCCTGCTCTGGTCCGTCCCGTCCCTGGCCCGTCCTGTATCTGGACCGTCCTGTCCTGTATCTGGTCGCCCCGTCTCTGGCCCGTCCCGTCCTTTGTCAGGCACGTCCCGTCCGGTCCTGTGTCTGGCCTGTCCTGCATCTGGCCCATCCCGTCACGTATCTGGCCTGTCCCGTCCTGTATCTGGCCCATCCCATTAAAGGTAGTATTATCAAATCCTCCACAAATTTACACCTCCAGGAAATTTAACCTGGGGTGTGTTTTAAATTAAGGTGAGTTCAATAGTTAGAAAAATATGATACTTTCCATAAATTATTAGAAAAATGTTTAAATGACACCTATCAAAAAACAGCCTCCTCCATATCCCCTCAAGCTGTCCTATCCATCACCAAGATAGGTGCATTTTCTGCCATTTAGGTAGAAGTAATCTTCAAACAATTTGCTTCTAATTTAGATAAAGTAATAGGAAGGTATATCATGCAAACTCTACATGTGATGTTTGCCTATTAAACAATAATTGTAATATTTATTTACAAAACTTCCATTTTCTCTACACCTGACCTACACTACTTAATTGTAACATCCCTGGCGGCGTGCTGGCATGGCTTCCCATCTCACACCATGCAAGACCGCCGACTTACCCACCAATGCAGGCTGCGCACTATGTTCCTATGCTGGCTGTGTGCATTCCTAATGTGTCCCCAGTCCTGTATCTGACCCGTCCCGTCTCTGGCCCATCCCAGCCTGTCCCTGGCCCATCCCATCCTGTCTATGGCCCGTCCTCTAATGTCTAACCCGCCCCTTCCTGTATCTGGTCCGTCCAGTCCATATCTGACCCGTTTAGTCCCGTTTCTGACCATCCTGTCCCGTATCGGGCTTTCCCTTATCTAGCCCATCTCATCCCGTATCTGGCCCATCCCGTCCAGTATCTGGCCCGTTCCATATCTGGCCAGTCCCGTATCTAGCACGTCCTATCCCTGGCCCAGCCTGTCCCGTATCTGGCCCGTCCTGTATCTGGTCGCTCCGTCTCTGGCCCGTCCCGTCCTTTTTCAAGCACGGCCCGTCAGGTCCTATTTCTGGCCTGTCCTGTATCTGGCTCATTCCGTCACGTATCTGGCCTGTCTCGTCCTGTATCTGGCCCATCCCACTAAAGGTAGTATTATCAAATCCTCCACAAATTTACACCTCCAGGAAATTTAACCTGGGGTGTGTTTTAAATTAAGGTGAGTTTAATAGTTAGAAAAATATGATACTTTCCATAAATTATTAGCAAAATGTTTAAATGACACCTATCAAAAATCAGCCTCCTCCATATCCCCTCAAGCTGTCCTATCCATCACCAAGATAGGTGCATTTTCTGCCATTTAGGCAGAAGTAATCTTCAATTTGCTTCTAATTTAGATAAAGTACTAGGAAGGTATATCATGCAAACTTTACATGTGATGTTTGCCTATTAAATAATAGTTGTAATATTTATTTGCAAAACTTCCATTTTCTCTACACCAGACCTACACTACTTAATTGTAACATCCCTGGTGGCGTGCTGGCATGGCTTCCAATCTCACACCATGCAAGACCGTCGACTTACCCACCAATGCAGGCTGCGCACTATGTTCCTATGCTGGCTGTGTACATGTGTCTTGGCTGCTTGTTGAGGGCGGAAGCGGCAGCACTTCCTGATTCTTAAAGGAACAGTGCACGCATTCCTAATGTGTCCCCAGTCCTGTATCTGATCCATCCCGTCTCTGGCCCGTCCCGTCTCTGGCCGTCCCGTCCTGTCTCTGGCCCGTCCCAGCCTGTCCCTGGCCCCTCCCATCCTGTCTATGGCCCGTCCTGTAATGTCTAACCCGCCCCGTCCCGTATCTGGTCCGTCCAGTCCCATATCTGACCCGTTTGGTCCCGTATCTGACCATCCCGTCCCGTATCTGGCTATCCCTTATCTGGCCCATCTCATCACGTATCTGGCCCGCCTCATCCTTTCCCGTCTCTGGCACTTCCTGTCCCGTATCTGACCCAACCAGTCCCTATCTGGCCCGTCCCGTATGTGGCCAGGCCCATTCAGTATCTGGCCCATCCCGTATCTGGCCATCTCGTATCTGGCCCATCCCATCCTGTCCATGGCTCATCCCATATCTAGCATGTCCTGTCCCATATCTGGCCCGTCCCGTATCTGGCCCATGTCGTCCTGTATCTGGCCCGTCCCATATTTTGCCCGTACCGTCCTGTATCTCGCCTGTCCCGTACTGTATCTGGGCCATCCCGTCCAGTCTCTGGCCTGTCTTTTCCTGTATCTGGACCGTCCCGTCCGGTCTCTGGCCTGTCCGATAAAGTATAGCTTGTCCCGTCCTGTTTCTGGCCCGTCCCGTCCTGTCTCTGACTCATCCTGTCCTGTTTCTGGCCCGTCCCGTCCTATCTCTGGCTCGTCCCGTCCTGTATCTGGCCCGTCCCATCTCGTATCTGGCCCGTCCCGCATCTGGCCTGTCCTGTCCTGTATCTGGCCTGTCCCTTCCTGTATCTGGCCAGTCCCTTCCCATCTCGTCCTGTCTCTGGCCTGCCCGGTCCTGTCTATGGTATGGCCCGTCCGATGCTATCTCTGGCCTGTCCAATCCTGTCTCTTGCCCGTCCCATCTCTGGTCCGTCCCGTCCTGTATTTGGCCTGTCTCGTCCTGTCTCTGGCCCGACCTGTCCTGTCCTGCCTTTGGCCAGTCCCGTTCTGCTCTGGCCCATCCCGTCCCTGGACCGTCCTGTATCTGGACCGTCCCATCCTGTATCTGGTCGCCCCGTCTCTAGCCCGTCCCGTCCTGTCTCTGGCACGCCTCGGTCCGTGCTATCTCCGGCCAGTCTCATCCTGTATTTGGTCCGTCCCGTCCTGTCTATAACCCGTCTCGTCCTGTCTCTGGCGTGTCCCGTCCGGTCCTGTCTCTGGCCCGTCCTGTATCTGGCCCGTCCTGTGTCTGGCTCATCCCGTATCTTTCCTGTCCCGTCCTGTATCTGGCCCATACCATTAAAGGTAGTATTATCAAATCCTTCAAATCCTCCACAAATTTACACCTCCAGGAAATTTAACCTGGGGTGTGTTTTAAATTAAGGTGAGTTCAATAGTTAGAAAAATATGATTCTTTCCATAAATTATTAGCAAAATGTTTAAATTACACCTATCAAAAAACAGCCTCCTCCATATCCCCTCAAGCTGTCCTATCCATCACCAAGATAGGTGCATTTTCTGCCATTTAGGTAGAAGTAATCTTCAAACAATTTGCTTCTAATTTAGATAAAGTACCAGGAAAGTATATCATGCAAACACTACATGTGATGTTTGCCTATTAAATAATAGTTGTAATATTTATTTGCAAAACTTCCATTTTCTCTACGCCTGACCTACACTACTTAATTGTAACATCCATGGCGGCATGCTGGCATGACTTCCCATCTCACACCATGCAAGACCGCCGACTTACCCACCAATGGAGGCTGCGCACTATGTTCCTATGCTGTCTGTGTGCATGTGTCTTGGTTGCTTGTTGAGGGCGGTAGCGGCAGTACTTCCTGATTCTTAAAGGATCAGTGCACGCATTCCAAATGTGTCCCCAGTCCTGTATCTGACCCGTCCCATCTCTAACCCGTCCCGTCTCTGGCCCGTCACATCCTGTCTCTGGCCAGTCTCAGCCTGTCCCTGACCCCTCCCATTCTGTCTATGTCCTGTCCTGTAATGTCTAACCCGCCCCGTCCCGTATCTGGTCCGTCCAGTCCCATATCTGACCCGTTTAGTCCCGTATCTGACCATCCCGTCCCGTATCTGGCTGTCCCTTATCTGGCCCATCTCATCCCGTATCTGGCCCGCCTCGTCCCTTCCCGTCTCTGGCACGTCCTGTCCTGTATGTGACCCAACCAGTCCCTATCTGGCCCGTCCCGTATGTGTCCATGCCCATTCAGTATGTGGCCCGTCCCGTATCTGGCCATCTCGTATCTGGCCCATTCCATCCTGTCCATGGCTCATCCCATATCTAGCCTGTCCTGTCCCATATCTGGCCCGTCCCGTATCTGGCCCATGTCGTCCTGTATCTGGCCCGTCTTATTTTTGGCCCGGACCGTCCTGTATGTGGCCTGTCCCGTACTGTATCTGGGCCATCCTGTCCTGTCTCTGGCCCGTCTTATCCTGTATCTGGACCGTCCCGTCCGGTCTCTGGACGGTCCCATAATGTATAGCTTGTCCCGTCCTGTTTTTGGCCCGTCCCGTCCTGTCACTGGCTAGTCCTGTCCTGTATCTGGCACATCCTGTACCGTCTCTGGCCCGTCCCATCCTGTCTATTTCCCTTCCCATAATGTATAGCTCGTGACGTCCTGTTTCTGGCCCGTCCCGTCCTATCTCTGGCTCGTCCCGTCCTGTATCTGGCCCGTCCCATCTCGTATCTGGCCCGTCCCGCATCTGGCCTGTCCTGTCCCATATCTGGCCTGTCCCTTCCCATCTCGTCCTGTCTCTGGCCCGTCCCGTCCTGTCTCTGGCCTGTCCCGTCATGTCTCTGGCCCGTTCGGTGCTATCTCTGGCCTGTCCAATCCTGTCTCTTGCCCATCCCATCTCTTGTCCATCCCGTCCTCTCTTTGGCCCGTCCCATCCTCTCTCTTGCCCGTCCCGTCCTCTCTCTTGCCCGTCCCGTCCTGTCTCTGGCCTGATCGGTCCTGTCCTGCCTCTGACCAGTCCCGTCCTGCTCTGGCCCGTCCTGTCCCTGGACTGTCCTGTATCTGGACCGTCCCGTCCACTATCTGTCGCCCCGTCTCTAGCCCGTCCCGTCCTGTCTCTGGTACGCCTCGGTCCGTCCTATCTCCAGCCAGTCTCATCCTGTCTTTGGCCTGTCCAGTCCTGTCTCTGGCCCGTCTCGTCATGTCTCTGGCGTGATCCGTCCGGTCCTGTCTCTGGCCCGTCCTGTATCTGGCCCATTCCGTATCTGGCCCGTCCCGTCCTGTATCTGGCCCATCCCATTAAAGGTAGTATTATCAAATCCTCCACAAATTTACACATAAAGGAACTTTAACCTGGGGTGTGTTATAAATTAAGGTGAGTTCAATAATTAGAAAAATATGATACTTTCCATAAATTATTAGCAAAATGTTTAAATGACACCTATCAAAAAAACAACCTCCTCCATATCCCCTCAAGCTGTCCTATCCATCACCAAGATAGGTGCATTTTCTGCCATTTAGGTAGAAGTAATCTTCAATTTGCTTCTAATTTAGATAAAGTACTAGGAAGGTATATCACGCAAACTCTACATGTGATGTTTGCCTATTAAACAATAGTTGTAATATTTATTTGAAAAACTTCCATTTTCTCTATGCCTGACCTACACTACTTAATTGTAACATCTATGGCGGCGTGCTGGCATGGCTTCCCATCTCACACCATGCAAGACCGCCGACATACCCACCAAAGCAGGCTGCACACTATTTGGCCTGTACCGTCCTGTATGTGGCCTGACCCGTACTGTATCTGGGCCATCCCGTCCTGTCTTTGGCCCGTCTTTTCCTGTATCTGTCCCGTTCCGTCTTGTCTCTGGCCCGTCCAGTCCTGTCTATGGCCCGTCCCATAATGTATAGCTTGTCCCGAACTGTTTCTGGCCCATCCCGTACTTTCTCTGGCTCGTCCTGTCCTGTATCTGGCCCGTCACGTACCCTCTCTGGTCCGTCCCGTCCTGTCTATTTCCCGTCCCATAATGTATAGCTCGCCCCGTCCTATTTCTGGCCCGTCCTATCCTATCTCTGCGTCGTCCCGTCATATATCTGGCCCGTCCCGTCTCGTATCTGGCCCGTTCCACATCTGGCCTGTCCTGTCGCGTATCTGGCCTGTCCCTTCCTGTATCTGGCCAGTCCCTTCCCATGTCGTCCTGTCTCTGGCCTGTCCCGTCCTGTCTCTGGCCGGTCCGTCGCTATCTATGGCCTGTCCAATCCAGTCTCTTGCCCGTCCCTTCTCTGGCCCGTCCCGTCCAGTCTTTGGCCCGTCCCGTCCCGTCTCTGGCCCATCCCTTCCTGTGTTTGGCCCAGTTCTGGCCCGTCTCGTCCCGTATTTGGTCCGCCCTGCATCTGGCCCATCCCGTCCAGTATCTGGCCCGTTCCATATCTGGCCAGTCCCGTATCTGGCACGTCCTGTCCCTGCCCGGCCTGTCCCGTATCTAGCCCGTCCTGTATCTGGCCTGTCCCGTATCTGGCCCATCCCGCATCTGACCCGTCCCGTATCTGGCCCGTCCCGTCCCGTATCTGGTCCGTACCGTCCTAAATCTGGCCTGTCCCGTCATGTATCTGGGCTGTCCCATATCTGGCCCATACCGTCCCATATCTGGCTCGTCACGTTTCTAGCCCTTCCCGTCATGCATCTGACCCGTCCCATCCTGTCTCTGGCCCGAACCGTCCTGTCTATGGCCTGTCCCTTAATGTCTCTAGCACATTCCGTCCTGTTTCTGGCCCATCCCATCCTGTATCTGGTCGGTCGGTCCCGTCCTGTATCTGGCCCGGCCCGTCCTGAATCTGGCCCGTCCCGTATCAGACCCATCCCGTCCTGTATCTGGCCCATCTCATTAAAGGTAGTATTATCAAATCCTCCACAAATTTACACCTCCAGGAAATTTAACCTGGGGTGTGTTTTAAATTAAGGTGAGTTTAATAGTTAGAAAAATATGATACTTTCCATAAATTATTAGCAAAATGTTTAAATGACACCTATCAAAAAACAGCCTCCTCCATATCCCCTCAAGCTGTCCTATCCATCACCAAGATAGGTGCATTTTCTGCCATTTAGGTAGAAGTAATCTTCAAACAATTTGCTTCTAATTTAGATAAAGTACTAGGAAGGTATATCATACAAACTTCTACATGTGATGTTTGCCTATTAAACAATAGTTGTAATATTTATTTGAAAAACTTCCATTTTCTCTACGCCTGACCTACACTACTTAATTGTAACATCCATGGCGGCGTGCTGGCATGGTTTCCCATCTCACACCATGCAAGACCGCCGACTTAGCCATCCAATGCAGGCTGCGCACTATGTTCCTATGCGGGCTGTGTGCATGTGTCTTGGCTGCTTTTTGAGGGCGGTAGCGGCAGCACTTCCTGATTCTTATAGGAACAGTGCACGCATTCCTTTTGTATCCCCAGTCCTGTATCTGACCCGTCCCGTGTCTGGCCTGTCTGGTCCTGTCTCTGGCCCGTCCCAGCCTGTCCCTGGCCCTACCCATCCTGTCTATGACCCGTTCTGTAATGTCTAACCCGCCCCGTCCCGTATCTGGTCCGTCCAGTCGCATATCTGACCCGTTTAGTCCCGTATCTGACCATCCCGTCCCGTATCTGGCTTTCCCTTATCTAGCCCATCTCATCCCGTATCTGGCCCGCATCGTCCCTTCCCATCTGTGGCACGTCCTATCCCGTATCTGACCATACCAGTCCCTATCTGGCCCGTCCCGTATGTGACCAGGCCCATTCAGTATCTGTCCCGTCCCGTATCTGGCCATCTCGTATCAGCCCCATCCCATCCTGTCCATGGCTCATCCCATATCTAGCCTCTCCTGTCCCATATCTGGCTCGTCCTGTATCTGGCCCATGTCGTCCTGTATCTGGCCCGTCCCATATTTGGCCCGTACCGTCCTGTATCTGGCCTGTCCCGTAGTGTATCTGGGCCATCCTGTCCTGTCTCTGGCCCGTCTTTTCCTGTATCTGGACCATCTGGTCTCTGTCCCGTCTCATAATGTATAGCTTGTCCCGTCCTGTTTCTGGCCCGTCCGGTCCGGTCTCTGGCTCGTCCTGTCCTGTATCTGGCACGTCCCGTACCGTCTCTGGCCCGTCCCATCCTGTCTATTTCCCGTCCCATAATGTATAGCTCGTCCAGTCCTGTTTCTGGCCCGTCCCGTCCTATCTCCGGCTCGTCCCGTCTTGTATCTGGCCCGTCCCATCTCGTATCTGGCCCGTCCCGCATCTGGCCTGTCTTGTCCCTTATCTGGCCAGTCCCTTCCTGTATCTGGCCAGTACCTTCCCATCTCATCCTGTCTCTGGCCCGTCCGATCCTGTCTCTTGCCCGTCCCATCTCTGGTCCGTCCCGTCCTGTCTTTGGCCCTTACCATCCTGTCTCTGGCCCGTCTCGTCCTCTCTTTGGCCCGTCCCGTCCTCTCTCTTGCCCGTCCCGTCCTGTCTCTGGCTCGACCGATCCTGTCCTGCCTCAGGCCAGTCCCATCCTGCTCTGGCCAGTCCCGTCCTTGGACGGTCCTGTATCTGGACCGCCCCGTCCTGTATCTGGTCGCCCAGTCTCTAGCACGTCCCGTCCTGTCTCTGGCATGCCTCGCTCCGTCCTATCTTCGGCCAGTCTCATCCTGTATCTGGTCGCCCCGTCTCTGGCCCGTCCCGTCCTTTTTCAGGCACGGCCCGTCCGGTCCTATCTTTGGCCTGTCCTGTATCTGGCCCATTCCGTCACGTATCTGGCCTGTCTCGTCCTGTATCTGGCCCATCCCACTAAAGGTAGTATTATCAAATCCTCCACAAATTTACAACTCCAGGAAATTTAACCTGGGGTGTGTTTTAAATTAAGGTGAGTTCAATAGTTAGAATAATATGATACTTTCCATAAATTATTAGCAAAATGTTTAAATGACACCTATCAAAAAACAGCCTCCTCCATATCCCCTCAAGCTGTCCTATCCATCACCAAGATAGGTGCATTTTCTGCCATTTAGGCAGAAGTAATCTTCAATTTGCCTCTAATTTAGATAAAGTACTAAGAAGGTATATCATGCAAACTTTACATGTGATGTTTGCCTAGTAAATAATAGTTGTAATATTTATTTGCAAAACTTCCATTTTCTCTACACCAGACCTACACTACTTAATTGTAACATCACTGGCGGCAAGCTGGCATGGCTTCCAATCTCACACCATGCAAGACCGCCGACTTAGCCATCCAATGCAGGCTGCGCACTATGTTCCTATGCGGGCTGTGTGCATGTGTCTTGGCTGCTTTTGAGGGCGGTAGCGGCAGCACTTCCTGATTCTTATAGGAACAGTGCACGCATTCCTTTTGTATCCCCAGTCCTGTATCTGACCCGTCCCGTGTCTGGCCTGTCTGGTCCTGTCTCTGGCCCGTCCCAGCCTGTCCCTGGCCCCACCCATCCTGTCTATGACCCGTTCTGTAATGTCTAACCCGCCCCGTCCCGTATCTGGTCCGTCCAGTCGCATATCTGACCCGTTTAGTCCCGTATCTGACCATCCCGTCCCGTATCTGGCTTTCCCTTATCTAGCCCATCTCATCCCGTATCTGGCCCGCATCGTCCCTTCCCATCTGTGGCACGTCCTATCCCGTATCTGACCATACCAGTCCCTATCTGGCCCGTCCCGTATGTGGCCAGGCCCATTCAGTATCTGTCCCGTCCCGTATCTGGCCATCTCGTATCAGCCCCATCCCATCCTGTCCATGGCTCATCCCATATCTAGCCTCTCCTGTCCCATATCTGGCTCGTCCTGTATCTGGCCCATGTCGTCCTGTATCTGGCCCGTCCCATATTTGGCCCGTACCGTCCTGTATCTGGCCTGTCCCGTAGTGTATCTGGGCCATCCTGTCCTGTCTCTGGCCCGTCTTTTCCTGTATCTGGACCATCTGGTCTCTGTCCCGTCCCATAATGTACAGCTTGTCCCGTCCTGTTTCTGGCCCGTCCCGTCCGGTCTCTGGCTCGTCCTGTCCTGTATCTGGCACGTCCCGTACAGTCTCTGGCCCGTCCCATCCTGTCTATTTCCCGTCCCATAATGTATAGCTCGTCCAGTCCTGTTTCTGGCCCGTCCCGTCCTATCTCCGGCTCGTCCCGTCTTGTATCTGGCCCGTCCCATCTCGTATCTGGCCCATCCCGCATCTGGCCTGTCTTGTCCCTTATCTGGCCAGTCCCTTCCTTTATCTGGCCAGTACCTTCCCATCTCATCCTGTCTCTGGCCCGTCCGATCCTGGCTCTTGCCCGTCCCATCTCTGGTCCATCCCGTCCTGTCTTTGGCCCTTACCGTCCTGTCTCTGGCCCGTCTCGTCCTCTCTTTGGCCCGTCCCGTCCTCTCTCTTGCCCGTCCCGTCCTGTCTCTGGCTCGACCGATCCTGTCCTGCCTCAGGCCAGTCCCATCCTGCTCTGGCCAGTCCCGTCCTTGGACGGTCCTGTATCTGGACCGCCCCGTCCTGTATCCGGTCGCCCAGTCTCTAGCACGTCCCGTCCTGTCTCTGGCATGTCTCGCTCCGTCCTATCTTCGGCCAGTCTCATCCTGTATCTGGTCGCCCCGTCTCTGACCCGTCCCGTCCTTTTTCAGGCACGGCCCGTCCGGTCCTATCTTTGGCCTGTCCTGTATCTGGCCCATTCCGTCACGTATCTGGCCTGTCTCGTCCTGTATCTGGCCCATCCCACTAAAGGTAGTATTATCAAAACTTCCATTTTCTCTACACCAGACCTACACTACTTAATTGTAACATCACTGGCGACAAGCTGGCATGGCTTCCCATCTCACACCATGCAAGACCGCCGACTTACCCACCAATGCAGGCTGAACACTATGTTCCTATGCTGGCTGTGTACATGTGTCTTGGCTGCTTGTTGAGGGCGGCAGCGGCAGCACTTCCTGATTCTTAAAGGAACAGTGCACGCATTCCTAATGTGTCCCCAGTCCTGTATCTGACCCATCCCGTCTCTGGCCCGTCCCGTCTCTGGCCCGTCCCGTCCTGTCTCTGGCCTGTCCCAGCCTATCTCTGGCCCGTCCCGTCCTCTCTTTGGCCCGTCCCGTCCTCTCTCTTGCCCGTCCCGTCCTGTCTCTGGCCCGACTGGTCCTGTCCTGCCTCAGGCCAGTCCCATCCTGCTCTGGCCAGTCCCGACCGGTGCTATCTCTGGCCTGTCCAATCCTGTCTCTTGCCCGTCCCATCTCTGGTCCGTCCCGTCCTGTCTTTGGCCCTTCCCGTCCTATCTCTGGCCCGTCCCGTCCTCTCTTTGGCCCGTCCCGTCCTCTCTCTTGCCCGTCCCGTCCTGTCTCTGGCCCGACCGGTCCTGTCCTGCCTCAGGCCAGTCCCATCCTGCTCTGGCCAGTCCCGTCCCTGGACCGTCCTGTATCTGGACCGCCCCGTCCTGTATCTGGTCGCCCCGTCTCTAGCAGGTCCCGTCCTGTCTCTGGCACGCCTCGGTCCGTCCTATCTTCGGCCAGTCTCATCCTGTCTTTGGCCCGTCCCGTCCCGTCTGTCTCTGGCAAGTCCGGTCCTGTCTCTGGCCCGTCCCGTATCTGGCCCATCCAGTATCTGGCCTGTCCCGTCCTGTATCTGGCCCGTCCCGTCATGTATCTGGGCTGTCCCATAGCTGGCCCATACCATCCCATATCTGGCTCGTCACGTTTCTGGCCCATCCCGTCATGTATCTGGCCCGTCCCATCCTGTCTATGGCCCGATTTGTCCTGTCTATGGCCTGTCCCGTAATGTCTCTAGCACATTTCGTCCTGTCTCTGGCCCATCCCGTCCTGTATCTGGTCGGTCTCGTCCTGTATCTGGCCCGTCCCATCCTGAATCTGGCCCGTCCTGTCTATGGCCCGTCCGATAATGTATAGCTTGTCCCGTCCTGTTTCTGGCCAGTCCCGTACTATCTCTGGCTCGTCTTGTCCTGTATCTGGCCCGTCCCGTCCATTTCCCGTCCCATAATGTATAGCTCGTCCCGTCCTGTTTCTGGCCCGTCCCATCCTATCTCTGCCTTGTCCCGTCCTATATCTGGCGCGTCCCGTCTCGTATCTGGCCCGTCCCGCATCTGGCCTGTCCTGTCCCGTATCTGGCCTGTCCCTTCCTGTATCTGGCCAGTCCCTTCCCATCTCGTCCTGTCGCTGGCCTGTTCCGTCCTGTCTCTGGCCCGCCCGGTGCTATCTCTGGCCTGTCCAATCCTGTCTCTTGCCGGTCCCGTCTCTGGCCCATCCCTTCCTGTCTCTGGCCCAGGTCTGGCCCGTCTCATCCCGTATCTGGCCCATCCCGTCCAGTATCTGACCCGTTCCATATCTGGCCAGTCTCGTATCTGGCACGTCCTGTCCCTGGCCCGGCCTGTCCCGTATCTGGCCCGTCCTGTATCTGGCCTGTCCAGTATCTGGCCCGTCCCGCATCTGACCCGTCCCGTATCTGGCCCGTCCCATCCCGTATCTGGTCCGTACCGTCCTGTATCTGGCCCATCCCGTCATGTATCTGGGCTGTCGCATATCTGGCCAATACCGTCCCATATCTGGCTCGTCACGTTTCTGGCCCATCCCGTCATGTATCTGGCCCATCCCATCCTGTCTCTGGCCCGACCCGTCCTGTCTATGGCCCATCCCGTAATGTCTCTAGCACAATCCGTCTTGTCTCTGGCCCATCCCGTCCTGCATCGGTTCGGTCCAGTCCTGTATCTGGCCCGTCCCGTCCTGAATCTAGCCCATCCCGTATCTGGCTCGTCCCTTCCTGTATCTGGCCCGTCCTATCCTGTCCTGTCTCTGGCCCATTCCGTCTTGAATCTGGCCCGTGCCGTATCTGGCCCGTCCCTTCCTGTATCTGGCCCGTCCCGTCCTTTCTCTGGCCTGACCGGTCCTGTCCTGACTCTGGCCAGTCCAGTGCTGCTCTGGTCCATCCCTTCCCTGGCCCGTCCTGTATCTGGACCGTCCCATTCTGTATCTAGTCGCCCCGTCCCGTATCTGGTCTGTCCAGTCCCATATCTGACCCGTTTAGTGCCGTATCTGACCATCCCGTCCCGTATCTGGCTTTCCCTTATCTGGCCCATCTCATCCCGTATCTGGCCTGCCTTGCCCCTTCCCAACTCTGGCACGTCCTGTCCCGAGTCTGACCCAACCAGTCCCTATCTGGCCCGTCCCGTATGTGGCCAGGCCCATTCAGTATCTGGCCTGTCCCGTATCTGGCCATCTCGTATCTGGCCCATCCCATCCTGTCCATGGCTCATCCCATATCCAGCCTGTCCTGTCCCATATCTGGCCCGTCCTGTATCTTGCCCATGTTGTCCTGTATCTGGCCCGTCCTATATTTGGCCCGTACCGTCCTGTATCGAGCCTGTCCCGTACTGTATCTGGA
Organism: Phyllobates terribilis; assembly: GCF_046119375.1. Lineage (NCBI taxonomy): Eukaryota > Metazoa > Chordata > Amphibia > Anura > Dendrobatidae > Phyllobates > Phyllobates terribilis. The sequence continues at coordinate 292,725 of NW_027363217.1, read as the reverse complement.
CAGTCCCGTCCGGTCTCTGGCCCATCCCATAATGTATAGCTTGTCCCGTCCTGTTTCTGGCCCGTCCCTTCCTGTATCTGGCCCGTCCCGTCCTCTCTTTGACCCGTCCCGTCCTCTTTCTTGCCCGTCCCCTCCTGTCTCTGGCCCGACTGGTCCTGTCCTGTCTCTGACCAGTCTCGTCCTGCTCTGGCCCGTCCCGTCCCTGGACTGTACTGTATCTGGACCGTCCCGTCCTGTATCTGGCTTTCCCTTATCTAGCCCATCTCATCCCGTATCTGGCCCGCATCGTCCCTTCCCATCTGTGGCACGTCCTGTCCCGTATCTGACCATACCAGTCCCTATCTGGCCCGTCCCGTATGTGGCCAGGCCCTTTCAGTATCTGGCCCGTCCCGTATGTGGCCATCTCGTATCAGCCCCATCCCATCCTGTCCATGGCTCATCCCATATCTAGCCTCTCCTGTCCCATATCTGGCTCGTCCCGTATCTGGCCCATGTCGTCCTGTATCTGGCCCGTCCCATATTTGGCCCGTACCGTCCTGTATCTGGCCTGTGCCGTAGTGTATCTGGGCCATCCTGTCCTGTCTCTGGCCCGTCTTTTCCTGTATCTGGACCGTCTGGTCTCTGTCCCGTCCCATAATGTATAGCTTGTCCCGTCCTGTTTCTGGCCCGTCCCGTCCGGTCTCTGGCTCGTCCTGTCCTGTATCTGGCACGTCCCGTACCGTCTCTGGCCCGTCCCATCCTGTCTATTTCCCGTACCATAATGTATAGCTCGTCCAGTCCTGTTTCTGGCCCGTCCCGTCCTATCTCCGGCTCGTCCCGTCTTGTATCTGACCCGTCCCATCTCGTATCTGGCCCGTCCCGCATCTGGCCTGTCTTGTCCCTTATCTGGCCAGTCCCTTCCTGTATCTGGCCAGTACCTTCCCATCTCATCCTGTCTCTGGCCCGTCCGATCCTGTCTCAGGCCTGGTCAGTCCTGTCTCTGGCCCGACCGATGCTATCTCTGGCCTGTCCAATCGTGTCTCTTGCCCGTCCCATCTCTGGTCCGTCCCGTCCTGTCTTTGGCCCTTCCCGTCCTGTCTCTGGCCCGTCCCGTCCTCTCTCTTGCCCGTCCCGTCCTGTCTCTGGCTCGACCGATCCTGTCCTGCCTCAGGCCAGTCCCATCCTGCTCTGGCCAGTCCAGGCCCTGGACGGTCCTATATCTGGACCGCCCCGTCCTGTATCTGGTCGCCCCGTCTCTAGCACGTCCCGTCTTGCCTCTGGCATGCCTCGCTCCGTCCTATCTTCGGCCAGTCTCATCCTGTATCTGGTCACCCCGTCTCTGGCCCGTCCCGTCCTTTTTCAGGCACGGCCCGTCCGGTCCTATCTTTGGCCTGTCCTGTATCTGGCCCATTCCGTCACGTATCTGGCCTGTCACGTCCTGTATCTGGCCCATCCCACTAAAGGTAGTATTATCAAATCCTCCACAAATTTACAACTCCAGGAAATTTAACCTGGGGTGTGTTTTAAATTAAGGTGAGTTCAATAGTTAGAATAATATGATACTTTCCATAAATTATTAGCAAAATGTTTAAATGACACCTATCAAAAAACAGCCTCCTCCATATCCCCTCAAGCTGTCCTATCCATCACCAAGATAGGTGCATTTTCTGCCATTTAGGCAGAAGTAATCTTCAATTTGCTTCTAATTTAGATAAAGTACTAGGAAGGTATATCATGCAAACTTTACATGTGATGTTTGCCTATTAAATAATAGTTGTAATATTTATTTGCAAAACTTCCATTTTCTCTACACCTGACCTACACTACTTAATTGTAACATCCCTGGCGGCAAGATGGCATGGCTTCCCATCTCACACCATGCAAGACAGCCGACTTACCCACCAATGCAGGCTGCGCACTATGTTCCTATGCTGGCTGTGTACATGTGTCTTGGCTGCTTGTTGAGGGCGGCAGCGGCAGCACTTCCTAATTCTTAAAGGAACAGTGCACGCATTCCTAATGTGTCCCCAGTCCTGTATCTGACCCATCCCGTCTCTGGCCCGTCCCGTCTCTGGCCCGTCCCGTCCTGTCTCTGGCCTGTCCCAGCCTGTCTCTGGCCCGACCGGTGCTATCTCTGGCCTGTCCAATCCTGTCTCTTGCCCGTCCCATCTCTGGTCCGTCCCGTCCTGTCTTTGGCCCTTCCCGTCCTATCTCTGGCCCGTCCCGTCCTCTCTTTGGCCCGTCCCGTCCTCTCTCTTGCCCGTCCCGTCCTGTCTCTGGCCAGACCGGTCCTGTCCTGCCTCAGGCCAGTCCCATCCTGCTCTGGCCAGTCCCGTCCCTGGACCGCCTGTATCTGGACCGCCCCGTCCTGTATCTGGTCGCCCCGTCTCTAGCAGGTCCCGTCCTGTCTCTGGCACGCCTCGGTCCGTCCTATCTTCGGCCAGTCTCATTCTGTCTTTGGCCCATCCCGTCCCGTCTGTCTCTGGCCCGTCCCGTATCTGGCCCATCCAGTATCTGGCCTGTCCCGTCCTGTATCTGGCCCGTCCCGTCATGTATCTGGGCTGTCCCATAGCTGGCCCATACCATCCCATATCTGGCTCGTCACGTTTCTGGCCCATCCCGTCATGTATCTGGCCCGTCCCATCCTGTCTATGGCCCGATTTGTCCTGTCTATGGCCTGTCCCGTAATGTCTCTAGCACATTCCGTCCTGTCTCTGGCCCATCCCGTCCTGTATCTGGTCGGTCCCGTCCTGTATCTGGCCCGTGCCATCCTGAATCTGGCCCGTCCTGTCTATGGCCCGTCCGATAATGTATAGCTTGTCCCGTCCTGTTTCTGGCCAGTCCCGTACTATCTCTGGCTCGTCTTGTCCTGTATCTGGCCCGTCCCGTCCATTTCCCGTCCCATAATGTATAGCTCGTCCCGTCCTGTTTCTGGCCCGTCCCATCCTATCTCTGCCTTGTCCCGTCCTATATCTGGCGCGTCCCGTCTCGTATCTGGCCCGTCCCGCATCTGGCCTGTCCTGTCCCGTATCTGGCCTGTCCCTTCCTGTATCTGGCCAGTCCCTTCCCATCTCGTCCTGTCGCTGGCCTGTTCCGTCCTGTCTCTGGCCCGTCCGGTGCTATCTCTGGCCTGTCCAATCCTGTCTCTTGCCGGTCCCATCTCTGGCCCATCCCTTCCTGTCTCTGGCCCAGGTCTGGCCCGTCTCATCCCGTATATGGCCCATCCCGTCCAGTATCTGACCCGTTCCATATCTGGCCAGTCTCGTATCTGGCACGTCCTGTCCCTGGCCCGGCCTGTCCCGTATCTGGCCCGTCCTGTATCTGGCCTGTCCAGTATCTGGCCCGTCCCGCATCTGACCCGTCCCGTATCTGGCCCGTCCCATCCCGTATCTGGTCCGTACCGTCCTGTATCTGGCCCATCCCGTCATGTATCTGGGCTGTCGCATATCTGGCCAATACCGTCCCATATCTGGCTCGTCACGTTTCTGGCCCATCCCGTCATGTATCTGGCCCATCCCATCCTGTCTCTGGCCCGACCCGTCCTGTCTATGGCCCATCCCGTAATGTCTCTAGCACATTCCGTTTTGTCTCTGGCCCATCCCGTCCTGCATCGGTTCGGTCCAGTCATGTATCTGGCCCGTCCCGTCCTGAATCTAGCCCATCCCGTATCTGGCTCGTCCCTTCCTGTATCTGGCATGTCCTATCCTGTCCTGTCTCTGGCCCATTCCGTCTTGAATCTGGCCCGTGCCGTATCTGGCCCGTCCCTTCCTGTATCTGGCCCGTCCTGTCCTTTCTCTGGCCTGACCGGTCCTGTCCTGACTCTGGCCAGTCCAGTGCTGCTCTGGTCCGTCCCTTCCCTGGCCCGTCCTGTATCTGGACCGTCCCATTCTGTACCTAGTCGCCCCGTCCCGTATCTGGTCTGTCCAGTCCCATATCTGACCCGTTTAGTGCCGTATCTGACCATCCCGTCCCGTCTCTGGCCCGTCCCGTCCCGTCTCTGGCCCGTCCCGTCCTGTCTCTGGCCTGTCCCAGCCTGTCTCTGGCCCGACCGGTGCTATCTCTGGCCTGTCCAATCCTGTCTCTTGCCCGTCCCATCTCTGGTCCGTCCCGTCCTCTCTTTGGCCCGTCCCGTCCTCTCTCTTGCCCGTCCCGTCCTGTCTCTGGCCAGACCGGTCCTGTCCTGCCTCAGGCCAGTCCCATCCTGCTCTGGCCAGTCCCGTCTCTGGACCGCCTGTATCTGGACCGCCCCGTCCTGTATCTGGTCGCCCCGTCTCTAGCAGGTCCCGTCCTGTCTCTGGCACGCCTCGGTCCGTCCTATCTTCGGCCAGTCTCATTCTGTCTTTGGCCCATCCCGTCCCGTCTGTCTCTGGCCCGTCCCGTATCTGGCCCATCCAGTATCTGGCCTGTCCCGTCCTGTATCTGGCCCGTCCCGTCATGTATCTGGGCTGTCCCATAGCTGGCCCATACCATCCCATATCTGGCTCGTCACGTTTCTGGCCCATCCCGTCATGTATCTGGCCCGTCCCATCCTGTCTATGGCCCGATTTGTCCTGTCTATGGCCTGTCCCGTAATGTCTCTAGCACATTCCGTCCTGTCTCTGGCCCATCCCGTCCTGTATCTGGTCGGTCCCGTCCTGTATCTGGCCCGTGCCATCCTGAATCTGGCCCGTCCTGTCTATGGCCCGTCCGATAATGTATAGCTTGTCCCGTCCTGTTTCTGGCCAGTCCCGTACTATCTCTGGCTCGTCTTGTCCTGTATCTGGCCCGTCCCGTCCATTTCCCGTCCCATAATGTATAGCTCGTCCCGTCCTGTTTCTGGCCCGTCCCATCCTATCTCTGCCTTGTCCCGTCCTATATCTGGCGCGTCCCGTCTCGTATCTGGCCCGTCCCGCATCTGGCCTGTCCTGTCCCGTATCTGGCCTGTCCCTTCCTGTATCTGGCCAGTCCCTTCCCATCTCGTCCTGTCGCTGGCCTGTTCCGTCCTGTCTCTGGCCCGTCCGGTGCTATCTCTGGCCTGTCCAATCCTGTCTCTTGCCGGTCCCATCTCTGGCCCATCCCTTCCTGTCTCTGGCCCAGGTCTGGCCCGTCTCATCCCGTATCTGGCCCATCCCGTCCAGTATCTGACCCGTTCCATATCTGGCCAGTCTCGTATCTGGCACGTCCTGTCCCTGGCCCGGCCTGTCCCGTATCTGGCCCGTCCTGTATCTGGCCTGTCCAGTATCTGGCCCGTCCCGCATCTGACCCGTCCCGTATCTGGCCCGTCCCATCCCGTATCTGGTCCGTACCGTCCTGTATCTGGCCCATCCCGTCATGTATCTGGGCTGTCGCATATCTGGCCAATACCGTCCCATATCTGGCTCGTCACGTTTCTGGCCCATCCCGTCATGTATCTGGCCCATCCCATCCTGTCTCTGGCCCGACCCGTCCTGTCTATGGCCCATCCCGTAATGTCTCTAGCACATTCCGTTTTGTCTCTGGCCCATCCCGTCCTGCATCGGTTCGGTCCAGTCATGTATCTGGCCCGTCCCGTCCTGAATCTAGCCCATCCCGTATCTGGCTCGTCCCTTCCTGTATCTGGCATGTCCTATCCTGTCCTGTCTCTGGCCCATTCCGTCTTGAATCTGGCCCGTGCCGTATCTGGCCCGTCCCTTCCTGTATCTGGCCCGTCCTGTCCTTTCTCTGGCCTGACCGGTCCTGTCCTGACTCTGGCCAGTCCAGTGCTGCTCTGGTCCGTCCCTTCCCTGGCCCGTCCTGTATCTGGACCGTCCCATTCTGTACCTAGTCGCCCCGTCCCGTATCTGGTCTGTCCAGTCCCATATCTGACCCGTTTAGTGCCGTATCTGACCATCCCGTCCCGTATCTGGCTTTCCCTTATCTGGCCCATCTCATCCCGTATCTGGCCTGCCTTGCCCCTTCCCAACTCTGGCACGTCCTGTCCCGTGTCTGACCCAACCAGTCCCTATCTGGCCCGTCCCGTATGTGGCCAGGCCCATTCAGTATCTGGCCTGTCCCGTATCTGGCCATCTCGTATCTGGCCCATCCCATCCTGTCCATGGCTCATCCCATATCCAGCCTGTCCTGTCCCATATCTGGCCCGTCCTGTATCTTGCCCATGTTGTCCTGTATCTGGCCCGTCCTATATTTGGCCCGTACCGTCCTGTATCGGGCCTGTCCCGTACTGTATCTGGACCGTACCGTTCGGTCTCTGGCCCATCCCATAATGTATAGCTTGTCCCGTCCTGTTTCTGGCCCGTCCCCTCCTGTCTCTGGCCCGACCGGTCCTGTCCTGTCTCTGACCAGTCTCGTCCTGCTCTGGCCCGTCCCGTCCCTGGACTGTCCTGTATCTGGACCGTCCCGTCCTGTATCTGTCGCCCTGTCTCTAGCCCGTCCCGTCCTGTCTCTGGTACGCCTCAGTCCATAATATCTCCGGCCAGTCTCATCCTGTCTTTCGCCTGTCCCGTCCTGTCTCTGGCCCGTCTCGTCATGTCTCTGGCGTGTGCCGTCCGGTCCTGTCTCTGGCCCGTCCTGTATCTGGCCAATTCCGTATCTTGTCTGTCCCGTCCTGTATCTGGCCCACCCCATTAAAGGTAGTATTATCAAATCCTCCACAAATTTACACATAAAGGAACTTTAGCCTGGGGTGTGTTTTAAATTAAGGTGAGTTCAATAGTTAGAAAAATATGATACTTTCCATAAATTATTAGCAAAATGTTTAAATGACACCTATTAAAAAACAGCCTCCTCCATATCCCCTCAAGCTGTCCTATCCATCACCAAGATAGGTGCATTTTCTGCCATTTAGGTAGAAGTAATCTTCAAACAATTTGCTTCTAATTTAGATAAAGTACTAGGAAGGTATATCATGCAAACTCTACATGTGATGTTTGCCTATTAAACAATAGTTGTAATATTTATTTGCAAAACTTCCATTTTCTGTACACCTGACCTACACTACTTAATTGTAACATCCCTGGTGGCGTGCTGGCATGGCTTCCCATCTCACACCATGCAGACTGCGCACTATTTGGCCCATACCGTCCTGTATCTGGCCTGTCCCGTACTGTTTCTGGGCCATGCAGTCCTGTCTTTGGCCCGTCTTTTCCTGTATCTGTCCCCTTCAGTATTGTCTCTGGCCCGTCCCGTCCTTAATCTGGCCCGTCCTGTCTATGGCCGTCCCATAATGTATAGCTTGTCCCGTCCTGTTTCTGGCCGGTCCCGTACTGTCTCTGGCTCGTCTTGTCCTGTATCTGGCCCGTCGCGTACCCTCTCTGGCCCATCCCGTCCTGTCTATTTCCCGTCCCATAATGTATAGCTCGTCCCGTCCTGTTTCTGGCCCGTCCCATCCTATCTCTGCCTCGTCCCGTCCTATATCTGGCCCGTCCCGTCTCGTCTCTGGCCCGTCCTGCATCTGGCCTGTCCTGTCCCGTATCTGGCCTGTCCCTTCCTTATCTGGCTACTCCCTTCCCATCTCGTCCTGTCTCTGGCCTGTCCCGTCCTGTCTCTGGCCCGTCCGGTGCTATCTCTGGCATGTCCAATCCTGTCTCTTGCCCGTCCCGTCTCTGGCCCGTCCCGTCCAGTCTTTGGCCCGTCCAGTCATGTCTCTTGCCCATCCCTTCCTGTCTCGGGCCCAGCTCTGGCCCGTCTCATCCCGTATCTGGCCCGCTCTGTATCTGGCCTGTTCCATATATGGCCTGTCCCGTATCTCGCACGTCCTGTCCCTGGCCCGGCCTGTCCCATATCTGGCCCGTCCTGGATCTGGCCTGTCCCGTATCTGGCCCATCCCGCATCTGACCCGTCACGTATCTGGCCCGTCCTGTCCCGTATCTGGTCCGTACCGTCCTAAATCTGGCCCGTCCCGTCATGTATCTGGGCTGTCCCATATCTGGCCCATACCGTCCCATATCTGGCTCGTCACGTTTCTGGCCCATACCGTCCCATATCTGGCTCGTCACGTTTCTGGCCCATCCCGTCATGTATCTGGCCCGTCCCATCCTGTCTCTAGCCCGACCCATCCTGTCTCTGGCCCGACCCGTCCTGTCTATGTCCTGTCCCTTAATGTCTCTAGCACATTCTGTCCCGTATCTGGCCCGTCTCTTCCAGTATCTGGCCCGTCCCATCCTGTCTCTGGCCTGACTGGTCCTGTCCTGCCTCTGGCCAGTCGCGTCCTGCTCTGGTCCATCCCGTCCCTGGCCCATCCTGTATCTAGACCGTCCCGTCCTGTATCTGGTTGCCCCGTCTCTGGCCAGTCCCGTCCTTTCTCAGGCACATCCCGTCCGTCCTGTCTCTGGCGTGTCCTGCATCTGGCCCATCCCGTCACGTATCTGGCCTGTCCCGTCCTGGATCTGGCCCATCCCATTAAAGGTAGTATTATCAAATCCTCCACAAATTTACACGTCCAGGAAATTTAACCTGGGGTGTGTCTTAAATTAAGGTGAGTTCAATAGTTAGAAAAATATGATACTTTCCATAAATTATTAGCAAAATGTTTAAATGACACCTATCAAAAAACAGCCTCCTCCATATCCCCTCAAGCTGTCCTATCCATCACCAAGATAGGTGCATTTTCTGCCATTTAGGTAGAAGTAATCTTCAAACAATTTGCTTCTAAGTACTAGGAAGGTAAATCATGCAAACTCTACATGTGATGTTTGCCTATTAAACAATAGTTGTAATATTTATTTGAAAAACCATACCGTTCCATATCTGGCTCGTCACGTTTCTGGCCCATCCCGTCATATATCTGGCCCGTCCCATCCTGTCTCTGGCCTGACCCGTCCTGTGTATGGCCTATCCCATGTCTCTAGCACATTCCGTCCTGTCTCTGGCCCATCCCGTCCTGTATCTGGTCGGTCCCGTCCTGAATCTGGCCCGTCCCATCCTGAATCTGGCCCGTCCCGTATCTGGCCCGTCCCTTCCTGTATGTGGCCGGTCCCATCCTGTCCTGTCTTTGGCCCATCCTGTCTTGAATCTGGCCCGTCCCGTATCTGGCCCGTCCATTCCTGTATCTGGCCCGTCCCGACCTGTATCTGGTCGGTCCCATCCTGTCTCTGGCCTCGTCCGTCCTGTCTCTGGCCCGACCGGTGCTATCTCTGGCCTGTCCAATCCTGTCTCTTGCCCGTCCTGTCCTGTCTCTGGCCCGATCGGTCCTGTCCTGCCTCTGGCCAGTCCCATCCTGCTCTGGCCCGTCCCGTCCCTGGACCGTCCTGTATCTGGACCGCCCCGTCCTGTATCTGGTCGCCCCGTCTCTAGCCCGTCCCGTCCTGTCTCTGGCACGCCTCGGTCCGTCCTATCTTCGGCCAGTCTCATCTTGTCTTTGGCCCGTCCGGTCCCGTCTGTCTCTAGCCCGTCCGGTCCTGTCTCTGGCCCGTCCTGTATCTGGCCCATCCTGTGTCTGGCCTGTCCCGTCCTGTATCTGGCCCGTCCCGTCATTTATATGGGCTGTCCAATAGCTGGCCCATACCATCCCATATCTGGCTCGTCACGTTTCTGGCCCATCCCGTCATGTATCTGGCCCGTACCATCCTGTCTATGGCCCGACCCGTCCTGTCTATGGCCTGTCCCGTAATGTCTCTAGCACATTCCGTCCTGTCTATGGCCCATCCCGTCCTGTATCTGGTCGGTCCCATCGTGTATCTGGCCCGTCCCGTCCTGAATCTGGCCCGTCCTGTCTATGGCCCGTCCCATAATGTATAGCTTGTCCCGTCCTGTTTCTGGCCAGTCCCGTACTATCTCTGGCTCGTCCTGTCCTGTATCTGGCCCGTCGCGTACCGTCTCTGGCCCATCCCGTCCTGTCTACTTCCCGTCCCATAATGTTTAGCTCGTCCCGTCCAGTTTCTGGCCCGTCCCATCCTATCTCTGCCTTGTCCCGTCCTATATCTGGCGCGTCCCGTCTCGTATCTGGCCCATCCCGCATCTGGCCTGTCCTGTCCCGTATCTGGCCTGTCCCTTCCTGTATCTGGCCAGTCCCTTCCCATCTCGTCCTGTCGCTGGCCTGTCCCGTCCTGTCTCTGGCCCGTTCGGTGCTATCTCTGGCCTGTTCAATCCTGTCTCTTGCCCGTCCCGTCTCTGGCCCGTCCTGTCCTGTCTCTGGCCCATCCCTTCCTGTCTCTGGCCCAGGTCTGGCCCGTCTCATCCCGTATCTGGCCCATCCCGTCCAGTATCTGGCCCGTTCCATATCTGGCCTGTCCCATATCTGGCACGTCCTGTCCCTGGCCCGGCCTGTCCCGTATCTGGCCCGTCCTGTATCTGGCCTGTCCCGTATCTGGCCCGTCCCGTATCTGGCCCGTCACGTCCCGTATCTGGTTAGTCCCTTCCTGTATCTGGCCCGTCCTATCCTGTCCTGTCTCTGGCCCATCCCGTCTTGAATCTGGCCCGTGCCGTATCTGGCCCGTCCCTTCCTGTATCTGGCCTGTCCCGTCCTTTCTCTGGCCTGACCGGTCCTGTCCTGCCTCTGGCCAGTCCCGTCCTGCTCTGGTCCGTCCCTTCCCTGGCCCGTCCTGTATCTGGACCGTCCCGTCCTGTATCTGGTTGCCCCGTCTCTGGCCCGTCCCGTCCTTTTTCAGGCACGGCCCGTCCGGTCCTATCTTTGGCCTGTCCTGTATCTGGCCCATTCCGTCACGTATCTGGCCTGTCTCGTCCTGTATCTGGCCCATCCCACTAAAGGTAGTATTATCAAATCCTCCACAAATTTACACCTCCAGGAAATTTAATCTGGGGTGTGTTTTAAATTAAGGTGAGTCCAATAGTTAGAAAAATATGATACTTTCCATAAATTATTAGCAAAATGTTTAAATGACACCTATCAAAAAACAGCCTCCTCCATATCCCCTCAAGCTGTCCTATCCATCACCAAGATAGGTGCATTTTCTGCCATTTAGGTAGAAGTAATCTTCAAACAATTTGCTTCTAATTTAGATAAAGTACTAGGAAGGTATATCATGCAAACTCTACATGTGATGTTTGCCTATTAAACAATAGTTGTAATATTTATTTGCAAAACTTCCATTTTCTCTATGCTTGACCTACACTACTTCATTTTTTAGTACGTAGTGGAACATAATGACATGGCCTTCACCTATAGCATCCGTATAGCTCCTGAACTGGGCGCAATCAATCGGGCCTCAAGTACTTAAATTAATCTCAATATGTCTTCTAGAAAGACAGTCAGGCTTATAAAGTTTACTAGAAGAATATTAACATAATAGGCAAGAGTGTGACAACTTATCAATGCTAAAGGCACATCAAAAGAACCCAGCATGGTATACAGTGGTTGTGTGTATGTCTGTTTTTATGTGCGTTTGTGTATATACATATATATATATATATATATATGTGTGTGTGTGTGAGTGTACATAGTGGAGCTGTATGTGTATATATAAGACATGTGTGTATATAGGAAAGCTATGTATGTGAATGTAGGAGAATTGTGTGTTTGTATGTAGCTGAGCTGTGTGCATGCTGCAGAGGTGTGTGTACGTATATAGCAGAGATGTGTGTATATAAGACAGCTGTGTGTAACTGAGCTGTGTGTATATATGCAGCAGAGCTGTGTGCATGCATAGCAGAGCTCAATGTGCATGTACTGTGCATTCAGCAGTGATGTGATTATGTGTTTGCTGCATAGAATACATATAAATTGCCTGCTGCAAAAGTATAAGAGTATAATACACATGCCGCAGAGAAACACTAACATTAGATCTCTATCCACTCTATTCTACCTTACAGCATTAAAGGTAGTATTATCAAATCCTCCACAAATTTACACATAAAGGAACTTTAACCTGGGGTGTGTTTTAAATTAAGGTGAGTTCAATAGTTAGAAAACTATGATACTTTCCATAAATTATTAGCAAAATGTTTAAATTACACCAATCAAAAAACAGCCTCCTCCATATCCCCTCAAGCTGTCCTATCCATCACCAAGATAGGTGCATTTTCTGCCATTTAGGTAGAAGTAATCTTCAAACAATTTGCTTCTGATTTAGATACAGGAGACAGGAAGAGACGGGCCAGAGACAGAACGGGACGGGCCAAAGACAGGATGAGACTGGCCGGAGATAGGACGGACCGAGGCGTGCCAGAGACAGGAAGGGATGGGCTAGAGACAGGGCGACCAGATACAGGATGGGACGGTCCAGATACAGGACGGGCCAGAGACGGGACGGGCCAGAGCAGGACGGAACTGGCCAGAGGCAGGACAGGACCGGTCTGTCCAGAGACAGGACGGGACGGGCAAGAGACAGGACGGGACGGGTCAAAGAGAGGACGGGACAGGTCAGAGACAGGATGGGACAGCCAAAGACAGGACGGGACGGACTAGAGATGGGACAGGCAAGAGACAGGATTGGACAGGCCAGAGATAGCACCAGACGGGCCAGAGACAGGAGGGGACACGCCAGAGACAGGACGAGATGGGAAGAAACTGGCCAGATACGGGACAGGACAGGCCAGATGCGGGACGGGCCAGATATAGGACGGGACGAGGCAGAGATAGGATGGGCCTGTCCCGTCCTGTCTCTGGCCCAGCTCGGGCCCGTCTCGTCCCGTATCTGACCCGCCCTGTATCTGGCCCATCCCGTCCAGTATCTGGCCCGTTCCATATCTGGCCTTTCCCGTATCTGGCATGTCCTGTCCCTGGCCCAGCCTGTCCCGTATCTGGCCCGTCCTGTATCTGGCCCATCCCGTCACGTATCTGGCCTGTCCCGTCCTGTATCTGGCCCATCCCATTAAAGGTAGCATTATCAATTCCTCCACAAATTTACACATAAAGGAACTTTAGCCTGGGGTGTGTTTTAAATTAAGGAGAGTTCAATAGTTAGAAAACTATGATACTTTCCATAAATTATTAGCAAAATGTTTAAATTACACCAATCAAAAAACAGCCTCCTCCATATCCCCTCAAGCTGTCCTATCCATCACCAAGATAGGTGCATTTTCTGCCATTTAGGTAGAAGTAATCTTCAAACAATTTGCTTCTAATTTAGATAAAGTACCAGGAAAGTATATCATGCAAATTCTACATGTGATGTTTGCCTATTAAATAATAGTTGTAATATTTATTTGCAAAACTTTCATTTTCTCTACACCTGACCTACACTACTTAATTGTAACATCCCTGGCGGCGTGCTGGCATGGCTTCCCATCTCACACCATGCAAGACAGCCGACTTACCCACCAATGCAGGCTACGCACTATGTTCCTATGCTGGCTGTGTGCATGTGTCTTGGCTGCTTGTTGAGGGTGGCAGCAGCAGTACTTCCTGATTCTTGAAAGAACAGTGCACGCATTCCTAATGTGTCCCCAGTCCTGTATCTGACCCGTCCCATCTCTGGCCCGTCCCGTCTCTGGCATGTCCCGTCCTGTCTCTGGCCCGTCCCTGGCCCCTCCCATCCTGTCTATGGCCCGTTCTGTAATGTATAACCCGCCCCGTCCCGTATCTGGTCTGTCCAGTCCCATATCTGACCTGTTTAGTCCCGTATCTGACCATCCCGTCCCGTATCTGGCTGTCCCTTATCTGGACCATCTCATCCCGTATCTGGCCCACCTCGTCCCTTCCCTTCTCTGGCACATCCTGTCCCGTATCTGACCATACCAGTCCCTATATGGCCCGTCCCGTATGTGGTCAGGCCCATTCAGTATCTGGCCCGTCCCGTATCTGGCCATCTCGTATCTGGCCCATCCCATCCTGTCCATGGCTCATCCCATATCTAGCCTGTCCTGTCCCATATCTGGCCCATCTCGTATCTGGCCCATGTCGTCCTGTATCTGGCCTGTCCCATATTTGGCCCGTACCGTACTGTATCTCGCCTGTCCCGTACTGTATCAGGGCCATCTTGTCCTGTCTCTGGCCTGTCTTTTCCTGTATCTGGACCGTCCCGCCCGGTCTCTGTCCCGCCCCATAATGTATAGCTTGTCCCGTCCTGTTTCTGGCCCGTCCCGTCCTGTCTCTGGCTCGTCCTGTCCTGTATCTGGCATGTCCCGTACCGTCTCTGGCCCGTCCCATCCTGTCTATTTCCCGTCCCATAATGTATAGCTCGTCCAGTCCTGTTTCTGGCCCGTCCCGTCCTATCTCCGGCTTGTCCCGTCTGGTATCTGGCCCGACCCATCTTGTATCTGGCCCGTCCCGCATCTGGCCTGTTTTCTCCCTTATCTGGCCTGTCCCTTCCTGTATCTGGCCAGTACCTTCCCATCTCATCCTGTCTCTGGCCCATCCCGTCCTGTCTCTGGCCTGGTCCGTCCTGTCTCTGGCCCGTCCGGTGCTATCTCTGGCATGTCCAATCCTGTCTCTTGCCCGTCCCATCTCTGGTCCTTCCCGTCCTGTCTTTGGCCCTTCCCGCCCTGTCTCTGGCCCGTCAAGTCCTCTCTTTGGCCCGTCCCGTCCTCTCTCTTGCCCGTCCCGTCCTGTCTCTGGCCCGACCGGTCCTGTCCTGGCTCTGGCCAGTCCCATCCGGCTCTGGCCCGTCCCGTCCCTGGACCGTCCTGTATCTGGACCGCCACGTCCTGTATCTGGTCTCCCCGTCTTTAGCCCATCCCGTCCTGTCTCTGGCATGCCTCGGTCCGTCCTATCTTCGGGCAGCCTCATCCTGTCTTTGGCCCGTCCCGTCCAGTCTCTGGCCCGTCCGGTTCTGTCTCTGGCCCGTCCTGTATCTGGCCTGTCCCGTCCTGTATCTGTTCCGTCCCGTCATGTATCTGGGCTGTCCCATAGCTGGCCCATACCATCCCATATCTGGCTCGTCACGTTTCTGGCCCATCCCGTCATGTATCTGGCCCGTCCCAACCTTTATATGGCCCGACCCGTCCTGTCTATGGCCTGTCCCATAATGTCTCTAGCACATTCCGTCCTGTCTCTGGCCCATCCCGTCCTGTATCTGGTCGGTCCCGTCCTGTATCTGGCCCGTCCCGTCCTGAATCTGGCCCGTCCTGTCTATGGCCCGTCCCATAATGTATAGCTTTTCCCGTCCTGTTTCTGGCCAGTCCCGTACTATCTCTGGCTCATCCTGTCTTGTATCTGGCCCGTCGCGTACCGTCTCTGGCCCGTCCCGTCCTGTCTATTTCCCGTCCCATAATGTATAGCTCGTCCCGTCCTGTTTCTGACCCGTGCCATCCTATCTCTGCCTTGTCCCGTCCTATTTCTCGCGCGTCCCCTCTCGTATCTGGCCCGTCCCGCATCTGGCCTGTCCTGTCCCGTATCTGGCCTGTCCCGTCCTGTATCTGGCCAGTCCCTTCCCATCTCGTCCTGTCCATGGCCTGTCCCGTCCTGTCTCTGGCCCGTCCGGTGCTATCTCTGGTCTGTCCAATCCTGTCTCTTGCCCGTCCCATCTCTGGCCCGTCCTGTCCTGTCTCTGGCCCATCCTTTGCTGTCTCTGGCCCAGCTCTGGCCTGTCTCATCCCGTATCTGGCCCATCCCGTCCAGTATCTGGCCCGTTCCATATCTGGACTGTCCCGTATCTGGCACGTCCTGTCCCTGGCCCGGCCTGTCCCGTATCTGGCCAGTCCTGTATCTGGCCTGTCCCGTATCTGGCCCATCCCGCATCTGACCCGTCCCATATCTGGCTCGTCCCGTCCCCTATCTGGTCCGTACCGTCCTGTATATGGCCCGTCCCGTCATGTATCTGGGCTGTCCCATATCTGGCTCATCACGTTTCTGGCCCATCCCGTCAGGTATCTGGCCCATCCTATCCTGTCTGTGGCCCAACCCGTCCTGTCTATGGCCCGTCCCGTAATGTCTCTAGCACATTCCGTCCTGTCTCTGGCCCATCCCGTCCTGCATCTGGTCGGTCCCGTCCTGTATCTGGCCCGTCCCGTCCTAAATCTAGCCCGTCCCGTATCTGGCCTGTCCCTTCCTGTATATGGCCCGTCCTATCCTGTCCTGTCTCTGACCCATCCCGTCTTGAATCTGGCCCGTCCCGTATCTGGCCCGTGCCTTCCTGTATCTGGCCCGTCCCGTCCTTTCTCTGGCCTGACCGGTCCTGTCCTGCCCCTGGCCAGTCCCGTCCTGCTTTGGTGCGTCCCGTCCCTGGCCCATCCTGTATCTGGACCGTCCCGTCATGTATCTGGTCGCCCCGTCTCTGGCCCGTCCCGTCCTTTCTCAGGCACATCCTGTCTGGTTCTGTCTCTGGCCTGTCCTGTATCTGGCCCATCCCATCACGTATCTGGCCTGTCCCGTCCTGTATCTGGCCCATCCCATTAAAGGTAGTATTATCAAATCCTCCACAAACTTACACCTCCAGGAAATTTAACCTGGGGTGTGTTAAATTAAGGTGAGCTCAATAGTTAGAAAAATATGATACTTTCCATAAATTATTAGCAAAATGTTTAAATGACACCTATCAAAAACCAGCCTCCTCCATATCCCCTCAAGCTGTCCTATCCATCACCAAAATAGGTGCATTTTCTGCCATTTAGGTAGAAGCAATCTTCAATTTGCTTCTAATTTAGATAAAGTACTAGGAAGGTATATCATGCAAACTCTACATGTGATGTTTGCCTATTAAATAATAGTTGTAATATTTATTTGCAAAACCTCCATTTTCTCTACACCTGACCTATACTACTTAATTGTAACATCCCTGGCGGTGTGCTGGCATGGCTTCCCATCTCACACCATGCAAGACCGCCGACTTACCCACCAATGCAGGCTGCGCACTATGTTCCTATGCTGGCTGAGTGCATGTGTCTTGGCTGCTTGTTGAGGGCAGCAGCGGCAGTACTTCCTGATTCTTAAAGGAAAAGTGCACGCATTCCAAATGTGTCCCCAGTACTATATCTGACCCGTCCCGTCTCTGGCCCGTCCCTGGCCCCTCGCATCCTGTCTATGGCCCGTCCTGTAATGTCTAACCCGCCCCGTCCCGTATCTGGTCCGTCCAGTCCCATATCTGACCCGTTTAGTCCCGTATCTGACCATCCTATCCCGTATCTGGCTATCTCATCCCGTATCTGGCCCGCCTCATCCCTTCTCGTCTCTAGAACGTCCTGTCCCGTATCTGACCCAACCAGTCCCTATCTGGCCCGACCCAAATGTGGCCAGGCCCATTCAGTATCTGGCCCGTCCCGTATCTGGCCATCTTGTATCTGGCCCATCCCATCCTGTCCATGGCACATCCCATATCTAGCCTGTCCTGTCCCATATCTGGCCCGTCCCGTATCAGGCCCATGTCGTCTTGTAACTGGCCCGTCCCATATTTGGCCTGTACCGTCCTGTATCTGGCCTGTCCCGTACTGTATCTGGGGCATCCCCTCCTGTCTCTGGCCCCTCTTTTCCTGTATCTGGATCGTCCCATAATGTATAGCTCGTCCAGTCCTGTTTCTGGCCCGTCCCGTCCTATCTCTGGCTCGTCCCGTCCAGTATCTGGCCCGTCCCATCTGGTATCTGGCCCGTCCCGCATGTGGCCTGTCCTGTCCCGTATCTGGCCTGTCCCTTCTTGTATCTGGCCAATCCCTTCCCATCTCATCCTGTCTCTGGCCCATCCCGTCACGTCTCTGGTCCGTCCCGTTCTGTCCTGTCCAATCCTGTCTTTTGCCCGACCCGTCCTCTCTTGCCGGTCCTGTCCTGCCTCTGGCCAGTCACGTCCTGCTCTGGCTCGTCCCATCCCTGGACCTTCCTGTATCCTGTATCTGGTCGCCCTGTCTCTAGCCCGTCCCGTCCTGTCTCTGGCACGCCTCGGTCCGTCCTATCTCCGGCCAGTCTCATCCTGTCTTTGGCCCGTCCCGTACTGTCTCTGGCCCATCTCGTCCTGTCTCTGGCGTGTCCCGTCCGGTCCTGTCTCTGGCCCGTCCTTTATCTGGCCCATTTTGTATCTGGCCTGGCCTGTCCTGTATCTGGCCCATCCCATTAAAGGTAGTATTATTAGTATTATCAAATCCTCCACAAATTTACACATAAAGGAACTTTAACCTGGGGTGTGTTTTAAATTAAGGTGAGTTCAATAATTAGAAAAATATGATACTTTCCATAAATTATTAGCAAAATATTTAAATGACACCTATCCAAAAAACAGCCTCCTCCATATCCCCTCAAGCTGTCCTATCCATCACCAAGATAGGTGCATTTTCTGCCATTTAGGTAGAAGTAAGCTTCAAACAATTTGCTTCTAATTTAGATAAAGTACCAGGAAGGTATATCATGCAAACTCTACATGTGATGTTTGCCTATTAAACAATAGTTGTAATATTTATTTGCAAAACTTCCATTTTCTCTACCCCTGACCTACACTACTTAATTGTAACATCCATGGCGGCATGCTGGCATGGCTTCCCATCTCACATCATGCAAGACCGCCGACTTACCCACCAATGCAGGCTGCGCACTATTTGGCCCGTTCCGTCTTGTATCTGGCCTGTCCCGTACTGTATCTGGCCCATCCCGTACTGTCTCTGGCTCGTCCTGTCCTGTATCTGGCCCGTCGCGTACCGTCTCTGGCCCGTCCCGTCTATTTCCCGTCCCATAATGGATAGCTCGTCCCGTCCTGTTTCTGGTCCATCCCGTCCTATCTCTGCCTCGCCCCGTCCCATCTCTGGCCCTTCCCGTCCAGTCTTTGGCCCGTCCTGTCCTGTCTCTGGCCCATCCATTCCTGTCTCTGGCGCAGCTCAGGCCCGTCTGATCCCGTATCTGGCCCGCCCTGTATCTGGCCCATCCCGTCCAGTATCTGTCCCGTTCCATATCTGGCCTGTCCCGTATCTGGCACGTCTTGTCCCTGGCCCTGCCTGTCCCGTATCTGGCCTGTCCTGTATCTAGCCAGTCCCGTATCTGGCCCGTCCCGCATCTGACCCGTTTCGTATCTGGCCCGTCAAGTCCCGTATCTGGTAAGTACCGTCCTGTATCTGGCCCATCCCGTCATTTATCTGGGCGGTCCCATATCTGGCCCATACCGTCCCATATCTGGCTCATCAAGTTTCTGGCCCATCCCGTCATATACCTGGCCCGTCCCTTCCTGTATCTGGCCCGTCCCGTCCTGTCTCTGGCCTGACCGGTCCTGTCCTGCCTCTGGCCAGTCCCGTCCTGCTCTGGTCCGTCCCGTCCCTGGCCCGTCCTGTATCTGGACCGTCCCGTCCTGTATCTGGTCGCCCTGTCTCTGGCCCATCCCGTCCTTTCTCAGGCACGTCCCTTCCGGTCCTGTCTCTGGCCTGTCCTGCATCTGGCCCATCCCGTCACGTATCTAGTCCATCTCATTAAAGGTAGTATTATCAAATCTTCCACAAATTTACACCTCCAGGAAATTTAACCTGGGGTGTGTTTTAAATTAAGGTGAGTTCAAAAGTTAGAAAAATATAATACTTTCCATAAATTATTAGCAAAATGTTTAAATTACACCTATCAAAAAACAGCCTCCTCCATGTCCCCTTAAGCTGTCCTATCCATCACCAAGAGAGGTGCATTTTCTGCCATTTAGGTAGAAGTAATCTTCAAACAATTTGCTTCTAATTTAGATAAAGTACCAGGAAGGTATATCATGCAATCTCTACATGTGATGTTTGCCTATTAAACAATAGTTGTAATATTTATTTGAAAAACCTCCATTTTCTCTACGCCTGACCAACACTACTTAATTGTAACATCCATGGCGGCGTGCTGGCACGGCTTCCCATCTCACACCATGCAAGACCGTCGACTTACCCACCAATGCTGGCTGCGCACTATTTGGCCCGTACCGTCCTGTATCTGGGCCATCCCGTCCTGTCTTTGGCCCGTCTTTTCCTGTATCTGTCCCGTTCCGTGTTGTCTCTGGCCCGTCCTGTCCTGTCTATGGCCCGTCCCATAATGTATAGCTTGTCCCGTACTGTTTCTGGCACGTCCCGTACCGTCTCTGGTCCGACCCCTCCTGTCTATTTCCCGTCCCATAATGTATAGCTCGTCCCGTCCTGTTTCTGGCCCGTCCCATCCTATCGCTGCCTCGTCCCGTCCTATATCTGGCCCGTGCCGTCTCGTATCTGGCCCGCCCCGTATCTGGCCTGTCCTGTCCCGTATCTGGCCTGTCCCTTCCTGTATCTGGCCAGTCCCTTCCCATATCGTCCTGTCTCTGGTATGTCCCGTCCAGTCTATGGCCCGTCCGGTGCTACCTCTGGCCTGTCAAATCCTGTCTCTTGCCCGTCCCGTCTCTAGCCCGTCCCGTCCAGTCTTTGGCCCGTCCCGTCCTAACTCTGGCCCATCCCTTCCTGTCTCTGGCCCAGCTCTGGCCCGTCTCTTCCCGTATTTGGCCTGCCATGAATCTGGCCCATCCCGTCCAGTATCTGGCCCGTTCAATATCTGGCCTGTCCCGTATCTGGCACATCCTATCCCTGGCCCGGCCTGTCCCGTATCTGGCCCGTCCTGTATCTGGCCTGTCCCGTATGTGGCCCATCCCGCATCTGACATGTCCCGTATCTGGCCCGTCCCGTCCCGTATCTGGTCCGTACCGTCCTAAATCTGGCCCGTCCCGTCATGAATCTGGGCTGTCCCATATCTGGCCCATACCGTCCAATATCTGGCTCGTCACGTTTCTGGCCCGTCGCATCCTGTCTCTGGCCCAACCCGTCCTGTCTATGGCCTGTCCCTTAATGTCTCTAGCACATTCCGTCCTGTCTCTGGCCCATCCCGTCCTGTATCTGGTCGGTCCCGTCCCGTATGTGGCCCGTCCCGTCTTAAATCCGGGTCGTCCCGTATCTGGCCCGTCCCTTCCTGTATCTGGCCCGTCCCATCCCGTCCTGTCTCTGGTCCATCCCATCTTGAATCTGGCCCGTCCCGTATCGGGCCCGTCCCTTCCTGTATCTGGCCCGTCCCATCCTGTCTCTGGCCTGACCGGTCCTGTCCTGCCTCTGGCCAGTCCCGTCCTGCTCTGGTCCGTCCCGTCCTGTATCTGGACCTTCCCGTCCTGTATCTGGTCGCCCCGTCTCTGGCCCATCCCATCCTTTCTCAGGCACGTCACGTCCGGTCCTGTCTCTGGCCTGTCCTGCATCTGGCCCATCCCGTCACGTATCTGCCCTGTCCCGTCCTGTATCTGGCCCATCTCATTAAAGGTAGTATTATCAAATCCTCCACAAATTTACACCTCCAGGAAATTTAACCTGGGGTGTGTTTTAAATTAAGGTGAGTTCAATAGTTAGAAAAATATGATACTTTCCATAAATTATTAGCAAAATGTTTAAAATGACACCTATCAAAAAAACAGCCTCCTCCATATCCCCTCAAGCTGTCCTATCCATCACCAAGATAGGTGCATTTTCTGCCATTTAGGTAGAAGTAATCTTCAAATAATTTGCTTCTAATTTAGATAAAGTACTAGGAAGGTATATCATGCAAACTCTACATGTGATGTTTGCCTATTAAACAATAGTTGTAATATTTATTTGCAAAACTTCCATTTTCTCTACACCTGACCTACACTACTTAATTGTAACATCCCTGGCGGCAAGCTGGCATGGCTTCCCATCTCACACCATGCAAGACCGCCGACTTACCCATCAATGCTACGCACTATGTTCCTATGCTGGCTGTGTGCATGTGTCTTGGCTGCTTTTTGAGGGCGGTAGCAGCAGCACTTCCTGATTCTTAAAGGAACAGTGCACGCATTCCTAATGTGTCCCCAGTACTATATCTGACCCATCCCGTCTCTGGCCCGTCCCGTCTCTGGCCCGTCCCATCCTGTCTCTGGCCCGTCCCAGCCTGTCCCTGGCCCCTCCCATCCTGTCTATGGCCCGTCCTGTAATGTCTAACCCGCCCCGTCCCGTATCTGGTCCGTCCAGTCGCATATCTGACCCGTTTGGTCCCGTATCTGACCATCCCGTCCCGTATCTGGCTATCTCTTATCTGGCCCATCTCATCCCGTATCTGTCCCGCCTCGTCCCTTCCCGTCTCTGGCACTTCCTGTCCCGTATCGGACCCAACCAGTCCCTATCTGGCCCGTCCCGTATGTGGCCAGGCCCATTCAGTATCTGGCCCGTCCCGTATCTGGCCCATCCCATCCTGTCCATGGCTCATCCCATATCTAGCCTGTCCTTTCCCATATCTGGCCCGTCCCGTATCTGGCCCATGTCGTCCTGTATCTGGCCTGTCCAATATTTGGCCCGTACCGTCCTGTATCTGGCCTGTCCCGTACTGTATCTGGGGCATCCCGTCCTGTCTCTGGCCCGTCTTTTCCTGTATCTGGACCGTCCCATACCATCTCTGGGCCGTCCCATCCTGTCTATTTCCCGTCCCATAATGTATAGCTCGTCCAGTCCTGTTTCTGGCCCATCCCGTCCTATCTCTGGCTCGTCCCGTCCTGCATCTGGCCCATCCCATCTCGTATCTGGCCCGTCCCGTATGTGGCCTGTCCTGTCCCGTATCTGGCCTGTCCCTTCCTGTTTCTGGCCAATCCATTCCCATCTTGTCCTGTCTCTGGCCCGTCCCGTCCTGTTTCTGGCCTGTCCCGTCCTGTCTCTGGCCCGTCTGGTGCTGTCTCTGGCCTGTCCAATCCTGTCTCTTGCCAGACCTATCTCTGGTCCGTCCCTTCCTGTCTTTGGCCCGTCCCGTTCTGTCTCTGGCCCGTCCCGTCCTCTCTTTGGCCCGTCCCATCCTCTCTCTTGCCCGTCCTGTCCTGCCTCTGGCCAGTCCCGTCCTGCTCTGGTCCATACCGTCCCTGGACCATCCTGTATCCTGTGTTTGGTCGCCCCGTCTCTAGCCCGTCCCATCCTGCCTCTGGTACACCTCGGTCCTTCCTATCTCCGGCCAGTCTCATCCTGTCTTTGGCCCGTCCCGTCCAGTCTATGGCCCGTCTCGTCCTGTCTCTGGCGTTTCCCGTCCGGTCCTGTCTCTGGCCCGTCCTGTATCTGGCCCATTCCGTATCTGGCCCGTCCCGTCCTGTATCTGGCCCATCCCATTAAAGGTAGTATTATCAAATCCTCCACAAAATTAAACCTCCAGAAAATTTAACCTGGGGTGTGTTTTAAATTAAGGTGAGTTTAATAGTTAGAAAAATATGATACTTTCCATAAATTATTAGCAAAATGTTTAAATGACACCTATCAAAAAACAGCCTCCTCCATATCCCCTCAAGCTGTCCTATCCATCACCAAGATAGGTGCATTTTCTGCCATTTAGGTAGAAGTAATCTTCAAACAATTTGCTTCTAATTTAGATAAAGTACTAGGAAGGTATATCATGCAAACTCTACATGTGATGTTTGCCTATTAAACAATAGTTGTAATATTTATTTGCAAAACTTCCACTTTCTCGACGCCTGACCTACACTACTTAATTGTAACATCCATGGCGGCGTGCTGGCATGGCTTCCCATCTCACACCATGCAAGACCGCCGACTTACCCACCAATGCAGGCTGTGCACTATTTGGTCCGTACCGTCCTGTATCTGGCCTGTCCTGTACTGTATCTGGGCCATCCCGTCCTGTCTTTGGCCGTCTTTTCCTGTATCTGTCCCCTTCCGTCTTGTCTCTGGCCCGTCCCGTCCTGTCTATGGCCCGTACCATAATGTATAGCTTGTCCCGTCCTGATTCTGGCCCGTCCCGTACTGTCTATGGCTCGTCCTGTCCTGTATCTGGCCTGTCGTGTACCGTCTCTGGCCCGTCCCGTCCTGTCTATTTCCCGTCCCATAATGTATAGCTCGTCCCGTCCTGTTTCTGGCCCGTCCCATCCTATCTCTGCCTCGTCCCGTCCAATATCTGGCACGTCCCACATTGTATCTGGCCCGTCCCGCATCTGGCCTGTCCTGTCCCGTATCTGGCCTGTCCCTTCCTGTATCTGGCCAGTCCCTTCCCATCTCGTCCTGTCTCTGGCCTGTCTCGTCCTGTCTCTCCCGTCCCGTCTCTGGCCCGTCCCGTCCCGTCTTTGGCCCGTCCCGTATGGTCTCCGGCCCGTGCTTTCCTGTTTCTGGCCCAGCTCTGGCCCGTCTCATCCCGAATCTGGCCCGCCCTGTATGTGGCCCATCCCGTCGAGTATCTGGCCCGTTCCATATCTGGCCTGTCCCGTATCTGGCATGTCCTGTCCCTGGGCCGGCCTGTCCCGTATCTGGCCCGTCCTGTATCTGGACTGTCCCGTATCTGGCCCGTCCCGCATATGAATCGTCCCGTATCTGGCCCGTCACATATCTGGTCCGTACCGTCCTGTAACTGGCCAGTCCCGTCATGTATCTGGTCTGTCCCATTTCTAGCCCATACCGTCCCATATCTGCCTCGTCACGTTTCTGACAAATTCAGTCATGTATCTGGCCCGTCCCGTCCTGTCTCTGGCCCGACCCGTCCTGTCTATGGCCTGTCCCGTAATGTCTCTAGCACATTCCGTCCTGTCTCTGGCCGATCCCGTCCTGTAACTGTTCGGTCCCGTCCTGTATCTGGTCCGTCCCGTCCTGAATCTGACCCGTCCTGTATCTGGCCCATCCCTTCCTGTATGTGGCCCGTCCCATCACGTCCTATCTCTGGCCCATCCCATCCTGAATCTGGCCCGTCCCGTATTTGGCCCGTACCTTCCTGTATCGGGCCCGTCTCGTCCTGTCTCTGGCCTGACCGGTCCTGTCCTGCCTCTGGCCAGTCCCGTCCTGCTCTGGTCCGTCCCTTCGCTGCCCGTCCTGTATCTGGACCGTCCCGTCCTGTATCTGGTCGCCCCGTCTCGGGCCCGTCCCGTCATTTTTTAGGCACGGTCCGTCCGGTCCTGTCTCTGGCCTGTCCTGTATCTGGCCCATCCCGTCACGTATCTGGCCTGTCCCGTCCTGTATCTGGCCCATCTCATTAAAGGTAGTATTATCAAATCCTCCACAAATTTACACCTCCAGGAAATTTAACCTGGGGTGTGTTTTAAATTAAGGTGAGTTTAATAGTTAGAAAAATATGATACTTTCCATAAATTATTAGCAAAATGTTTAAATGACACCTATCAAAAAACAGCCTCCTCCATATCCCCTCAAGCAGTCCTATCCATCACCAAGATAGGTGCATTTTCTGCCATTTAGGTAGAAGTAATCTTCAAACAATTTGCCTCTAATTTAGATAAAGTACCAGGAAGGTATATCATACAAACTTCTACATGTGATGTTTGCCTATTAAACAATAGTTGTAATATTTATTTGAAAAACTTCCATTTTCTCTACGCCTGACCTACACTACTTAATTGTAACATCCATGGCGGCATGCTGGCATGGCTTCCCATCTCACACCATGCAAGACCGCCGACTTACCCACCAATGCAGGCTACGCACTATGTTCCTATGCTGGCTGTGTGCATGTGTCTTGGCTGCTTGTTGAGGGCGGTAGCGGCAGCACTTCCTGATTCTTAAAGGAACAGTGCACGCATTCCTAATGTGTCCCCAGTTCTGTGTCTCACCCGTCCCGGTCTCTGGCCCGTCGCGGTCTCTGGCCCATCCCGTCCTGTCTCTTGCCCGTCCCTGGCCCCTCCCATCCTGTCTATGGCCCGTCCTGTAATGTCTAACCCGCCCCTTCCCGTATCTGGTCCGTCCAGTCCCATATCTGACCTGTTTAGTCCCGTATCTGGCTGTCCCTTATGTTGCCCATCTCATCCCGTATCTGGCCCACCTCGTCCCTTCCCGTCTCTGGCACGTCCTGTCCCGTATCTGACCATACCAGTCCCTATCTGGCCCGTCCCGTATATGGCCAGGCCCATTCAGTATCTGGCCCGTCCCATCCTGTCCATGGCTCATCCCATATCTAGCCTGTCCTGTCCCATATCTGGCCCGTCCCGTATCTGGCCCATGTCGTCCTGTATCTGGCCTGTCCAATATTTGGCCCGTACCGTCCTGTATCTGGCCTGTCCCGTACTGTATCTGGGGCATCCCGTCCTGTCTCTGGCCCATCTTTTCCTGTATCTGGACCGTCCTATAATGTATAGCTTGTCCCGTCCTGTTTCTGGCCCGACCCCGTCCTGTCTCTGGCTCGTCCTGTCCTGTATCTGGTCCGACCCATACCGTCGCTGGCCCGTCCCATCCTGTCTATTTCCCGTCCCATAATGTATAGCTCGTCCCATCCTGTTTCTGGCCCGTCCCATCCTATCTCTGCCTCGTCCCGTCCTATATCTGGCCCGTCCCATCTCGTATCTGGCCCGTCCCGCATCTGGCCTGTCCTGTCCCGTATCTGGCCTGTCCCTTCCTGTATCTGGCCAGTCCCTTCCCATCTCGTCCTGTCTGTGGCCTGTCCCGTCCTGTCTCTGGCCCGTCCGGTGCTATCTCTGGCCTGTCCCCAGGATGCGCAGTAATATGGGATCGTGTTCTTATCATTTCTCCCACAGTCCCTGCAGCTTCAGCCGCACAGATCGGACCCCGGGGCGAGGGGTGATACCTGCTGCAATCCTTGTATCCTGAAGTACTGCGGCCGCTGTACTGGGGTCCTAGAAAGTTATACCCCAGGGAAGACAGTGGAAGGAGGAACACGGAAAGGGATCATTCATACTTATCCGTCACTTAGTAATCGCCATCTTCCATCTGTGGCCTGGAGAAAATGCTGGTCTTGCTTGTAATCGGAGGGGAGGACACATCTGCCGGTGAGACGACTGCTCTGCTCCAGTGATCGGCTGCAACTGGTGTGAGTGGGGGATTGAGCTATGTAATAAGGGAGAAAACGATGATGTCATAAAGGAAGAAAAGGTGATGATGTCATAAGAGCAGAGAGAAGCCCAGGACGAGCACAGCAATAGCTCCTACAGCAATTCATTATTTTCACAGCTTAATGTTTTTTGTAATCTGGAATAAATCTTTATGCAGAGGCTTCTCTGTGATAGAACAACCACCCCCACCATACACAGCACAGGATGGGCCCCGGAATCACTGCTATTGTGCACTTGATGTAATCTATAAATATGGACATCCTGGCACAGAAAGTGAAATAACCAATACTTGCATTCACCAGTAGAGGGAGCGCAAGAGCGAGCAGCATAAAGCCGCACATTACATGTCCTATGTATACAATTACCGGGCGGTAGAGGGCGCAATTTGATAAAAAAGGAATAAATAAAATCACCAACTGTAGCTCGCCAGCGCCGCCTCCAGGGTCCTTCCTCCGGCATAAAGCACAGTGACGGCCTCCAACACCGCCCTCTGCCCGCCCCCGGCCGTCGGTACCTCCCAGCTCTGTCAGCGCCGCCCGGGACAGGAGATGAGGCTGCGCTTGTTACCTCAGCAGGACGCAGGATACTTCATGCCGTTGGAGCCGGTGTTACGCAGGGGACGTCGGTCAGCGCGATGACGTCACTGCATGGCACCGACAAGCGTTGACTGTGAGACGTGATAGAAGAGGAGGCGGAGGCTGCGGTGACCCGGAGCCTGGAAGAAGGAGGAGAAGAGAGTTCATTTTTATTCTTATATTATTTGGCCTCTGACTGGGGGACATTATATTATATGTGGGTCTGTGAGGACATTATATTATATGTGGGTCTGTGGGGACATTATATTATATGTGGGTCTGTGGGGACATTATATTATATGTGGGTCTGTGAGAACATTATATTATATGTGGGTCTGTGAGGACATTATATTATATGTGGGTCTGTGGGGACATTATATTATATGTGGGTCTGTGAGAACATTATATTATATGTGGGTCTGTGAGGACATTATATTATATGTGGGTCTGTGAGGACATTATATTATATGTGGGTCTGTGAGGACATTATATTATATGTGGGTCTGTGAGGACATTATATTATATGTGGGTCTGTGAGGACATTATATTATATGTGGGTCTGTGAGGACATTATATTATATGTGGGTCTGTGAGGACATTATATTATATGTGGGTCTGTGGGGACATTATATATGTGGGTCTGTGAGGACATTATATTATATGTGGGTCTGTGAGGACATTATATTATATGTGGGTCTGTGGGGACATTATATTATATGTGGGTCTGTGAGGACATTATATTATATGTGGGTCTGTGAGGACATTATATTATATGTGGGTCTGTGAGGACATTATATTATATGTGGGTCTGTGGTGACATTATATTATATGTGGGTCTGTGGGAACATTATATTATATGTGGGTCTGTGAGGACATTATATTATATGTGGGTCTGTGGGGTCATTATATTATATGTGGGTCTGTGGGGACATTATATTATATGTGGGTCTGTGAGGACATTATATTATATGTGGGTCTGTGAGGACATTATATTATATGTGGGTCTGTGAGGACATTATATTATATGTGGGTCTGTGAGGACATTATATTATATGTGGGTCTGTGGGGACATTATATTATATGTGGGTCTGTGGGGACATTATATTATATGTGGGTCTGTGAGGACATTATATTATATGTGGGTCTGTGGGAACATTATATTATATGTGGGTCTGTGAGGACATTATATTATATGTGGGTCTGTGGGGTCATTATATTATATGTGGGTCTGTGGGGACATTATATTATATGTGGGTCTGTGAGGACATTATATTATATGTGGGTCTGTGAGGACATTATATTATATGTGGGTCTGTGAGGACATTATATTATATGTGGGTCTGTGAGGACATTATATTATATGTGGGTCTGTGGGGACATTATATTATATGTGGGTCTGTGGGGACATTATATTATATGTGGGTCTGTGAGGACATTATATTATATGTGGGTCTGTGGGGACATTATATTATATGTGGGTCTGTGGGGTCATTATATTATATGTGGGTCTGTGGGGACATTATATTATATGTGGGTCTGTGAGGACATTATATTATATGTGGGTCTGTGGGGACATTATATTATATGTGGGTCTGTGAGGACATTATATTATATGTGGGTCTGTGGGGACATTATATTATATGTGGGTCTGTGAGGACATTATATTATATGTGGGTCTGTGGGGACATTATATTATATGTGGGTCTGTGAGGACATTATATTATATGTGGGTCTGTGAGGACATTATATTATATGTGGGTCTGTGAGGACATTATATTATATGTGGGTCTGTGGGGACATTATATTATATGTGGGTCTGTGAGGACATTATATTATATGTGGGTCTGTGAGGACATTATATGTGGGTCTGTGAGGACATTATATTATATGTGGGTCTGTGAGGACATTATATTATATGTGGGTCTGTGAGGACATTATATTATATGTGGGTCTGTGAGAACATTATATTATATGTGGGTCTGTGAGGACATTATATTATATGTGGGTCTGTGAGGACATTATATTATATGTGGGTCTGTGAGAACATTATATTATATGTGGGTCTGTGAGGACATTATATTATATGTGGGTCTGTGGGGACATTATATTATATGTGGGTCTGTGAGGACATTATATTATATGTGGGTCTGTGGGGACATTATATTATATGTGGGTCTGTGGGGTCATTATATTATATGTGGGTCTGTGAGGACATTATATTATATGTGGGTCTGTGAGGACATTATATTATATGTGGGTCTGTGGTGACATTATATTATATGTGGGTCTGTGAGGACATTATATTATATGTGGGTCTGTGAGGACATTATATTATATGTGGGTCTGTGAGGACATTATATTATATGTGGGTCTGTGGGGACATTATATTATATGTGGGTCTGTGAGGACATTATATTATATGTGGGTCTGTGGGGACATTATATTATATGTGGGTCTGTGAGGACATTATATTATATGTGGGTCTGTGAGGACATTATATTATATGTGGGTCTGTGGGGACATTATATTATATGTGGGTCTGTGGGGTCATTATATTATATGTGGGTCTGTGAGGACATTATATTATATGTGGGTCTGTGAGGACATTATATTATATGTGGGTCTGTGAGGACATTATATTATATGTGGGTCTGTGAGGACATTATATTATATGTGGGTCTGTGAGGACATTATATTATATGTGGGTCTGTGGGGACATTATATTATATGTGGGTCTGTGAGGACATTATATTATATGTGGGTCTGTGAGGACATTATATTATATGTGGGTCTGTGGGGACATTATATTATATGTGGGTCTGTGGGGTCATTATATTATATGTGGGTCTGTGAGGACATTATATTATATGTGGGTCTGTGAGGACATTATATTATATGTGGGTCTGTGAGGACATTATATTATATGTGGGTCTGTGAGGACATTATATTATATGTGGGTCTGTGAGGACATTATATTATATGTGGGTCTGTGGGGACATTATATTATATGTGGGTCTGTGAGGACATTATATTATATGTGGGTCTGTGAGGACATTATATTATATGTGGGTCTGTGAGGACATTATATTATATGTGGGTCTGTGGGGACATTATATTATATGTGGGTCTGTGAGGACATTATATTATATGTGGGTCTGTGGGGACATTATATTATATGTGGGTCTGTGAGGACATTATATTATATGTGGGTCTGTGAGGACATTATATTATATGTGGGTCTGTGGGGACATTATATTATATGTGGGTCTGTGAGGACATTATATTATATGTGGGTCTGTGAGGACATTATATTATATGTGGGTCTGTGAGGACATTATATGATATGTGGGTCTGTGAGGACATTATATTATATGTGGGTCTGTGAGGACATTATATTATATGTGGTTCTGTGAGGACATTATATTATATGTGGGTCTGTGGGGACATTATATTATATGTGGGTCTGTGAGGACATTATATTATATGTGGGTCTGTGAGGACATTATATTATATGTGGGGCTGTGGTAACATTATATTATATGTGGGTCTGTGAGGACATTATATTATATGTGGGTCTGTGAGGACATTATATTATATGTGGGTCTGTGAGGACATTATATTATATGTGGGTCTGTGAGGACATTATATTATATGTGGGTCTGTGAGGACATTATATTATATGTGGATCTGTGAGGACATTATATTATATATGGGTCTATGAGGACATTATATTATATGTGGGTCTGTGAGGACATTATATTATATGTGGGTCTGTGGGACATTATATTATATGTGGGTCTGTGAGGACATTATATTATATGTGGGTCTGTGAGGACATTATATTATATGTGGGTCTGTGAGGACATTATATTATATGTGGGTCTGTGAGGACATTATATTATATGTGGGTCTGTGGGGACATTATATTATATGTGGGTCTGTGAGGACATTATATTATATGTGGGGCTGTGGTAACATTATATTATATGTGGGTCTGTGAGGACATTATATTATATGTGGGTCTGTGAGGACATTATATTATATGTGGGTCTGTGAGGACATTATATTATATGTGGGTCTGTGAGGACATTATATTATATGTGGGTCTGTGAGGACATTATATTATATGTGGATCTGTGAGGACATTATATTATATATGGGTCTATGAGGACATTATATTATATGTGGGTCTGTGAGGACATTATATTATATGTGGGTCTGTGGGACATTATATTATATGTGGGTCTGTGAGGACATTATATTATATGTGGGTCTGTGAGGACATTATATTATATGTGGGTCTGTGAGGACATTATATTATATGTGGGTCTGTGAGGACATTATATTATATGTGGGTCTGTGGGGACATTATATTTATATGTGGGTCTGTGGGGACATTATATTATATGTGGGTCTGTGGGGACATTATATTATATGTGGGTCTGTGAGGACATTATATTATATGTGGGTCTGTGGGGACATTATATTTATATGTGGGTCTGTGGGGACATTATATTATATGTGGGTCTGTGGGGACATTATATTATATGTGGGTCTGTGAGGACATTATATTATATGTGGGTCTGTGAGGACATTATATTATATGTGGGTCTGTGAGGACATTATATTATATGTGGGTCTGTGGGGACATTATATTATATGTGGGTCTGTGAGGACATTATATTATATGTGGGTCTGTGGGGACATTATATTATATGTGGGTCTGTGGGGACATTATATTATATGTGGATCTATGAGGACATTATATTATATGTGGGTCTGTGGGGACATTATATTATATGTGGGTCTGTGGGGACATTATATTATATGTGGCTCTGTGGGGACATTATATTATATGTGGGTCTGTGAGGACATTATATTATATGTGGGTCTGTGAGGACATTATATTATATGTGGGTCTGTGAGGACATTATATTATATGTGGGTCTGTGGGGACATTATATTATATGTGGCTCTGTGGGGACATTATATTATATGTGGGGACATTATATTATTTGGCCTCTGACTGGGGGACATTATATTATATGTGGGTTTGTGGGGACATTATATTATATGTGGGTCTGTGAGGACATTATATTATATGTGGCTCTGTGGGGACATTATATTATATGTGGGTCTGTGGGGACATTATATTATATGTGGGTCTGTGAGGACATTATATTATATGTGGGTCTGTGGGGACATTATATTATATGTGGGTCTGTGAGGACATTATATTATATGTGGGTCTGTGGAGACATTATATTATATGTGGGTCTGTGGGGACATTATATTATATGTGGGTCTGTGGGAACATTATATTATATGTGGGTCTGTGAGGACATTATATTATATGTGGGTCTGTGAGGACATTATATTATATGTGGGTCTGTGGGGACATTATATTATATGTGGGTCTGTGAGGACATTATATTATATGTGGGTCTGTGGGGGCATTATATTATATGTGGGTCTGTGAGGACATTATATTATATGTGGGTCTGTGGGGACATTACATTATATGTGGGTCTGTGGGGACATTATATTATATGTGGGTCTGTGAGGACATTATATTATATGTGGGTCTGTGAGGACATTATATTATATGTGGGTCTGTGGGGACATTATATTATATGTGGGTCTGTGAGGACATTATATTATATGTGGGTCTGTGGAGACATTATATTATATGTGGGTCTGTGGGGACATTATATTATATGTGGGTCTGTGGGAACATTATATTATATGTGGGTCTGTGAGGACATTATATTATATGTGGGTCTGTGAGGACATTATATTATATGTGGGTCTGTGGGGACATTATATTATATGTGGGTCTGTGGGAACATTATATTATATGTGGGTCTGTGAGGACATTATATTATATGTGGGTCTGTGGGGACATTATATTATATGTGGGTCTGTGGGGACATTATATTATATGTGGGTCTGTGGGGACATTATATTATATGTGGGTCTGTGGGGACATTATATTATATGTGGGTCTGTGGGGACATTATATTATATGTGGATCTGTGGGGACATTATATTATATGTGGGTCTGTGAGGACATTATTTTATATGTGGGTCTGTGGGAACATTATATTATATGTGGGTCTGTGAGGACATTATATTATATGTGGGTCTGTGAGGACATTATATTATATGTGGGTCTGTGAGGACATTATATTATATGTGGGTCTGTGAGGACATTATATTATATGTGGGTCTGTGGGGACATTATATTATATGTGGGTCTGTGAGGACATTATATTATATGTGGGTCTGTGGGGACATTATATTATATGTGGGTCTGTGAGGACATTATATTATATGTGGGTCTGTGAGGACATTATATTATATGTGGGTCTGTGGGGACATTATATTATATGTGGGTCTGTGGGGACATTATATTATATGTGGGTCTGTGGGGACATTATATTATATGTGGGTCTGTGGGGACATTATATTATATGTGGGTCTGTGAGGACATTATATTATATGTGGGTCTGTGGGAACATTATATTATATGTGGGTCTGTGAGGATATTATATTATATGTGGGTCTGTGGGGACATAATATTATATGTGGGTCTGTGGGGACATTATATTATATGTGGGTCTGTGGGGACATATTATATGTGGGTCTGTGAGAACATTATATTATATGTGGGTCTGTGAGCACATTATATTATATGTGGGTCTGTGAGGACATTATATTATATGTGGGTCTGTGAGGACATTATATTATATGTGGGTCTGTGAGGACATTATATTATATGTGGGTCTGTGGGAACATTATATTATATGTGGGTCTGTGAGGACATTATATTATATGTGGGTCTGTGGGGACATTATATTATATGTGGGTCTGTGGGGACATTATATTATATGTGGGTCTGTGAGGACATTATATTATATGTGGGTCTGTGGGGACATTATATTATATGTGGGTCTGTGAGGACATTATATTATATGTGGGTCTGTGGGGACATTATATTATATGTGGGTCTGTGGGAACATTATATTATATGTGGGTCTGTGAGGACATTATATTATATGTGGGTCTGTGGGGACATTATATTATATGTGGGTCTGTGGGGACATTATATTATATGTGGGTCTGTGGGAACATTATACTATATGTGGGTCTGTGGGGACATTATATTATATGTGGGTCTGTGGGGACATTATATTATATGTGGGTCTGTGCGGACATTATATTATATGTGGGTCTGTGAGGACATTATATTATATGTGGGTCTGTGAGGACATTATATTATATGTGGGTCTGTGGTGACATTATATTATATGTGGGTCTGTGGGGACATTATATTATATGTGGGTCTGTGGGGACATTATATTATATGTGGGTCTGTGGGGACAATATATTATATGTGGTTCTGTGAGGACATTATATTATATGTGGGTCTGTGGGGACATTATATTATATGTGGGTCTGTGAGGACATTATATTATATGTGGGTCTGTAAGGACATTATATTATATGTGGGTCTGTGAGGACATTATATTATATGTGGGTCTGTGGGGACAATATATTAAATGCTGGTCTGTGGTAACATTATATTATATGTGGGTCTGTGAGGACATTATATTATATGTGGGTCTGTGAGGACATTATATATATGTGGGGCTGTGGGGACATTATATTATATGTGGGTCTGTGAGGACATTATATTATATGTGGGTCTGTGGGGACATTATATTATATGTGGGTCTGTGGGGACATTATATTATATGTGGATCTATGAGGACATTATATTATATGTGGGTCTGTGGGGACATTATATTATATGTGGGTCTGTGGGGACATTATATTATATGTGGCTCTGTGGGGACATTATATTATATGTGGGGACATTATATTATTTGGCCTCTGACTGGGGGACATTATATTATATGTGGGGACATTATATTATTTGGCCTCTGACTGGGGGACATTATATTATATGTGGGTTTGTGGGGACATTATATTATATGTGGGTCTGTGAGGACATTATATTATATGTGGCTCTGTGGGGACATTATATTATATGTGGGTCTGTGGGGACATTATATTATATGTGGGTCT
Source organism: Phyllobates terribilis (assembly GCF_046119375.1). Classification (NCBI taxonomy): domain Eukaryota; kingdom Metazoa; phylum Chordata; class Amphibia; order Anura; family Dendrobatidae; genus Phyllobates; species Phyllobates terribilis. The sequence continues at coordinate 257,561 of NW_027363217.1, read as the reverse complement.
GTGGTAATATTATATTATATTTGGGTCTGTGGTGACATTATATTATATGTGGGTCTGTGGGGACATTATATTATATGTGGGTCTGTGAGGACATTATATTATATGTGGGTCTGTGGGGACATTATATTATATGTGGGTCTGTGAGGACATTATATTATATGTGGGTCTGTGGGGACATTATATTATATGTGGGTCTGTGAGGACATTATATTATATGTGGGTCTGTGAGGACATTATATTATATTTGGGTCTGTGGGTACATTATATTATATGTGGGTCTGTGAGGACATTATATTATATGTGGGTCTGTGGGGACATTATATTATATGTGGGTCTGTGAGGACATTATATTATATGTGTGTCTGTGGGGACATTATATTATATTTGGGTCTGTGGGTACATTATATTATATGTGGGTCTGTGAGGACATTATAATATATGTGGGTCAGTGCGGACATTATATTATATGTGGGTCTGTGAGGACATTATATTATATGTGGGTCTGTGGGGACATTATATTATATGTGGGTCTGTGAGGACATTATATTATATGTGGGTCTGTGGGGACATTATATTATATGTGGGTCTGTGGGGACATTATATTATATGTGGGTCTGTGGGGACATTATATTATATGTGGATCTGTGAGGACATTATATTATATGTGGGTCTGTGGGACGTTATATTATATGTGGGGCTGTGGGGACATTATATTATATGTGGGACTCTGGGACATTATATTATATGTGGGTCTGTGAGGGCATTATATTATATGTGGGTCTGTGGGGACATTATATTATATGTGGGTCTGTGGGAACATTATATTATATGTGGGTCTGTGGGGACATTATATTATATGTGGATCTGTGTGGTCATTACATTATATGTGGGTCTGGCGTAACATTATATTATATGTGGGTCTGTGGGAACCTTATATTATATGTGGGTCTGTGGTAACATTATATTATATGTGGGTCTGTGGTAACATTATATTATATATGGGTCTATGGGGTCATTACATTATATGTGGGTCTGGGGTAACATTATATTATATGTGGGTCTGTGGGAACATTATATTATATGTGGATCTGTGGGGTCATTACATTATATGCGGGTCTGGGGTAACATTATATTATATGTGGGTCTGTGAGGACATTATATTATATGTGGGTCTGTGGGGACATTATATTATATGTGGGTCTGTGAGGACATTATATTATATGTGGGTCTGTGGGAACATTATATTATATGTGGGTCTGTGGTAACATTATATTATATGTGGGTCTGTGGTAACATTATATTATATATGGGTCTATGGGGTCATTACATTATATGTGGGTCTGGGATAACATTATATTATATGTGGGTCTGTGGGAACATTATATTATATGTGGGTCTGTGGTAACATTATATTATATATGGGTCTATGGGGTCATTACATTATATGCGGGTCTGGGGTAACATTATATTATATGTGGGTCTGTGGTAACATTATATTATATGTGGGTCTGTGGTAACATTATATTATATATGGGTCTATGGGGTCATTACATTATATGTGGGTCTGGGATAACATTATATTATATGTGGGTCTGTGGGAACATTATATTATATGTGGGTCTGTGGGGTCATTACATTATATGTGGGTCTGGGATAACATTATATTATATGTGGGTCTGTGGTAACATTATATTATATATGGGTCTGTGGGGTCATTACATTATATGTGGGTCTGGGATAACATTATATTATATGTGGGTCTGTGGGAACATTATATTATATGTGGTCTGAGGTAACTAGTGTTGAGCGATACCTTCCGATAACGGGAAATATCGGATCGGATTGGATCGGACCGATACCGAAAAAGTATCGGATATCGCCGATTCCGATACCGGAAACCAATGCAAGTCAATGGGACAGAAATATCGGAATGAAAATAAACCCTTTCTTTCCTTGTAGGTTAATTCTACATGAAGGAAAACAACTAAGAATAATGTAGAATGTATTGGGGGAGGTGGGGGAGACAATAAAGGCATAGAGGTTTAGCCCAATCAAATGGAATAGCAGGAATTAATATTTTTTTTAAGACGTTCTGAGTTACGGAAATATTGACTATGTTAAGTATTTTTATATTTTGTCAGATATTTATGTTTCACTACTTCCATGCTCTTCACCTTCTTTTTTACTTCTCCCACACTTTCTCCTTCATCATCCTCAGCATCTTTTTCATCCACTTCTTCTTCACCTTCTTCATCTTCTTCTTCTTCACCTTCTTCGTATTATTCTTTTTTTTTACATTCTTCATATTCTACTTCTTCATCTTCTTCATATTCTTCTTCTTCATCATATTCTTATTTGTGACAGGCATTCCTGTAGCTGTTGTCTATAAAAGGTTGGACATTACACCTTTCGTTCTGCCCGTCACAAAAGATTTACAACAGGATTTGTCCACGTTCAGTTTGGCCTGCAGCAGCAGGTCTTTTCCAGGGGCACCACGAGGAGGAACGGACTCACCCCCATACACTGCTTAGTCATCTTCTGCTTATAATTTAGATATTATCTTTTGCTCTGATTTTTAGTCTTATGCTTAATGTTCTTCCGCTTTTTGTTCTGCAGCTTCTTGTATTTCTGCTTCTTGGTTTTCTGTCTCTTGTTCTTCTGTATCTTGGTGCTTGTCTTCTCTTCTTTGTCCTCTTGGTCAACTTCTTCAGGGTCATCTTCTTGGTCTTCTTCGGGGTGGTCTTCAGGGTCGTCGTCTTCGGGGGTCCTCGTCTTCGGGGTCCTCGTCTTCTTCGGGTTGGTCTTCTGGGTCCTCGTCTTCGGGGTGGTCTTCAGGGTCCTCGTCTTCTTCGGGGTGGTCTTCAGGGTCCTCGTCTTCAGGGTCGTCGTCTTCGGGGTCCTCGTCTTCTTAGGGTTGGTCTTCAGGGTCCTCGTCTTCAGCGTCCTCGTCAGGGAGATCCAGAGTGATTACCAAGAACCATTTCAAAAAGCTTGAACTTCGAAATGTAGCAGAAGGTACAAGAAAGCTGAGGAACTACCGAGGACCAGCTGACGGTACTGGAACCCGGATGGGTAGCAGAAGGTACAAGAGCCAATGGAACTGCCGAAGACCAGCTGACGGTACTGGAACTCGGTTACTAAGCAGGAGGTACCTGTGCCAGAAAGCACTACCAAGGACCAGCAGACGTTGGTGGAACTTGGATACCGAGAAGGAGGCACCTAATCCAAAGGCACTGCCGAGAACCAGCTGATGGTACTGGAACCCGGATGGGTAGCAGAAGGTACCCATGTAAAAAAAAGTTCAAGGCCGCGAGCCGGCCGCAGTTACCAAAACCCACAGTCCTACAGGGGGTGCTTGTCCTATTGGCACTATGGAACCAGCCTTCATTGCCAGATCCCGCAGCCCACATAGGAGTCACCTAAACTGCAGGCACCATAGAGTCGGCTAACCCGACCGCAACACGACAGGACAACGCATTGGAGGCAAAGTGACGTTGACACTACCCGGAAACAGCTGGCGTGCTGGAACCAGGCTGGGCAGGAGGGAGTACCCGTGCCAAAGACACTGCCGAGAACCAGCTGACGGTACTGGAACCCGGATGGGTAGTAGAAGGTACAAGAGCAAATGGAACTACCGAGGACCAGCTGACGGTACTGGAACCCGGATGGGTAGAAGAAGGTACAAGAGCCAATGGAACTGCCGAAGACCAGCTGACGGTACTGGAACTCGGTTAGTAAGCAGGAGGTACCTGTGCCAGAAAGCACTACCAAGGACCAGCAGACGTTGGTGGAACTTGGATACCGAGAAGGAGGCACCTAATCCAAAGGCACTGCCGAGAACCAGCTGACGGTACTGGAACCCGGATGGGTAGCAGAAGGTACCCATGTAAAAAAAAGTTCAAGGCCGCGAGCCGGCCGCAGTTACCAAAACCCACAGTCCTACAGGGGGTGCTTGTCCTATTGGCACTATGGAACCAGCCTTCATTGCCAGATCCCACAGCCCACATAGGAGTCACCTGAACTGCAGGCACCATAGAGTCGGCTAACCCGACCGCAACACGACAGGACAACGCATTGGAGGCAAAGTGACGTTGACACTACCCGGAAACAGCTGGCGTGCTGGAACCAGGCTGGGCAGGAGGGAGTACCCGTGCCAAAGTCACTGCCGAGAACCAGCTGACGGTACTGGAACCCGGATGGGTAGTAGAAGGTACAAGAGCAAATGGAACTACCGAGGACCAGCTGACGGTACTGGAACCCGGATGGGTAGCAGAAGGTACAAGAGCCAATGGAACTGCCGAAGACCAGCTGACGGTACTGGAACTCGGTTAGTAAGCAGGAGGTACCTGTGCCAGAAAGCACTACCAAGGACCAGCAGACGTTGGTGGAACTTGGATACCGAGAAGGAGGCACCTAATCCAAAGGCACTGCCGAGAACCAGCTGACGGTACTGGAACCCGGATGGGTAGCAGAAGGTACCCATGTAAAAAAAAGTTCAAGGCCGCGAGCCGGCCGCAGTTACCAAAACCCACAGTCCTACAGGGGGTGCTTGTCCTATTGGCACTATGGAACCAGCCTTCATTGCTAGATCCCCCAGCCCACATAGGAGTCACCTAAACTACAGGCACCATAGAGTCGGCTAACCCGACCGCAACACGACAGGACAACGCATTGGAGGCAAAGTGACGTTGACACTACCCGGAAACAGCTGGCGTGCTGGAACCAGGCTGGGCAGGAGGGAGTACCCGTGCCAAAGACACTGCCGAGAACCAGCTGACGGTACTGGAACCCGGATGGTTAGTAGAAGGTACAAGAGCCAATGGAACTGCCGAAGACCAGCTGACGGTACTGGAACTCGGTTACTAAGCAGGAGGTACCTGTGCCAGAAAGCACTACCAAGGACCTGCCGACGTTGGTGGAACTTGGATACCGAGAAGGAGGCACCTAATCCAAAGGCACTGCCGAGAACCAGCTGACGGTACTGGAACCCGGATGGGTAGCAGAAGGTACCCATGTAAAAAAAAGTTCAAGGCCGCGAGCCGGCCGCAGTTACCAAAACCCACAGTCCTACAGGGGGTGCTTGTCCTATTGGCACTATGGAACCAGCCTTCATTGCCAGATCCCGCAGCCCACATAGGAGTCACCTAAACTGCAGGCACCATAGAGTCGGCTAACCCGACCGCAACACGACAGGACAACGCATTGGAGGCAAAGTGACGTTGACACTACCCGGAAACAGCTGGCGTGCTGGAACCAGGCTGGGCAGGAGGGAGTACCCGTGCCAAAGACACTGCCGAGAACCAGCTGACGGTACTGGAACCCGGATGGGTAGTAGAAGGTACAAGAGCAAATGGAACTACCGAGGACCAGCTGACAGTACTGGAACCCGGATGGGTAGAAGAAGGTACAAGAGCCAATGGAACTGCTGAAGGTACTGGAACTCGGTTACTAAGCAGGAGGTACCTGTGCCAGAAAGCACTACCAAGGACCAGCAGACGTTGGTGGAACTTGGATACCGAGAAGGAGGCACCTAATCCAAAGGCACTGCCGAGAACCAGCTGACGGTACTGGAACCCGGATGGGTAGCAGAAGGTACCCATATAAAAAAAAGTTCAAGGCCGCGAGCCGGCCGCAGTTACCAAAACCCACAGTCCTACAAGGGGTGCTTGTCCTATTGGCACTATGGAACCAGCCTTCATTGCCAGATCCCGCAGCCCACATAGGAGTCACCTAAACTGCAGGCACCATAGAGTCGGCTAACCCGACCGCAACACGACAGGACAACGCATTGGAGGCAAAGTGACGTTGACACTACCCGGAAACAGCTGGAGTGCTGGAACCAGGCTGGGCAGGAGGGAGTACCCGTGCCAAAGACACTGCCGAGAACCAGCTGACGGTACTGTAACCCTGATGGGTAGTAGAAGGTACAAGAGCAAATGGAAGTACCGAGGACCAGCTGACGGTACTGGAACGCGGATGGGTAGAAGAAGGTATAAGAGCCTATGGAACTGCCGAAGACCAGCTGACGGTACTGGAACTCGGTTACTAAGCAGGAGGTACCTGTGCCAGAAAGCACTACCAAGGACCAGCAGACGTTGGTGGAACTTGGATACCGAGAAGGAGGCACCTAATCCAAAGGCACTGCCGAGAACCAGCTGACGGTACTGGAACCCGGATGGGTAGCAGAAGGTACCCATGTAAAAAAAAGTTCAAGGCCGCGAGCCGGCCGCAGTTACCAAAACCCACAGTCCTACAGGGGGTGCTTGTCCTATTGGCACTATGGAACCAGCCTTCATTGCCAGATCCCGCAGCCCACATAGGAGTCACCTAAACTGCAGGCACCATAGAGTCGGCTAACCCGACCGCAACACGACAGGACAACGCATTGGAGGCAAAGTGACTTTGACACTACCCAGAAACAGCTGGCGTGCTGGAACCAGGCTGGGCAGGAGGGAGTACCCGTGCCAAAGTCACTGCCGAGAACCAGCTGACGGTACTGGAACCCGGATGGGTAGTAGAAGGTACAAGAGCAAATGGAACTACCGAGGACCAGCTGACGGTACTGGAACCCGGATGGGTAGCAGAAGGTACAAGAGCCAATGGAACTGCCGAAGACCAGCTGACGGTACTGGAACTCGGTTAGTAAGCAGGAGGTACCTGTGCCAGAAAGCACTACCAAGAACCAGCAGACGTTGGTGGAACTTGGATACCGAGAAGGAGGCACCTAATCCAAAGGCACTGCTGAGAACCAGCTGACGGTACTGGAACCCGGATGGGTAGTAGAAGGTACAAGAGCAAATGGAACTACCGAGAACCAGCTGGCGGTGCTGGAACCCAGGGTAAATACTAAAAATAGAGTGGAGCCAGAGGTGTAATTGGAGCAAGTCTTAAATCAGTAGTACAGTGGATGTGGACAAAGCAGGAGAATTTGCCGGACACACAGCAGGGGAACAGCTGACGTTACTGAACCCCAATAACACTGGAGCAAGCGTTGACTGTGCAGACGGCACTTCTGAGCAGCAACTAGCGGTATTGGAGCCCAGGGTAAATACTAAAAACAGAGGAGCCAGACGTGTATTTGGAGGAGGTTTTAAATCAGTAGTACAGTCGATGTGGACAAAGCAGGAGAATTTGCCGGACACACAGCTGGGGATCAGCTGACGTTACTGAACCCCAATAACACTGGAGCAAGAGTTGACTGTGCAGACGGCACTTCTGAGCAGCAACTAGCGGTATTGGAGCCCAGGGTAAATACTAAAAACAGAGGAGCCAGAGGTATATTTGGAAGAGGTTTTAAATCAGTAGTACAGTGGATGTGGACAAAGCAGGAGAATTTGCCGGACACACAGCTGGGGATCAGCTGACGTTACTGAACCCCAATAACACTGGAGCAAGCGTTGACTGTGCAGACGGCACTTCTGAGCAGCAACTAGCGGTATTGGAGCCCAGGGTAAATACTAAAAACAGAGGAGCCAGAGGTGTATTTGGAGGAGGTTTTAAATCAGTAGTACAGTGGATGTGGACAAAGCAGGAGAATTTGCCGGTCACACAGCTGGGGATCAGCTGACGTTACTGAACCCCAATAACACTGGAGTAAGCGTTGACTGTGCAGACGGCACTTCTGAGCATCAACTAGTGGTATTGGAGCCCAGGGTAAATACTAAAAACAGAGGAGCCAGAGGTGTATTTGGAGGAGGTTTTAAATCAGTAGTACAGTGGATGTGGACAAAGCAGGAGAAATTGCCGTCCGCACAGCAGGGGAACAGCTGACGTTACCGAACCCCAATAACACTGGAGCAAGTGTTGACTGTGCAGACGGCACTTCCGAGCGCCAACTGGCGGTGTTGGAGCTCAGGGATAATACTGAAAACAGAGGAGCCAGAGGTGTAATTGGAGCAACTTTAAAATCTGTAGTAGTGAGAATGTGGACAGAGCAGGAGAAATTGCCGTCCGCACAGCAGGGGAACAGCTGACGTTACTGAACCCCAATAACATGGCAGCAAGTGTTGACTGTGCAGACGGCATTTCCGAGCGCCAACTGGCGGTGTTGGAGCTCAGGGATAATACTGAAAACAGAGGAGCCAGAGGTGTATTTGGAGGAGGTTTTAAATCAGTAGTACAGTGGATGTGGACAGAGCAGGAGGAATTGCCGTCCGCACAGCAGGGGAACAGCTGACGTTACTGAACCCCAATAACACGGCAGCAAGTGTTGACTGTGCAGACGGCACTTCCGAGCGCCAACCTGCGGTGTTGGAGCTCAGGGATAATACTGAAAACAGAGGAGCCAGAGGTGTAATTGGAGCAACTTTAAAATCTGTAGTAGTGAGAATGTGGACAGAGCAGGAGAAATTGCCGTCCGCACAGCAGGGGAACAGCTGAAGTTACTGAACCCCAATAACATGGCAGCAAGTGTTGACTGTGCAGACAGCACTTCCGAGCGCCAACTGGCGGTGTTGGAGCTCAGGGATAATACTGAAAACAGAGGAGCCAGAGGTGTATTTGGAGGACGTTTTAACTCAGTAGTACAGTGGATGTGGACAGAGCAGGAGGAATTGCCGTCCGCACAGCAGGGGAACAGCTGACGTTACTGAACCCCAATAACACGGCAGCAAGTGTTGACTGTGCAGACGGCACTTCCGAGCACCAACTGGCGGTGTTGGAGCTCAGGGATAATACTGAAAACAGAGGAGCCAGAGGTGTAATTGGAGAAACTTTAAAATCTGTAGTAGTGAGAATGTGGACAGAGCAGGAGAAATTGCCGTCCGCACAGCAGGGGAACAGCTGACGTTACTGAACCCCAATGACACGGCAGCAAGTGTTGACTGTGCAGACGGCACTTCCGAGCGCCAACCGGCGGTGTTGGAGCTCAGGGATTACAGTTCAGGTGGTAGAAACATGAACAGAACAGGAGACCTGGATACTGTTGCCAACCAATTATTTATTCTGGAAGAGGACTGGCAAATTCATGAGAGATCCAGGCCTTGTTCATTTTGAGAAAAGTAAGCCGGTCAACGTTATCGGAGGATAGTCGCATGCGACGGTCTGTTAGTACACCACCTGCGGCACTAAAGACGCGTTCCGATAATACACTAGCAGCAGGGCAAGCTAGCACCTCCAATGCATACTGACTAAGCTCTGGCCATGTATCCAGCTTACAGACCCAAAACTTGAAGGGAGAAGAGCCGTCTGGGAGTACACTAAGAGGGCAAGACATGTAGTCTGTCACCATCTGACGGAAACGTTGCCTCCTGCTGACTGGAGCCGTCTGTGATGGTGTAGACATTTGTGGCGGCGGGGACACAAAACTTTGCCACATTTCGGCCATACTGGTCTTGCCTTGTTCTGAGTAGCTGCTTCTGCTCCCTCTTTGTGCAGAGCTTCCTCCACTGCCTCGACGCACTGAGCTTCTTTGTAAAGCACTAGCAGCACTGCTCTCGGTTGGAATGGAGAACATGATGGAATGCACCAGTGCGTCTTGTTACTCCCGCATTTTACGCTCCCAGTTCAACGGTGTTATGAGGCTTTGTAAGTTGTCCCAGTAGCGAGGATCTAGGAGGGTGGACACCCAATAATCAGCCGTGTTGAGAATGTGGGCGATGCGGCGGTCGTTTCTCAGGCACTGCAGCATGAAATCAACCATGTGCTGCAGACTGCCAACTGGCCAAGAAACGCTGTCCCCTGCTTGAGGCGTGATCTCTGCCTGCTCTGCATCACCCCACCCTCGCTCTAGATACTGACTACTAGAGCATTGTGTACCTCCCTCCTCTGGACAGATGTCTTCCTCATCCATTCACTCCTCCTCATCCTCCTCACAAAGTGTCCCCTGCCTAGGCCTTTGTGAGGAACCACGTTGCGCAGACTGTAGAGAAGCAGATGGCATTTGTGACTCCTCATCCTCCACCTCTTCCAAAACCTCGTCCCTTAGTGCTTGCAGTGTTTTTTCAAGCAGGCAGATAAGGGGGATAGTCATGCTGACTAGTGCATCATCTGCACTCGCCATCCGCGTGGAATAATCGAAGGCACGCAAAACGTGGCAAATGTCCTTCATAGAGGCCCACTCAGTGGTGGTGAAGTGTGAACGGCGCGCACTGCGACTTGTTTGCGCCTGCTGCAGCTGGTACTCCATTACTGCTGCCTGCTGCTCACACAACCTCTCCAACATATGTAACGTTGAATTCCACCTGGTGGGTAGGTCACATATGATGCGATGTTCCGGAAGACGTGATCGGCGCTGCAGAGCTGCAATGCGTGATCTTGCATTGCTGGAACGCCGCAAGTGAGCGCACTCTATGCGGACTTTGTGAAGCAGTGCATCAAGATCCGGATAGTCCCTCAAAAAACTCTGCACGACCAAGTTGAGCACATGTGCCAGACATGGGATGTGAGTGAGGTTGCCTATGCCCAGAGTTGCCACCAGATTTCGGCCATTGTCACACACTACCATGCCTGGCTGGAGATTCGCTGGCACAAACCACACGTCGCTCTGCTGCTTGATGGCATTCCAGAGCTCCTGCGCTGTGTGGCTTCGATTCCCCAAAGAAATTAATTTTAATACGGCCTGTTGACGTTTGGCCACGGCTGTGCTCATATTGGTCACCATAACAGGTAACCGTTCACGGGTCGATGTGGAGGTAGACCGTGACGGCTCCTGCAGCGCTGATTCAGAGGAACTGGAGTATGAGGAGGAGTCAATGTGTACAGACTGGATTCCTGCAATCCTTGGAGTTGGCAGAACACGTACAGCGCCACTCTCAAGATCTGTACCCGGCTCCACAACATTTACCCAATGGGCAGTGAGGGAAAGGTATCGTCCCTGTCCATGCTTACTGGTCCACGCATCGGTGGTCAGGTGGACCTTGCTACTGACGGCGTTTTGTAGCGCATGTTTAATTTTTCCCTCCACATGATGTTGCAGGGCAGGGACGGCTTGCCTGCTGAAATAAAAGCGGCTGGGCACGTTGTATTGTGGGACTGCCAATGCCATAAAGTTACGGAATGTGTCAGTCTCCACCAGCCTGACTGATAGCATTTCAAGGGCCAGTAGTTTAGCAATGCCAGCATTCAGAGCCTGTGCTCGGGGGTGGTTTGCCGAGTATGGGCGCCTTTTCTCCCATGCCTGTGCTAATGTTGGCTGTAGACTGGCCTGGGAGTGTGAGGATGACTGGGAAAGTGGTGCTGTGGGTGGAATTACACTGTGTCTCTGTACAACAGTGCCAGAGATTCTTCCATGGCGATCCTGTGAGGAAGCCGAACCAGCTGTGTGTGAGCTGGAGGAAGAGGCTACAACACGAGCTGAAGAGGTGGTAGGTGGCGCTGTAGGTTGGCCTAGGTCTTCAGTGTGTTTTTGTAACTCCACCACGTGCTTGGTCCGCACATGTTTCCACATATTTGTGGTATTGAGGTTGCTGACACTTTTCCCTCTTTTCACCTTCTGATTACACAGCCTGCATTTGACAAAGCAAATGTCATCTGCAACTGTGTCAACAAAGGACCAGGCACTGCAAGTCTTGGGAGCGCCCGGTTTGGATTTTGGAAGAGCCATGCTCCTAATGGGTGCCGAAGTGGAGGCTACAGGCAACCAAGTCCTCCCCCTCCCTCTCCCTCCTTTTTGGGCTGTTCGGGGAATCTCTTTCTCAGAGCTGCTCCCACCACCTTCCTGTCCCTCACGCCATGATGGGTCAAGGACCTCATCATCTACACCACCCTCTTCAAACAACTGCTTCTCCTGGGTAGTCTCGACAGCACAGTACGCACCAGAAAGTGGCACCTGAGTCTCATCATCAGATGCGTACTGAGGTGTGCTGCTGACCATAGGCACTGGCCCACCCGCCTCTTCAGATTCAGAGAGACAAAACTGTTGCGCATCGCTGCATACTACCTCTTCTTCAAATTCTCGAATTCTGCTTGGCTGGCCCCCTCTTTCCAAGCCAAGAGATTCAGAGAACAGAAGTAGAGATGGCTCCTGTCCAGGGCTCTCTGACTGCCTGGGCAATTTGGCAGGTGGTGAAGAGACAGATGGGTGCTCTTCAGTGCTCAGGACCTGAGAGGATCTGGAACTAATTGAAGTCGATGCATTAGCTGCCATCCATCCGACAACGGCTTCAATTTGGTCCTCCCGCAGCAGTGGGGTACGGCTAGCTCCTACAAAGCTGTGCATAAAGGACTGTTCCCTGGTAAAACTGGGGGATGCTGAATCACTGGTGCCCGCAGCAGGCACAGAATCCCCACGTCCTCTCCCTGCAGGCACAGAATCCTCACGTCCTCTCCCTGCAGAAACTCCACGCCCACGACCACATGCCTTACTCCCTGCCTTCTTCATCTTGGTAGACTGATAAAGATAGGCAGAAAAGTACTAAGGGCTTAGTGTGCTTATTCCTGAACAGCTGCTAACAGGTATAAGAAACACTAATTTTATAAAGTGTTGGCTAGACTTTAATATGAGCTAATGTGGCCTACACAACTGTAAAGTGGAGTGTTTGGTGAACTTTATTTAGGTTTTTTTTGTCACAAAAAGACACTGGATGTGCCTAAAGATGTAATAACGATAGTATCACAAACTTTTTGTAGCTATTACAATGTAGGAAGGTAACCTACAATGCAATAGGTGAGGCTACAAAAAATAGGCTAATACTAATCTGGCTGGGGCTGCAGGGCCCAATGCTGCAGAAAGGCTCCTCTAACTACTCCTATATAGTGTGTTTGGAACCAATTTAGCTGAATACGGATGGAACCACCACACTAATAGGAGATATCAGGAAAAATTATGAATTGGCAAAAAAGGACAATGTATGAGGCAGTGACACACACTGAGTGCACTATAACCAGACGTGGCTGAAGCACACACTACGGGGTGAGCTGCACTCACACACCAGACCTTGCAGAAAGCGGTGAACAGCACAGAGAACTGTGCACTAGCACTGCAAGGCACAGCGATTTATAAAGTAGCTTGGGTAAAGCAGAATAGACCAAATAGGTAGCTAAAACTGTCCCTCAGAACAACAGCGTCCTATCCCTAACTGAATTCACAGCAGAGTGAGCTCAAAATGGCGGCGGCTTTTATAGTGCATCATGACATAATTACAGCAGCCAATCACAGCCATGCCATTAGTTAAGATGCCTACATGCCTAACAGGATGTGCCCACACTTCTTAGGATCCTCATTGGCTGAATAAAATGAAAATGGCTCATTGCATTATGGGAACTTCCGATTCCAGTATACGATATTGCAAAAGTATCGGAATTAAGTATCGGAATTCCGATACCGCGAATATCGGCCGATACCCGATATTTCAGTATCGGAATGCTCAACACTAGTGGTAACATTATATTATATGTGGGTCTGTGGTAACATTATATTATATGTGGGTCTGTACGGACATTATAATATATGTGGGTCTGTGGTAACATTATATTATATGTGGGTCTGTGGTAACATTATATTATATGTGGGGTCATTATATTATATGTGGGTCTGTGGTAACATTATATTATATGTGGGTCTGTGGGAACATTATATTATATGTGGGTCTGTGGTAACATTATATTATATGTGGGTCTTTGGTGACATTATGTTATATGTGGGTCTGTGAGGACATTATATTATTTATGGGTCTGTGGGAACATTATATTATATGTTGGTCTTTGGTGACATTATATTATATGTGGGTCTGTGGGGTCATTATATTATATGTGGGTCTGTGGGGACATTATATTATATATGGGTCTTTGGGGACATTATATTATATGTGGGTCTGTGAGGACATTATATTATATGTGGGTCTGTGGGGACATTATATTATATGTGGGTCTGTGAGGACATTATATTATATGTGGGTCTATGAGGACATTATATTATATGTGGGTCTGTGGGGACATTATATTTATATGTGGGTCTGTGGGGACATTATATTATATGTGGGTCTGTGGGGACATTATATTATATGTGTGTCTGTGAGGACATTATATTATATGTGGGTCTAAGGACATTATATTATATGTGGGTCTGTGGGGTCATTATATTATATGTGGGTCTGTGAGGACATTATATTATATGTGGGTCTGTGAGGACATTATATTATATGTGGGTCTGTGAGGACATTATATTATATGTGGGTCTGTGGTGACATTATATTATATGTGGGTCTATGAGGACATTATATTATATGTGGGTCTGTGGGTACATTATATTATATGTGGATCTGTAGGGACATTATATTATATGTGGGTCTGTGAGGACATTATATTATATGTGGGTCTGTGAGGACATTATATTATATGTGGGTCTGTGGGGACATTATATTATATGTGGGTCTGTGGGGACAATATATTATATATGGGTCTGTGAGGACATTATATTATATGTGGCTCTGTGGGGACATTATATTATATGTGGGTCTGTGAGGACATTATATTACAGTTATATGAAAAAGTTTGGGCACCCCTATTAATCTTAATCTTAATGTTTTATAAAAATTGGTGTTTTTGCAACAGCTTTTTCAGTTTGATATATGTAATAACTGCTGGACACAGTAATGTTTCTGCCTTGAAATTAGGTTTATTGTACTAACAGAAAATGTGCAATCTGCATTCAAACAAAATTTGACAGGTGCATAAGTATGGGCACCTCAACAGAAAAGTGACATTAATATTTAGTAGATCCTCCTTTTGCAAAAATAACAGCCTCTAGTCGCTTCCTGTAGCTTTTAATGATTTCCTGGATCCTGGATGAAGGTATTTTTGACCATTCCTCTTTACAAAACAATTCCAGTTCAGTTAAGTTTGATGGTCGCTGAGCATGGACAGCCCTCTTCAAATGATCCCACAGATGTTCAATGATTTTCAGGTCTGGGGACTGGGATGGCCATTCCAGAACATTGTAATTGTTCCTCTGCATGAATGCCTGAGTAGATTTGGAGCGGTGTTTTGGATCATTGTCTTGCTGAAAGATCCATTCCCTGCATAACTTCAACTTTGTCACTGATTCTTGAACATTATTGTCAAGAATCTGCTGATACTGAGTGGAATCCATGCGTCCCTCAACTTTAACAAGATTCCCGGTGCCGGCATTGGCCACACAGCCCCAAAGCATGATGGAACCTCCACCAAATTTTACTGTGGGTAGCAAGTGTTTTTCTTGGAATGCTGTGTTTTTTTGCCGCCGTGCATAACGCCTTTTTGTATGACCAAACAACTCAATCTTGGTTTCATCAGTCCACAGGACCTTCTTCCAAAAAGAAATTGGCTTCTCCAAATGTGCTTTTGCATACCTCAGCCGACTCTGTTTGTGGCGTGCTTGCAGAAACGGCTTCTTTCGCATCACTCTCCCATACAGCTTCTCTTTGTGCAAAGTGCGTTGTATAGTTGACCGATGCACAGTGACTCCATCTGCAGCAAGTTGATGCTGCAGCTCTCTGGAGGTGGTCTGAGGATTGTCCTTGACTGATCTCACCATTCTTCTTCTCAGCCTTTCTGATGTTTTTCTTGGCCTGCCACTTCTGGCCTTAACAAGAACTGTCCCTGTGTTCTTCCATTTCCTTACTATGTTCCTCACAGTGGAAACTGACAGGTTAAATCTCTGAGACAGCTTTTTTATCCTTCCCCTGAACAACTATGTTGAATAATCTTTGTTTTCAGATCATTTGACAGTTGTTTTGAGGAGCCCATGATGCCACTCTTCAGAGGAGATTCATACAGGAGAACAACTTGCAAGTGGCCACTTTAAGTAGCTTTTCTCATGATTGCAAACGCCTGGCTATGAAGTTCAAAGCTCAATGAGGTTACAAAACCAAAAAAAGGGCTTTAGTAAGTCAGTAAAAAGTAGGTAGGAGTATTTAAACCAAGAAAATGATAAGGGTGCCCATATTTATGCACCTGTCAAATTTTGTTTGAATGCAGATTGCACATTTTCTGTTCGTACAATAAACCTCATTTCAAGGCAGAAACATTACTGTGTCCAACAGTTATTACATATATCAAAGTGAAATAGCTGTTGCAAAAACACCAATTTTTATAAAACATTAAGCTTAAGATTAATAGGGGTGCCCAAACTTTTTCATATAACTGTATATGTGGGTCTGTGGGGACATTATATTATATGTGGGTCTGTGGGACATTATATTATATGTGGGTCTGTGAGGACATTATATTATATGTGGGTCTGTGGGGACATTATATTATATGAGGGTCTGTGAGGACATTATATTATATGTGGGTCTGTTAGGACATTATATTATATGTGGATCTGTAGGGACATTATATTATATGTGGGTCTGTGAGGACATTATATTATATGTGGGTCTGTGAGGACATTATATTATATGTGGGTCTGTGGGGACATTATATTATATGTGGGTCTGTGAGAACATTATATTATATGTGGGTCTAAGGACATTATATTATATGTGGGTCTGTGAGGACATTATATTATATGTGGGTCTGTGAGGACATTATATTATATGTGGGTCTGTGAGGACATTATATTATATGTGGGTCTGTGGGTACATTATATTATATGTGGATCTGTAGGGACATTATATTTTATGTGGGTCTGTGGTAACGTTATATTATATGTGGGTCTGTGGGGACATTATATTATATGTGGGTCTGTGGGGACATTATATTATATGTGGGTCTGTGGGGACAATATATTATATGTGGGACTGTGGGGACATTATATTATATGTGGGTCTGTGTAACATTATATTATAAGTGGGTCTGAGGGAACATCCTACTAATATTATAAATGCGAAAGTTTGTGAGTATGTATGTTTGTTACTCTTTCACGAAAAAACTACTGGACGGATTTGCATGAAACTTTACAGTAATATAGATTATACATCGGAATAACATATAGGCTACAATTTCTAATGATTTTATGTAATTTTGGTCGTAATATAACGATACATGTCAATTAAGTCGGAAAAAAATCTGGCCTCTGAGAGCTATCTTGGCGTACGCTGCCTAAACCGTTGGAGTTACACAAAGATGATGTACCGTAGAATTGTTTGTCTTGAATAGTTCTAAATAAAAGTCCGCGACAGCTTATATCTACCTTTTATGTGGAAGCCACTATGACCAAAATTGTGAACCATAAATTTAATTAAATTAGATACTATTTTACAATTTTACAATGCACATTGTAGTATATTTATCAAACTCTTATATACACACATACACAGGTGATGTTTAAATGGCTGATTTACAGAAGTCAGAAGAGATTGATAATACAATAATTTGCCCATATTGGATTATTGTATAGTGAGGTCACAGTTGCCGCCTGTCCACAGTCAGAATACAGGGGTGATCATATACCGTGGCCAGGTACAAGTGTGGCACAGGGGGTTCACACACGACCCCCAGGGACTGACATTTCCTAGAAACTTTGGCAGCTGTCAGTCATGAGCTCACCCTGATACATTACACTCTGGAAACAGCTGAAGGAGAAGGATAATTTATAACATTTTCTCAGACTTAAAAAAAAAAAAAATAGCCCAGAAAACAGCCCATATGTCAGGAACAGGTTACTAGGGAACTACACGTCCCAGCACGGCCTGCCCGCGCCCACAGCCCGGGGGGAGTGTGAGGCTTCCTCCTGCAGGTTGCCCGGCAGCACCGGGCCGTCATTGTCCTCACACAGGGGGTCCCCGCCGCCATTGTCCCTCCACATAACACCGTATAATAAAACATGCGCTCACCTGCGCCAGCTGCTGCAGCTGGGAAAGTTCCGAGCGCCTCACCTGGGCGGAGGGGAAGTGACTCACACACGGGGAGGGGCAGTAACCTGAGCGCGGCTCCATGGAGGATGCACACACTGCAGCCTGACAGCACCGGCAGCAGCGCTACACAAATGGCGTCCTCCCCTCCTGTGTGCAGCACAGCCCTGTGTGTGTGCAGCGCAGCATGTCACCCACAGCACCAGCAGGCTGCTCTCAGCTCCCACAGAGCACTGGGAATGGTTGCTATGGGTAACCGCACCACAGCTGCTCCTCATAGACCAGTCATATACAACTGATATCGTCTGTACAGCGATCGTAATATAACTAATTAGATTGTTTTAGTATTTTGTTTGAACTTTACTAAGTACCTATTTTGTAATTAGTACTTATAAAAATGCCGCGAAAGCGTAAGTCTAACATTTTGCAAAGCTCTAATAAAGCCCGAGCTATGAAAATAATTAGACGTGATGAGACGTCTCAACAAGCTGAGCAACGAAGGCTTGAGCAGGCGGTGCGTTGTGCGGCACATAGAGCTGCAGAGACTCCAGAACAATCCCAAGCCCGACGTGAACGGAATGCGGAGTTTTTGGCATCTCAACGGGCTGCTGAAACTCAAGAACAGTCCCAAGCCCGACGTGAACAGCATGCGGAGTATCTGGCGTCTCAGCGGGCTGCTGAAACTCCAGAACAGTCCCAAGCTCGACGTCAGCAGCAAGCGACTTACATGGCGTCCCAAAGAGCCACGGAAACTTATGAAATGGCCGAATCTCGCAGACGCACTGTTGCTGAAAGGGCAGCACAGCGACATCAAACATTTACAAGAAATACATGGATATTGTTTAATAAAGCTGCATTTGAGTATGACGAGACTCTTGATTATGAAACTCACAAGCTTATAAAAATAGAAGCAATGACCATAGATTGCAAATATTGCGGAGCTCTTAACCACTTCGCACCAGAGCCTGTTTTTGCCTTTGTGACCGGGCCAATTTTTTCAATTCTGACCACTGTCACTTTATGAAGCAATTACTCTGGAACGCTTCAACGGATCCCCCTGATTCTGAGATTGTTTTTTCGTGACATATTGTACTTCATGATAGTGGTAAAATTTCTTTGATATCACATGCGTTTATATGTGAAAAAATCGGAAATTTGGCGAAAATTTTGCAATTTTCAAACTTTGAATTTTCATGCCCTTAAATCAGAGAGATATGTCACACAAAATACTTAATAAATAACATTTCCCACATGACTACTTTACATCAGCACAATTTTGGAACCAAAATTTTTTTTTGTTAGGGAGCTATAAGGGTTAAAAGTTGACCAGCGATTTCTCATTTTTCCAACAAAATTTACAAAAACATTTTTTTAGGGACCACATCATATTTGAAGTCACTTTGAGGGGTCTTTATGACAGAAAATACCCAATACCCCTCAAGGTGCTCAAAACCACATTGAAGAACTTTATTAACCCTTCAGGTGCTTCACAGGAATTTTTGGAATGTGGAAGAAAAAAATTAACATTTAACTTTTTTCACAAAAATGTTGCTTTAGACCCAATTTTTTTTATTTTCACAGGGGTAACAGGAAAAAATGGACCCCAAAATTTTTTGTGCAATTTCTCTTGAGCGTGCTGATACCCCATATGTGAGGGAAAACCACTGTTTGGGCGCACGGCAGGGCTCGGAAATGAAGGAGCGCCATTAGACTTTTTGAATGTAAAATTTGTCTGAATAATTAGCAGACACCATGTTGCGTTTGGAGAGCTCCTGATGTGACTAAACAGTGGAAACCCCCCACAAGTGACACCATTTTGGAAACTAGACCCCTTAGGGAACATATCTAGATGTGTGGTGAGCACCTTGAACCCCAAGGTGCTTCACAGAAGTTTATAATATTGAGCTGTAAAAATAAAATTTTCACATTTTTCCCACAAAAACGTTTTTCATCCCTTAATTTTCCATTATCATAATGGTAATAGGATAAATTGCACCATGAAATTTGTTGTGCAATTTCTCCTGAACACGCCGATACCCCATATGTGGGGGAAAACCACTGTTTGGGCGCACTGCAGGGTTTGGAAGGGAAGGAGCGCCATTTGACTTTTTGAATGTAAAATTTGTCTGAATAATTAGCAGACGCCATGTTGTGTTTGGAGAGCCTCTGATGTTCCTAAACAGTGGAAACCCCCCACAAGTGACACCATTTTGGAAACTAGACCCCGTAGGGAACTTATCTAGATGTGTGGTGAGCACCTTGAACCCCAACGTGCTTCACAGAAGTTTATAATAATCAGCTGTAAAAATAAAATTTTCACATTTTTCCCGCAAAAACGTTTTTCATCCCTTAATTTTGCATTATCATAAGGGTAATAGGATAAATTGCACCATGAAATTTGTTGTGCAATTTCTCCTGAACACGCCGATACCCCATATGTGGAGGCAAACCACTGTTTGGGTGCACGGCAGGGCTCGGAAGGGAAGGAGCGCCATTTGACTTTTTGAATGTAAAATTTGTTTGAATAATTAGCGGACGCCATGTTGCAATTGGGGAGCCCCTGATGTGCCTAAACAGTGGAAACCCCCCACAAGTGACACCATTTTGGAAACTAGACCCCTTAGGGAACTTATCTAGATATGTGGTGAGCACCTTGCACCCCCAGCTGCTTCACAGAAGTTTATAATATTGAGCCATAAAAATAAAATTTTCACATTTTTCCCACAAAAAATGTTTTCCTTTCCCTAATTTTGTACTATCATAAGGGTAACAGGATAAATTGCACCATGAAATTTGTTGTTCAATTTCTCCTGAACACGCCGATACCCCATATGTGGGGGAAAACCACTGCTTTGGTGTACGGCAGGGTTCGGAAGAGAAAGGAGCGCTATGTTGGCTGGGATAGGCAGCAGACACCGTGTCACATTTGAAGAGTCGCTGACATGCAGAAACCCCCACAAGTGACCCCATTTTGTAAACTACACCTCTCAAGGAATTCATCTAGGGAAGTAGTGAGTATTTTTTAATTTTTAAATTTATACCATTGGGCAGTGAAAAAAGCATAATTATATTTTTACCACAAAAAAATGTTTTACCCTCAGATTTTACATTTTCACACAGGGCAATGGGTAAAAATGGTGCCGAAATGTGTCACACAATTTCTTCTAAAAGTGGCAATACCCCATATGTGGCTGTATCGTACCACTCAGCCATATGGCGAGATCTGGGGGGGACAGAGTGCTATTTGACAATTGGAGAACAAATTATTGTAGAATAGGCATTTGGATTTGGGAGCACAAAATTTTTTGAATTTCTTTTGGGGGGCAAGGGCCATTTCGCTTTTCCAGAGCCTTTCTGCTACCAGTAACTTGGAAGTCCCTTATATTTTTAACAGATGACGGACCTGTAATTCAGATGAAACCCCTGCGGGATCCATTCACTGTAATGAGGCAGCAGAGTTACTCTGGACTCCGTCTGGCCTCTGTTTAGCGGTGTCCTTTTTTTTCAGAAGTGCACAAAACTGTGGCCAACCGCACTTTTATGCACGCCTAAAACAAATGACACCGTGGGATCACAGGCCAGACGGCATCCACAGTGGCCTATATCTGCCTCATTACAGGGAATCTTCCGTCATGGGTTCCGGCTGAATCACATATTTCAGAGATTTACATGGAAACTCTGGCGTAAGTGCTCAGCGCAGAGCGCAGGATAAATGTGTGCCGAGCCAGATCTTTGGGAGACATAATAAACAAATCAGTAGCAGGTGAAGAATTGGTTTTATTTATTTTTTTACGCCGTTCCTAGTGTGATATAACTGATTAGATTACTTTATTCTTCGGGTCGGTGCAATTACAGAGATACCAGATTTATATCGGGTTTTTATGACTGATAGCTGTCACACACTAAGAGACGCTTTTTTTTTGCAAAATCTAGTTTTTGCATCGCCATATTTTGAGAGCTATAATTTTTCCATATTTCGGCCGACAGAGTCATGTGATGGCTTGTTTTTTGCGGGACGAGTTGACATTTTTATTGGTACCATTTGTGGGTACGTGACATTTTTTGATCGCTTTCTATTCCGTTTTTTTTGGGAGGTAAAATTAACAAAAACCAACAATTCAGGAATTGTTTTTTGAGATTTTTTTTTATGTCGTTCTGCGTGTGGTAAAAGTGATCAGGCAGCGTTATTCTTCGGGTCAGTACGTTTACAGCGATACTACACTTACTGTATATTTTTTTATGTTTTGGCGCTTTTACACAATAAAACAATTTTATAGAAAAAATATTTTTTTTGCATTGCTTTATTCTGAGAGGTATAACTTTTTTATTTTTTGGCTGATGGAGCTGTATAGCGGCTTGATTTTTGTGGAACAAGATGACTTTTTCAGCGGTACCATTTCTATTTCCATTTTGCTTTTTGATCGCATTTTTTTCCACTTTTTGTTTGGCGATATGAGGAAAAAGCATAGTTTTTTGCTCCGTTTTTTATTTATTTTTATTACGGTGTACACATAAGGAGTTAATTAGTGTGACAGTTTTATAGTTCGGGTTGTTTCGGACGCGGCAATACCAAATATGTGTACTTTTTTTATTTTTGCATAACTATATGGATTTATCGGTTTAATATTTTATTTATTTATTTTTATTTATTTTGTATTTTTTTTTAACAGTTTCAAAACATTTTTTTTTACTTTTTTTTACATTTTTACTTAGTCCCTGTATGGGACATTAATTTTTATTTTTCTGATCCCTGATCTCATGTAATGTAATAGACATATATTACATTATATGAGATCTTCACTGACTGTTTCACAGTCTCCTGTCTGGCATCAGCTACAGGCTGAAGCCAGACAGGAAGGACACCATATATGGCAGAGCTGGAGGCGGTCATGTGACCTCCAGCTGCCATAGCAACGCCAGGTCCTGAAAGCAATCAAGGGGTCGTCGGAGAGGTAAGTGGACGACCCCCTCTCCTCCTGCTGTCTCCTATATGCCGCGATCACTATAGATCGCAGCATATAGAAGACAGCAAAGGGTTAACATCACTGGGACCTGATCTAATCAGGTCCCGATGATGTTCCCTGTCAGAGCTAACGCTCTGCACCGCTCTCACAGCGCTTGCAGGACCCAGGGGGTCCTGAGCACTGCGAGACCACCCACCGTTTTTAAACGTCCGCGCTGCACAGAGCCCAGGCAGCGCAGACGTTTATCTACAGTGGGCGGTCGGGAAGCGGTTAAGTGGAAAGAGGAAGCAGCAGGTATGTGTTGTTTGGGCGGGAAAGTAGCTCTTCCTTATATAGACGAGCCAGTTCAACCTTTAAAAGAGCTTATCTCTAATGAAACTGATGAATCTCGCCTTTTTCTAAATAATATAAGAAAATACAACATGTGCTTTCATATGACGTCTTCTGGAGCAGATCAAATTGTCTCAATGCCAGGGTTTTGCCCGACCTTTACAATACAAGTATACCACCGTATCGGTTCTTTAATTCCTATGTCCATTTCGCAACCACAATTTTTACAAGTTTATTTCATAGGTGACGAAGAAGAACAAATCAACAGGCGTACTGAGTGCGTGCAAAGCGTAGATAGAAACATAGTTAAAAAATTACAACGAGTACTTCACAACCACAACATTTTGGTGCATGAATTTAAAACGGCTAGAGACAGAATGATCAATGACGATCATTTCAAAGTAGTGATTCACCCAGACCGTGTACCACGTGGTCAACATGAGAGACGATTCAATGCCCCTACTACAAATGAAATAGATGCTGTAATAGTTAGTAGCGAACAAACTATGTCTCGGGACATCGTTGTGCAGCCGCGCGATGGCATGCTCACTATGATTCCCGATACACATAGATTCTATGACGCTCTCGAGTACCCAATAATTTTTTGGAAAGGACAAGAGGGGTACAGCATTGATATTCCTCAGATAAATCCAATTACCAAACAAGCAATGCCAAGCAAAAAGGTGTCCTGCAAAGATTTTTATGCCTTTCACTTGGTGGTCCGTCGCAGCGATTTTAATTTGATGCTTAAGTGTAGGCTCCTACTTCATCAGTTTCTGGTCGACATGTATGTAAAGATGGAAAGTGAGCGCTTAAGGTTCATTTCTTTAAATAAAAAAAAACTGCGCGCAGAAAATTAAATTCACTTGCAAGATGCAATAAGAAATGATGCGGATTTGGATCCAAATAACTTAGGTCAGATGGTGATTCTCCCGTCATCATTTGTAAATAGCCCGAGATACCTACACGAATATACACAAGATGCGTTCACATACGTACGTAATTATGGGAGGCCTGATTTATTTATTACAATGACTTGCAACCCCGCTTGGCCAGAAATCACCAAAGAGCTTATGGCTGGTCAAAATTCAACGGACAGACATGACTTAACAGCCCGAGTATTTAGAATAAAAGTACAGAAGTTGGTAGCTCTACTTACAAAAGGTAACATATTTGGTGATATGCAATGCTTCATGTACTCGATCGAGTGGCAAAAGCGAGGTTTGCCTCATGTGCACTTACTGCTGTGGTTAAAGGAAAAATTGCATCCGAACCAAATTGACGAAATCATATGTGCTGAGATACCAAACCCAGAAACTGATCAAAAGCTCTATGATACAGTGACAAAGAATATGATTCACGGGCCATGTGGTACATTCAATTCTTCATCGCCATGCATGAAGGAAGGAAAATGTACCAAAAAATATCCGAGGAAGCTTTTAAAAGATACTCAAACCAATGACAAAGGTTATCCTTTGTACAGGCGCAGAGCACCAGAGAATGGTGGACGCACGACGATTATAAAAACCCGTAGAGGAACACAGGAAATATTGGTGGACAATAGCTGGGTGGTCCCATATTCTCCACTCTTATCAAAAAATGTTAATTCTCATTTAAATGTAGAGTTCTGTAATACGGTACAGGCGATAAAATATATTTGTAAATATATTAATAAGGGTAGCGACCAGGCTATTTTTAACATCCGCCAGCAAGGGAATGTTAACATTGACCCAAGAGATGAGGTGCAGACCTTTAGAACCGGCCGATATGTTAGTAGTAACGAAGCAGAGTGGCGGATCTTAGGTCTGCCTCTGCACGAGAGACACCCAACCGTCACTCATCTCGCGATTCATTTACCCAATGGCGAGAGGGTTTACTTTACGGAAAATAATTTTAGAGAGAGATTAGAAGCACCACCTAAAACTACACTAACTGCATTTTTCCTGTTGTGCCAAAGTGATACGTTTGCAAAAACATTACATTGACGTGCCTCGCTACTATACTTGGAATGTGGCACGGAAGCAATGGAAACGTCATTTACAAGGAACACCTGTCGATGGTTGGCCAGGTGTGAAGGCAGGAGACGCTCTAGGTCGCATTTACACGGTGCACGTTAGCAATTTTGAATGTTATTGCTTGCGTATGCTGCTGAATGTAATAAGGGGTCCAACCAACTTCTCGGATTTAAAAACATTTGAAGGTCAAGAACTTGCAACTTTTCGGCAGGTGTGTGAGAAGATGGGGTTGTTGGAAGATGATAACCACTGGGAAATCAAAGAGAGATTTATCACAAAATAGTAGGACGAGTTGAGAATGGTGAAGGCGGACTTTTTTTCCTTGATGCCCCGGGTGGTACAGGAAAAACTTTCTTGCTTAATTTACTTTTAGCAAAAATTCGTAGCGGTCATAACGTTGCATTAGCTGTGGCTTCCTCTGGAATTGCTGCAACATTGCTAAGCGGTGGACGGACGGCACATTCAGTCTTTAAATTACCTCTTAATCTGGTGAACGAAGAAACCCCATCGTGTAATATCAGCAAGAGCAGTGCCCGTGGCCTCCTGTTGCAACAGTGCAAACTAATCGTGTGGGACGAGTGCACAATGTCACACAAACGCGCCATCGAAGTTCTTGATCGTTGTCTACAAGACTTACACAGTAAACAAACAATAATGGGTGGTGTGGTTGTTTTATTGGCTGGGGACTTTAGGCAAACTCTGCCTGTCATCGAGCGAGGCACTGCAGCAGACGGAATTAATGCATGTCTGAAATCCTCATATTTATGGACCAAAGTTGAAAAGCTGCACCTCACCACCAACATGCGTGTCCAGTTATTCAGTGATCTAGAGTCGGGCGCGTACGCTGAGAAACTGCTCGAGATCGGTGAAGGTCGAATCGAAACTGACGAAGAAGGTATGGTTCTATTCACTAACCAATTTTGTCATGTTGTGGATTCGGAAGACGCACTTATTGCTCAAGTTTTTCCAAATTTGCAACAAAACATCCACGATGAAAATTGGCTATGTGAAAGAACTATACTAGCACCAAGAAATGAAACAGTTGCGAAAATCAATAAAATTATCTTGGACCAAGTAACCAGCGATGCAACAACCTACAACTCCGACACAGTCATGTCATCTGAAGACTGTACGCGCTACCCCGTGGAGTTTCTTAACTCTTTGGAGCTATCCGGGGTCCCATCTCATAAACTCGAATTAAAGGTCGGTATACCCGTTTTGTTAATGCGCAACTTGGACGCCCCGAGATTATGTAATGGCACTAGATTGCGAGTCACTGAACTAGGCAGGCACATTGTAAAGGCCACAATTTTAACTGGAGAAGCTAAGGGTGAAAATATTCTTATACCGCGCATCCCAATAATACCCAATAACTTACCCTTTAATTTCAAACGTTTGCAGTTCCCACTTAAAGTTGCATTTTCAATGACCATCAATAAATCGCAAGGGCAAACTTTGAAGGTAGCGGGGATACATTTAGGCACGCCCTGTTTTTCCCACGGTCAGCTATACGTAGCTTGCTCACGTGTTTCTAAGTCGCAAAATCTACATATTTTCGCTGAACGAAAGAAATCAAATAACATAGTTTACAGGAGTATATTGCAGTAAAAACACATAGATAAATTACCTGCAGATGTCCATTATTCCAATTACATACTAATTCTTTACTAACACGAACAATATTAAATGCAAGTAACTTCAGTCCGACCTGTTTATTAATCAGTGTTTAGTAATCCGTTTGTGATGAAATTTGATATGGATAATTTCAAGCCTGGGGAAGGACATAGGGCTACTTTTTATAAACACACCATACAGGCGAAGATTATATAAAACTGTAAACCTGATTGACTGACACAACTAGCGGTCAACGCACAGCCGAAACCACTGAACTTCTTGAAATCTTGAAATTTGCAGATAGGTTCTATTATAGCTTAAATGAGCACTAAGAAAGGAATTTTGATAATTCCACCCTCAAGAGTTTCCCTCGTAATATTATAGGGGTTCAAAGATTGTATGGAATCAGTCAGTTTTGAAGTTAGACATCTGAAATTTTGGATGTACGAGTAACTAAATAAGATTATTTTTTTTTACTATTAAGATTATTTTTTTTACTATTAAGATTTTTTTTTTTTTTACTATTAAAATGATCTGTCACGAAATGTGAGCGAAGCCGCGGGTAAAAGCTAGTTATATTATATGTGGGTCTGTGAGGACATTATATTATATGTGGGTCTGTGGAGACATTATATTATATGTGGGTCTATGAGGACATTATATTATATGTGGGTCTGTGGGGACATTATATTATATGTGGGTCTGTGGAGACATTATATTATATGTGGGTCTGTGGGGACATTATATTATATGTGGGTCTGTGAGGACATTATATTATATGTGGGTCTGTGAGGACATTATATTATATGTGGGTCTGTGGGGACATTATATTATAAGTGGGTCTTTGAGGACATTATGTTATATGTGGGTCTGTGGGGACATTATATTATATGTGGGTCTGTGGTAACATTATATTATATGTGGGTCTGTGGGAACATTATATTATATGTGGGTCTTTGGTGATATTATATTATATGTGGGTCTGTAGGGTCATTATATTATATGTGGGTCTGTTGGGACATTATATTATATGTGGGTCTGTGAGGACATTATATTATTTGTGGGTCTGTGGGGACATTATATTATATGTGGGTCAGTGGGGACAGTATATTATGTCTGGGTCTGTGGTGACATTATATTATATGTGGGTCTATGGGGACATTATATTATATGTGGGTCTGTGGGTAACATTATATTATATTTGGGTCTGTGGGGACAATATATTATATGTGGGAGTGTGGGACATTATATTATATGTGGGGACATTATATTATATGTGGGACATTATATTATATGTGGGTCTGTGAGGACATTATATTATATATGGGTCTGTGAGGACATTATATTATATGTGGATCTGTAGGGACATTATATTATATGTGGGTCTGTGGGGACATTATATTATATGTGGGTCTGTGGGGACATTATATTATATGTGGGTCTGTGAGGACATTATATTATATGTGGGTCTGTGGGGATATTATATTATATGTGGGTCTGTGAGGACATTATATTATATGTGGGTCGGTGGTAACATTATATTATATGTGGGTTTGTGGGGACATTATATTATATTTGGGTCTGTGAGGACATTATATTATATGTGGGTCTGTGGGGACAATATATTATATGTTGGTCTGTGGTAACATTATATTATATGTGGGTCTGTGAGGACATTATATTATATGTGGGTCTGTGGGGACATTATATTATATGTGGGTTTGTGGGGACATTATATTATATGTGGGTCTGTGGGGACAATATATTATATGTGGGACTGTGGGACATATTATATGTGGTGCTGTGGGGACATTATATTATATTTGGGACTGTGGGACATTATATTATATGTGGGTCTGTGAGGACATTATATTATATGTGGGTCTGTGAGGACATTATATTATATATGGGTCTATGAGGACATTATATTATATGTGGGTCTGTGGGGACATTATATTTATATGTGGGTCTGTAGGGACATTATATTATATGTGGGTCTGTGGTAACATATTATATGTGGGTCTGTGAGGACATTAAATTATATGTGGGTCTGTGAGGACATTATATTATATGTGGGTCTGTGAGGATATTATATTATATGTGGATCTGTGAGGACATTATATTATATGTGGGTCTGTGAGGACATTATATTATATGTGGGTCTGTGGGGACATTATATTATATGTGGGTCTGTGGTAACATTATATTATATGTGGGTCTGTGAAGACATATTATATGTGGGTCTGTGGTAACATTATATTATATGTGGGTCTGTGGGGACATTATATATGTGGGTCTGTGAGGACATTATATTATATGTGGGTCTGTGGGGACATTATATTATATGTGGGTCTGTGAGGACATTATATTATATGTGGGTCTGTGGGGACATTATATTATATGTGGGTCTGTGGTAACATATTATATGTGGGTCTGTGGGGACATTATATTATATGTGGGTCTGTGGGGACATTATATTATATGTGGGTCTGTGGGAACATTATATTATATGTGGGTTTTTGGTGACATTATATTATATGTGGGTCTGTGGGGACATTATATTATATGTGGGTCTGTGGTAACATATTATATGTGGGTCTGTGAGGACATTAAATTATATGTGGGTCTGTGAGGACATTATATTATATGTGGGTCTGTGAGGATATTATATTATATGTGGATCTGTGAGGACATTATATTATATGTGGGTCTGTGAGGACATTATATTATATGTGGGTCTGTGGGGACATTATATTATATGTGGGTCTGTGAGGATATTATATTATATGTGGGTCTGTGAGGACATTATATTATATGTGGATCTGTGAGGACATTATATTATATGTGGGTCTGTGAGGATATTATATTATATGTGGGTCTGTGAGGACATTATATTATATGTGGGTCTGTGGGTACATTATATTATATGTGGGTCTGTGGTAACATTATATTATATGTGGGTCTGTGAGGACATTATATTATATGTGGGTCTGTGGTAACATTATATTATATGTGGGTCTGTGGGGACATTATATATGTGGGTCTGTGAGGACATTATATTATATGTGGGTCTGTGTGGACATTATATTATATGTGGGTCTGTGAGGACATTATATTATATGTGGGTCTGTGGGGACATTATATTATATGTGGGTCTGTGGTAACATATTATATGTGGGTCTGTGGGGACATTATATTATATGTGGGTCTGTGGGGACATTATATTATATGTGGGTCTGTGGGAACATTATATTATATGTGGGTCTTTGGTGACATTATATTATATGTGCGTCTGTGGGGACATTATATTATATGTGGGTCTGTGGTAACATTATATTACGTATGGGTCTGTGTGGTCATTATATTATATGTGGGTCTGGGGTAACATTATATTATATGTGGGTCTGTGGGAACATTATATTATATGTGGGTCTGTGGTAACATTATATTATATGTGGGTCTGTGGTAACATTATAATATATGTGGGTCTGTGGGGTGATTATATTATATGTGGGTCTGTGGTAACATTATATTATATGTGGGTCTGTGGGGACATTATATATGTGGGTCTGTGAGGACATTATATTATATGTGGGTCTGTGTGGACATTATATTATATGTGGGTCTGTGGTAACATATTATATGTGGGTCTGTGGGGACATTATATTATATGTGGGTCTGTGGGGACATTATATTATATGTGGGTCTGTGGGAACATTATATTATATGTGGGTCTTTGGTGACATTATATTATATGTGGGTCTGTGGGGACATTATATTTATATGTGGGTCTGTGGGGACATTATATTATATGTGGGTCTGTGGTAACATATTATATGTGGGTCTGTGAGGACATTAAATTATATGTGGGTCTGTGAGGACATTATATTATATGTGGGTCTGTGAGGATATTATATTATATGTGGATCTGTGAGGACATTATATTATATGTGGGTCTGTGAGGACATTATATTATATGTGGGTCTGTGGGGACATAATATTATATGTGGGTCTGTGGTAACATTATATTATATGTGGGTCTGTGAGGACATTATATTATATGTGGGTCTGTGGTAACATTATATTATATGTGGGTCTGTGGGGACATTATATATGTGGGTCTGTGAGGACATTATATTATATGTGGGTCTGTGTGGACATTATATTATATGTGGGTCTGTGAGGACATTATATTATATGTGGGTCTGTGGGGACATTATATTATATGTGGGTCTGTGGGGACATTATATTATATGTGGGTCTGTGGTAACATATTATATGTGGGTCTGTGGGGACATTATATTATATGTGGGTCTGTGGGGACATTATATTATATGTGGGTCTGTGGGAACATTATATTATATGTGGGTCTTTGGTGACATTATATTATATGTGCGTCTGTGGGGACATTATATTATATGTGGGTCTGTGGTAACATTATATTATGTATGGGTCTGTGTGGTCATTATATTATATGTGGGTCTGGGGTAACATTATATTATATGTGGGTCTGTGGGAACATTATATTATATGTGGGTCTGTGGTAACATTATATTATATGTGGGTCTGTGGTAACATTATAATATATGTGGGTCTGTGGGGTGATTATATTATATGTGGGTCTGTGGTAACATTATATTATATGTGGGTCTGTGCGAACATTATATTATATGTGGGTCTGTGGGAACATTATATTATATGTGGGTCTTTGGTGCCATTATATTATATGTGGGTCTGTGGGGTCAATATATTATATGTGGGTCTGTGGGGGCATTATATTATATGTGGGTCTGTGGGGGCATTATATTATTTATGGGTCTGTGGGGACATTATATTATATGTGGAACTGTGGGGACATTATATTATATGTGGGTTTGTGGTAACATTATATTATATGTGGGTCTTTGGGAACATTATATTACAGTGCTGGACAAAAGTATTGGCACCCCTGCAATTCTGTCAGATAATACTCAGTTTCTTCCTGAAAATGATTGCAATCACAAATTCTTTGGTATTATTATCTTCATTTAATTTGTCTTCAATGAAAAAAACACAAAAAGAATTGTCCTAAAGCCAAATTGGATATAATTCCACACCAAACCTAAAAAAGGGGGTGGACAAAAGTATTGGCACCGTTTGAAAAATCATGTGATGCTTCTCTAATTCGTGTAATTAACAGCACCTGTAACTTACCTGTGGCACCTAACAGGTGTTGGCAATAACTAAATCACACTTGCAGCCAGTTAACATGGATTAAAGTTGACGCAACCTCTGTCCTGTGTCCTTGTGTGTACCACATTGAGAATGGAGAAATGAAAGAAGACCAAAGAACTGTTTGAGGACTTGAGAAACCAAATTGTGAGGAAGCATGAGCAATCTCAAGGCTACAAGTCCATCTCCAAAGACCTGAATGTTCCTGTGTCTTCCGTGCGCAGTGTCATCAAGAAGTTTAAAGCCCATGGCACTGTGGCTAACCTCCCTAGATGTGGACGGAAAAGAAAAATTGACGAGAGATTTCAACGCAAGATTGTGCGGATGGTGGATAAAGAACCTCGACTAACATCCAAACAAGTTCAAGCTGCCCTGCAGTCCGAGGGTACAACAGTGTCAACCCGTACTATCCGTCGGCGTCTGAATGAAAAGGGACTGTATGGTAGGATACCCAGGAAGACCCCACTTCTTACCCCGAGACATAAAAAAGTCAGGCTGGAGTTTGCCAAAACTTACCTGAGAAAGCCTAAAACGTTTTGGAAGAATGTTCTCTGGTCAGATGAGACAAAAGTAGAGCTTTTTGGGAAAAAGCATCAACATAGAGTGTACAGGAAAAAAAAAGAGGCATTCAAAGAAAAGAACACGATCCCTACAGTCAAACATGGCGGAGGTTCCCTGATGTTTTGGGGTTGCTTTGCTGCCTCTGGCACTGGACTGCTTGACTGTGTGCATGGCATTATGAAGTCTGAAGACTACCAACAAATTTTACAGCATAATGTAGGGCCCAGTGTGAGAGGTCATGGGTCTTCCAGCAGGACAATGACCCAAAACACACTTCCAAAAGCACTATAAAATGGTTTGAGAGAAAGCACTGGAGACTTCTAAGGTGGCCAGCAATGAGTCCAGACCTGAATCCCATAGAACACCTGTGGAGAGATCTCAAAATGGCAGTTTGGAGAAGGCACCCTTCAAATATCAGGGACCTGGAGCAGTTTGCCAAAGAAGAATGGTCTACAATTCCAGCAGAGCATTGTAAGAAACTCATTGATGGTTACCGGAAGCGGTTGTTCGCAGTTATTTTGGCTAAAGGTTGTGCAACCAAGTATTAGGCTGAGGGTGCCAATACTTTTGTCCGGCCCTTTTTTGGAGTTTTGTGTGAAATGATCCATGATTTGATTTTTGCTTCATTCTCTTTTGTGTTTTTTCCTTGCAAGCAAATTAAATGAAGATAATAATACCAAAGAATTTGTGATTGCAATCATTTTCAGGAAGAAACTGAGTATTATCTGACAGAATTGCAGGGGTGCCAATACTTTTGGCCAGCACTGTATATGTGGGTCTTTGGTGACATTATATTATATGTGGGTCTGTGGGGACATTATATTATATGTGGGTCTGTGGGGTAATTATTTTATTTGTGGGTTTTGGTAACATTATATTATATGTGAATCTGTGGGGACATTATATTATATGTGGGTCTGTGGGTAACATTATATTATATTTGGGTCTGTGGGGACAATATATTATATGTGGGAGTGTGGGACATTATATTATATGTGGGGACATTATATTATATGTGGGACATTATATTATATGTGGGTCTGTGAGGACATTATATTATATATGGGTCTGTGAGGACATTATATTATATGTGGATCTGTAGGGACATTATATTATATGTGGGTCTGTGGGGACATTATATTATATGTGGGTCTGTGGGGACATTATATTATATGTGGGTCTGTGAGGACATTATATTATATGTGGGTCTGTGGGGTTATTATATTATATGTGGGTCTGTGAGGACATTATATTATATGTGGGTCGGTGGTAACATTATATTATATGTGGGTTTGTGGGGACATTATATTATATGTGGGTCTGTGAGGACATTATATTATATGTGGCTCTGTGGGGACATTATATTATATGTGGGTTTGTGGGGACTTTATATTATATGTGGGTCTGTGGGGACAATATATTATATGTGGGACTGTGGGACATATTATATGTGGTGCTGTGGGGACATTATATTATATTTGGGACTGTGGGACATTATATTATATGTGGGTCTGTGAGGACATTATATTATATGTGGGTCTGTGAGGACATTATATTATATATGGGTCTATGAGGACATTATATTATATGTGGGTCTGTGGGGACATTATATTTATATGTGGGTCTGTAGGGACATTATATTATATGTGGGTCTGTGGTAACATATTATATGTGGGTCTGTGAGGACATTAAATTATATGTGGGTCTGTGAGGACATTATATTATATGTGGGTCTGTGAGGATATTTTATTATATGTGGATCTGTGAGGACATTATATTATATGTGGGTCTGTGAGGACATTATATTATATGTGGGTCTGTGGGGACATTATATTATATGTGGGTCTGTGGTAACATTATATTATATGTGGGTCTGTGAGGACATTATATTATATGTGGGTCTGTGGTAACATTATATTATATGTGGGTCTGTGAGGACATTATATTATATGTGGGTCTGTGGGGACATTATATTATATGTGGGTCTGTGAGGACATTATATTATATGTGGGTCTGTGGGGACATTATATTATATGTGGGTCTGTGGTAACATATTATATGTGGGTCTGTGGGGACATTATATTATATGTGGGTCTGTGGGGACATTATATTATATGTGGGTCTGTGGGAACATTATATTATATGTGGGTTTTTGGTGACATTATATTATATGTGGGTCTGTGGGGACATTATATTTATATGTGGGTCTGTGGGGACATTATATTATATGTGGGTCTGTGGTAACATATTATATGTGGGTCTGTGAGGACATTAAATTATATGTGGGTCTGTGAGGACATTATATTATATGTGGGTCTGTGAGGATATTATATTATATGTGGATCTGTGAGGACATTATATTATATGTGGGTCTGTGAGGACATTATATTATATGTGGGTCTGTGGGGACATTATATTATATGTGGGTCTGTGATAACATTATATTATATGTGGGTCTGTGAGGACATTATATTATATGTGGGTCTGTGGTAACATTATATTATATGTGGGTCTGTGGGGACATTATATTATATGTGGGTCTGTGAGGACATTATATTATATGTGGGTCTGTGGTAACATTATATTATATGTGGGTCTGTGGAGACATTATATTATATGTGGGTCTGTGAGGACATTATATTATATGTGGGTCTGTGTGGACATTATATTATATGTGGGTCTGTGAGGACATTATATTATATGTGGGTCTGTGGGGACATTATATTATATGTGGGTCTGTGAGGACATTATATTATATGTGGGTCTGTGGGGACATTATATTATATGTGGGTCTGTGGTAACATTATATTATATGTGGGTCTGTGAGGACATTATATTATATGTGGGTCTGTGGTAACATTATATTATATGTGGGTCTGTGGAGACATTATATTATATGTGGGTCTGTGAGGACATTATATTATATGTGGGTCTGTGTGGACATTATATTATATGTGGGTCTGTGAGGACATTATATTAT
The DNA here is from genome assembly GCF_046119375.1 of Phyllobates terribilis. Lineage (NCBI taxonomy): Eukaryota > Metazoa > Chordata > Amphibia > Anura > Dendrobatidae > Phyllobates > Phyllobates terribilis. Next base: position 222,175 of record NW_027363217.1, on the reverse strand, counting down.
ATGTGGGTCTGTGGGGACATTATATTATATGTGGGTCTGTGAGGACATTATATTATATGTGGGTCTGTGGGGACATTATATTATATGTGGGTCTGTGGTAACATATTATATGTGGGTCTGTGGGGACATTATATTATATGTGGGTCTGTGGGGACATTATATTATATGTGGGTCTGTGGGAACATTATATTATATGTGGGTCTTTGGTGACATTATATTATATGTGGGTCTGTGGGGACATTATATTATATGTGGGTCTGTGGTAACATTATGTATGGGTCTGTGTGGTCATTATATTATATGTGGGTCTGGGGTAACATTATATTATATGTGGGTCTGTGGGAACATTATATTATATGTGGGTCTGTGGTAACATTATATTATATGTGGGTCTGTGGTAACATTATAATATATGTGGGTCTGTGGGGTGATTATATTATATGTGGGTCTAAGGACATTATATTATATGTGGGTCTGGGGTAACATTATATTATATGTGGGTCTGTGGGAACATTATATTATATGTGGGTCTGTGGTAACATTATATTATATGTGGGTCTGTGGTAACATTATATTATATGTGGGTCTGTGAGGACATTATATTATATGTGGGTCTAAGGACATTATATTATATGTGGGTCTGTGGTAACATTATATTATATGTGGGTCTGTGGGAACATTATATTATATGTGGGTCTGTGGGAACATTATATTATATGTGGGTCTTTGGTGCCATTATATTATATGTGGGTCTGTGGGGTCAATATATTATATGTGGGTCTGTGGGGACATTATATTATTTATGGGTCTGTGGGGACATTATATTATATGTGGAACTGTGGGGACATAATATTATATGTGGGTTTGTGGTAACATTATATTATATGTGGGTCTTTGGGAACATTATATTACAGTGCTGGCCAAAAGTATTGGCACCCCTGCAATTCTGTCAGATAATACTCAGTTTCTTCCTGAAAATGATTGCAATCACAAATTCTTTGGTATTATTATCTTCATTTAATTTGTCTTCAATGAAAAAAACAGAAAAAGAATTGTCCTAAAGCCAAATTGGATATAATTCCACACCAAACCTAAAAAAGGGGGTGGACAAAAGTATTGGCACCGTTTGAAAAATCATGTGATGCTTCTCTAATTCGTGTAATTAACAGCACCTGTAACTTACCTGTGGCACCTAACAGGTGTTGGCAATAACTAAATCACACTTGCAGCCAGTTAACATGGATTAAAGTTGACTCAACCTCTGTCCTGTGTCCTTGTGTGTACCACATTGAGCATGGAGAAAAGAAAGAAGACCAAAGAACTGTCTGAGGACTTGAGAAACCAAATTGTGAGGAAGCATGAGCAATCTCAAGGCTACAAGTCCATCTCCAAAGACCTGAATGTTCCTGTGTCTTCCGTGCGCAGTGTCATCAAGAAGTTTAAAGCCCATGGCACTGTGGCTAACCTCCCTAGATGTGGACGGAAAAGAAAAATTGACGAGAGATTTCAACGCAAGATTGTGCGGATGGTGGATAAAGAACCTCGACTAACATCCAAACAAGTTCAAGCTGCCCTGCAGTCCGAGGGTACAACAGTGTCAACCCGTACTATCCGTCGGCGTCTGAATGAAAAGGGACTGTATGGTAGGATACCCAGGAAGACCCCACTTCTTACCCCGAGACATAAAAAAGTCAGGCTGGAGTTTGCCAAAACTTACCTGAGAAAGCCTAAAACGTTTTGGAAGAATGTTCTCTGGTCAGATGAGACAAAAGTAGAGCTTTTTGGGAAAAAGCATCAACATAGAGTGTACAGGAAAAAAAAAGAGGCATTCAAAGAAAAGAACACGGTCCCTACAGTCAAACATGGCGGAGGTTCCCTGATGTTTTGGGGTTGCTTTGCTGCCTCTGGCACTGGACTGCTTGACTGTGTGCATGGCATTATGAAGTCTGAAGACTACCAACAAATTTTGCAGCATAATGTAGGGCCCAGTGTGAGAGGTCATGGGTCTTCCAGCAGGACAATGACCCAAAACACACTTCCAAAAGCACTATAAAATGGTTTGAGAGAAAGCACTGGAGACTTCTAAGGTGGCCAGCAATGAGTCCAGACCTGAATCCCATAGAACACCTGTGGAGAGATCTCAAAATGGCAGTTTGGAGAAGGCACCCTTCAAATATCAGGGACCTGGAGCAGTTTGCCAAAGAAGAATGGTCTACAATTCCAGCAGAGCATTGTAAGAAACTCATTGATGGTTACCGGAAGCGGTTGTTCGCAGTTATTTTGGCTAAAGGTTGTGCAACCAAGTATTAGGCTGAGGGTGGCAATACTTTTGTCCGGCCCTTTTTTGGAGTTTTGTGTGAAATGATCCATGATTTGATTTTTGCTTCATTCTCTTTTGTGTTTTTTCCTTGCAAGCAAATTAAATGAAGATAATAATACCAAAGAATTTGTGATTGCAATCATTTTCAGGAAGAAACTGAGTATTATCTGACAGAATTGCAGGGGTGCCAATACTTTTGGCCAGCACTGTATATGTGGGTCTTTGGTGACATTATATTATATGTGGGTCTGTGGGGACATTATATTATATGTGGGTCTGTGGGGTAATTATTTTATTTGTGGGTTTTGGTAACATTATATTATATGTGAGTCTGTGGGGTCATTATATTATTTGTGGGTCTGTGGTAACATTATATTATATGTGAGTCTGTGGGATCATTATATTATACTAGATGGTGGCCCGATTCTAACACATCGGGTATTCTAAAATATGTATGCGGCCGACCGGGTGCATACAGCAGAGCGGTGTTTAAATCTTGCGCCAAAATCGCTGATTGGTCGCGGCCGGCAACCGCGACCAATCAGCAAAGCAGTGTTTAAATTTGGCGGCCATATCGGTGATTGGTCGCAGGCGGCGGCCGCGACCAATCTGCAAACCGTGTTAGTGAGGACTGGAGAGCGTGTTTAAATTTGGCAGCAAAATCGCTGATTGGTCGCGGCCGGCAACCGTGACCAATCAGCAAAGCGGTGTTAAAATTTGGCGCCTATATCGCTGATTGTTCACGGCCGGTGGTCGCGACTAATCAGCAGAGCGGGGTTTAAATTTGGCTCCAATAATGCTGATTGGTCGCTGCCAGCGAACGCGACCAATCAGCAGAGCGGTATTTAAATTTGGCGCCAATAATGGTGATTGTTCATGGCCGCGACCAATCAGCAGAGCGGTGTTTAAATTTGGCGCCAATAATGCTGATTAATCGCGACCGGCAACCGCGACCAATCAGCAGAGCGGTGTTTAAATTTGGCGCCAATATCGCTGTTTGGTCGCGGCCGGCCACCGCGACCAATCAGCAAAGCGATGTTTAAATTTGGCGCCAATAATGCTGATTAGTCGCGGCCGGCCACCGCGACCAATAAGCAAAGCGGTGTTTAAATTTGGCGCCAATAATGCTGATTGATCAAGTTCGGCGACCGCGACCAATCAGCAGAGCGGTGTTTAAATTTGGTGCCAATATCGCTGTTTGGTCGCGGCCAGCCACCGCGACCAATCAGCAAAGCGGTGTTTAAATTTGGCGCCAATATCGCTGCTTGGTCGCGGCCGGCCACCGCGACCAATAAGCAAAGCGGTGTTTAAATTTGGCGCCAATATTGCTGATTGGTCAAGTTCGGCGACCGCGAGCAATCAGCAGAGTAGTGTTTAAATTTGGCGCCAATACTGCTGATTGGTGAACCACCAAACAATGAGGAGGGCACCATCTAATAAACGGGATCTACCTGCAGCATCTCATAAAATAGTAAGTATGAAAACAGCAAAAAGAAGAGATGCAAACTAGCAGTGATCACCCAAATAGTCAAAAAGTAACCAAATAATTATCAATAACAACAAAGATCCATAAAAATATATCAATTTATTGAATACAAATAATTCCTGACACATATACACAAAATGACAAACCGACAAACAAATAAAACACCATTAAAAATAGTATAGTATAGTATAGTATTTTCATACTATATACTTCAATCAGCAGAGCGGGGTTTAAATTTGGCGCCAATATTGCTGATTGTTTGCGGGTGGCGGCCACGACCAATCAGCGAACCGTGTTAGTGAGGACTGGAGAGTGTGTTTAAATTTGGCGCCAAAATCGCTGATTGGTCGCTGCCGGTGACCGCGACCAATCAGCAGAGCGGTGTTTAAATTTGGCGCCAATGTCGCTGATTGGTCGCAGCTGGCGGTCGTGACCAATCAGCAGAGCGGTGTTTAAATTTGGCACCAATATCGCTGATTGGTCGCAGCTGGCGGTCGCGACCAATCAGCAGAGCGGTGTTTAAATTTGGCGCCAATATCGCTGATTGGTCGCGGTCGCCGGCTGCGACCAATCAGCAGAGCGTTTTTTAAATTTGTCGCCAATCTCGCTGATTTGTCGCGGCTGGTTGCCGCCACCAATCAGCAGAGCGGTGTTTAAATTTGGCGCCAATCTCGCTGATTGGTCGCGGGCAGCGTCCACGACCAATCAGCACAGCAGTGTTTAAATGTGGCGCCAAAATTGCTGATTGGTAGCGGGCAGCGTCCGCGACCAATCAGCACAGCAGTGTTTAAATGTGGCGCTAAAATCAGCACATCAGTGTTTAACCCCTTAAGCCCCGAGGGTGGTTTGCACGTTAATGACCAGGCCAATTTTTACAATTCTGACCACTGTCACTTTATGAGGTAATTACTCTGGAACGCTTCAACGGGTCCCCCTGATTCTGAGATTGTTTTTTCGTGACATATTGTACTTCATGATTGTGGTAAAATTTCTTCGATATCACTTGCGTTTATTTGTGAAAAAATGGAAATTTGGCAAAAATTTTGAAAATTTAGCAATTTTCAAAATTTTAATTTTTATGCCCTTAAATCAGAGAGATATGTCACACAAAAGAGTTAATAAATAACATTTCCCACGTGTCTACTTTACATCAGCACAATTTTGGAACCAAAATTTTTTTTTGTTAGGAAGCTATAAGGGTTAAAAGTTGAGCAGCGATTTCTCATTTTTCCAACAAAATTTACAAAACCATCTTTTTAGGGACCACATCACATTTGAAGTCACTTTGAGAGGTCTTTATGACAGAAAATACCCAAAAGTGACACCATTCTAAAAACTGCTCCCCTCAAGGTGCTCAAAACCACATTCAAGAACTTTATTAACCCTTCAGGTGCTTCACAGGAATTTTTTGAATGTGGAAGAAAAAAATGAACATTTAACTTTTTTCACAAAAATGTTACTTTAGACCCATTTTTTTTTATTTTCACAGGGGTAACAAGAAAAAATGCACCCCAAAATTTGTTGTGCAATTTACCCTGGGCACGCAGATACCCAATATGTGGGGAAAAAACACTGTTTGGGCGCACGGCAGGGCTCGGAAGGGAAGGAGCGCCATTTGACTTTTTGATTGTAAAATTTGCTTGAATAATTAGCGGACGCCATGTTGTGTTTGGAGAGCCCCAGTGTGCCCAAACATTGGAGCTCCCCCATAAGTGACCCCATTTTGGAAACTAGACCCCCCAAGGCACCTATCTAGATGCATAGTGAGCACTTGGAACCCCCAGGTGCTTCACAAATTGATTTGTAAAAATGAAAAAGTGAAAAAAAAAACACTTTTTTCATATTTATGAATCAATTTGTGAAACACCTGGGGGTTCCAAGTGCTCACTATGCATCTAGATAGGTGCCTTGGGGGGTCTAGTTTCCAAAATGGGGTTACTTGTAGGGGAGCTCCAATGTTTGGGCACACAGGGACTCTCCAAAAGCAACATGGTATCCGCTAACAAATTGTCGGCTCAAATTGTTAGCGGACATCATGTTTCATTTGGAGAGCCCCTGTGTGCCCAAACATTGGAGCTCCCCCACAAGTGACCCCATTTTGGAAACTAGACCCCCCAAGGCACCTATCTAGATGCATAGTGAGCACTTGGAACCCCCAGGTACTTCACAAATTGATTCGTAAAAATGAAAAAGTGAAAAAAAAAAGCATTGTTTTTTGCTTCGTTTTTTTTTTTTTTTTTTACCGTGTTCACTGAATGAGTTAACTAGTGGGACAGTTTTATAGGTCAGGTTGTTCCGGACGCGGCGATACCAAATATGTGTACTTTTTTTGTTTTTTTGTTTTTTTTTATAATAATATTTATTGATGGGTACATTATATTTTTATTTTTGGTGGATTATTATTTTTTTTTTTTTTTTATATTTTTGCAATTTTTTTTTTTTTTTTTCACTTTCTGACAGTTTTTATATTTTATTACTTTGTCCCACTCTGGGACTTTCACTTTTTTTTCTCTGATCGCCTGCATGGCACAGGAATGAAGCACCATCCCTGTGTCATGCAGGCTCTCAGCGCTGGACAGGGAGAAGATTGTTTGGAGATGCACTGCGCATGTCCAAACAATCTTCCTGCTGTCTGGTGACCCGGATGTTGTCATGACGACATCGGGTCGTCATGGCAACACCCGGGAAGCCTTTGCAGACAGCGCTGGAAGCCGGAAGAGGAGGTGAGTATCTGCGATCACCTCCCCTTCCCCCCGCAATGCTGCGATCGACTTCGATCGACTTCGATCGCAGCATCGCGGGGGTTAATGTGCTGGGAGCGGTGCAGGACCGCTCCCTGCACATAGTATCGGGTGTCAGCTGTGAAAATCAGCTGACACCCGGCGGCGATCACGCCCGCACAGCCTGTGTGCGCGCGCGATCGCCATGACGTACTAATACAGGTCTGGCTCTTAAGTCCCAGGGCACAGACGCGTATTAGTACGTCAGATGTTGTTAAGGGGTTAAATGTGGCTCCAAGATCGCTGATTGGACGCGTGCAGTGGCCGCGACCAATCAGCACAGCGGTTTTAACTTTTGCGCCAAGATCACTGATTGGTCGCGGCAGGGGAGCGCGACCAATCAGCGAATCGTATTGATGAGGACCGGGGAGCGGAATCGTATTGATGAGGACCGGGAAGTGTCGCTGTTTGTGCGGGTACTTCCGCTGCGAGAAGCCGGGAGATGAGCGACTGCTCGCAGCAGAAGTGTCCCGACCCGCAGCGCCGCTCCCCGGTCCTCCCTTGACACCCTAGCCGCATGGATGTCAGCGCCGCTGCCTGTGCGGCTACTTCCGCTGCAAGAAGCCGGGAGATGAGCGGCTGCTCGCAGCAGAAGTATCCCGACCCGCAGCGCCGCTCCCCGGTTCTCCCTTGACACCCTAGCCGCATGGAGGTCAGCAGCGCCGGCGGTCGAGGTCCTTCTGCTGCTATCGGCCGGGAGATGAGCGCCTTGCGCCGGTCATCTCCCTGCTGCATCTCCGTCCCGCAGATGAGCCGCTAACGGCCGCCATCTTTTTTCAGAAATCCCGCGGTGCTGATTGGCCGCTGCCAGACCAATGAGCGACGCGGGATTTCCTGCACAGACAGAAAGACAGACAGACGGGATAAGACGATTATATATATAGATGTGTCCTGTGTGGTGTAGTATATAGAGGATCTGTCAGCTCTCCTGTGTGGTATAGTATATAGAGGATCGGTCAGCTCTCCTATGTGGTATAGTATATAGAGGATCTGTCAGCTCTCCTGTGTGGTGTAGTATATACAGGATATATAATTTCTCCTGTGTGGTGTATTATATAGAGAATGTGTCCTGTGTGGTGTAGTATATAGAGGATCTGTCAGCTCTCCTGTGTGGTGTAGTATATAGAGGATCAGTCAGCTCTCCTATGTGATATAGTATATAGAGGATCTGTCAGCTCTCCTGTGTGGTGTAGTATATAGTGGATCTGTCAGCTCTCCTGTGTGGTGTAGTATATAGAGGATCTGTCAGTTCTCGTGTGTGGTGTAGTATATACAGGATCTGTCAGCTCTCCTGTGTGGTGTAGTATATAGGTAGTTAATAGAGGATCTGTCAGCTCTCCTGTGTGGTGTAGTATATAGAGGATCAGTCAGCTCTCCTATGTGGTATAGTATATACAGGATCTGTCAGCTCTCCTGTGTGGTGTAGTATATAGAGGATCTGTCAGCTCTCCTGTGTGGTGTAGTATATAGAGGATCTGTCAGCTCTCCTGTGTGGTGTAGTATATAGAGGATCTGTCAGCTCTCCTGTGTGGTGTAGTATATAGAGGATCTGTCAGCTCTCCTGTGTGGTGTAGTATATAGAGGATCTGTCAGCTCTCCTGTGTGGTGTAGTATATAGAGGATCTGTCCGCTCTCCTGTGTGGTGCAGTATAGAGGATCTGTCAGCTCTCCTGCGTGGTGTAGTATATAGGTAATTAATAGATGATCTGTCAGCTCTCCTATGTGGTATAGTATATAGAGGATCTGTCAGTTCTCCTGTGTGGTGTAGTATATAGAGGATCTGTCAGCTCTCCTGTGTGATGTAGTATATAGAGGATCTGTCAGCTCTCCTGTGTGGTGTAGTATATAGAGGATCTGTCAGCTCTCCTGTGGGGTGTAGTATATACAGGATCTGTCAGCTCTCCTGTGTGGTGTATTACATAGAGGATCTGTCAGCTCTCCTGTGTGGTGAAGTATAAAGAGGATCTGTCAGCTCTCCTGTGTGGTGTAGTATATAGAGGATCTGTCAGCTCTCCCGTGTGGTATATAGAGGATCTGTCAGCTCTCCTGTGTGGTGTATTACATAGAGGATCTGTCAGCTCTCCTGTGTGGTGAAGTATATAGAGGATCTGTCAGCTCTCCTGTGTGGTGTAGTATATAGAGGATCTGTCAGCTCTCCCGTGTGGTGTAGTATATAGAGGATCTGTCAGCTCTCCTGTGTGGTGTAGTATATAGAGGATCTGTCCGCTCTCCTGTGTGGTGCAGTATAGAGGATCTGTCAGCTCTCCTGCGTGGTGTAGTATATAGGTAGTTAATAGAGGATCTGTCAGCTCTCCTATATGGTATAGTATATAGAGGATCTGTCAGCTCTCCTGTGTGGTGTAGTATATAGAGGATCTGTCAGCTCTCCTGTGTGGTGTAGTATATAGAGGATCTGTCAGCGCTCCTGTGTGGTCTAGTATATAGAGGATCTGTCAGCTCTCCTGTGGGGTGTAGTATGTAGCGGATCTGTCAGCTCTCCTGTGTGGTGTAGCATATACAGGATCTGTCAGCTCTCATGTGTGGTGCAGTATAGAGGATCTGTCAGTTCTCCTGTGTTGTGTAGTATATAGAGGATCTGTCAGCTCTCCTGTGTTGTGTAGTATAGAGGATCTGTCAGCTCTCCTGTGTTGTGTAGTATAGAGGATCTGTCAGCTCTCCTGTGTTGTGTAGTATAGAGGATCTGTCAGCTCTCCTGTGTTGTGTAGTATATACTGTATCTCCTGCTGACGATTCTCCTGCTGCCTGTGACATCACATTGAAAGAGCAGCTCCTACTCTTTCATCCTGCTCTGTCGGCGAAGCACCACTGCCGACGTCATTTAGAAGGAAAGCCAGCTCCCCGCTGCCTAGATGGGGGAAGTTGACTGTCAATCAGCAAGACTACTCAGCAGTGACACTTGTCAGACACTGCAGATTTCATGAAGAGGTGTGTACAGTGTCCATTTTAGGACATGATCAGATATCAAAGTCAAACATGAGAATAATGTCAGTTTGAGGCTAAATACCCTGTCTGAGAACTGACTTTAACATGTGACTTTGATATGTGACTTTGACATCTGACTTTTACAACTGATAATAATAAAAAAAAAGTTCACTGTACGATGCTGGGACTTGAACCCAAAACTCTGCCTAGAAGCCAGTACACCTACCATTGAGCTATACACTCAGTTGAAATAACTTAGGCATTCTATTTGGTTGTGATTTTCAGTGCAAATCTGTCTGAAACTCATTGGGACTTCTACACAGACCTCGTCCATGTCGAATTCAAATGATGTGTGACTTTGATATGTGACTCTGATATCTCACTTTTTTCAAACATCAGAATCAGAATCACAATGACTTTTAAACACCCTGAGTATTTTCAGGGTTGATCCCATAAGCCAAGAAAAACTACCAGTCCCTATCATTTGACCCTATGGTTGAAATTTAAAGCTTCAGGCTCATTTAGTGGAGCTTCTGGGTTCAAATCCCAGAAGCAGAAGAATATATATACAGTACAGTTGAAACAAGAAGTTTACATGTACTGTATGTAAATGCCTTAAAACATTATCTCTCTCTCATTATTCTGGCATTTGGCAAAATTAAAACTTATTGCGATCCTAATTGATCTAAAACGGGAAAGATTTATTCTGATTTCATGTCAGATATTGAGAAAAACATGCATATGTGTCTTTTTATATAGTGTATGTAAACTTCTGGTTTCAACTATATATATATATATATATATATATATATATATATATATATATATACAGTACAGACCAAAAGTTTGGACACACCTTCTCATTTTAAGATTTTTCTGTATTTTCATGACTAAGAAAATTGTACATTGACACTGAAGGCATCAAAACTATGAATTAACACATGTGGAATTATATACTTAACAAAAAAGTGTGAAACAACTGAAAATATGTCTTTTATTCTAGGTTCTTCAAAGTAGCCACCTTTTGCTTTGATGACTGCTTTGCACACTCTTGGCATTCTCTTGATGAGCTTCAAGAGGTAGTCACCGGAAATGGTTTTCACTTCACAGGTGTGCCCTGTCAGGTTTAATAAGTGGGATTTCTTGCCTTATAAATGGGGTTGGGACCATCAGTTGTGTTGTGCAGAAGTCTGGTGGATACACAGCTGATAGTCCTACTGAATAGACTGTTAGAATTTGTATTATGGCAAAAAAAGTAGCTAAGTAAAGAAAAACGAGTGGCCATCATTACTTTAAGAAATGAAGGTCAGTCAGTCCAAAAAATTGGGAAAACTTTGAAAGTGTCCCCAAGTGCAGTTGCAAAAACCATCAAGCGCTACAAAGAAACTGGCTCATATGAGGACCGCCCCTGGAAAAGAAGACCAAGAGTCACCTTTGTTTCTGAGGATAAGTTTGTCCGAGTCACCAGCTCAGAAATCGCAGGTTAACAGCAGCTCAGATTAGAGACCAGGTCAATGCCACACAGAGTTCTAGCAGCAGACACATCTCTACAACAACTGTTAAGAGGAGACTTTGTGCAGCAGGCCTTCATGGTAAAATAGCTGCTAGGAAACCACTGCTAAGGACAGACAACAAGCAGAAGAGACTTGTTTGGGCTAAAGAACACAAGGAATGGACATTAGACCAGTGGAAATCTGTGCTTTGGTCTGATGAGTCCAAATTTGAGATCTTTGGTTCCAACCACAGTGTCTTTGTGCGACGCAGAAAAGGTGAACGGATGGACTCTACATGCCTTGTTCCCACCGTGAAGCATGGAGGAGGAGGTGTGATGGTGTGGGGGTGCTTTGCTGGTGACACTGTTGGGGATTTATTCAAAATTGAAGGCATACTGAACCAGCATGGCTACCTCAGCATCTTGCAGTGGCATGCTATTCCATCCGGTTTGCGTTTAGTTGGACCATCAGTTATTTTTCAACAGGACAATGACCCCAAACACACCTCCAGGCTGTGTAAGGGCTATTTTACCAAGAAGGAGAGTGATGGGGTGCTACGCCAGATGACCTGGTCTCCACAGTCACCAGACCTGAACCCAATCGAGATTGTTTGGGGTGAGCTGGACCGCAGAGTGAAGGCAAAAGGGCCAACAAGTGCTAAGCATCTCTGGGAACTCCTTCAAGATTGTTGGAAGACCATTTCCGGTGACTACCTCTTGAAGCTCATCAAGAGAATGCCAAGAGTGTGCAAAGCAGTCATCAAAGCAAAAGGTGGCTACTTTGAAGAACCTAGAATATAAGACATATTTTCAGTTGTTTCACACTTTTTTGTTAGCTATATAATTCCACATGTGTTAATTCATAGTTTTGATGCCTTCAGTGTGAATGTACAATTTTCATTGTCATAAAAATACAGAAAAACCTTTAAACACACCTTCTCATTTAGACTGTGTGCCCACGACGCGTTTTTAAGCGTTTCTGCAGCGGCAAAAACGCTGCAGAAACGCTAAAAAAAAGCATGGTAGAAGGCCTGCCATGTCCCCCAATGATAATCCGCATGTGCTGTGCACATTCTGCGGAGATTTTCGCTGCGGATTATCATTGCGGAAAAAAACGCAGCACTAGCAATTATTTTGCGGAAGTGCTGCGTTTTCGCCGCCTTGACTTGCATTGCAATGCGCCAATTCCGCAGGACTGCATCTGTACTTGCGTAATTGGCGCGTTATAATGTGCGGATGCTACCCGGGTGTGGAGGACAGGAGACTCTCCTCCACACCCAGGTACCATTATAAAAGCTGTAAAAAAAAGAATAAAATAAAAAATAAAGATTATATTCACCTTCCGACGACCCCCGGACTCCTTCCCTGTGCTTGCCGATAGATCGCGCAGGACTGAAGGACCTGCGGTGACGTCACAGTCATGTGACGGCAGGTCCTTCAGTACAGCGTACCGCGGTCTGTCGGCAGCCAGCACAGGAGCGCAGCGAGTCTGCAGGGGCCATCGGAAGGTAAGTATAGGTTTATTTTTTATTTTTTAACATTCTCTCGGGTCACACTATATAAATCCATGCCGGTTGCATGGATTTATATAGTGTGACCGAGTTGTCAAGCACTTTCCAAGCGATGCTAAAATCGCTTGGAAAGCGCTTGACACCCGCATTCGGAAATGCAAGTGAAGAACGCTTCATTTCCGCATGTCCCTGGCAGGAAAACGCATGTACAATCCGCATGCGTTTTTTTCTGCCAGGGAGATGCAGAAACGCTCAGGAAAAAATCCTGAGCATTTCTGCATCGTGGGCACATAGCCTTAAAGATTTTTCTGTATTTTCATGACTTTGAAAATTGTACATTCACACTGAAGGCATCAAAACTATGAATTAACACATGTGGAATTATATACTTAACAAAAAAGTGTGAAACAACAGAAAATATGTTTTATATTCTAGGTTCTTCAAAGTAGCCACCTTTTGCTTTGATGACTGCTTTGCACACTCTTCGCATTCTCTTCATGAGCTTCATGAGGTAGTCACCGGAAATGGTCTTCCAACAATCTTGACGGAATTCCCAGAGATGCTTAGCACTTGTTGGCCCTTTTGCCTTCACTCTGCGGTCCAGCTCACCCCAAACCATCTCGATTGGGTTCAGGTCTGGTGACTGTGGAGGCCAGGTCATCTGGCATAGCACCCCATGACTCTCCTTCTTGATCAAATAGCCCTTACACAACCTGGAGGTGTGTTTGGGGTCATTGTCCTGTTGAAAAATAAATGATGGTCCAACTAAACTCAAACCGGATGGAATAGCATGCCGCTGCAAGATGAAGTGGTAGCCATGCTGGTTCAGTATACCTTCAATTTTGAATAAATCCCCAACAGTGTCACCAGCAAAGCACCCCCACACCATCACACCTCCTCCTCCATGCTTCACGGTGGGAACCAGGCACGTAGAGTCCATCCGTTCACCTTTTCTGCGTCGCACAAAGACACGGTGGTTGGAACCAAAGATCTCAAATTTGGACTCATCAGACCAAAGCACAGATTTCCACTGGTCTAATGTCCATTCCTTGTGTTCTTTAGCCCAAACAAGTCTCTTCTGCTTGTTGCCTGCCCTTAGCAGTGGTTTCCTAGCAGCTATTTTACCATGAAGGCCTGCTGCACAAAGTCTCCTCTTAACAGTTGTTGTAGAGATGTGTCTGCTGCTAGAACTCTGTGTGGCATTGACCTGGTCTCTAATCTGAGCTGCTGTTAACCTGCAATTTCTGAGGCTGGTGACTCGGATAAATTTATCCTCAGAAGCAGAGGTGACTCTTGGTCTTCCTTTCCTGGGGCGGTCCTCATGTGAGCCAGTTTCTTTGTAGCGCTTGATGGTTTTTGCAACTGCACTTGGGGACACATTCAAAGTTTGCCCAATTTTTCAGACTGACTGACCTTCATTTCTTAAAGTAATGATGGCCACTCGTTTTTCTTTACTTAGAATTTGTATTATGGCAAGAAAAAAGCAGCTAACAGTCTATTCAGTAGGACTATCAGCTGTGTATCCACCTGACTTCTGCACAACACAACTGATGGTCCCAACCCCATTTATAAGGCAAGAAATCCCACTTATTAAACCTGACAGGGCACACCTGTGAAGTGAAAACCATTTCCGGTGACTACCTCTTGAAGCTCATCAAGAGAATGCCAAGAGTATGCAAAGCAGTCATCAAAGCAAAAGGTGGCTACTTTGAAGAACCTAGAATATAAGACATATTTTCAGTTGTTTCACACTTTTTTGTTAAGTATATAATTCCACATGTGTTAATTCATAGTTTTGATGCCTTCGATGTGAATGTACAATTTTCAAAGTCATGAAAATACAGAAAAATCTTTAAATGAGAAGGTGTGTCCAAACTTTTGGTTTGTACTGTATATACACAGTGGGGAAAAAATAATTTAGTCAGTCACCAATTGTGCAAGTTCTCTCACTTAAAAAGATGAGAGAGGCCTGTAATTGACATCATAGTTAGACCTCAACTATGAGAGACAAAATGAGAAAACAAATCCTGAAAATCACATTGTCTGATTTTGAAAGAATTTTTTTTTAAATTTTGGTGGAAAATAAGTATTTGGTCAATTACAAACAAGTAAGATTTCTGGCTCTCACAGACCTGTAACATCTTCTTTAAGAGGCTCCTCTGTCCTCCACTCATTACCTGTAGCACTGGCACCTGTTTGAACTTGTTATCAGTATAAAAGACACCTGTCCGCAACCTCAAACAGTCACACTCCAAACTCCACTATGGTGAAGACCAAAGAGCTGCGAATGACACCAGAAACAAAATTGTAGCCCTGTACCATGCTGGGAAGACTGAATCTGCAATAGGCAAGCAGCTTGGTGTGAAGAAATCAACTGTGGGAGCAATAATTAGAAAATGGGAGACATACAAGACCACTGATAATCTCCCTTGATCTGGGGTTCCACACAAGATCTCACCCGTGGGGCCAAAATGATCTCAAGAACGGTGAGCAAAAATCCCAGAACCACACAGGGGCATCTAGTGAATGACCTGCAGAGAGCTGGGACCAACGTTACACAGGCTACCATCAGTAACACACTACGACGCCAGGGACTCAGATCCTGCAGTGCCAGACGTGTCCCCCTGATTAAGCCATTACATGTCCGGGCCCGTCTGAAGTTTGCTAGAGAGCATTTGGATGATCCAGAAGAGTATTGGGAGAATGCCATATGGTCAGATGAAACCAAAGTTGAACTGTTTGGTAGAATCACAACTCATCATGTTTGGAGGAGAAAGAATGCTGAGTTGCATCCAAAGAACAGCATACCTACTGTGAAGCATGGGGGTGGCAACATCATGCTTTGGGGCTTTTTCTCTGCCAAGGGACCAGGAAGACTGATCCATGTACATAAAAGAATGAATGGGGCCATGTATCGTGAGATTTTGAGTGCAAACCTCCTTCCATCAGCAAGGGCATTGGAGATGAACCATGGCTGGGTCTTTCAACATGACAATGATCCCAAGCCACCGCCAGGGCAACGAAGGAGTGGCTTCGTAAGAAGCATTTCAAGGTCCTGGAGTGTCCTAGCCAGTCTCCAGATCTAAACCCTATAGAAAACCTTTGGAGGGAATTGAAAGTCCGTGTTGCCTAGCGACATTCCCAAAACATCACTGCTCTAGAGGAGATCTGCATGGAGGAATGGGCCAACATACCAGCAACAGTGTGTGCCAACCTTGTGAAGACTTACAGAAAACGTTTGACCTCTGTCATTGCCAACAAAGGATATATAACAAAGTATTGAGATTAACTTTTGTAATTGACCAAATACTTATTTTTCACCAAAATTTGAAACAAATTTCTTTCAAAATCAGACAATGTGATTTTCAGGATTTGTTTTCTCATTTTGTCTCTCATAGTTGAGGTCTAACTATGATGTCAATTACAGGCCTCTCATCTTTTTATGGGGGAGAACTTGCACAATTGGTGGCTGACTAAATATTTTTTTCCCCACTGTATATCTATAAAATAACGGGAGATGCGTACCTCTGTCTGAAGCCTTTATAGACTGCACAAGCGCGACACGCCTGCGCAGTCTGGCTCCAAACAGAAGCATGCATGGAGCCATTACAGGTAAGAGGAGTGTGTATGGCGCCGGAGATCACGGTATGCGTAGACACTGAGTGCATACCGCGAACTCCGGCGCCATGCTTACATACTTACTTGACCGGGAGGAGCGTTGCCGGAGACCGGGGCAGGAGTGAAGGCGTCGGAATTGGCGCATGTGCATAGCGCTATCCGCCGCCATTTTACTGAAGATACATTCGCAGCAAAATGGCGGCGGACAGCGCGGTATGGGCACGTGCGTACTCCAGAGCCACACTCCATCCCTGGCCTCCGGCAGAAAAGGACACCGCAGCGCTGGAGCACAGGGAAGAAAGGTGAGTATAAGTGTTTATTTTTTTATATGTGGGCAGCGTAAAAGGGATGAGGGGTGTCATACATACCAGGATTGTGGGGTGAGGGGACCATACACACCATGCTAGGGATGAGGGGTACCATGCATACAAGGATTGGGGGGTGAGAAGTGCCATGCATGCCAGCATTGGGGATGAGGGGGCCACACATACCAGGATTGGGGGATGAGGGGTGCCATGCATACCAGGATTAGGGGGTGAAGGGCCACATACACCAGCATTGGGGGATGAGGGGTACCATACTTACCAGGATTGGGGATGAGGGGCCCACACATACCAGGATTGGGGGATGAGGGGTACCAAGCATACCAGGATTGGGGGATGAGGGGTACCATACATACCAGGATTGGGAGATGAGGGGTACCATACATACCAGGATTGGGGGATGAGGGGTACCATACATACCAGGATTGGGGGATGAAGGGTACCATACATACCAGGATTGGGGGATGAGGGGTGCCATACATACTAGGATTGGGGGATGAGGGGTGCCATACATACCAGTATTGGGGGATGAGGGGTACCATACATACCAGGATTGGGGAATGAGGGGTGCCATACATACCAGGATTGGGGGATGAAGGGTACCATACATACCAGGATTGGGGGATGAGGGGTACCATACATACCAGGATTGGGCGATGAGGGGTGCCATACATACCAGGATTGGGGGATGAGGGGTGCCATGCATACCAGGATGAGGAGTGGGGTGCAATACATACCAGGATTGGGGGTGAGGGGTGCCATGCATACCAGAATAGGGATGAGGGGTACCATGCATACCAGAATAGGGATGAGGGGTACCATGCATACCAGGATGAGGGATGGGGTGCCATGCATACCAGGATGAGGGATGGGATGCCATGCATACCAGGATGAGGGATACCATACATACCAGGATAGGGATGAGGGGTACCATACATACCAGGATGAGGGATGGAGTGCCATGCATACCAGGATTGGGGGATGAGTGGTGCCATATATACTAGGATGAGGGATTGGGTACCATACATACCAGAATTGGGGGATGAGGGGTGCTATGTATACCAGATTTGGAATGAGGGGTGCCATGCATAGCAGGATTGGGGATGAGGGGTGCCATGCATAGCAGGATTGGGGATGAGGGGTGTCACGCATACCAGGATTGGGGATGAGGGGTGCCATGCATAGCAGGATTGGGGATGAGGGGTGCCATGCATAGCAGGATTGGGTATGAGGGGTGCCATGCATAGCAGGATTGGGGATTAGGGGTGCCATGCATAGCAGGATTGGGAATGAGGGGTGCCATACATACCAGGATTGGTTATGAGGGGGCCATGCATACCAGCATAGGAATGAGGGGTACCATGCATACCAGGATAGGGATGTGGGGGGCCATGCATACCAGGATTCGGATGAGGGGCCATGCATACCAGGATAGGGATGAGGGGTACCATGCATACCAGGAAGAGGGATGGAGTGCCATCCATACCAGGACAGGGATGAGGGGTACCATCCATACCAGGATGAGGGGTACCATACATACCAGGATAGGGATTGGGTACCATGCATACCAGGATTGGGGGTGAGGGGTGCCATGCATACTAGGATTGGGGGTGAGAGGTGCCATGCATACCAGGATTGGGGGTGAGGGGTGCTATGCATACCAGGATTGGGGGTGAAGGGTGCCATGCATACCAGGATTGGGGGTGAGGGGTGCCATGCATACCAGGATTGGGGGTGCCAAGAGAATGCCAAGAGTGTGCAAAGCAGTCATCAAAGCAAAAGGTGGCTACTTTGAAGAACCTAGAATATAAGACATATTTTCAGTTGTTTCACACTTTTTTGTTAACTATATAATTCCACATGTGTTAATTCATAGTTTTGATGCCTTCAGTGTGAATGTACAATTTACATAGTCATGAAAATACAGAAAAATCTTTGAATGAGAAGGTGTGTCCAAACTTTTGGTCTGTACTATATATATATATATATATATATATATATATATATATATTTTTTTTTTTTTTAAATTATGCTGGTTAGGACACAAACTACAGTGATATTTTACTTTTAATATCTGACATTTTGATTGTCATCCTGCCATGTTAAGAAAGAGTTTCAGACACGCTGTCTATTTGCATGATAAATCACGTAGCCAAAGTAAATTAGGAGGCACTAATTTACTATATATCAATTTCCATGTGACTGTACGTTTGCCGAGCTTCTTAAGAAAGGGTCTAATGACCAAATTTATTTTTTGTAAATTTTTCTTTCCATCCACAAAAGAACTGCCTGCAAACTCCAGACCACTGGCTGCAAATTCATAAGTCTGCAGTCACACTGTCACGGGTGTGTCAGAAGTGACAGACAGTCGCCTTGATGTTGGTTGCAGGAGATCTCTTCGTTTGGTATTACAGACACCTTCTTAGAGGCTAGAAATCCTATCAATGAAGGAAATGCCAATAATTAAAGTTAGTTACCCAACTAACCAAAGACCTTATAAAGAGTACCCAACAGGCTTTATATAATGCAATAACCTTTATTATACAAAAAAGATTAAAAAATACACACAGGCAAGGACATTAAAAATGCAACAAACAAATTAAAAATTAATATAAGAGGGGGGATGAGCATGTCCGCAATAGATAAATTAATAATTGCACTTCATGATTATACAACAAAAGATGAATACACTAGGTCCGTAATTTATGTACATACACAGCTATATATTTAATATGGATGGTCAATTCCAAGTTAAATCATAATGAACACATATAGTTTAGTCATTCAGATATAGTAAATAATGCCGATGTCTTTAAGATCAAGTGCAATGCTGACATGTTGTATTATATTACATCAGAAAGCTGGACCACAGAAATAGTATATGTGGCGCCCCTGAGGGTTCAGTCGCCACAGAGGTACTGCCCCTCACCCAGAGGTGTAGTGCCTCCTTCTCTCAGGTAAGGAGGGAGTGCTGCCCGGAACCCCCAACACCCGCACACAACACTACACTACTCCATGCCAGCTGGAAGGGCAAGATGCATTGTGTCTCTGCTGAGCCCTGTCCCTGGCTGGAGTGGGGGGAACCAAAGAGAGGGGGAACCAGTAGTGGGTGTGGGTGGAGGATGTAGTGTAGGGGAGCACCATTGTAGGAGGTATTTAAAGGGAAGCCATCTTAGGGTGGCAGGTCAGTGAGGACAGTCAGTCAGTGAGTAGTAAGGAGAGGAGGGGAGCAGAGTCTCTTCAGGAGCTCTGCTCCACAAGTGGGGCCTAGTAACAGAGGCCCAGGAGGGGAGCAGAGGATGAAGGCTCCGGTAACTGAAGGGGTACCAGGGGTACGGAAGGAGCAGGAAGCCACCCGTACACTCTAATCTGTCAAGTGACGGAGGGACCAGGCCGCAAGAAGGGAACCAGTCCCTGGACCAACCGTGTTACTCCAGGTCTCGGCTGGAAAACTGGAGGCTTCTGCACTTTCATGGTGCAGTTGCCACAGTCTCACCCTAGTCACCGTGAAGGGCATCAAGTAGGTCCGGGAACCCCAGGTTGCCCAGGCGGACTTCAGAGCACCCGATCAGGACTGTGTGGGAAAGCGCAGGGCAGGAGGGAGAAGACCCGGCGCGAGAAGTCGGTCTAGTAAGGAACATAAAGAAAGTGGGGTTCCGTCAAGCGCTCCTGATATACTTGAGAAAGTGCTGGACCCCTTACCAGGTGGACGCAGTGCGACGCGGAGGCTGACACCCGTGCAGTGTACCTGAGAAACTTGAACAAGAACTGTGAGTAAAACTCAGATGACTGCACTGCCTCCGTCAGTTATTTCCACTGCGCCATCTCTCCTGCACCACAAGCCCCAGCATCACCACGATCTACACCTACACTGCCCCGGGGGCCCGCTCTGCCTGTGGGGAGCAGAAACATCCCAGCTGCCATCCTATCACCCCCCCACCCCCCCGGAGGTCTGCAGCAGCGCCGGTAACCATTACCGGAAACCACAGGTGGCGTCACGAGACAAACTGTACACTAAAACCCCTTTTTAAAGAGAGACCCAGAGTACGGGCCCGGGAGCCGACTGCCGTGACCTCCTAAACAAGGTAAAAGGCCAGGGTACCGAGTCCCCTTTATCTCCGTGGGTGACACATATATATACACCACTAGAGGTCAGTAAAATCTCAGTAAATAAAGCAACTCAGCTTATAAAATTCTCAAGTGAGTTATCCCAATGATAAAAGTGCAGAGTGCCTTAACATAATACAAATAAGAAAAAATGGCCAAAAGTGCAATAAACATCCAGATGTTAGTAATAGGGACATACCACAACCCCCTCACACCACTCCAATGCCGCTTCGCTCCTGCTTCATCAGGGAGTGTGGTGTGAGGGGATGTGGGAGTTTTATATTGACAATTCCACAGCTGCAAATGATTACAAAAATGGGTAGCGCCATCTTACTGGGCACCGCTGTCCTTCTTAGAGGCTGTGTCTCTAGGACCCAGGGGCTACCTTCCTCTGGCTAATTAACACCCTGGCCTGGGTGTTTAAATACCTGCTGTCTGCTAGAGGGAGGTGCCGGCGATACTCACATTATCCCTTGTGAAGGCTCGGAGCAAGTGCATTACTTCTTCCTCTCTGGAGCAATGAGGAAGGGTGTTTATCTCTCTGAAGTCAACTTAAAGCTAAGCTATCTTCCCTTGTTTGTTCCCCCTTGTTGTCTTTAGTTGTCAGTGGAGATCGATTAGCGCTCATCCCCCTCCCTTCCCTAGCCAGGGCTTAACGCCAGGGAAAGACAGGGCGAGGTTCGCGTGCGGCGATTGTTAAAGAACCAATATAGGGATGTTAGTGGAGACAGGGTGATATTAGATCAGCCTAGGAGGTCTCCACTCCCCCCTTACCCCAGAGTCTGGGCTCCCTTTCCCATTGTGTTACCCTAAGTCTTTCCACATCTTGTGTGACATTATCACCGGCCGAGCACATTTTGAAAAGGAAAAAAAAATTGACACTTTTTTTTTGTGTGTGTGTGTTTTTTGGGCGTGTTTTTTTTTTCCTTTCTCCTTGGTATGGGTTCAGTTGCAAAGCTCACAGAGCGGCTGTGCAGTCTGTCTCTGGAGGTGAATGACATCCGTTGTGAGGTTCAGCAGCAGCATTAGCGGCTACAGGTCGCCAATGTGGGGGTCTCTGCAGGTAGGCCTATCCAGCCTGAACCCAAGGTTGCCCTCCTGGAAAGGTTTTCAGTAGGTAGGGACAAGTTTTTTGTATTCAATGAGGCCTGCAAACTGTATTTTAAACTTTGTCCTTACCCCTCTGGAAATGAAGAGCAATGGGTTGGAATTGTGATCTCTCTACTGCAGGGAGATCCTCAGTCGTGGACGTTTTCTTTACCACAGGACTCGGTTTGTCTCCTGTCTGTGGAGGGGTTTTTCGGTCAGTGGAAACGTACAGTCCGGAATTCCGTAGATGGGCAACGGATTCCAAATGGAATGACTCAGCCCTTAGAAGTCAATTTTGTAAGGGTCTTACTGAAAGGTTGAAAGATTCCTTGGTAGTATATGGAACCCCTCAGTCCTTGGAGGCGGCCATGTCGTTGGTCATACGTCTTGATAGATGCCTTCGGGGTAGGTGGGTGAGACCACCTTCTCCGGAGCCTTCTTGTCGGGGTTATGTACCTCTGCAGGGGGAGCGGTCTGGCAGTGAACCAGTACTGCGGGAGGTGGAGGAACCCATGCAGTTAGGGGGTGTCTCTGCATCATACATTTCCCAGGAGATTTGCAAAAAAAAGGCGTATGTTTTTTTTGTGGAAAAAAGGGATATATTCTTGGGACCTGTCCAAACAAAAGGAGACTCGATTAACTCTTGGTAGTCTGGAGTTGGATAAACAAGGGGTGAATTTGTTGCCAACCTGCAGTTCCCGGTTGGTCCTGACAGCAGAGGTGGTGCTAGAGAGCAAAACCGAGAATATTTCTGTGTTTGTTGACAGTGGAGCCGGAGTCAACATGGTTGATGCTGAGTTTGTGAAAACTCATAAACTTGCTTGCTGTACTTTAGCTAAACCTAGTTCAATCTTCTCCATCGACTCGGCGCCACTTGCACAGAGAGCATTTACTCAGATTGTACATAATGTAAAACTGAGAGTGGGGTCAGTTCATTGTGAAAAAATCCCTTGCTATGTCCTGGACAGTCTTTCCACACCTATTGTTTTGGGTATTCCTTGGCTTGTTAAACATAATCCGTTGGTGAATTGGCAAACCGGGGAGATTATTGAATGGACGGATTACTGCCATGAGAACGGTTTAGATATTTCTCTTGCTACTGTCTCTACGGAAATATTACCTGCTTTTCTGCCTGGTTTTGAGGATGTATTTTTCTGAGAGGGGGTATCAGGATTTGCCTCTTCATCGTGCATATGACTGTCCTATTAACCTGACCCCCGGAGATAAACTACCGAAGTCCAGACTGTATCATCTTTCTGGCCCTGAGAGACAAGCCATGAAGGATTTCATTGCGGAAAGTCTGGAAAAGGGACATATCAGACCATCATCTTCGCCCGTGGCGGCAGGGTTTTTCTTTGTGAAGAAAAAAGATGACGGTCTACGTCCCTGTTTAGATTTCCGGGAATTAAATCAAATTACCATCTGTGATCCATATCCCCTTATTCCTGATTTGTTCAGCCAGGTTGTATGAGCTAAGGTATTCTCCAATTGATTTAAGGGGAGCCTACAATCTGGTTAGAATCAGAGAAGGGGACGAAAGGAAAACAGCATTCAATACCCCTGAAGGGCATTTCGAGAGTCTGGTTATGCCTTTCAGTTTGACCAATGCACCTGTGGTATTCCAGCATTTCATAAATGATATTTTCCATCATTTGGTGGGGAGGTTTGTGGTGGTCTATCTGGATGAGATTTTGGTTTACTCACCTGATTTTGAGACACATCGGGGGCATGTTAAGAAGGTGCTCCAGATATTAAGGGATAACAAACTTTATGCCAAACTGTAAAAATGTGTTTTCGCTGTTAAGGAGGTGCAGTTTTTTGGGTACTTGATGTCATCTTCGGGTTTTCGGATGTATCCGGAGAAGATCCTTGCAATCCTTGATAGGGACTGTCCCAAGAACCTGAAGGCTCTTCAATGTTTTCTGGGCTTTACTAATTTTTACCGGAAATTCATTCAAAATTACTCTGTAATTGTGCAACCCCTTACTGACATGACTAAGAACTAAGAAGGGGTCCAATTTTTCCAAATGGTCGGATGCCTCCCTCCAGGCTTTTTCTTCCTTAAAGAATCATTTTGCCACTTCACCTATACTCAGTCAACCCGATATTTCCCAACTCTTTATTGTGGAGGTTGATGTGTCGGATGTCGGGGGTTGGGGCTGTGTTGTCTCAGGGTCCGTCCCCTGGTAAATGGCATCCATGCGCCTTCTTTTCTAAAAAATTGTCTTCGACTGAGAGAAATTATGACGTGGGTAATAGTGAACTTTTGGCGATCATATTGGCGTTCGAAGAATGGTGACATTGGTTGGAGGGGGCAGTCCATTCTATTACTGACCATAATAACCTGTCATATCTCCAGTCAGCTAAACGTCTCAACCCTAGGCAAGTCAGATGGTCCCTGTTTTTTACTAGGTTCAATTTTGTTGTCACTTTTCGTCCAGGGGTCAAAAATGTCAAGGCTGATGCTTTGTCAAGGCTGACGCTTTGTCCCGGAGCTTCCCTGGTGGTGGTGACCATGAGAACCCTGCCTCGATATTACGGAAAGGGGTAGTCATTTCGGCACTGTATCCTGAACTGGAGGGTGGGATGTTGGAGGCTCAGGGGGACGCTCCTGCCTTCTGCCCTTAAGCAAGGTTATTTGTACCATCTAATCTGCGCCGCAAAGTTATTAAGGAACATCACAACTCTGCTTGCTGGGCATCCAGATGGTAAGGCAACCGCGGACCTCCTCTCTCGTCGTTTTTGGTGGCTGGGGTTGCATCAGGATGTGATTGAACATGTTTCTGCTTGTAGTATTTGCGCGCGTTCTAAAGCTTCGCATACCTGGCCGTCTGGTACTCTTCTTCTGCTACCTATCCCTAGTAGGCCATGGGCACACTTGTCCATGGATTTTAATACTGACCTACCAGCTTCTGCAGGCAAAACGGTAGTTTTGGTGGTTGTAGATAGGTTCAGTAAAACGGTTCACTTTGCCGCATTACCTGCACTTCCAAATGCCAAGACACTTGCTCAGGTGCTTATAAATGAGATCGTGAAGCTTCACAGATATTCCTCCGATGTGGTGTTAGATCGGGGGACCCAGTTTGTTTCCAAGCTCTGGAAGGCATTCTGTTCTCGACTGGGGGTGCAGCTGTCCTTTTCCTCTGCCTTCCACCCTCAGTCGAATGGACAGACCGAGTGTATCATTCAGAATTTGGAGACCTAGCTCAGGTGTTTCATCTCCGAAAATCAGGAGGTTTGGACATCCTACTTACCGCTGGCAGAATTTGCCATTAATAATAATCATTGTCAAGAATCCACTGGCAGGTCACCTTTCTTCGGTGCATACGGTTATCACCCACAATTTGGTACCTTTAGTGGGGGAGGAGCTTCGGGAGTTCCTGAGGGGGAACAGTTTGCTTCGTCGCTCTCCTCAGTGTAACAGGGTGTTCTGAGTAATTTAAAGATCATGGGAGACATGTATGACGTGCCCCCTGGGCCTAGTGTACACGTGTAGTGGGTTATCCGGAGCCGGGTCTCTGGGGATTGTAGTCTCCGTGGCGGCAACCTGGTCCCGTGGCTCAGGGTGGTCAAACCAGTGGCGGTATAGTATAAGTTTTAGGTTAATTGTCCGACTACGCCACCCGTGGATTGCGGTCAGGGTGTACCGCCGCTGCGAGGCAGACCGCTGAGGCTGGTGTGGTATGCGCAGCAAAGGATGGGATAACTCCCCACGGGAAGAGTATAGCCTCAGGGCAGGGAATGTGGATGATGGGAGTGATGGTGCACGGGCGTCCCAGTACTAGTAGTGTTGTATGCGGTGAGAAAGCAGGAACGACTCAGAGTCTTTGCAGTGCAGTTCAGGGTCTTTACTGATGATATTAAGGCAGACCCTCCTGGGAGTACTGGCTAGCATAAGGGGCCTGGTCAGTCTGTGAACAAACAGGAGTTCCCCTGGCCAGGTGGAGTTGTAGGCCTCCCCGTCTATCTGCACTCTTCCTGGCTACCTTGCTGTAAGCGTGTGGAAGTAGCCCACGTCCCTGAGTATACCGTGTGGTGCTCACCCGTATGGCTGGTGACTTGGAGCCTTCTGATAGCCTCCGCTCCTCGATGGCGGTGCTGGTCCCTTCCTTGTGACTGAGCCTCCGGGCTTCTATGGCCAGAGGACCTGGAATCCCTTGCCGGCTGGTTTCTGCTGCTGAACTTAAAGATCCCCGCAGCCTCGGACTCCGGTGTCCGGTTCTTATATTCTTCTGCCAGGGCAAGCTCTGCTTAGCTCCAGCCCCTGGTCTTCAGCTCCTGCTCCTACAGAGCTCCTAGCTGTTGCTTTCCCTGTCTTTCTCCTCTCCTAGACTCTTAGACTGACTAACCCCGCCCCAGACCCAGTTTATATAGGGCAGGTTCCTCCCCTATCTGGCCTGGGACAGGATGTGTTGCATGTTTAAGGGCTCCTGACCAGGAAACCTCCCACTTGCTCTCAGACGTGATTTTTCTATCACTGTGGCAACCCGACCCCTGGGGTGTCACATTCCCCCCTAGTGAATTTTAGCACTCCAGGACTAAACACATTTTCAAGAAAACACATACAGGGCATAAACAATAACATTTCAACATATATACAAGAAGTTTTAGTCTTTAGAGGTCACGGCGTGTCCGTAACCGGGTGTCCATGTCACCCAACAAGGTGAAGTCTTGGAACAGAGTAGGGGACCTGTCCAAAGCAAACCCCAAACGTTGGCCCTGGGTGTGGCTGCAAGGCTGAGGCTAGCTACTTTGGGCCACAAGGAGGCCATGCCAGACAGGTTTTTCTCTTCCGCGGCCATCTTCGCAAGAGGCACCAAGGTGCAACTATCTACATTGTAGTTCCGGTTATTCAGCGTCCATAACCTGTCAGTCCAAATAAACCTGCAGGGTAACTAGAGAAACATAATCAATAAACAGGCAACAAAAACATAAACCTTTTTCAGCATTTACGTAGGTACAGGTAAATATATACTTGGCATTAGACTCTCCAGCGCGCGGGCATCTGTCCTCTAGTGCTCCTGGTGGACCTACGTAAGCCACTATCTGGTTCTGAACTACAGGGTGTAGGAGGTGTTGTGGGTAGGCCTGGCAGCTTTCTGCATTCTCTTTGGCTTACTAGGGGCACGGCAGGCTCACTACTAGCAGAGGGTTGATTCTCCTGGTCTGCTGGTATGGATTCTTCTGCCTCCTGGGCTGGTTGCTCTCCCGACACTTCCTGTTCTTCTGTAGGCCCTTGAGGGGCTGGCTGGAGAAAGGTGAGGATGGGTACCACGACTGCGTTGTTGATTTGAGTCCATGACCGGGGAAAGTCTCCGAGTACGGTACTGATCATTTCTTCCCTTTCCTCTGCGGGTTGAGGGTTCTCTTGATCTTCCTCAGGGCTTTGCAGCAGCTCGGGACACTTTTTCAGGTGGTCTCTGG
The DNA here is from genome assembly GCF_046119375.1 of Phyllobates terribilis. NCBI lineage: Eukaryota > Metazoa > Chordata > Amphibia > Anura > Dendrobatidae > Phyllobates > Phyllobates terribilis. Next base: position 195,082 of record NW_027363217.1, on the reverse strand, counting down.
AGACAATGGCTGTGGTCTCTCCTCCATCCTTACTGATGACACACACTTTTGGGTTCTCATGGCTTGAGGGCAGCACGGTGTACGGGTCCTTCTCCCACTGGTCGTCCAACTTGTGGAGCCGCCTCTTTCTCTTCAAGACCTGCTCTCCGGGTACCAGGGGAACAGCGGGAGCATGCTAGTTATAAGCCTTCTCTTGCCTTTCTCTTGCTTGAGACAGACTTCGCTCGACGCTCTCCTGTACTTTCCAATACTGCTGCTGCCGTTCTGTATCCCAGTCTGCCTCTGGCGAGGTGTCCTCAGGTGTCAGGACTCCCATATCCAGGTCAATAGGCAGCTTACCAGGTCTTGCTCTCATTAGGTAAGCCGGGATACAGTTGGTGGAACCTACGGGGATGTGATTATACAAGTCCACCAGATCAGGCAGTTTTTCAGGCCACAGACTGCGTTCTTCCAGGGGCAACGTTTTTAGCAAGTCTATCACCACCTGGTTCATTTTCTCACATAGTCCATTGGTCTGAGGGTGATTAGGCGTTGTTCTTATCTTCCTGCAGCCATACAGGTTGCAGAACTCCTGGAAGACCTCCGCTTCGAAGGCTGGTCCTTGGTCCGTCAACACTTGCTCCGGATACCCGTGTGGACGGCAGAAGTGCAGCTGGAAGGCTCTGACTGTTGTTTGAGCTGTTAAGTCTTTGACAGGGACCACCACCAGGAACCGGGAGTAGTGATCTACGATGGTGAGGGCGTAGACTTACCCAGATTTGCTTGGAGCCAGTTTCACATGGTCCAGGGTTACCAGTTCCGGTGGCTGCCTGGTGATGATGGACTGCAGGGGAGTCTTCTGGCTGGCACGGTCCTTTCTTCTTAGGTTGCACGGGCCACAGTCTCTGCACCATCTCTCGATGGCTCCTCTCATGCCTACCCAGTAGAACCATCCACGCAACAGGAACTCCAGCTTCTTCCATCCGAAGTGTCCTGCTCCATCGTGGTATGCCTCCAGAACCATAGCCGCGTCTCGTCTTGGGACCACTACCTGCCAGGTCAGCTCATGTGTTCTAGAGTTGACCACTCTCCGGCACAGCTTCTCCTTGTAGAGAAACAGCTTACTTTTCTCCTTCCACAGTTGCTTGGTCTCCTCTGGAGCATCTGGGTCAAGACGGGCATCGGCCTGTGTCAGCATTTCCTTCACCAGACGGACTGCGGGATCACTGTCTTGTGTCTCCGCCCAGCTGTAGTGGGGTAAGGGATTGAACGTAGCAGAGCGCCTGTCCCTCCCACGGTGGGAATACAGGGTAATCCCATGACGGTGGAACGCAGGGAGTTCGACTTCTTCCAGTTCTTCTGGATCTTCCCCTACGTCTGGTTAGTTTGGCATTCTGGACAGGGCATCCGCGTTGGCATTCGAGCGTCCCGCCCGGTATTTGATGGTGAATTCATAGTTGGACAGGCGGGCCATCCATCTCTGCTCCAGGGCACCAAGTTTTGCAGTGTCCAGGTGTGTCAACGGGTTGTTATCCGTGTACACGGTGAACTTGGAAGAGGCAAGGTAATGCTTGAAACGTTCGGTCACTGCCCACACCACTGACAGGAACTCTAGCTTGAATGAGCTATAATTCTCAGGGTTTCTCTCTGTGGGCCGTAGTTTTCGGCTGGCGTAAGCGATTACCCGTTCTTTCCCCTGCTGGATCTGGGACAGTATGGCTCCTAGCCCGATGTTGCTCGCGTCCGTGTGGAGGATAAAGGGCTGGCCGTAATCAGGGTACGCCAGGATTTCATCCCCCGTGAGGGCCATCTTCAGCTGGCGGAAGGACTCCTCTTCCAGCTTTTCCCACCTGAAGGGCGGCTTCTGGTTTTTGGCCTTCCTGGATTGACCTATCAGGAGGTCCTGCATAGGGGCTGCCATTTTGGTGAAACCGGGAATGAATCTTCGGTAGTAGCCTACCAACCCGAGGAACTGCCGCACTTCCTTTATGCTGGAGGGTCTTGGCCAGTCTTTAATCACGGTGATCTTATCGGGGTCAGGAGCCACTCCGTCAGCACTCACCACATGTCCCAGGTACTGCACCTTTGGTTTCAGGAGGTGACACTTGGAGGGTTTCACCTTTAGGCCGTAGCTTGCCAGGGCATCAAACACTTCTGCCAGGTGTTTCAGATGGTCCTCGTAGGTTTTGGAATAAACGATGACATCATCCAGGTATAACAGGACCGTCTCGAAATTCCGGTGTCCCAGACAGCATTCCATCAACCGCTGGAAGGTTCCTGGTGCATTGCAGAGTCCGAACGGCATACAGTTGAATTCGCTGAGACCCATCGGAGTGGTGAATGCAGTCTTCTCCTTGTCTGCCTCTGCTACAGGAACCTGCCAGTACCCGCTAGTAAGATCCAAAGTGGAGAAGAAGTTAGCAGATTTTAATGCAGCTAAAGATTCTTCTATTCTAGGTAACGGGTACGCATCTTTGTGTGTGATACGGTTGACCTTTCTGTAGTCTACACACATTCTCATTGTGTTGTCCTTCTTTTTCACTAGAACTAGTGGAGCTGCCCAGGGGCTACAGCTGTCCCTGATTTCCCCAGCCTCCTTCATGTCCCGCAACATCCCCTTTGCATGCTGATAGTGTGCAGGGGGTACAGGTCGGTATCTTTCCTTTATGGGTGGATGGTCTCCTGTGGGGATGTGATGTTCTACCCCCTTTACTCGCCCGAAGTCTAGCGGGTGTTTACTAAAGACTCTTTCATACTCCCGAACCACCCGGTAGACTCCCTGATTTTGGTGTGAGGGAGTGGAGGTAGTACCCACATGCAGTTGCTGACACCAGTCCTCCATTTGTTTCTTAGAGCCGTTACCTTCCTCTGGTTGAGATGGAGGCAAGGGTTCCACGGCCCTTACAGAATTTTGGTTTATGGTGAACAATTTGGCTAGCGTGGCATACCGGGGCAGGTATACTTCTCTCCCCCCGATATTTATGATGCGGACGGGCTCCCTCCCATGGCGTACATCGACCACCCCCCGTGCTGTCAAAATGGTGGGCCTACTGTCTGAGTAGACGGGTTCTACCATTGCTTGGTAGTCTCTACCTCTTAGACCAATACCTGCCCGGCACCAGATCATCATCTCACTTTTCGGGAGCATGGCAATAGGGAACGGGTCACACATTCTCACGCTACCAATCTCACCACCAGATAGTTCCACTTGTTGCCGTTTCATCAGTGCCCGGATCTCTTTTTGGAGAACACGCTGCTGGCTGGAACTGGCGTTCTTGGTAACCTGCTGCAAAATGAGAATTACCTCTGCAAGACAATTTTCAATTACGTTAGTTCCCAAGGTTATTTTAGGGTGACTCTCATGACGGTCAATGTCCACAATAATCAGTCCTTGTGCCGCCAGTTCGACTTTACCGATCTTAATGGTCACCTCTTTGAACCCCACCTGCGGCACGGGCTGACCATTGCTGGCGATGATACTCAGGTCATCATCTGGGTAGCGGGTTATGTCCGAGTCATTCCAGTACCGCTTAAAGAGCACGTACGGGATGGTAGTCACCTGTGACCCAGTGTCTAGTAGGGCACTCATAGGAATGCCATCCAGTACCACAGGCAAGACTGGACGTCCCCCTACGTATTTATCACGCCAGTTCGATGGGCCTGATGATCTTATGCCTGGGGGTTGGCCCTCTACCCCAGGTTGTGCCCGTTTAAATGACAGTACCTTGCCATATGTCCGGGTTGATTGCAGCAGCGGCAGATGGGCTGTCCGTCCTCGTTGTAGCGGTCGCTGGGTCTTCCTCTGGACGGCGGGATCCTCCTCTGTCGGCGCCATGGGACGTCCTCCGGTCCGGATTCCAGCTGGATCTTTCCTGGAGGAGAGACCTGTAAAGACTGCACAGTTCTGGTTAGCGCGGCTACGCTTTTGGTCAGTTCTTGGACCTGATGGTGCAAGTCTGTAGCCGGGTTGTTATCCAAAGCCTGCGCACCAGCTCCTACAGACTCTGTAGACAAGGGCGCCGCCTCCTGGTGATAGGTAATAGCAGGGCGCCAGTGGGTTACAGAGCTACCCGGTGCCGGTTCTCGGAGCACCCGGATGGCCCTGTCTTTGAACTTTGCAAAGTCTAACCCAGGGTTCTGCAAGGCCATTGCATGTGACTGGGTTTGGTGGGCGTTGGACAGCAGACCCTCAATGAATTGCTCAGTCAACAGTTCATCTGCATTCCGCACACTGTCAGGGTCTGCCTGTTTAATGGCTCCCAGGGCCTCTTGCAAATTCAAAGCATAGTCTCTTATACTGTCTTGGGCCCGCTGCTTGCACCCATAAAATTTCATTTTGATCTCTGCAGAGGTGCGGGTATCAAACGTGTCCCTCAGACGGGCTAAGATCTCCTTCACGGTCTCCTTGTCCCTGACTGACCAGGACTTTACTTCACATTGGGCTGCGCCGGTTAACTGGCCTACCAATATGCTCACTTTTTGTCCCTCCGTCAGGGGGTATACTTTAAACAGGCTGTACAGTCTCTCTTTAAAGTCGCTTAGGGTATGCGACTCCCCTGAGTATCCGGGGATGTAAGGTATGGTGAACGGCATTACTGCGGCAGCGGCCACGCTGGTGGTAGAGGGTCCCTCCGTATCCTCCCCCCTAGTTAAGTGTGGCCTACCTTCTGTTGCTTCTTCTCCGTAGGCCGCGGCTCCGCAGACGATCGTCAGGGTGGAGGACCATGCATCGCGCTCTGGTGACGTCAGCGTCACTCCCTCTCCTTCCAGGACCTTGCGCAGCGTCGGTGCGTAGGGCGGAGCTTCAGGTCTCGCGCGCTTTCGGCGTCCACACCCCTCTTCTTCCCGCGCGGCGTCCTGAAGATGGCGTCCGACGGCGGGAAAACGACTGCGGATGGCGGGAAAACAGCTGAAGATGGCGGGAAACGGCTCCGGATGGCGGGAAATGGCTCCGGATGGCGGGGACCTTCACCACGGCAGGTGTGACAGTCTTTTGAAGGCGCGCAGTACCCGGTGGTTGCGGGCACGACTACGCCAAAGTTGACGCGCCCCCTGGGCCTAGTGTACACATGTAGTGGGTTACCCGGAGCCGGGTCTCTGGGGATTGTAGTCTCCGTGGCGGCGACCCGGTCCCGTGGCTCAGGGTGGTCAAACCAGTGGCGGTATAGTATAAGTTTTAGGTTAATTGTCCGACTACGCCACCCATGGGTTGCGGTCAGGGTGTACCGCCGCTGCGAGGCAGACCACTGAGGCTGGTGTGGTATGCGCAGCAAAGGATGGGATAACTCCCCACGGGAAGAGTATAGCCTCAGGGCAGGGAATGTGGATGATGGGAGTGATGGTGCACGGGCGTCCTAGTATTAGTAGTGCTGTATGCGGTGAGAAAGCAGGAACGACTCAGAGTCTTTGCAGTGCAGTTCAGGGTCTTTACTGATGATATTAAGGCAGACCCTCCCGGGAGTACTGGCTAGCATAAGGGGCCTGGTCAGTCTGTGAACAAACAGGAGTTCCCCTGGCCAGGTGGAGTTGTAGGCCTCCCCGTCTATCTGCACTCTTCCTGGCTACCTTGCTGTAAGCGTGTGGAAGTAGCCCATGTCCCTGAGTATGGCTGGTGACTTGGGGCCTTCTGATAGCCTTCGCTCCTCGATGGCGGTGCTGGTCCCTTCCTTGTGACTGAGCCTCCGGGCTTCTATGGCCAGAGGACCTGGAATCCCCTGCCGGCTGGTTTCTGCTGCTGGACTTAAAGATCCCCGCAGCCTCGGACTCTGGTGTCCGGTTCTTATATTCTTCTGCTTAAGCTCTGCTTAGCTCCAGCCCCTGGTCTTCAGCTCCTGCTCCTACAGAGCTCCTAGCTGTTGCTTTCCCTGTCTTTCTCCTCTCTAGACTCTTAGACTGACTAACCCCGCCCCAGACCCAGTTTATGTAGGGCAGGTTCCTCCCCTATCTGGCCTGGGACAGGAGCTGTTGCATGTTTAAGGGCTCCTGACCAGGAAACCTCCCACTTGCTCTCAGACGTGATATTTCTATCACTGTGGCAACCAGACCCCTGGGGTACCACATGTATAAATGTATGGCTGACAGCCAGCCAGGTCTGGAGCTGAATGTGAATGACTTTATATGGTAGTCTACCAGGAATATAAGATTGAAAGTTCTTTATTGGAAGCTGGGACCTAGGCTTATTGGTCCCTATAAAATAACCGCCGTCATTAACCCATCAGCGTTTCGTCTTGAACCTCCTCTGGCCCTTAAAGTCCACTACGTGTTCCATTGGTCCTTACTCAAGAAGTATGTGGAACCTCTTGAGCCCTCACCTCTACCACCACCCCCAGTAATGGTTGTGGTAATCTGGAGTTCCAGATTTTGAGTATTGTAGATTCTGGTCTCCAACGTCGTTCTCTACAATACTTGGTGCACTGGAAAGGTTATGGTCCAGAGGAGAGGATGTGGGTTTCAGCATCAGAGATGAATGCTCCCAGGTGGGTTCATTCATTCCCCACCTCTTATCCTGAGAAACCCGGTCCTGAGTGTCCGGAGGCCACTCGTAGAGAGGGGTGTACTGTCACGGGTGTGTCAGAAGTGACAGTCGCCCTGCTGTTGGTCGCTCATCCCCCTCCCTTCCCTAGCCAGGGCTTAACACCATGGAAAGACAGGGCGAGGTTCGCGTGCAGCAATTGGTGAAGAACCAATATAGGGACGTTAGTGGAGACAGGGTGATATTAGATCAGCCTAGGATGTCTCCACTTCCCCCTTTCCCTAGAGTCTGGGCTCCCTTTCCCTCTTCCCTTTGTGTTGCACTAAGTCTTTCCCACACATTGCGTGACACACACAGAGTGACTGCAGACTTATCGGTTTGGACAGGACAACCCCTTATCATGCCTGTTTTTGCTGCTAGAGAAGGACCATGCTTAGCAGGCAGTTGACACCCCTAGTCGTTTGGAGTTTGCAGTCATTTCTTGCTGGATGGAAAGAAAAAATGAGGCTGAAGAGTTACCATACAGCCATAGGGTCAAGTGATAGTGACTGCTAGTTTTTCTTGGCTTATGAGATCAAACTGGTATCTAAAAGTCATTGTGATTCTGATTCTAATATTTGAAGAAAGTCAGATATCAGTCACATATCAAAATCACACATCATTTGAATTTGGCCTGGAGGAGGTCTGTGTGAAAGTCCCAATGCGTTTCAGACAAGTTTGCACTGAAAATCACATAACCAAATAGAATGCTTAAGTTTCTTCAACTGAGTGTTTAAGTCAATGGTAAGTGTACTGGCTTCTAGACATAGAGTTTTGGGTTCAATTCCCAGCAGCATACAGTGAACTTTTTATTATTATTTTCATCAGTTGTGAAAGTCAGATGTCTAAGTCACTTATCAAAGTCACATATCAAAGTCAGTTCTCAGACAAGGTATTTAGCCTCAAACTGACATTATTCTGATGTTTGACTTTGATATCTGTCATGTCCTAAACTGGACGCTGTAGTTGAGCACCTCTTCATGAATCAGGATCATCCGACTCCAGCATGCCCCTCATCAAGATTGCTGTGAACAACGCCGGTCTTGATGAATCGAGCCCATTGTGTTTTATATTACGGAAACATATTGGCACATTTTATTATACAATTGGTGGTCTTGTATTATTTCTATATTGTTGCTACAGCAGCATAGTGGGCCCCAAGAATGATTTACTCTGGGGATCCAAGGTTCTGCAGCCCGATGCTGCATACAATTAATATAAAAAAATAAAATAAAATTAATGTTAATATTAATATTGAGCAGAATTAATTTCAGCCTATTGGTGCAGCCTCCACAACTGTCACGGTCTCCCATGTTGTCCCTTGGGAAAATTAATCGCCCACTCTTGCTCTATTATATATAGTGCTATGTTATGCAAAGTGCTAAAGTGCTGCACATTTTCCATCTACACATGTGCATCAAAGCGTCTGTGTGATACTCACAGAACCTTTGATGCACATGTGTCGATAGAATCACATGATCTATCAAAGGGGATCATGTGACAAGTCACGTGATACATCCAGTACCTGAGGGGGGGGGCACACCTTCTAAACTACCCAGTGCCCTGGCTACTCTTACTACTCTTAATCCACTCCTGTACATACAGTACAGACCAAAAGTTTGGACACACCTTCTCATTCAAAGATTTTTCTGTATTTTCATGACTATGAAAATTGTACATTCACACTGAAGGCATCAAAACTATGAATTAACACATGTGTAATTATATACTTAACAAAAAAGTGTGAAACAACTGAAAATATGTCATATATTCTAGGTTCTTCAAAGTAGTCACCTGTTGCTTTGATGACTGCTTTGTACACTCTTGGCATTCTCTTGATGAGCTTCAAGAGGTAGTCTCTGGAAATGGTTTTCACTTCACAGGTGTGCCCTGTCAGGTTTAATAAGTGGGATTTAATAAGTGGGATTTCTTGCCTTATAAATGGGGTTGGGACCATCAGTTGTGTTGTGCAGAAGTCTGGTGGATACACAGCTGATAGTCCTACTGAATAGACTGTTAGAATTTGTATTATGGCAAGAAAAAAGCAGCTAAGTAAAGACAAAGGAGTGGCCATCATTACTTTAAGAAATGATGGTCAGTCAGTCCGAAAAATTGGGCAAACTTTGAATGTGTCCCCAAGTGCAGTTGCAAAAACCATCAAGCGCTACAAAGAAACTGGCTCACATGAGGACCACCCCAGGAAAGGAAGACCAAGAGTCACCTCTGCTTCTGAGGATAAGTTTATCCAAGTCACCAGCCTCAGAAATCGCAGGTTAACAGCAGCTCAGATTAGAGACCAGGTCAATGCCACACAGAGTTCTAGCAGCAGACACATCTCTTCAACAACTGTTAAGAGGAGACTTTGTGCAGCAGGCCTTCATGGTAAAATAGCTGCTAGGAAACCACTGCTAAGGACAGGCAACAAGCAGAAGAGACTTGTTCGGGCTAAAGAACACAAAGAATGGACATTAGACCAGTGGAAATCTGTGCTTTGGTCTGATGAGTCCAAATTTGAGATCTTTGGTTCCAACCACCGTGTCTTTGTGCGACGCAGAAAAGGTGAACGAATGGACTCTACATGCCTGGTTTACACCGTGAAGCATGGAGGAGGAGGTGTGATGGTGTGGGGGTGCTTTGCTGGTGACACTGTTGGGGATTTATTCAAAATTGAAGGCATACTGAACCAGCATGGCTACCACAGCATCTTGCAGCGGCATGCTATTCCATCCGGTTTGTGTTTAGTTGGACCATCATTTATTTTTCAACAGGACAATGACCCCAAACACACCTCCAGGCTGTATAAGGGCTATTTGACCAAGATGGAGAGTGATGGGGTGCTACGCCAGATGACCTGGCCTCCACAGTCACCAGACCTGAACCCAATCGAGATGGTATGGGGTGAGCTGGACAGCAGAGAGAAGGCAAAAGGGCCAACAAGTGCTAAGCATCTCTGGGAACTCCTTTAAGATTGTTGGAAGACCATTTCCGGTGACTATGTCTTGCAGCTCATCAAGAGAATGCCAAGAGTGTGCAAAGCAGTCATCAAAGCAAAAGGTGGCTACTTTGAAGAACCTAGAATATAAGACATATTTTCACTTGTTTCACACTTTTTTGTTAAGTATATAATTCCACATGTGTTAATTCATAGTTTTGATGCCTTCAGTGTGAATGTATAATTTTCAAAGTCATGAAAATACAGAAAAATCTTTAAATGAGGTGTGTCCAAACTTTTGGTCTGTACTGTACATACAACACTACACATCAGTGCAGGTACAACTTATGGCTTCTTCATCTAGGAGTTTATGAGCATCATCTGTCTAATTGACAGAGAACCCCTGAGAAGTCTACACAAGAAAGCTTCTGTCTGTATCATGATTCCAGTGACTTTTATAAGGTTTAGACAATGGAAGCATAAAGCTGGTTAATGTTTATAAGTATGATTCGTCGATAATACCGAATTGGCCAGATTCTGTAATCTCGAGAAGTTTACTTTTAAACATTGTTTTAGACAATAGATCTGTGTATTTCTCATGGAGCATAATGGTAAGTGTACACACATTATTTGAATCAATATTTTGGTTACAATAACACTATTAGTCAAAGCAAATATCACAGTGGTCACTTTTGTACAAATCAGGATAATGAATCTTTGAAACACACAACTTCATAGACCATAGAACAATTAACATTGTCTTACTGTATTGACTCCTAGCAAACACTTTGTGGATAGCATGCATCAAGGACAGTTCATGTGAAAGAGCTAGTTTCTCAGTATCAGAGTAAATCAATATTATACTGCAGTATATTGCAATATTATAGTGCTTGAATTCACGCAACCATATTTGCAATACATTCCACACTTGGTCTAATGACCACACTTTATCAAAGCATATAAACAATATGTTTCAATATGTAGGCTATAAGATATCCATATTTTTATTAGCAATACAATCCACATTTGGATATCTTATAGCCACACATTATTTACACAAAGCACCCTATCCAAAGGGGATGGTTTTAGCGGATGATTGCCATAAAAATAATAATGGAAGTGTACACTGTGTACAACAACACAAAGCAATGCATGAACAAATTATAGCAAAAAATAAATCAGCTAGCCTAATACTCAAAGTCTTCATGGCAATCCTCCCAGTGGATGGCCATGGAACAATGAGGTGGAATAAGATTCTACAGGTGAACAACTGGCTACGTCGATGGTGCCGTCAACAAGGATTTGGAATTCTGGATCACGGAATGAATTACCTATACGATGGACTACTTGCTAGAGATGGGGTACACCTTACGAAGACTGGAAAACATGTATTTGGAAGTCGCCTTGCTACACTCATCAGGAGAGCTTTAAACTAGAACAATGTGGGAAGGGAAGCAAAAGGCCAGAAAAAGCCATACAGCTGACAAATACTATTGAGATCTCTGCTACTGGAAGTGGAAAGGAAGAACAAAGACAAAACAATTTAAATAATAAAAATATGGGAGGAAGAGAAACCAATCACAAACTAAAATGTTTTTATACAAATGCACAAAGCATGGGCAACAAACAAGGAGAATTGGAACTACTAATGCAGGAAAAGAAATATGATGTCATTGGAATCACTGAAACTTGGTGGGACGATACACATGATTGGAATAAAAGGCTAAAAGGATACAACTTATTTGCAAGAAACAGACTTGATAAGCGAGGAGGAGGTGTCGCATTGTATGTTAGAAAAGCGTATATCTGCAAAGAGATTGAAGCTTCAGAGACTGGGAGTTCTGTGGAAACTGTTTGGGTAAGAATACAAGGAGAGAACAACGGAAAGGACACCATTGTAGGCATTTACTACAGGCCACCTGGGCAAGCTGAAGATATGGATGAACTCTTTATGTATCAAATGACCAAGTTCTCCAAAAAATATGACGTAGTGGTCATGGGAGATTTCAACTATCCAGACATTTGTTGGGAATCTCTCTCAAGTAAAACTAACAGGTCAAGCAAATTCTTATCCTCTCTTGCTGACAACTTTATCTTCCAAAAGGTAGGGGAGAAAACAAGGGGATCTGCTACTTTGGATCTAATCCTTATAAACAGGGAGGAAATGGTTGAGGAGGTAAAGGTGGCTGGGACCCTAGGAGGCAGCGATCATGCTATTATAGAATTTTGGATAACTAGAGGAGGAAGACATGTGAAGACTCAAACTTCAAGGTTAGATTTTAGAAAGGCAGATTTTAAGAGACTCAGAAAGAGAATAGGAGGGATCCAATGGCTGGATGTCCTTAAGGACAAAAATGTCCAGGAAGGATGGGAAATTTTTAAAAATGAGATTCTCAAAGCACAATCGTTAACAATCCCGAAAAGTAGGAAGAATGGGAAGCATTTAAGGAAACCAGGATGGATGAACACAGAACTTAAACACATGCTAAAAAGAAAGAAAGAAATGTTTATTAAATGGAAAGAGGGAGGCATATCTAAAGAAGATTATAATGCAGTCTGCAGATCCTGTAGGGCACGTATCAGGTTAGCTAAAGCTGACAATGAATTAAGGCTTGCAAGAGATGTCAAAAGCAATAAAAAAGGATTTTGGGGGTATGTCAAAAGTAAAAGAAAAGTCAAAGATGCTATAGGATTTTTACAGGATGAAAATGGAGAAATGGTAAGAGAGGATGTTGAGAAGGCCGAACTTTTTAATTCCTATTTTGCATCTGTTTTCTCTCAGAAAGAAAATGTAACATCAACTGATCTTCACTGTCCTTTTAAAGGAATAGAGGAATCCAAGTTATCTGTAAACAGAAAGATTGTGAGGGAATATTTAGCTAATATAAATGAGTTCAAGTCTCCAGGTCCAGATGAATTACACCCCAGAGTACTGAAGGAGATCGTAGAAGAAATTTTAGAACCACTCTCCATAATCTTTGAAAATTCTTGGAGAACAGGAGAAGTCCCAGAAGACTGGAGAAGAGCAAATGTTGTTCCTATATTCAAAAAGGGGAAGAAGGTGGACCCAGGGAACTATAGGCCGGTGAGTCTGACTTCTATACCAGGAAAGATCTTTGAACAAATTATTAAACAACATGTATGTAAGTACATGGATAAGAATGAAATGATTAACCAGAGTCAGCATGGGTTTGTAACTAACAAGTCATGTCAGACTAACTTAATTTCCTTCTATGACAGAATCACTGACTGGGTGGATCAGGGAAATGCTGTAGATATAGTATATCTTGACTTCAGCAAAGCATTTGACAAAGTATCTCACACCATCCTTATTGAAAAAATGACCAAGTATGCAATGGACCAGGCAACTGTTAGGTGGATTCATAACTGGCTTAGTGATCGGACTCAAAGGGTGGTTGTAAATGGCTTCACATCCAGCTGGATGAATGTCTCAAGTGGGGTACCACAGGGCTCCATCCTGGGACCTGTATTGTTCAACATCTTTATCAATGATTTAGATGAAGGAGTTGAGGGTAAACTGATTAAATTTGCTGATGACACAAAGCTAGGAGGGATAGCTAATACTAGAGAAGAGAGAGAGAGGATTCAAAAAGACCTAAATAAACTGGAGCAGTAGGCAGCAACCAACAGAATGGTTTTTAACAGGGAAAAATGCAAAGTACTACATCTGGGCAATAAAAATGAAAAAAGCATATACAGAATGGGAGGAATAGAGCTAAGCAACAGTACATAAGAAAAAGACTTAGGTATACTAATAGATCATAGACTGAACATGAGTCAACAGTGTGATGCAGCAGCAAAAAAGGCAAATACAATTCTGGGATGTATTAACAGAAGCATACAGTCTAGATCACGTGAAGTCATTATCAGTCTTTACTCCTCTTTGGTCAGACCTCATCTGGAATACTGTGTACAGTTTTGGGCACCACGTTTTAAAAAAGACATAGACAAACTGGAGCAAGTTCAGAGAAGAGCGACCAGAATGGTGACTGGTCTGCAAACCATGTCCTATGAGGAACGGTTGCAGGATTTGGGAATGTTTAGCTTGCAAAAAAGAAGACTGAGAGGAGACTTAATAGCTGTCTACAAATATGTCAAGGGCTGTCACATTGTAGAAGGATCATCTTTATTCTCATTTGCACAAGGAAAGACTAGAAGCAATGGGATGAAACTAAATGGGAGGAGACACAGATTAGATATTAGAAAAAACTTTTTGACAGTTAGGGTGATTAATGAGTGGAACAGGCTGCCACGAGAGGTGGTGAGTTCCCCTTCAATGGACGTCTTCAAACAGAGGCTGGACAGACATCTGTCTGAGATGATTTAGTGAATCCTGCTTTGAGCAGGGGGTTGGACCAGATGACCCAGGAGGTCCCTTCCAACTCTACCATTCTATGATTCTATGATTCAATCATCTCCTCTGCCAAAAAACTTTCCCCAATGCAGTTCACACAGGCACAACATGGATTGCACGTGAAGTTCTGTGTCACAGCTTCTCCTTCTGTGTCCTCATCTTGAGTAGCTACCCCTATAAGCTTTGTCCATAACTGTAGAGGGGGTCAGTACTGCCACCAAGTCTCAAATATATTGATAGCAGTGGTAACCTTTGTCACGCAAAAATGGCTAGTGTTCATCATTTGAGCCAAGTAAATCCATAGATTCTGTTTGGTTTTCCATGACGCCACATTTTCCACGGTTGGCCTCTCGATTTTCGGTCTGAAGATTGCTTGGGTCATCATTTCCAGATTTTGATCTAAAGGGAAAACACATATTATTCTCTGCACAAAATCCCGGTCAGTTGGGACGTGTTCCCCTTTCTTTTGCCCGGGTTTCATAACTATCAACACATTGTCTGCTCCTTGAACAATTACCTCTGCAGGTTCTGGAGGACCTTTGTCACCCAGTTGTTTCAATCAGATTTTTGCACCATCATTGATAGGATCTGAGGATCCAAATCCTTCACCTCCTCTGACTGTCACAACTGCAGGGGTCCTTACTAGTGTTGAGCATTCCGATACTGAAATATCGGGTATCGGCCGATATTCGCGGTATCGGAATTCCGATACTTAATTCCGATACTTTTGCAATATCGTATACCGGAATCGGAAGTTCCCATAATGCAATGAGACATTTTCATTTTATTCAGCCAATGAGGATCCTAAGAAGTGTGGGCACATCCTGTTAGGCATGTAGGCATCTTAACTAATGGCATGGCTGTGATTGGCTGCTGAAATGATGTCATGATGCACTATAAAAGCCACCGCCGCCATTTTGAGCTCACTCTGCTGTGAATTCAGTTAGGGATAGGACGCTGTTGTTCTGAGGGACAGTTTTAGCTACCTATTTGCTCTATACTGCTTTACCCAAGCTACTTTCTAAATCACTGTGCCTTGCAGTGCTAGTGCACAGTTCCCTGTGCTGTTCACCGCTGTCTGCAAGGTCTGTGTGTGTGAGTGCAGCTCACCCTGTAGTGTGTGCTTCAGCCAAGTCTGGTTATAGTGCACTCAGTGTGTGTCACTGCCTCATACATTGTCCTTTTTTGCCAATTCATAATTTTTCCTGATATCTCCTATTAGTGTGGTGGTTCCATCTGTATTCAGCTAAATTGGTTCCAAACACACTATATAGGAGTAGATAGAGAAATTTTTTTCCGTCTTGCAGCACTAGTGCACAGTGCTCTGCATCTGTACTGTTCACCGCTGTCTGCAAGGTCTGGTGTGTGAGTGCAGCTCACCCTGTAGTGTGTGCTTCAACCCCGTCTGGTTGTAGTGCACTCAGTGTGTGTCACTGCCTCATACATTGTCGTTTTTTGCCAATTCATAATTTTTCCTGATATCTCCTATTAGTGTGGTGGTTCCATCTGTATTCAGTTAAATTGGTTCCAAACACACTATATAGGAGTAGATAGAGAAATTTTTTTCCGTCTTGCAGCGCTAGTGCACAGTGCTCTGCATCTGTACTGTTCACCGCTGTCTGCAAGGTCTGGTGTGTGAGTGCAGCTCACCCTGTAGTGTGTGCTTCAACCCCGTCTGGTTGTAGTGCACTCAGTGTGTGTCACTGCCTCATACATTGTCCTTTTTTGCCAATTCATAATTTTTCCTGATATCTCCTATTAGTGTGGTGGTTCCATCCGTATTCAGCTAAATTGGTTCCAAACACACTATATAGGAGTAGATAGAGAAATTTTTTTGGTCTTGCAGCGCTAGTGCACAGTGCTCTGCATCTGTACTGTTCACCGCTGTCTGCAAGGTCTGGTGTGTGAGTGCAGCTCACCCTGTAGTGTGTGCTTCAACCCCGTCTGGTTGTAGTGCACTCAGTGTGTGTCACTGCCTCATACATTGTCCTTTATTGCCAATTCATAATTTTTCCTGATATCTCCTATTAGTGTGGTGGTTCCATCCGTATTCAGCTAAATTGATTCCAAACACACTATATAGGAGTAGTTAGAGGAGCCTTTCTGCAGCATTGGGCCCTGCAGCCCCAGCCAGATTAGTATTAGCCTATTTTTTGTAGCCTCACCTATTGCATTGTAGGTTACCTTCCTACATTGTAATAGCTACAAAAAGTTTGTGATACTATCGTTATTACATCTTTAGGCACATCCAGTGTCTTTTTGTGACAAAAAAAAACCTAAATAAAGTTCACCAAACACTCCACTTTACAGTTGTGTAGGCCACATTAGCTCATATTAAAGTCTAGTCCACACTTTATAAAATTAGTGTTTCTTATACCTGTTAGCAGCTGTTCAGGAATAAGCACACTAAGCCCTTAGTACTTTTCTGCCTATCTTTATCAGTCTACCAAGATGAAGAAGGCAGGGAGTAAGGCATGTGGTCGTGGGCGTGGGCGTGGAGTTTCTGCAGGGAGAGGACGTGAGGATTCTGTGCCTGCAGGGAGAGGACGTGGGGATTCTGTGCCTGCTGCGGGCACCAGTGACTCAGCATCCCCCAGTTTTACCAGGGAACAGTCCTTTATGCGCAGCTTTGTAGGAGCTAGCCGTACCCCACTGCTGCGCGAGGACCAAATTGAAGCCGTTGTCGGATGGATGGCAGCTAACGCATCGACTTCAATTAGTTCCAGATCCTCTCAGGTCCTGAGCACTGAAGAGCACCCATCTGTCTCTTCACCACCTGCCAAATTGCCCAGGCAGTCAGAGAGCCCTGGACAGGAGCCATCTCTACTTCTGTTCTCTGAATCTCTTGGCTTGGAAAGAGGGGGCCAGCCAAGCAGAATTCGAGAATTTGAAGAAGAGGTAGTATGCAGTGATGCGCAACCGTTTTGTCTCTCTGAATCTGAAGAGGCGGGTGGGCCAGTGCCTATGGTCAGCAGCACACCTCAGTACGCATCTGATGATGAGACTCAGGTGCCACTTTCTGGTGCGTACTGTGCTGTCGAGACTACCCAGGAGAAGCAGTTGTTTGAAGA
This sequence comes from Phyllobates terribilis, assembly GCF_046119375.1. Taxonomy (NCBI): domain Eukaryota; kingdom Metazoa; phylum Chordata; class Amphibia; order Anura; family Dendrobatidae; genus Phyllobates; species Phyllobates terribilis. Next base: position 178,214 of record NW_027363217.1, on the reverse strand, counting down.
GGGTGGTGTAGATGATGAGGTCCTTGACCCATCATGGCGTGAGGGACAGGAAGGTGGTGGGAGCAGCTCTGAGGAAGAGATTCCCCGAACGGCCCAAAAAGGAGGGAGAGGGAGGGGGCAGACTTGGTTGCCTGTAGCCTCCACTTCGGCACCCATTAGGAGCATGGCTCTTCCAAAATCCAAAGCAGGCGCTCCCAAGACTTGCAGTGCCTGGTCCTTTTTTGACACAGTTGCAGATGACATTTGCTTTGTCAAATGCAAGCTGTGTAATCAGAAGGTGAAAAGAGGGAAAAGTGTCAGCAACCTCAATACCACAAATATGTGGAAACATGTGCGGACCAAGCACGTGGTGGAGTTACACAAACACACTGAAGACCTAGGCCAACCTACAGCGCCACCTACCACCTCTTCAGCTCGTGTTGTAGCCTCTTCCTCCAGCTCACACACAGCTGGTTCGGCTTCCTCACAGGATCGCCATGGAAGAATCTCTGGCACTGTTGTACAGAGACACAGTGTAATTCCACCCACAGCACCACTTTCCCAGTCATCCTCACACTCCCAGGCCAGTCTACAGCCATCGTTAGCACAGGCATGGGAGAAAAGGCGCCCATACTCGGCAAACCACCCCCGAGCACAGGCTCTGAATGCTGGCATTGCTAAACTACTGGCCCTTGAAATGCTATCATTCAGGCTGGTGGAGACTGACACATTCCGTAACTTTATGGCATTGGCAGTCCCACAATACAACGTGCCCAGCCGCTTTTATTTCAGCAGGCAAGCCGTCCCTGCCCTGCAACATCATGTGGAGGGAAAAATTAAACATGCGCTACACAACGCCGTCAGTAGCAAGGTCCACCTGACCACTGATGCGTGGACCAGTAAGCATGGACAGGGACGATACCTTTCCCTCACTGCCCATTGGGTAAATGTTGTGGAGCCGGGTACAGATCTTGAGAGTGGCGCTGTACGTGTTCTGCCAACTCCAAGGATTGCAGGAATCCAGTCTGTACACATTGACTCCTCCTCATACTCCAGTTCCTCTGAATCAGCGCTGCAGGAGCCGTCACGGTCTACCTCCACATCGACCCGTGAACGGTTACCTGTTATGATGACCGATATGAGCACAGCCGTGGCCAAACGTCAACAGGCCGTATTAAAATTAATTTCTTTGGGGAATCGAAGCCACACAGCGCAGGAGCTCTGGAATGCCATCAAGCAGCAGAGTGACGTGTGGTTTGTGCCAGCGAATCTCCAGCCAGGCATGGTAGTGTGTGACAATGGCCGAAATCTGGTGGCAGCTCTGGGCCTAGGCAACCTCACTCACATCCCATGTCTGGCACATGTGCTCAACTTGGTCGTGCAGAGTTTTTTGAGGGACTATCCGGATCTTGATGCACTGCTTCACAAGGTCCGCATAGAGTGCGCTCACTTGCGGCGTTCCAGCAATGCAAGATCACGCATTGCAGCTCTGCAGCGCCGATTATGTCTTCCGGAACATCGCATCATATGTGACCCACCCACCAGGTGGAATTCAACGTTACATATGTTGGAGAGGTTGTGTGAGCAGCAGGCAGCAGTAATGGAGTACCAGCTGCAGCAGGCGCAAACAAGTCGCAGTGCGCGCCGTTCACACTTCACCACCACTGAGTGGGCCTCTATGAAGGACATTTGCCACGTTTTGCGTGCCTTCGATTATTCCACGCGGATGGCGAGTGCAGATGATGCACTAGTCAGCATGACTATCCCCCTTATCTGCCTGCTTGAAAAAACACTGCAAGCACTAAGGGACGAGGTTTTGGAAGAGGTGGAGGATGAGGAGTCACAAATGCCATCTGCTTCTCTACAGTCTGCGCAACGTGGTTCCTCACAAAGGCCTAGGCAAGGGACACTTTGTGAGGAGGATGAGGAGGAGTCAATGGATGAGGAAGACATCTGTCCAGAGGAGGGAGGTACACAATGCTCTAGTAGTCAGTATCTAGAGCGAGGGTGGGGTGATGCAGAGCAGGCAGAGATCACGCCTCAAGCAGGGGACAGCGTTTCTTGGCCAGTTGGCAGTCTGCAGCACATGGTTGATTTCATGCTGCAGTGCCTGAGAAACGACCGCCGCATGGCCCACATTCTCAACACGGCTGATTATTGGGTGTCCACCCTCCTAGATCCTCGCTACCGGGACAACTTACAAAGCCTCATAACACCGTTGAACCGGGAGCGTAAAATGCGGGAGTACCAAGACGCACTGGTGCATTCCATCATGTTCTCCATTCCAACCGAGAGCAGTGCTGCTAGTGCTTTACAAAGCAGCTCAGTGCGTCGAGGCAGTGGAGGAAGCTCTGCACAAAGAGGGAGCAGAAGCAGCGCCTCAGCACAAGGCAAGACCAGTATGGCCTAAATGTGGCAAAGTTTTGTGTCCCCGCCGCCACAAATGTCTACACCATCACAGACGGCTCCAGTCAGCAGGAGGCAACGTTTCCGTCAGATGGTGACAGACTACATGTCTTGCCCTCTTAGTGTACTCCCAGACGGCTCTTCTCCCTTCAAGTTTTGGGTCTGTAAGCTGGATACATGGCCAGAGCTTAGTCAGTATGCACTGGAGGTGCTAGCTTGCCCTGCTGCTAGTGTATTATCGGAACGCGTCTTTAGTGCCGCAGGTGGTGTACTAACAGACCGTCGCATGCGACTATCCTCCGATAACGTTGACCGGCTTACTTTTCTCAAAATGAACAAGGCCTGGATCTCTCATGAATTTGCCAGTCCTCTTCCAGAATAAATAATTGGTTGGCAACAGTATCCAGGTCTCCTGTTCTGTTCATGTTTCTACCACCTGAACTGTAATCCCTGAGCTCCAACACCGCCAGTTGGCGCTCGGAAGTGCCGTCTGCACAGTCAACACTTGCTGCCGTGTTATTGGGGTTCAGTAACGTCAGCTGTTCCCCTGCTGTGCGGACGGCAATTTCTCCTGCTCTGTCCACATCCACTGTACTACTGATTTAAAACCTCCTCCAAATACACCTCTGGCTCCTCTGTTTTCAGTATTATCCCTGAGCTCCAACACCGCCAGTTGGCGCTCGGAAGTGCCGTCTGCACAGTCAACACTTGCTACCATGTTATTGGGGTTCAGTAACGTCAGCTGTTCCCCTGCTGTGCGGACGGCAATTTCTTCTGCTCTGTCCACATTCTCACTACTACAGATTTTAAAGTTGCTCCAATTACACCTCTGGCTCTTCTGTTTTCAGTATTATCCCTGAGCTCCAACACCGCCAGTTGGCGCTCGGAAGTGCCGTCTGCACAGTCAACACTTGCTGCCGTGTTATTGGGGTTCAGTAACGTCAGCTGTTCCCCTGCTGTGCGGACGGCAATTTCTCCTGCTCTGTCCACATCCACTGTACTACTGATTTAAAACCTCCTCCAAATACACCTCTGGCTCCTCTGTTTTCAGTATTATCCCTGAGCTCCAACACCGCCAGTTGGCGCTCGGAAGTGCCGTCTGCACAGTCAACACTTGCTACCATGTTATTGGGGTTCAGTAACGTCAGCTGTTCCCCTGCTGTGCGGACGGCAATTTCTCCTGCTCTGTCCACATTCTCACTACTACAGATTTTAAAGTTGCTCCAATTACACCTCTGGCTCCTCTGTTTTCAGTATTATCCCTGAGCTCCAACACCGCCAGTTGGCGCTCCGAAGTGCCGTCTGCACAGTCAACACTTGCTGCCGTGTTATTGGGGTTCAGTAACGTCAGCTGTTCCCCTGCTGTGCGGACGGCAATTTCTCCTGCTCTGTCCACATCCACTGTACTACTGATTTAAAACCTCCTCCAAATACACCTCTGGCTCCTCTGTTTTCAGTATTATCCCTGAGCTCCAACACCGCCAGTTGGCGCTCGGAAGTGCCGTCTGCACAGTCAACACTTGCTACCATGTTATTGGGGTTCAGTAACGTCAGCTGTTCCCCTGCTGTGCGGACGGCAAATTTCTTCTGCTCTGTCCACATTCTCACTACTACAGATTTTAAAGTTGCTCCAATTACACCTCTGGCTCTTCTGTTTTCAGTATTATCCCTGAGCTCCAACACCGCCAGTTGGCGCTCGGAAGTGCCGTCTGCACAGTCAACACTTGCTGCCGTGTTATTGGGGTTCAGTAACGTCAGCTGTTCCCCTGCTGTGCGGACGGCAATTTCTCCTGCTCTGTCCACATCCACTGTACTACTGATTTAAAACCTCCTCCAAATACACCTCTGGCTCCTCTGTTTTCAGTATTATCCCTGAGCTCCAACACCGCCAGTTGGCGCTCGGAAGTGCCGTCTGCACAGTCAACACTTGCTACCATGTTATTGGGGTTCAGTAACGTCAGTTGTTCCCCTGCTGTGCGGACGGCAATTTCTCCTGCTCTGTCCACATTCTCACTACTACAGATTTTAAAGTTGCTCCAATTACACCTCTGGCTCCTCTGTTTTCAGTATTATCCCTGAGCTCCAACACCGCCAGTTGGCGCTCGGAAGTGCCGTCTGCACAGTCAACACTTGCTGCCGTGTTATTGGGGTTCAGTAACGTCAGCTGTTCCCCTGCTGTGCGGACGGCAATTTCTCCTGCTCTGTCCACATCCACTGTACTACTGATTTAAAACCTCCTCCAAATACACCTCTGGCTCCTCTGTTTTCAGTATTATCCCTGAGCTCCAACACCGCCAGTTGGCGCTCGGAAGTGCCGTCTGCACAGTCAACACTTGCTACCATGTTATTGGGGTTCAGTAACGTCAGCTGTTCCCCTGCTGTGCGGACGGCAATTTCTCCTGCTCTGTCCACATTCTCACTACTACAGATTTTAAAGTTGCTCCAATTACACCTCTGGCTCCTCTGTTTTCAGTATTATCCCTGAGCTCCAACACCGCCAGTTGGCGCACGGAAGTGCCATCTGCACAGTCAACACTTGCTGCCGAGTTATTGGGGTTCAGTAACGTCAGCTGTTCCCCTGCTGTGCGGACGGCAATTTCTCCTGCTTTGTCCACATCCACTGTACTACACATTTTAAAGTTGCTCCAATTACACCTCTGGCTCCTCTGTTTTCATTCTTATCCCTGGGCTCCAACACCGCCAGTTGGCGCTCGGAAGTGCCGTTTGCACAGTCAACACTTGCTGAGGTGTTATTGGGGTTCGGTAACGTCAGCTGTTCCCCTGCTGTGTTCACGGCAATTTCTCCTGCTCTGTCCATATTCACTGTGCTACTTATTTAAATCTTGCTCCAATTACACCTCTGGCTCTTCTCTATTTTTATTCTTATCCCTGGGCTCCAGCACCGCCAGTTGGCGCTCGGAAGTGCTGTCTGCACAGTCAACACTTGCTGCCGTGTTATTGGGGTTCGGTAACGTCAGCTGTTCCCCTGCTGTACGGACGGCAATTTCTCCTGCTTTGTCCACATCCACTGTACTACACATTTTAAAGTTGCTCCAATTACACCTCTGGCTCCTCTGTTTTCATTCTTATCCCTGGGCTCCAGCACCGCCAGTTGGCGCTCGGAAGTGCCGTCTGCACAGTCAACACTTGCTGCGGTGTTATTGGGGTTCGGTAACGTCAGCTGTTCCTGACGCGCCCCCTGGGCCATATTCTTTAGGGGAATACCCGGAGCCGGATCAGATGGGGGTTGCAGTCTCCGAGTGGCTGTGACCCGGTCCGTGCCCAGGGTGTCAAACTCAGTTGTATGTGGCAGTCCTACAGATGTTATTAAGTTCTTAATGTCGACTACGCCACCCGTTGTATTGCGGTCACTATGGCCGCCGCTGCAGCAGGGTCCGCTGAGGCCGATGGTGTTGGTGCAGCTTTTGGTGGTATAACCCCCAACGGGTGGGGTATAGCCTCAGGGGGTCAGGTGCAGAGGATGGGGGTTGTGGTGGTGCAGCATAGATGGTAATGAAGACAGAGTAGGGTTGTGCAGTTTAGGGTATTTACTCACTGCTGATGTTCCGGTCACTCCAGCTTCAAGTGACCACCCGAGCCGTGCTGCGTCCACCAGGTCCTGGATCCAGCAAACCCCCAAACAAGTCCGGAGCGTGGCCCTGAGCTCTCCTTCTGTCCTTTCCTCTGGCCGTCCCCACTAGTGATCCACCTAGGTCCAGCTCCCTCGGGCCTTCTGTTGGGAGACCCTTGGCCTTGGGTTCCCTGACCCTCCACGTGGTCTGCCTTCGGGGTGGATGTGGTGGGTGGCCGTGGCAGACGCTGCCCACGGCCTCCGGTCTCTGGCTAGGGTGTGCTTTTGCCCCCACCAGTTTGGGCTCCGGTACCCTATTGCCGACTCTTCACCCGGGGATTGAATTTGGGTTCTTAGAGTCCTTTCTTTTTACCTCCTCTGGGTCTCTCTTTCTTCTCCTCTCTCACTCTGGCTCAGGCCGCTCTGCTCCTCTGCTCTCTTTCACTCCTCTGCAGAGGCTGACTGACTGACTGACTCTGACAGACTGACCCTGATCTTTGATGGTGCCCACCTTAAATACTCCCTCTATGTGTGAGCTCAGGTGACCAGCACCCAATGAGCTCCTAACTTTACCCAGGCTGCTCCCCCTATCTGCCCCTACACTACTTGGGATGTTCCACCCCCCTCCCACTCCAGCCAGGAACAGACTCGGTCGTACCTGCACATTTCTAAGTGGGAGTACCGTTGGTCTGTTCCCCGGAAATGGGATGTGTGTAGTGCATGCAGCCTACCGAGCTCAGTTCCACTCTCCATCCTTATCCGGGAGTGGAATATCACACCTCTGGGTTGAGGTGCAATACCCCTGTAGCAGCCGAATCCTCAGGGTGCTACATTCCCCCCTGGTAAATCACAGCACGTCCTCGGGCTGTAAGAACAAAACACCAAAACATACAATTTTTGCATAAACATCATAATAAAACATCATATAAAACATTGTATATATATATATATCAATAAAACTTTTTCATATCAAACATTCTTGTAGACTTTTCCTCGCTTCTGTTCCTCCTCCGGTCACTGTGCAACGCGTGACCGGGTAAAGTGCGACAGTCTTTTCTTGAAAAATGGTTTTCCTATAAAACCGGTAGGGGGCGCTTTAGGACGCGCAACTATATACAAGGGAAGGTGGTCGCTCTCAGTCCTCGGCCAGGTATTAGGGAGGAATGACCGCTCTCAGTCCTCGGTCAGTGGGATTTAAGGGTTAAACGGGTAAACAGTTCAATTCTCTGGTCCCAACGGGGACTACATTAGCAACAACAGTTCACTGTGCCCCGACGGGCAACTATATACAGCTTCTGCTCCGCTGTACTTAACGACGACGTCCTCCTGCTCTTTCTTTGTGGTTTCCTTTAACTCTAGTTTCAGACCCGTCCGGGTCCTCTTGTTCTTCCTCCTCACACCGCAGCTCTTCCTCCGTCAGGCGATGCACATGGAGGGCGTAGGGTCCTTTGGCACACTTGTGCCGGGTGAAGGTGACCTCGTCCCCGATGTAAAGGTCACGACCTCTGTGTCCCTCCGGTAGGTGGGACTCTACGTCTCTCCTGGTCACGAAGACGTCACCTAGGGTGCGGTGGTCTCGGATGAAGCCCCACCCGTGATGCATATTAAACTTGATCACAGTCCCGGTGGAAGGGGGACCATGGGCTGCACGGGGACTCCTCCTGGCCCGGCTCTTCTGCTCCGCGCTCTTTATTTGGGCTTGTTGTTCCCGGACCCGCCTCTCTCTCCGCTCCCTCTCAAAGACCTCGAGCTGCTGCCGGCAGCACTCTGCACGCTCCGCTGCAGCTGCCCGGGTCTCCTGAGTGAACCCCATGAGGTCTTCTCCGGTGGGATCCCACTCAAACTGGGTCTCTTCTAGCGGGGGCGAGATCCTCTTTATGGGCTTTGGAGCCGGGATCAGGGGTTCGCACATGGCCCTTGCTTTCTGCAGCTCCAGCTGGATGTATTCCTGGGGCCATACGAAGGGTTGCCCATCCGGGCACGTATGCTGGGCGAACATATCTTCTCCCAGATGCGGCACTCTTGGTTTTATGGGCGCGGTGGTGGTGGCGCCCGGGTTGCCCAGGCCTTGCGGCCAGGCCTGGGGCACCTGGAAAGTGAAGGGCACCGTAAGGACGGCGGCGCCCTGGGCTACTTGGCCCTGCGACCAGGCCGGTGGCTCCGCGGAGGTAGGGGGCGCTGTTGGTATTGCGGCGCCCGGGGGTACTAGGCCTTGCGACCAGGCTGGTGGTACTTCCTGCTTGGTCACGCTCGGGGTCGAGGCGTGTGACGTCACAGGGGTCGCGGCTTCCGTTTGAGGCCTAGTCGGCGGCGGTGACGTTGCGGTTACGGGCACGGCAGGGGGTACTTCGGGCTCTGCGACGGGGAGCTGGGGCAGGTACGCGGTTTAACGGTTTGGGGTAGAGACGTCCCCTTTACCTGCCTCCTTTCGTTCGGCTCCCTTCTCGGCGCCGTCTCCGGCCTTGAGTCCTCCTGCGCCATCCTCAGAGGCGGTCTGTCTCCTCGTCTCGGGTGGCGTGCTCCGCGGACGGGTTCTTGTCTGCTGGGCCATCTCACGGCTCCACTCTGCTAACGTCTCTCGCTGCACCCGGGCCATCCTCCGTGCGAGGCCCTCCAGCGCAGTCTGCGCACACTCCCGATCTCGGGGGAGCTGTGCCAAGACCTCCACTAAGCCTAGTGGGGTCGTTGCTTCTAGCAGGCTCCTGACCAACGGGTCGGTGCTGCTCTGCTCTCCTCCCGCTGTCTCCAGCAGGCCTTCTGGAGTGGCGACCGGCAACAGGCTCCTGACCACTGGGTCGGTGCTGCCTGGAGTGGCGGCCCGCATCAGGCTCCTGACCACTGGGTCGGTGCTGCCTGGCTCTCCCTCCATCTCCGGGTAGGCTCTTTCTGGACTCTGCTCCAGGCTTCTTGTCTCCGGGTGCGCTCTCTCCAGACTGCTCCAGGCGACACCCATCTTTTCTCTCTTGTTCTCAGTCCTCCCACTTCGAGGGCGGTCCCGGGGCCACTTGGTGATTGTCAGCTCCAGGGGCAGTTCTTTCACGCTGACAGACACCTCTAGCATCACAGTCTCTGTTGGTGGGGGCGGTTTCCACTTTTGGTGCCATTTTCGGTCCTGGCCCATGATGGGAGGTGGCCTTTTGCCACCCTCTGGCACGCCCATAATGGCGTCCGCTCTTCCAAGGCGGGAAACCTTTGGAAATGGCGGGAATCGCTTCCCAGTGGCGGGAAACTCTGCAGATGGCGGGAAAACGCTGTTAATGGCGGACAACCGGCGGGAATCGACTGGTGATGGGGTCCGATGGCGGGGACCCTCCGGAACCGGCGGGAGACTTCTTTTTGAGGTAAACTCGTTCTTTTCTTCAGGCACGCAGTACCCGGGTGTTGCGGGCACGTAATCCTGCCGACTACGCCAAAGTTGACGCGCCCCCTGGGCCATATTCTTTAGGGGAATACCCGGAGCCGGATCAGATGGGAGTTGTAGTCTCCGAGTGGCTGTGACCCGGTCCGTGCCCAGGGTGTCAAACTCAGTTGTATGTGGCAGTCCTACAGATGTTATTAAGTTCTTAATGTCGACTACGCCACCCGTTGTATTGCGGTCACTATGGCCGCCGCTGCAGCAGGGTCCGCTGAGGCCGATGGTGTTGGTGCAGCTTTTGGTGGTATAACCCCCAACGGGTGGGGTATAGCCTCAGGGGGTCAGGTGCAGAGGATGGGGGTTGTGGTGGTGCAGCATAGATGGTAATGAAGACAGAGTCGGGTTGTGCAGTTTAGGGTATTTACTCACTGCTGATGTTCCGGTCACTCCAGCTTCAAGTGACCACCCGAGCCGTGCTGCGTCCACCAGGTCCTGGATCCAGCAAACCCCCAAACAAGTCCGGAGCGTGGCCCTGAGCTCTCCTTCTGTCCTTTCCTCTGGCCGTCCCCACTAGTGATCCACCTAGGTCCAGCTCCCTCGGGCCTTCTGTTGGGAGACCCTTGGCCTTGGGTTCCCTGACCCTCCACGTGGTCTGCCTTCGGGGTGGATGTGGTGGGTGGCCGTGGCAGACGCTGCCCACGGCCTCCGGTCTCTGGCTAGGGTGTGCTTTTGCCCCCACCAGTTTGGGCTCTGGTACCCTATTGCCGACTCTTCACCCGGGGATTGAATTTGGGTTCTTAGAGTCCTTTCTTTTTACCCCCTCTGGGTCTCTCTTTCTTCTCCTCTCTCACTCTGGCTCAGGCCGCTCTGCTCCTCTGCTCTCTTTCACTCCTCTGCAGAGGCTGACTGACTGACTGACTCTGACAGACTGACCCTGATCTTTGATGGTGCCCACCTTAAATACTCCCTCTATGTGTGAGCTCAGGTGACCAGCACCCAATGAGCTCCTAACTTTACCCAGGCTGCTCCCCCTATCTGCCCCTACACTACTTGGGATGTTCCACCCCCCTCCCACTCCAGCCAGGAACAGACTCGGTCGTACCTGCACATTTCTAAGTGGGAGTACCGTTGGTCTGTTCCCCGGAAATGGGATGTGTGTAGTGCATGCAGCCTACCGAGCTCAGTTCCACTCTCCATCCTTATCCGGGAGTGGAATATCACACCTCTGGGTTGAGGTGCAATACCCCTGTAGCAGCCGAATCCTCAGGGTGCTACATTCCCCTGCTGTGGTCACGGCAATTTCTCCTGCTCTGTCCATATTCACTGTGCTACTTATTTAAAACTTGCTACAATTACACCTCTGGCTCCTCCGTTTTTAGTATTTACCCTGGGCTCCAATACCGCTAGTTGTTGCTCAGAAGTGCCGTCTGCACAGTCAACGCTTGCTCCAGTGTTATTGGGGTTCAGTAACGTCAGCTGATCCCCAGCTGTGTGTCCGGCAAATTCTCCTGCTTTGTCCACATCCACTGTACTACGGATTTAAAACCTCCTCCAAATACACCTCTGGCTCCTCTGTTTTTAGTATTTACCCTGGGCTCCAACACCGCCAGTTGGCGCACGGAAGTGCCATCTGCACAGTCAACACTTGCTGCCGTGTTATTGGGGTTCAGTAACGTCAGCTGTTCCCCTGCTGTGCGGACGGCAATTTCTCCTGCTTTGTCCACATCCACTGTACTACACATTTTAAAGTTGCTCCAATTACACCTCTGGCTCCTCTGTTTTCATTCTTATCCCTGGGCTCCAACACCGCCAGTTGGCGCTCGGAAGTGCCGTCTGCACAGTCAACACTTGCTGCGGTGTTATTGGGGTTCGGTAACGTCAGCTGTTCCCCTGCTGTGTTCACGGCAATTTCTCCTGCTCTGTCCATATTCACTGCGCTACTTATTTAAAACTTGCTCCAATTACACCTCTGGCTCCTCTCTATTTTTATTCTTATCCCTGGGCTCCAGCACCGCCAGTTGGCGCTCGGAAGTGCTGTCTGCACAGTCAACACTTGCTGCCGTGTTATTGGGGTTCGGTAACGTCAGCTGTTCCCCTGCTGTGTTCACGGCAATTTCTCCTGCTCTGTCCATATTCACTGTGCTACTTATTTAAAACTTGCTCCAATTACACCTCTGGCTCCTCTCTATTTTTATTCTTATCCCTGGGCTCCAGCACCGCCAGTTGGCGCTCGGAAGTGCTGTCTGCACAGTCAACACTTGCTGCCGTGTTATTGGGGTTCGGTAACGTCAGCTGTTCCCCTGCTGTGTTCACGGCAATTTCTCCTGTTCTGTCCATATTCACTGTGCTACTTATTTAAAACTTGCTCCAATTACACCTCTGGCTCCTCTCTATTTTTATTCTTATCCCTGGGCTCCAGCACTGCCAGTTGGCGCTCGGAAGTGCTGTCTGCACAGTCAACACTTGCTGCCGTGTTATTGGGGTTCGGTAACGTCAGCTGTTCCCCTGCTGTGTTCACGGCAATTTCTCCTGCTCTGTCCATATTCACTGTGCTACTTATTTAAAACTTGCTCCAATTACACCTCTGGCTCCTCTCTATTTTTATTCTTATCCCTGGGCTCCAGCACCGCCAGTTGGCGCTCGGAAGTGCTGTCTGCACAGTCAACACTTGCTGCCGTGTTATTGGGGTTCGGTAACGTCAGCTGTTCCCCTGCTGTGTTCACGGCAATTTCTCCTGCTCTGTCCATATTCACTGTGCTACTTATTTAAAACTTGCTCCAATTACACCTCTGGCTCCTCTCTATTTTTATTCTTATCCCTGGGCTCCAGCACCGCCAGTTGGCGCTCGGAAGTGCTGTCTGCACAGTCAACACTTGCTGCCGTGTTATTGGGGTTCGGTAACGTCAGCTGTTCCCCTGCTGTGTTCACGGCAATTTCTCCTGCTCTGTCCATATTCACTGTGCTACTTATTTAAAACTTGCTCCAATTACACCTCTGGCTCCTCTCTATTTTTATTCTTATCCCTGGGCTCCAGCACCGCCAGTTGGCGCTCGGAAGTGCTGTCTGCACAGTCAACACTTGCTGCCGTGTTATTGGGGTTCGGTAACGTCAGCTGTTCCCCTGCTGTACGGACGGCAATTTCTCCTGCTTTGTCCACATCCTCTGTACTACACATTTTAAAGTTGCTCCAATTACACCTCTGGCTCCTCTGTTTTCATTCTTATCCCTGGGCTCCAGCACCGCCAGTTGGCGCTCGGAAGTGCCGTCTGCACAGTCAACACTTGCTGCGGTGTTATTGGGGTACGGTAACGTCAGCTGTTCCCCTGCTGTGTTCACGGCAATTTCTCCTGCTCTCTCCATATTCACTGTGCTACTTATTTAAAACTTGCTCCAATTACACCTCTGGCTCCTCCGTTTTTAGTATTTACCCTGGGCTCCAATACCGCTAGTTGCTGCTCAGAAGTGCCGTCTGCACAGTCAACGCTTGCTCCAGTGTTATTGGGGTTCAGTAACGTCAGCTGATCCCCAGCTGTGTGTCCGGCAAATTCTCCTGCTTTGTCCACATCCACTGTACTACGGATTTAAAACCTCCTCCAAATACACCTCTGGCTCCTCTGTTTTTAGTATTTACCCTGGGCTCCAGCACCGCCAGCTGGTTCTCGGCAGTTCCATTGGCTCTTGTACCTTCTGCTACCCATCCGGGTTCCAGTACCGTCAGCTGGTCCTCGGTAGTTCCATTTGCTCTTGTATCTTCTGCTACCCATCCGGGTTCCAGTACCGTCAGCTGGTTCTCGGCAGTGTCTTTGGCACGGGTACTCCCTCCTGCCCAGCCTGGTTCCAGCACGCCAGCTGTTTCCGGGTAGTGTCAACGTCACTTTGCCTCCAATGCGTTGTCCTGTCGTGTTGCGGTCGGGTTAGTCGACTCTATGGTGCCTGCAGTTTAGGTGACTCCTATGTGGGCTGCGGGATCTGGCAATGAAGGCTGGTTCCATAGTGCCAATAGGACAAGCACCCCCTGTAGGACTGTGGGTTTTGGTAACTGCGGCCGGCTCGCGGCCTTGAACTTTTTTTTACATGGGTACCTTCTGCTACCCATCCGGGTTCCAGTACCGTCAGCTGGTTCTCGGCAGTGCCTTTGGATTAGGTGCCTCCTTCTCGGTATCCAAGTTCCACCAACGTCTGCTGGTCCTTGGTAGTGCTTTCTGGCACAGGTACCTCCTGCTTAGTAACCGAGTTCCAGTAACATCAGCTGGTCCTCGGTAGTTCCATTGGCTCTTGTACCTTCTGCTACCCATCCGGGTTCCAGTACCGTCAGCTGGTCCTCGGTAGTTCCATTTGCTCTTGTATCTTCTGCTACCCATCCGGGTTCCAGTACCGTCAGCTGGTTCTCGGCAGTGTCTTTGGCACGGGTACTCCCTCCTGCCCAGCCTGGTTCCAGCACGCCAGCTGTTTCCGGGTAGTGTCAACGTCACTTTGCCTCCAATGCGTTGTCCTGTCGTGTTGCGGTCGGGTTAGCCGACTCTATGGTGCCTGCAGTTTAGGTGACTCCTATGTGGGCTGCGGGATCTGGCAATGAAGGCTGGTTCCATAGTGCCAATAGGACAAGCACCCCCTGTAGGACTGTGGGTTTTGGTAACTGCGGCCGGCTCGCGGCCTTGAACTTTTTTTTACATGGGTACCTTCTGCTACCCATCCGGGTTCCAGTACCGTCAGCTGGTTCTCGGCAGTGCCTTTGGATTAGGTGCCTCCTTCTCGGTATCCAAGTTCCACCAACGTCTGCTGGTCCTTGGTAGTGCTTTCTGGCACAGGTACCTCCTGCTTAGTAACCGAGTTCCAGTAACATCAGCTGGTCCTCGGTAGTTCCATTGGCTCTTGTACCTTCTGCTACCCATCCGGGTTCCAGTACCGTCAGCTGGTCCTCGGTAGTTCCATTTGCTCTTGTATCTTCTGCTACCCATCCGGGTTCCAGTACCGTCAGCTGGTTCTCGGCAGTGTCTTTGGCACGGGTACTCCCTCCTGCCCAGCCTGGTTCCAGCACGCCAGCTGTTTCTGGGTAGTGTCAACGTCACTTTGCCTCCAATGCGTTGTCCTGTCGTGTTGCGGTCGGGTTAGCCGACTCTATGGTGCCTGCAGTTTAGGTGACTCCTATGTGGGCTGCGGGATCTGGCAATGAAGGCTGGTTCCATAGTGCCAATAGGACAAGCACCCCCTGTAGGACTGTGGGTTTTGGTAACTGCGGCCGGCTCGCGGCCTTGAACTTTTTTTTACATGGGTACCTTCTGCTACCCATCCGGGTTCCAGTACCGTCAGCTGGTTCTCGGCAGTGCCTTTGGATTAGGTGCCTCCTTCTCGGTATCCAAGTTCCACCAACGTCTGCTGGTCCTTGGTAGTGCTTTCTGGCACAGGTACCTCCTGCTTAGTAACTGAGTTCCAGTAACATCAGCTGGTCCTCGGTAGTTCCATTGGCTCTTGTACCTTCTGCTACCCATCCGGGTTCCAGTACCGTCAGTTGGTCCTCGGTAGTTCCTCAGCTTTCTTGTACCTTCTGCTACATTTCCAAGTTCAAGCTTTTTGAAATGGTTCTTGGTAATCACTCTGGATCTCCCTGACGAGGACCCTGAAGACGAGGACCCTGAAGACCAACCCTAAGAAGACGAGGACCCCGAAGACAATGACCCTGAAGACGAGGACCCTGAAGACCACCCCGAAGAAGACGAGGACCCTGAAGACCACCCCGAAGAAGACGAGGACCCTGAAGACCACCCCGAAGAAGACGAGGACCCCGAAGACGAGGACCCAGAAGACCAACCCGAAGAAGACGAGGACCCCGAAGACGAGGACCCCCGAAGACGACGACCCTGAAGACCACCCCGAAGAAGACCAAGAAGATGACCCTGAAGAAGTTGACCAAGAAGACAAAGAAGAGAAGACAAGCACCAAGATACAGAAGAACAAGAGACAGAAAACCAAGAAGCAGAAATACAAAAAGCTGCAGAACAAAAAGCGGAAGAACATTAAGCATAAGACTAAAAATCAGAGCAAAAGATAATATCTAAATTATAAGCAGAAGATGACTAAGCAGTGTATGGGGGTGAGTCCGTTCCTCCTCGTGGTGCCCCTGGAAAAGACCTGCTACTGCAGGCCAAACTGAACGCGGACAAATCCTGTTGTAAATCTTTTGTGACGGGCAGAACGAAAGGTGTAATGTCCAACCTTTTATAGATAACAACTACAGGAATGCCTGTCACAAATAAGAATATGATGAAGAAGAAGAATATGAAGAAGATGAAGAAGTAGAATATGAAGAATGTAAAAAAAAGAATAATACGAAGAAGGTGAAGAAGAAGAAGGTGAAGAAGAAGTGGATGAAAAAGATGCTGAGGATGATGAAGGAGAAAGTGTGGGAGAAGTAAAAAAGAAGGTGAAGAGCATGGAAGTAGTGAAACATAAATATCTGACAAAATATAAAAATACTTAACATAGTTAATATTTCCGTAACTCAGAACATAATAAAAAAATAGTAATTCCTGCTATTCCATTTGACTGGGCTAAACCTCTATGCCTTTATTGTCTCCCCCACCTCCCCCAATACATTCTACATTATTCTTAGTTGTTTTCCTTCATGTAGAAATAACCTACAAGGAAAGAAAGGGTTTATTTTAATTCCGATATTTATGTCCCATTGACTTGCATTGGTTTCCGGTATCGGAATCGGCGATATCCGATACTTTTTCGGTATCGGTCCGATCCAATCCGATCCGATATTTCCCGATATCGGAAGGTATCGCTCAACACTAGTCCTTACTCTGACCACCTTCGTTTTAGAAATAGACAGCACCAGTAACTGAGTTATCTTATCTCTCTTCTGTATTATCATGACTTTTTCTTCATCATTCATTAAAAGTACTTTAATTTCTTCCTGATAATCCTGGTCTATCACTCCTCCCATTACCTGAATACCCTTTAAGGCCAAGCCTGACCTTGAGGTTATAAGACAAAAATGCTCAGGTGGCATTTGCAAGCCTATAGCAGTCCTGATTTTCTTTACAACTTCTTTGAAGTGACTTTCATTGTCACTTTGAATCTATTGGGATACAGTACAATACCATTGTTTCCAAAGTCTTAATAGTATTGTTAGCATTGGCCATTTTACAGGTACAAATCAACGTAAACCCAGAATATGCATACAAAGCTGTGCATACGCATACACATCCTCCATCATGTAGAGGAGGGCCAATGTAGTCAATTTGCCCAGGAAGTTTTCCTTGAGCTTTCTGGCCTCTCACCACATGAGGGATTGGTCTCTGTTGTGAATATTGACACTTAATGACGGTTTCCTTTATGAACTCTAACCTGATGGGCACCCCTCTGGTCTGTGCCCATTGAGTCAGTCCAAGCAGCTCCTCAGAGGTATCACTCTTTACTGGATTCAGTGACTGATATTTCGGACTGTTAGTCTGCTACTGAGTTGAATCTTTCCAGGGTATCTGAAGCACAAATAGCATCAACATGAAACACAGTCACTTTAATTATTTGTACAATTGCCCAGATATCTTGCCACAACTCTTTTCCCCATACTTCTTTGCTATGTATACTTGTAGTCTGATAGCCCACTGCGTTCCACACACGGTTGTTACCTTGGTACCTAGCTGACCCTTCTGTAAACCACGCTTGTTGCCTCTGCTCAGGAATCAATTGTTCAAAGGATATCTCCTGCTCCTGAAGTCCCATAGGGACTTTGCCTAACTTCTCATGCAATGTGGAGATTCCACTAACTCCTGGTTTTGCTCTGTCCTGAATTGCCTCAATTTGCTTTCCTCCTAATTCTGTAGTTATAACCTTGCACTCACTGAATTGTTTTGGAGTTCCCTTAATCAAACTGGCCTCCGCCCCTGTATCTACCAACATTTGTGGGGTGTGGCCAGCATGTCAATCACTTTTATCTGTCTCCCTCCATCGATCCTCCATTTCAGATGAAGACATCATATTAGGAGAAAATGATGCCCCCTTCTGTTGGGCTTTGAATTCCTGTATCAAGGATTTAACTTCAGCATAAAGATCCTCAAACCCCTGTGCTGTGGGCTTTGCTGGCGACGAGGAGGGAGTTGGCCCTCTCTCTCCCTGTGTCCTGCCCGGCCCCTGCTGTGGGGATTCAGAATCTTTTACTGTAACCTTTCTATTATGTGAAACCCTGAATTTTTATTAAGTCCTCTCTTTTGATACAATTTCCACATCTCGTTAGTACCAATCCCGTCTATTTTATCCCTGTGGACACCATCCTTTATCAGGGCCATAAACATATCTTTACGGGTAATACAAGATCTAGGATTGTAGTTACTTTTGACATTGTCATGCTGCTCTTCAGAGGGAAAATTACCCTTTTGTTTGGGACCCCAATCTCCCAGATCCCCTAACTGTCTAATTGCCTCCAATGTATTGGCGATAGTTTTCCCAGTCTGATTTATCATTAGCGTCATCATGATATGCTTGTAGGCTGCAGGGGCATTTCTAATGATGCGATTTCTAACAGATACACTCACAACAACTTGCATATAATCATCATAAGAGCTTGCCGAAATAGCATTTTTCATGACCTCCTCTTTCAACCTCTGAGTACAATCTTTCAATGTAAACCATGGTTTTTCATTGGGCGGCCAGTCCGCCTCGGATGGGTATTTATGCTGCAATGCCATGGCCACATCAAGCATACTACACACCACATGTGGCTGCTGAATTGTCAAGGTACGAAAGGCCTCCTTCACTACAGGTTCATGACTGAATTGGACAAATTTTGGGCCATCCACAGCATCCACCTGCACTCCATGAGCCCCCCATCTCCCATAATCTGACAGCTCAAGCTACTAAAGATTCATTTGGCTTTTGAGAGAAACAATCATGAAGGTCATTAAGCTCCTGCTGACTGTAATCCTCTACTGCATTCTTATTCTGTTTACCTGCAGCAGTCTCTACAATCCGTCTCCGATATATAGGATGAACTTTCACTGGGTTAAGAGGAGGATCAATTTCTCTCTTTCCATTGAAATATTCATCCTCAGTCTCTGGATTGGTGATGTTTTTAGAGTCAGTTGAATCCCATACATCCCCATCCCACTGACCAGGGCTCCACTCTATCCCTGCTTTGGCTATGGCCAAAGCTACTTTCTTGTTATTAACCTTCCCTCACCTCCTTTTGTATTTATACTGCGCTACACATACAGCAGCCTTTTCTGCAACATGCTGATATCCATCACATCTGTCCATTAATAACTTATTCTGACACTGTGCTATAATCAATGCATTCTGGGCCTCACACAACTGTCTTTCCAATTCCTGAACTTTTGTTAATATACGTATTCTTTCCTCATGCTGTTTTCTATATGTAGACAGCAGGATCCATCTGTAAAGGACATATTGATACGCATGCTAAAGCAACTCCATTTTGTCTGCTTGCTTTAAAATCATGCTATCACTCCTTGCATAACATATTCTTTCTTTCTCTTCCCATGGAACTTATCTCACACTAACTTTTTCTCAAGAGAACATTTTGTCAGACACTCTGTTATCTAACTTGTTTAGGCCAGGTATGACCTTGTAAAATTTCCATAGTGCTTCAAACTAACAATGATAATATGACCATATATGTGTTTTCCGTAATAATTGTACTAACATCAGTTAGCCTATAGTATTGTAGTATGGCTGTAGAGTTGATTGGCTATTTGATATACTCAAAACAATATAAAATGCTAAGCAAAATAAACGGGATCAGAGATTCTTTGAATCCCGACAATACAGAGCACGCATTGCCTCCGTTTGGTTTTCTGTGGATTGCGCAATCAACATAATAATTTTGACACTCACTTGGTCAACCGTGAAGGGTTATTGCCCTCCCTTAACAGCTGGTGCCGTGACTCGGATCCCTAACCAGGGACGCCCCTCCACCTCTGGACGACCACAAAGAGAGACCTGCCTTTAGCCTCCCCCACTGGAATTGGGACTGATCATCCCCCACAAAAAGCCACGGTAAGTGCACCAGTTCTTTACTAGTGACACTGACCGTTTGGCGTGGTTTCCACGTAGTGTGTGGTTGTTTGCAGTATCTCCGGGTGTCCTGGTTGGATATAGTCAAAGGTGAGACTATAAGGGGTGTAGTCTCATTAGGGGTCTGATATTATTTAACTTCAAAGCAGTATCACCTCGGATTTACAAGTGAATATTGTGTGAATCTTTCTCAGCTTCGGACAAAAATCCTTAGGAGAGACTGAACATTGTTAGTTTCAGTCGCGGCAGGTGATCGAAGATTGGGTAGGACACGCAAGTAGATATACGTATATCGAGTGTCCGGTGCGCTGCAAAACTGCAAAGCTGCATAGCAGCAGAAGTGCACCTCCTTTCATTTGTTGTGTGAAAGAATTCCCCCGACGGGAGGGGTGAGTTAGTAGTGGAACAGCTGGGAGCTCTGGCCAGACTCCGCTGTGCACAAATTAAGGATCTTTTTGTCAGTTGTAGTGAATAATCAATGTTTCTGTGGAGCAGAAAGAATTTGTCTCCCCCGAAGGAGAGGGAGGATGTGATGAATATCATGATCAGTCGAGAAGGGAAAAGATCATTTCAGCACGTGCCAAAAGTGTTTAAGGTGTTAAATTTTCCTGTGGAGGGGAGGCTTCAGCCTGTGTTGTGGGATGAAGGCATCCGGCAGCAAAGGGGTAGATTAGTTGACAGCTGTGGATTGTTGGAAGATGCTGAAAACTTTAGGAAAGTGGCACATGAGATTTGTGATGAAGGATATGTTGAAAAAGTACAGGAGGAAGTAGGTCCCCCCCTTCCCAACTTATGTGTCCACAATCCAAATCTAGAGCCCCTAAAGAAGCATCTCCCACAAATGTAGCAATACCCCAGCCCCTGAATCCGGAAACTGAGCAATTTATACCTTATGAGATTAAATACCCTGCACTTCCCACTGAGAGCCAGCCACCATCATATAACCCAGACGGTTGACTCTGTAATGTGTGTTGGGTCACTAATCCAGGATGGCGCAGGACATGCTATAATTGTGAAGCACGCACGTAAACCCGGTGTTGTAGCACCAACCTACCCATTACTTAACGCTGACGGGGGGTATTATGAATCACTACCCCCACCTGCCCCTACCATCATATTCCATTCAGAGGGACCCAGGGTCCTCTGAACTCTTCCCTATTCACCCTCTCCCAAACTGGGGAAATAGAACATGGACGCTAGTATGAGGAGGTGGCGTCTGATTTACTGAATGGTCCTTCAGAATTCTCTACTATACTGAGAATAGGTATGGGGAGTATACCACAACAGCAGGTTGGGATCATTGTAAATGCAGCAAATGCGAAACTGCAGCATGGGTGGGGGCTAGCTGCAGAGATATGTCGTATTGGGGGACCTACAATACAAGCTGCATCTAATGATTACATCCGTGACCATGGTCCGTTAAGAGAAGGAGAGGTGATGGCTACAAGAGCCGGACAGCTATCATGTCATTTTGTTATACATGTAGAGAAAACCAAAAGAGTAATGTCATTGTGTAAGATTACAGTACAAGATGTTAAATGCAGCAAGGAAGATAATGGGATGTTGAAATGTTGAAAAGTAAATGCATGTGAAAAAAAAAGGTTGCGCTGAGTTTGTTGACAGAAGGAAAAAGTATGTGGATATGTGGAGAAACTTAAATGGTTAACTGAAATATGCACGCTGCCAGATAAGCGCCCAGTTACAGCTGCTAGCATAGCAAAACGGCCTTGGCTTGATACAGAGCAGGAAAAAAAAAAAAGGTGAATGGAGGAAGAAAATGCAGACAATAAGGGAAACACGATGCTATGTTATGTGTATTACAAAGATACTGCTCTCCGATAATGGCGGAGTAATGAATTGTTGGGAATGTTCTAATTGTGGCCAGCAGAATCCATTGTCAGTAGATTACTGTGTTGCATGTCACGCACTCCCCTCGCTACTACCCAAGCCACTTCTAGTGCCCCATCCTCATCTGTTATACCTATGTCCGCCCAAAGTTCCAACCCTTCCTGCAGCGGCCATGTTGCTACACCCATTGCATCACCTCCGGTCTCTGACCAAATGTCCCTTTGGTGGTGGCATCTTGGTGCACCCTTCCTGTAGTATGCTTCCTTCTGGTTGCGGCCATCTTGGCACACCCAGAATACAGGCAGCAATACACACTACACCCAGAATGTGTATGAGGAAGACCATCATAATCAGTGTGTGACAGAGCATTAGACGCCAATACATATGAGAGTGGGTTTAACTTCTGTCAAGCCCTTAAAATATGGGCTCAGGATAAGTTGGCTAATCAATCCACTACCCTCAACAGCACATATTTATGTCCACTTTGACATTAGGGCTAAAATATGGTGACGTAAACTAATTCTCTAGATGGTCATGTATCCTTAAGTTTCTAATAGATGCACATACACGTTGTCTGGTTTACAGTAATTGATTTAGCAAACGTTTTTGTTTTTTTATTAGCATTCCACTACACAAAGACTGTCAGTTTCTGTTTGCATTTACATATTACATTACATATTACATTTACACGGAGCAAATGTCCATCAGGGCCAGTGTTAGTCTCCTCAAGCATCTAGCAAAACTGAATTGTCGAGTCTCAGCCTCGAAACTTCAGTTTTGGCCCGGCAAGTGGTCTTCTTAGGCCATTGCCTTACTCAGGGTGCCAGACATCTCACAGAAGAAAGGAAGACGGTCATCTACGCACTACCGTTCCAAAAAGATCCCATAGAGCTGCAACGGTTCCTCGGACTATGTACATACTGCAGACAATGGATCCCAGACGCCTCACGTCTTATGCAGCCGCCCCTCTAAGATGCATTAAAAGAAGACACTCTGGCTGATGTCAACAACAAGGACCACCAAGAACAGCTGCAACAAGCCTTTGAGCAACTAAAGTCAAGGAAAATGACACCCCCTGCCCTTGGAAATCTGGACTATGCTCAACCTTTCCATTTGTATGCCTCTGAGACAGGAGGACATGCAGCCGGAGTACTCACGCAGAGACACTGTACAAAGCAGCGCCCAGTCGTTTATTACCTAGCGCATCTCTCCCCCAGCTGTCTACGAGCGGTTCACGCCACACAGCAACCTAAACATCTGTCTACACAGAGACACCTGTGGCTGCAGTGTTCGTTGATTTTGCCAGAAAATGTGAAGTTACACCACCATCAACCCAGCCACCCTGCTACCAGCACCTGAAGGAGAGGGGAAAAAGGCTCCACCGCATGATTGTCTGGAACAAATTACTGCGGAGTCAACTCCACTTGTTCTAGTGGGGGAAGTACCCTTGGATGACCCAGAACTTACGTTATATACGGATGGATCCAGATATGTTGATACCTCTGGCAGGTTTCATACTGGATATGCTGTCACAACTGAAGATACATTGGTAGAAGCAGCAGTCTTACCTCCCAGTATGTCAGCACAAGAAGCAGAGCTCAAAGCTCTGACTGCAGACTGTGAAAAATGCTGAAAGCATCAGACAATTGATGGAAGTGGTGCAACTACCAAGACAGTTGGCTGTCGTAAAGGTAAAAGCTCATACCCGACCAGATGCCCCTGAAGCAAGAGGTAATGCACTTGCTCATCTCCATGCTAAGCGAGCAGCTCTTCTTCTGACATCCATGTCCATGGCTCTTACACGGCAACAGGCCAAACAGCTAAATTCCGTGCCAACCCAGGATCAACCTGCAGAAGAGCATCAACCGGTCCCTCCAATCACAAAGCTATGCTCCACACGCTCTACGCGCTAAAGAAGAACGCCAGTCGTAGAAGGAGGTGGGTGCTAAGTTGATAGATGGGCTATGGAAGAAGAAACAACTGTACTGTTTGCCTCGACTCCTGTATCCAGCCATTGCGGCCTGGGCCCATGGACTGCTTAGGGGTAGTGGATATGTTTTCCAGTTGGCCAGAAGCATTCGCCGTTCCAAACATGACTGCCAAGACTACCGCCAAGAAGCTGGTCTCTGAAGTTGTTTGCCGGTATGAAGTCCCAGAAGTTATCAAAAGTGATGAAGGACCAGGCTTTTCCTCATGCGTATATCAAGAAATACTTACCATGATCGGATCAACAGTGATGTTACATACTCCTTACCATCCACAGTCAAGTGGCAAGGTGGAGAGTTTGAATGGCACACTGAAAAGGCAGTTAACCAAAATGATGCAGGAGACTACGGCCCAGTGGCCTGAGCTCCTTCCCATTGCACTATATCACATACGCACCACCCCCATAGGGAAACACAAACTGTCACCCTATGAGATACTATTTAGGTCACAACCAGCTATAGCTAGATTTACCCCACAACAATTATCAGAAGAAACAGATTATGTTGTGCAATATGTGATTCAGTTTGCCAAAGCCTTAACTAACACCCATGCGTTAGTATCATCTTCTATTCCAGATCCAGCTGATGCAGAAGGTTGTCATACCCTCAGGCCTGGAGATTATGTGTATGTGAAGAAGCATGTTCGGAAACACGGACTAGAACCATTGTATGACGGATCATACCAAGTGCTCCTGACAATCCCAACAGCTGAGATGTTTTATGATAATATGTATGGTTAAACTAGTCAATACCTGGAATAGCCTACAACAGAGTACTGACCCCTTTAATAATAAGTTCATTACTGACCATCAGATTTTGGTACAAGAATTGAGACAATTAGAAAACAACCAGATCAGTGACTGTTGGATATGTACTCACTCACCAGTTTCAGCCGCTAGTATGCCCTTTCTGGCGGTCCGTCCCAGACCATCATTATTGGAAAGATACATTCATAATCACTCATGGGTACATGCAAATCTGTTTATAAAAGGTACCGATGACACGTTATAAAATATCTGGTAACGTCCCTTGTAATGAATCTTCTGAATATAAGCCTAGTGATCCAACATGTGGCAATCCGGATGTTGGATATTGTAGCCCCCTGGGACAAATGTCTTCATGGTGTATGTTATCAAATAACACCGTTTTAATCAATTTGGTACATAAATTAGTATTACAGCACTCTGCTTTATGGGATTTGCCATCAGCCACATATTGGGTCTGTGGGAATAATGCGTATAAATGGCTCCCAGTCAGAGTAGGGGGGACTTGTACGTTGGGCCGGCTAACTTCAGCCACTTATCTTATTCCCCACAGTAAAGTAGATATGAGAGCCATCCCTCTTCATACCATCTATAAACGTTATAAACGTGCCAAAGACAACACCCCACGACCATCAGGAAGACCTCATTTAGTACAAATGAGTGTACCCAATAAGATAGCCAGTACCGTCTTCCTCTACCCTATGGTTACATAAATGTGGGACAAGTTAGTGGAAGTCACTGACTACTTAGATGACCAGATTTGGAATATTTTGGAAGTAATTAATACTACTGTTGCAGTGCAGAATCAGCTTATTATAGTGGCTAATCAACATACGTTAGTGCTGGACTATTTGACAGCAGCTCAAGGAGGGATGTGTGTCAGGTTGTAGGCCCAGCCTGTTGTCACTATATTGACCCATATATTGACCCCGACTCTACCATACGGTTAAAGACTAAAATGGAGACATTAGGAAACTCAGGGAAGAGTATAACAAACATAACGAGTTGACCAAAGAGTGTTGCATATTGTTGCTTGCTTTGTTAATATATGTTTTACTAAAACTAGTCTTTTATTATATCCCATTTTGCATGAGGAAAACCTGCCAGTCATCAGAGAGCAAGGAGGACACTGTTAACCGACATCCAGTGCTACTGTACACGGACCTCCCAGATGTAACCAGCATTGAGGACCTGGATGACAAGGGAATGATGACCTTTACCCGCTTGCCCCAACCAATTTCAGATCTGAACTTTATGATTATATCAACAAACAAGGGGGGGAGGACATGCCGCGACAGCCCCAATTGGTAACAAGGGCACTAATTGGGTGAAGACCAATGTCCCTCAGGCTCAAACCATGACCCTGGGAAAGCACCTTTATTGTTGATAACATAACTTTTAGGGGGGAATGTAAAGGACATATTGATACTCATGCTAGAGCAACTCCATTTTGACACGACGGACGTCCTCACTCGGGTCGACGGCATCTTTTTGGATAAGGATGTCTTGCTCGTTACAGCGGATGTCGAATCATTATATACCTGTATTGATCATACTATTGGACTTGATGCGGTACGCCTCTTCCTCGGGGCCTCTAACCTGGGCGGCCCTATGTGTGAGCTAATTCTCGAGCTGCTGCACTTTATACTCACACATAATTATTTTTTATTTAAGGACCATATCTACTTGCAGAAACGCGGCACAGCCATGGGGGCGGCCTGCGCGCCTTCATATGCCAATCTCTTCCTGGGTGCCTGGGAGAGACAGATTTTTGGCGATGGAGGCGCGGCGGTCGCGGACCATGTGCTGTGCTGGTTGCGCTACATAGATGATATTTTATTTTTTTGGCGTGGGTCGGTGCGGCAGCTCGAGTGCTTTATGTCACAATTGAATTCAAATTTCTGGGGAATTCGGTTAACTTATAAGTATGACCGACATAGGGTGGATTTCCTGGACGTCAGCCTGGAGGTTGATCCTGATGGACGCCTCCAGACGGACGTCCATAGAAAGCCCACATCGACCAACTCCCTCATTCATGCTAGCAGCGCTCATCACCCGTCCACGATTAGGGCCGTCCCGGTGGGCCAGTTCCTGAGGGCGAGGCGGATCTGCTCCTCGGACTCCAAATTTGAAAAGCAAGCAATTGCATTAAAATCTAGATTTACATCCCGAGGATATAGCAATAGATGTATCAAAAGTGGATACGAACGAGCAAGACATACCACAAGAAACCATTTACTTTATCCAAATATACAACGTTACAGTGATGATGGACGGAGAAAAATTAGGTATATATCCACCTACAATCACGAGTGGAATAATATGAGGGGCATCATGATGAAACATTGGAGTATATTGGCGACCGATTCCTCCCTGGGATCTATTCTTGGTGACTACCCTCTTATGACCCCAAGGCGATCCAGTAATCTTAGAGATATCTTGGTATCCAGCCATTATGTCCCTGTAAGACCAAATTTCTTTGGCTCTCGTGGCCCTGTGGTGGGCAATTATCCGTGCGGTCGCTGTCGTGCCTGCGCCAATGTCCTGCGGTGCACCACGTTCGCGTCCTCGGATGGCTCAAGACAATTTAAGATTAAGCAGTATGTTTCCTGTGGTACTAATAATGTAATTTATTATGCGACTTGCGACTGCTCATTGATCTATATTGGTCTAATATCCAGAGAGCTCCGAGTACGCGTGCGGGAGCATGTGCGGGACATTGGCGCGGCCAGGACGGCGAGCGACATTACGGAACTTAAAACAATCCCGAGGCATTTCAAGATGGTTCACAATTGCGACCCCGGGTGCCTTAAAGTTCGTGGCATTGACGTTATACACATGGGCACCCGGGGTGGCAATGTGAAAAAGTTGCTAGCCCAGGCTGAAGCACGATGGATCACTATATTGAATACTTTATCTCCCCATGGCCTTAATGAGTCCCTCTCCTTTTCATCCTTTTTATAAATTTGAAGTTATATTTTACTATTTACAGCATTCCTTGCAATCGTATTACTGTCCTCCCTCTATTTCATGGATATGAACGCCTTGGTATAGTTTTTAATACTGGTTGTTCTAATTTTATTATTCGTTTACTTCCTTGTTTCAGTTCTTCTAATTCTCTCACTTTGATCCGGATATCCCCCAGGAGAGATATATTGCTTGGGCCAGAAGATAGTAAACAATATAAGGTGGACCCAAGGATCGAACTGTCTATGTTTTACTATTTATGTGACGCCATCGTATTTGGATTGATCTGCACCTTAAATCTTGGATGGGCCCGTGGCAACATAACTTTGATTCATCATTCATTTTGAATCATATGAAGATATACACTGATGTTACCGATATTTACCTTATGTTATGTTATCTATGTATTTTGACTCTCCATCTGGACCTACTATCTAGTGGTGCTGTGCGCGCTTGCTGTCCTCTCTGCCCGTGGACTTGCGATCAGCTGTCTTTGCGGTGCGGGTGCGCGCGCGGGCGCCCGTGCACATATTCTGTGCCGCACGCCCGCGCTTTGCGCACCTGTTCCTGACGGCTTGGCCGTGCCTCTGTGGGCGGATTACGACAGCGCGCGCGCCGTCAATAGGCACCCGCCCATTGCTATCAGATGATCGGTCACGTGGG
This sequence comes from Phyllobates terribilis, assembly GCF_046119375.1. NCBI lineage: Eukaryota > Metazoa > Chordata > Amphibia > Anura > Dendrobatidae > Phyllobates > Phyllobates terribilis. Next base: position 150,638 of record NW_027363217.1, on the reverse strand, counting down.
GCCACACGTGACCGACATCTTGGGGTATATACCGGTCTGTTCTTCCTGTACACATCACTTCCCCTCGAGGAAGCGGTCGTTGCGGACCGCGAAACGCGCGTCGGGGTTACCACTGTGCGTTCCCTTATGCACCTTACTTTCTCTTTGACAATTTTTGCGGTAAGAGACTACTTTTTATTGCTCCATGTGACATGTATTTGACTATTTGTGGGCGGGAACATTACTGAGTTAGGACGCTTGATGCATGTGGCAAATGTAAATTTACTGATCATGGTAATATTTATGGATTTTTTTCTGACATATCATTATACTCATCAGACTATCTTGACATACTAACTTTACTCTATTTTGTATATGTTGCCCTCGTCCCTTCGTGACCATGTATGTGTTTATATATGTAATTTTTGCAATATATCTTGCCACACTGGTAATTTAAGTAGTGTTTTTAGACTAGGGGCTGGTATTGTGCGTTCTTCACGCACTTTACCTTCCCCTTGTTTACACTCTCTGTGGTAAGAGACTACTTTTATATATTCTATGTAGCACGTATTTGGTTACTTATGGGCGGGAGCGTCATTTAGGTGGAGACCCGATATATATATGGCAAGGATAAATCTGATAAATATGGAATACCTATGGACCATTACTGGTTATACTATTATACTTGTTTGATTATTTTGATATATCAGCTTTTTGCTATATGATCAATGTTGCTCATGTCCCACTATGACTACACGCGTGACTATATATGTATACTCTGTAACATATCTTGCCACACTGATAATCTAATGAGTGTCTCTACATTATCCGTATTATGTCATTTTTCTCTCTACTATGTACGCTTTTAAATTTGATGGAATAAAGATTTATATATTTTTTATGCCAATTTACTCGTTGTTCTCCTATATATTTATTATCACTCCTTGCATAACATACATTCATTCTTTTTCTTCCCATGGAACTTATCTCACACTAACTTTTTCTCAAGAGAACATTTTGTCAGACACTCTGTTATCTAACTTGTTTAGGCCAGGTTTGACCTTGTAAAATTTCCATAGTGCTTCAAACTAACAATGATAATATGACCATATATGTGTTTTCCGTAATAATTGTACTAACATCAGTTAGCCTATAGTATTGTAGTATGGCTGTAGAGTTGATTGGCTGTTTGATATACTCAAAACAATATAAAATGCTAAGCAAAATAAACGGGATCAGAGATTCTTTGCATCCTCCCAATACAGAGCACACATTGCCTCCGTTTGGTTTTCTGTGGATTGCGCAATCAACATAATAATTTTGACACTCACTTGGTCAACCGTGAAGGGTTATTGCCCTCCCTTAACACATCCACGCCTGCCAACAGCACCCAACTCTTTACCTTTTTCTACTTTCACTTTCTGCAAGCATGAAACCACATCATCAGGTTCCGCATCCTTCTGACATTTGTCTCATGGTTCACTCAAACCAACACTGTAGGACCATTTGGTTGCCAAAATATTAAAGGGAGTCTGTTCCCAACCAGGAATCTCAATAGACTCACACCTACCTTTCTCTTAAAGAAAGGCATGCTTTACGCAATATCACTGCAATATCACTCTATCACACCTTATCACACAGAGTCCTTATAAATTCAAGATGATTGTAATTTTTAACAAAAAGAACTTCTGAGCCTTCTGCGTATCCTGCCAACTACGCCAAATGTTTTGCCAATAGTTTTGACACTAAGGTTCGGATACGGCTTTAAAGAAGGCAACCCTTTGCAATATAACGCAATTTTATTTATAATAGTTGATATAAAACGTAAAATATATAATTAAAGGAATAGTATGATATGCTGATATTGCATACACTTTTGTACATGTTATAATACAAAGGTTAAGTACATATATATATGTATTCACTTCATCACCAAGGAGCTTTTAAACATCATCCGTCTGGAAGATCAGAGAAGAAATTTCACCAAGACAGAGAAATCGCTGGAAGTCTACACAACACTGCATGGGCAGGTACATACAACACTACACATCAGTGCAGGTACAACTTATGGCTTCTTCATCTAGGAGTTTATGAGCATCATCTGTCTAATTGACAGAGAACCCCTGAGAAGTCTACACAAGAAAGCTTATGTCTGTATCATGATTCCAGTGACTTTTATAAGGTTTAGACAATGGAAGCATAAAGCTGGTTAATGTTTATAAGTATGATTCGTCGATAATACCGAATTGGCCAGGTTCTGTAATTTCGAGAAGTTTACTTATAAACATTGTTTTAGACAATAGATCTATGTATTTCTCATGGAACATAATGGTAAGTGTACACACATTATTTGAATCAGTATTTTGGTTACAATAACACTATTTGTCAAAGCAAATATCACAGTGGTCACTTGTGTACAAATCAGGATAATGAATCTTTGAAACACACAACTTCATAGACCATAGAACAATTAACATTGTCTTACTGTATTGACACCTAGCAAACACTTTGTGGATAGCATGCATCAAGGACAGTTCATGTGAAAGAACTAGTTTCTCAGTATCAGAGTATATCAATATTATACTGCAGTATATTGCAATATTATAGTGCTTGGATTCAGACAACCATATTTGCAATACATTCCACACTTGGTCTAATGACCACACTTTATCAAAGCATATAAACAATATGTTACAATATGTAGGCTATAAGATATCCATATTTTTATTAGCAATACACACCCATGGCTGTTAAGGCACATGATGGCTGATTACATCAGCTGTCACCTGGTGCATCTAAATTAGAATATCATCAAAAAGTTCATTTATTTCAGTTCTTCAACAGAAAAAGTGAAACTATATTATATAGAGTCATTACAAACAGAGTGATCTATTTCAGGTGCTTATTTCTGTTAATGTTGATGATTATGGCTCACAGCCAATGAAAACACAAAAGTCATTATCTCAGTAAATTAGAATAATTAACAAAAAAACAGGTTGTTTAGTCTGTTTCAGTAGGCTCCACAATCATGGGTAAGACTGCTGACTTGACAGATGTCCAGAAGGCAGTCATTGACACACTCCACAAGGTCCCAGAGTTCCAATTTTCATTTGGAAGTCAAGGTCCCAGAGTCTGGAGGAAGAGTGGAGAGGCGCACAATCCGAGCTGCTTGAGGAATATTGTGAAGTTTCCACAATCAGTGATGGTTTGAGGAGCCATGTCATCTGCTGGTTTAGGTCCACTGTCTTTTATCAAGACCAAAGTCACCGCAGCCGTCTACCACGAAATTTTAGAGCACTTCATGCTTCCCTCTGCCGACAAGCTTTTTGGAGATGGAAATGTCATTCTCCAGCAGGACTTGGCACCTGTCCACACTGCCAAAAGTACCAATACCTGGTTTAAAAACAACAGTATCACTGTGCTTGATTGGCCAGCAAACTCGCCTGACCTTAACCCCATAGAGAATCTATGTCCGCTTGTCAAGAGGAAGATGAGAGATACCAGACTCAACAATGCAGACGAGCTGAAGGCTGCTATCAAAGCAATCTGAGCTTCCATAACACCTCAGCAGTGCCACAGGCTGATCGCCTCCATGTCACGCCGCATTAATGCAATAATTGATGCAAAAGGAGCCCGACCAAGTATTGAGGGCATTTACTGAACATACATTTCAGCAGGCCAACATTTCGGATTTTAAAAACATTTTTCAAGCTGTTATAAAGTATTCTAATTTACTGAGATAATGACTTGTGTTTTCATTGGCTGCAAGCCATAATCACCATTAACAGAAATAAACACTTGAAATAGATCACACTGTTTGTAATGATTCTATATAATATATGAGTTTCACCTTTTGTAGTGAAGAACTGAAATAAATTAACTTTTTGATGATATTCTAATTTTGTGAGAAGCACCTGTACACACACGTAAGCACACACACACACACACACACACACACACACACACACACATATACACACACATTACACATGAACTTAACCTCTCTGCAGATGATTGCACATGATGTATTTCTCTCTGGTGCAGCCTCCCATCCCCCAGGGCCCGACTGCAGAGCTATCTTGCTTTAATTGTAGGGGTGAAGGCAGGAGGGGGAGAACGGAGAAGTAAGCAGCAGGGGACACATCCAGGAGAGTAGGGGCCATGCTGTAGGCAGCAACTCTGCTGGAGCCTGGGGCTGGTGGGAGGAGCCTCCTCTCCTGCACTTTCAGAGCAGTGCAGCCAGAGGAGCAGAGGTAGATCTTTCACCCGACTCCGGGCCACAGAATCCTCCGGTGGTTCTGACCAAGCCTGTTTGTTTTCAACTGTGTTTGCATCCCAAGGATGCAGATACTGTTGAAATTGTGATGGGGGCGGATGGAGGGGTCTGATACTGTTTTAACATTGGGCCCCCCTGTCTCAAGGGCCCCATAGCCACTGCGCGGGCTGCCGCTATGGACGGTATACCCCTGACTGCTACTTGGTTAACATAAGCTGGTTGTAGTACTAAGAAAAGTACATGTGATGTGTCTGTGGAAACAGGAGATCTAGTGTTACAAAATGATTATCTCAGGTTTCAGATTGGACCCTCAGTACCAAAGTAAACGTTACCGGATTTTGGCCTAACCTGGTACCCGAACCAGCTTTGTGTAGGTGTAGATGAGCTCTGTTCACCTTGAAAGTTTGGTATGAATAGGACCTTCACAGGGTGAGAAACGGCACCGGAACGTGGGTACCATTAGCTGCCCATTGACTCAATATTGGCCTGTGATTTTTGACAAATCACCACTGTCATAAACCCCAAGTACCATTACCTCAATTGCCACCACAGCAGGGCAATTGGGAAGAGTGAGGCAAAGCGCCAGAATTGGGGTATCTCATGTGATGCGCCACTTGTAGAGCGGCTGCGGGCTGGTATTTTTAGGCTGGGACGTGTCCAATAAAGAAAGGACCTTCTCAGACTCATAGTATCAGCCCACAGCTGTCTGCTTTACCTTTGCTGATTATCAATAATAGGGGGAACCCCACGTAATTTTTTACAATTATTTATTAGGATAAACCAGGCTGAACACCCTTTAGAGCCACATGAAAGTCACCTAAGGGTGCAAGTTTATTAAATGTAGGGGGCTTGTGAAATTATATATAAAAATACAGAACATTTGTTTATTCTATCCATCCTGATGTTTCTGGCTGTGAATTCATTGTACTTGGCTGAGGAATTTTTGTGGTTCCTTTGAGATGTGTGCATAAAAATAGGCCAGCATATGCACGGTTCGTGTGCTGTCTGATTTTTTTCTTGCTTTTTATTCAATGCAAGTCTATGTGTGCAAGTCCTACTGGGATTTCAAACGACAATATAATTCCAAAGACAATGGGAAAGTCCTATAGGGTTATTTAACCAGAAATTCCTGAAAGGAATTTCAAAATGTGGTAATGTATACAATGGCTGTGTGTATTGTAAACAAATGTAATTTTTAACACCAGTATCTATTAGATAATAAGACGCCCTTTTTGGCAATGAAAAAACTTGCTAATAAGTGTATGCGTCTTAAAGTCCGGAGGCAGGTCAATGATCTATCTGATCAGTGCGGTACAGGAGAGAAAGATACTGGGACCTTTCCCATGGAAGTGGGTTGTAGTGAATATTCATGGTCTTTAATAGCGGGCACACATGACCGCCGAGGAGCTGCGCTGCGAGTACAGTATGCCCGCTATTAAGGAAAATGAATATTCACTGCTCTACACACCCATGGGCGTGGGGAGCAGTGAATATTAATTTTCTTTAGCAGCGGGCACAGTGTAGGATGCAGCAGCTGGCTACTGCCTCCTGTGCCCCGCTCCTCCGCCGCACCTGCTCCCCCCACACCCACTACCACCCACAGCATATATGTATATATTCAGACTAAAAGACGCACCCCCCCACTTCCCTCCAAAATTTTGGAGGAAAACAGTGCATCTTGTAGTCCGAAAAATATGGTACATCTCAATATGTATTCTAGAAAGGCTGTCAGGCTTATAAAGTTTACTGGAAGAATATTAAAATTATAGGCAAGAGTGTGACAACTTATTAGTGCTAAAGGCACATCAAAAGAGGTGTGTGTGAGTGTACTTTGTATGTGTATATATGAGAGATGTGTGTATATAGGAAAGCTATGTATGTGAATGTAGGAGAGTTGTATGTTTGTATGTAGCTGAGCTGTGTGTATGCTGCAGGGGTGTGGGAATGTATGTAACAAAGATGGATGTGTGTATGTAAGACAGCTGTGTGTAACTGAGTTATGGGTATGTATGTAGCAGAGCTGTGTGCATGAATACCAGAGCTTAATTTGCATGTACTATGCATTCATAGTGATGCGAGTATGTGTGTGCTGCATAGAATGCATATAAATTGCCTGCTGCACATGTATGAGAATAATATACATGCTGCATAGAAATGCTAACATTAGATCTCTATCCACTCTATTTTACCTTACAGCATTAAAGGTAGTATTATCAAATCCTCCACAAATTTACACCTCCAGGAAGTTTAACCTGGGGTGCGTTTTAAAGATTAGTTCGGTAATTAGAAAAATATGATACTTTCGATAAATTATTAGCAAAATATTTAAATTACACCTTTCAAAAAACAGCCTCCTCCATATCCCCTCAAGCTGTCCTATCCATCACCAAGATAGGTGCATTTTCTGCCATTTAGGTAGAAGTAATCTTCAAACAATTTTGCTTCTAATTTACATAAAGTACCAGGAAGGTACAGTACAGACCAAAAGTTTGGACACACATTCGCATTTAATGATTTTTGTGTATTTTCATGACAATGAAAATTGTACATTCACACTGAAGGCATCAAAACTATGAATTAACACATGTGTAATTATATTCTTAACAAAAAAGTGTGAAACAACTGAAAATATGTCTTATATTCTAGATTCTTCAAAGTAGCCACCTTTTGCTTTGATGACTGCTTTGCACACTCTTGGCATTCCTCTTGATGAGCTTCAAGAGGTAGTCACCGAAAATGGTTTTCACTTCACAGGTGTGCCCTGTCAGGTTTAATAAGTGGGATTTCTTGCCTTATAAATGGGGTTGAGACCATAAGTTGTGTTGTGCAGAAGTTAGGTGGATACACAGCTGATAGTCCTACTGAATAGACTGTTAGAATTTGTATTATGGCAAGAAAAAAAGCAGCTAAGTAAAGAAAAACGAGTGGCCATCATTACTTTAAGAAATGAAGGTCAGTCAGTCCGAAAAATTGGGCAAACTTTGAAAGTGTCCCCAAGTGCAGTTGCAAGAACCATCAAGCGCTACAAAGAAACTGGCTCACATGAGGACCGCCCCTGGAAAGGAAGACCAAGAGTCACCTCTGCTTCTGAGGATAAGTTTATCCGAGTCACCAGCCTCAGAAATCGCAGGTTAACAGCAGCTCAGATTAGAGACCAGGTCAATGCCACACAGAGTTCTAGCAGCAGACACATCTCTTCAACAACTGTTAAGAGGAGACTTTGTGCAGCAGGCCTTCATGGTAAAATAGCTGCTAGGAAACCACTGCTAAGGACAGGCAACAAGCAGAAGAGACTTGTTTGGGCTAAAGAACACAAGGAATGGACATTAGACTAGTGGAAATCTGTGCTTTGGTCTGATGAGTCCAAATTTGAGATCCTTGCTTCCAACCACCGTGTCTTTGTGCGACGCAGAAAAGGTGAACGGATGGACTCTACATGCCTGGTTCCCACCGTGAAGCATGGAGGAGGAGGTGTGATGGTGTGGGGGTGCTTTGCTGGTGACACTGTTGGGGATTTATTCAAAATTGAAGGTATACTGAACCAGCATGGCTACCACAGTATCTTACAGAGCATTGCTATTCCATCCGGTTTGCGTTTAGTTGGACCATCATTTATTTTTCAACAGGACAATGACCCCAAACACACCTCCAGGCTGTGTAAGGGCTATTTGAGCAAGAGGGAGAGTGATGGGGTGCTACGCCAGCTGACCTGGCCTCCACAGTCACCAGACCTGAACCCAATCAAGATGGTTTGGGGTGAGCTGGACAGCAGAGTGAAGGCAAAAGGGCCAACAAGTGCTAAACATCTCTGGGAACTCCTTCAAGATTGTTGGAAGACCATTTCCGGTGACTACCTCTTGAAGCTCATCAAGAGAATGCCAAGAGTGTGCAAAGCAGTCATCAGGAAAAGGTGGCTACTTTGAAAAACCTAGAATATAAGAAATATTTTCAGTTGTTTCACACTTTTTTGTTAAGTATATAATTCCACATGTGTTAATTCATAGTTTTGATGCCTTCAGTGTGAATATACAATTTCCATAGTCAAGAAAATACAAAAAAAACTTTAAATGAGAAGGTGTGTCCAAACTTTTGGTCTGTACTGTATATCATGCAAACTCTACATGTGATGTTTGCCTATTAAATAATAGCTGTAATATTTATTTGCAAAACTTCCATTTTCTCAATTTCTGACCTACACTACTTATTTTTTTTAGTAGGTAGTGGAACATAATGACATGGCCTTCACCTATAGCATCCATACATCTCCTGAACTGGGCACCATCAATTATATTTAACGGACCCCAAGTACTTAAATGCATCTCAATATGTCTTCTAGAAAGACTGTCAGGCTTATAAAGTTTACTGAAACCAATGAACACAGATCGAGGTTTCTTAAAAAATAACAATTCTTTATTTCATTCACAATAAAAAACAACAGAAAAAAATTATTAAAAAAGGCATACAAGTATAGCATAAATAGGCATCACATGGCATGACCAAACACTGAATTGCATCTTTATTCAGAAGACAGGATAAACAGTACATAGATCTCTATAGTGAAAGAATGCCAAGGGATGGTGTTACAATATCGCCATCTAATGGCGACAAGCAGCAAGTTTTACATTTAATAAATAAATAGAGAAATTACCTCTTTAATACAACTTGCTAAATAATATATGTCCATCCATCATTTGGCATATTGATGGTGTCAAAAGGGCCTTAAACCTCAAATGTAACTTAGCACCTCATAACAGAGTAAACCCATGTCTAAAAGGCACCATCCCTTTGAACAAATTCACTATGGATCTTCATAAATTCATTAAATATCCTATTAAAACATAATTACCAAACAAAGCGCAGTCAGCAATCAGCTATCAGTAGTCGGCGGTCAGCCACGTAAGGATATCCCCCTTTACGTACGGGCTTCTTCAAGAAGGGGTTCTAAAATTTACTGGAAGAATATTAAAATTATAGGCAAGAGTGTGACAACTTATCAGTGCTAAAGGCACCACAAGAGAACTCACTCAGCATGCTAAAACTCTTGGTTTTGACCCATGATAACATACATGGCAAAAATGCGTTGTAAACAAATGTAAATTTTACCACCAGTATCTATTAGACATGAGACACACTTTTTAGCAATGAAAAAACTTGCTAAAAAGTGTATGCGTCTTACAGTCTGGAGGCAGATTATTCTGCACGAGGAGAGTGATGACAGCATCTTTCCTGATCACTGAGAGAACTATGCTCTCTGTGCTTGTCCTTCACTGATCTATCTGATCGGTGCGGTACAGGAAAGATACTGGGACCTGTAAGGATACTGCACGTTCCAGTTTAGCAGAAGGACATTTCACATCATGTGATAAGTCACATTCCTGAAAGGAATTTCAAAATGTGGTAATGTATACAGTTGTTGTGTGTATGTCTGTTTTATGTGCGTTTGTGTATATATACAGTTGTGCTCAAAAGTTTACATACCAGGGCAGAATTTTTCCTTTCCTGGCCTTGTTTCAGAGAATATGAATGATAACAAAAAAACTTTTTCTCCACTCATTGTTATTGGTTGGGTGAAGCCATTTATTGTCAAACTAGTGTGTTTTCTCTTTTTAAATCTTAATGACAACCAAAAAACATCCAAATGACCCTGATCAAAGGTTCATATACCCTGGTAATTTTGTCCTGATAACATGCTCAGAATTTGGCTACTAAAGGTAACATCCTCACCTGTGACCTGTTTGCTTGTAATCAGTGTGTGTGCATAAAAGCTGAGTGAGTTTCTGGGATCCAGACAGACTCTTGCATCTTTTATCCAGCCACTGACGTTTCTGGATTGTGAGTCATGGGGAAAAGAAAAAGAATTGTCAATGGATCTACGGAAAAAGGTAGTTGAACTGTATAACACAGGAAAGGGATACAAAAAGATATCTAAGGAATTGATAATGCCAGTCAGCAGAGTTCAAACCGTGACTAACAAATGGAAAATCAGGGGCTCTGTAAAAACCAAACCACGGTCAGGTAGACCAACAAAAATTTAGGCCACAACTGCCAGGAAAATTGTTCAGGATGCAAAGACAACCCCACAAATAACATCAGCTGAAATTCAGGACTCTCTGAAAACTAGCGGTTGGCTGTTTCACGATGCACAATAAGGAGGCACTTGAAGAAAAATGGGCTGCATGGTGGAGTCGCCAGAAGAAAGCCATTACTGTGCAAATGCCACAAAGTATCTTGCCTACAATACGCCAAACAGCACAGAGACAAGCCTCAAAACTTCTTGAACAAGGTAATTTGGAGTGATGAGACCAAAATTGAACTTTGTGGCCACAACCATAAACGTTACATTTAGAGAGAGGTCAACAAGGCCTATGATGAAAGGAACACCATTCCTACTGTAAAGCACGGAGGTGGATCGCTGATGTTTTGGGGATTTGTGAGCTACAAAGGCACAAGAAACTTGGTAAAAGTTGAAGGAAAGATGAATGCAGCATGTTATCAGCAAATACTGGAGGCAAATTTGCACTCATCAGCCTGGAAGCTGCGCATGGGACGTACTTGGACGTTCCAACATGACAACGATCCAAAACACAAGGCCAAGTCGACCTGTCATTGGCTACAGCAGAACAAAGTGAAGGTTGTGGAGTGGCCATCTCAGTCTCCTTACCTCAATATCATTGAGAGACTCTGGGGAGATCTCAAGTGCGCATTCTGAGAAAATAAAGAACCTCATCCACTACTACCACAAAAGACTTCAAGCAGTCATTGATGTTAGAGGGGGCAATACACGGTATTAAGACCTGGGGTATGTGAACTTTTGATCAGAGTCATCTGGATGTTTTTGGTTGTCATTAAGATTTAAAAAGAGAAAACACAGTAATTTGACAATAAATGGCTTCACCCAACCGATAACCATGAGTGGAGAAAAAGTTTTTTTTTTATCATTCATATTCTCTGAAACAAGGCCAAGAAAGCAAAAATTCAGCCAGGGTATGTAAACTTTTGAGCACAACCGTATATATATATATCTGTGTGTGCGAGTGTACATAGTGGAGCTGTATGTGTATATATGAGACATGTGTGTATATAGGAAAGCTATGTCTGTGAATGTATGAGAGTTGTGTGTTTTCATGTAGCTGAGCTGTGTGCATGCTGCAGGGGTGTGTGTATGTATGTAGCAGAGATATGTGTATGTAAGACAGCTGTGTGCCACTGAACTGTGTGAATGTGTAGTAGAGTGTAATGAAGGAAGATTCTTGCAGGATGTGCCAGAGATGAGGAAAGGTTGCCATCTGCTGGCCAGACGAAATAAAGCAGAATCAAGTTATGCCAGAAGAGTTGAAGGGGGAAGAGATTCAGATGCTGCACCTGATCAGGTGACCTCCAGGAAGGATTTCCTGGATATAAAAGCCCAGCGCGCCAAGACACAGAGAGATTTGACGCCATGCTGCAGAGTGGAGCAGACATGTTCCAGAGGGACCACAGATCCCAGGCCTGTGCTGCATCAGAGTCAGAAGCCACCTGAGAAGATCTGGACTCCTCACAGAAGCGCCCTGAGCCATGCACGTGTGGCCCAGAGTCAGGACCTGCGCCCACACAGAGTAAGTTACTGGGAACGGACGCCATCTGTCAAGAGCCGAGATCTGGATCCCCTTACCCCAAGCGTGAGAGACTACTGTCGACGGTCAAGCCGAGAGGACCGAAAGAGGACTGCGACAAGAGAGCAACAGCGGAGGAATCGCGCAAGTGAACAGGGCTGTCACTTCCAATTTCCACTCATGGTACTGGGGACAGTTGGGATTAGGATTTAAGGTTGGGAGGGGGCCGGTTGGTGTGTGGGAGGCTAAACGGGATCTGATAGACTTTATCCGGAAGAGACTTACAGACTAGTGGGAATAACAGGTGACCCCCGCTAGGGCCATACAAAGAGAACTCACGTGGTGACTCCCACGACTGGGTGCATCACACTTTTGCAAAGAACTTTACCGTTATTCACTAAAACTGTTTCTCATTGTTATTCCAATTTGCTGTTCATTATCCCTGTTACTAACCCCCCTTGCATAATACTTGTTATACATATAAAGTCGTTTTATATATATCCCTGACTGTTCCCGTCTTGTGTCTCTGTGCGTTGCATTCAGGCACCTGTGTTATATTTGGCGTAGTCGGCAGGATGCAACGTTTGAAGATCATCTCCGCCAGCTGGAACAAGCGTTAGAGCGACTTCGGAGACATGGATTGAAGATCAAGCCTCGCAAGTGTCATTTATTCAAGCAGGAGATTGACTATTTGGGACACACTGTGTCCAGTGCAGGAGTGCACCCCCACTGCAGAGAAAGTAGCTGCGGTACAGAGGTGGCCCACACCCACCAACCTGAGGGAACTGAGGGCATTTCTGGGGCTCGTCGGATATTACCGCCGATTCGTGAAAGACTTTGCTAAGATTGCGGTACCGCTCAATGAGCTCCTGAGAGGAACAGCGGTGGGAGCCAAGTGACAACCTATTTAGTGGGGCCCACGACAAGAGGAAGCCTTCCGAGCATTAAAGATGGCGCTAACGGATGCTCCAATTGTAGCCTACGCTGACTTTTCACAGCCCTTCGTGTTGTACACCGATGGAAGCTTGCATGGTCTGGGAGCAGTGTTGGCACAAGTACAGGAAGAAAGAGAGAGGGTGATCGCATATGCTAGTCGGTCACTACGGGATACAGAGAAGAACCCAGACAACTATAGTTCGTTCAAACCGGAGTTGCTGGCATTGGTGTGGGCCATGACAGAGAAATTTGCGGAGTACTTGTCGGGATCAGAAGTACAAGTGCGAACAGACAACAACCCATTGGCCCACCTGGAGAATGCGAAGTTGGGTGCGTTGGAACAGCGGTGGGTCGCGAGGATGTCTAAGTACCAGTACAAGATCGCATATCGGTCTAAGGCCCTGAACATGCATGCAGGCGCCTTGTCCCGAGTCACCCAAGCGGGACCAAAGAGAGATATAGACGAAGAGCTTGAAGGCGACGAGATCCCGGATTTCAGTTAGCTTGCCGCTGCTGTAGTAGACGCTCAGGAGTCTGGAGAAGAGCCTAGACCCACTCAAATTCTAGGACGATCAAGAGACGAGAGGATACATCTACAGCAGTCTGACCCAGATCTGGCGAAACTTAGAGAATGGGTCGCCCTGGGGAAAAAGCCAGATTAGAAGGCCAGGGCTGCTTTGCTCCCAACTACCCTGCAAATCTTGGGCCAGTGGGAAAGGCTCTTTCTGAGGGATGGCTTGGTATGCCAAAGGATCCAACTACCTCGAGAGTTCGACGTTACCTGGCAAGTACTGGTTCCAGAGGCACTAGTGGTACAGCTGACCAAAGAAGCTCATGAGAGGGGCGCTCACTTTGGTGTGGAGAAAACCTTCCGGTGGTTACAACAACTGCTGTACTGGCCTTAACTGTGGCAGGAAGTTGAGGGAGTTTGCCGAAAATGTTGCCAGTGTGAGCTAAGTAAGCCCCCGGAACAGAGGGCTCCTGTTCAGACCATGTGAACTTCTGCACCCTTGGAGGTCCTGATCATTAACTACCTGATGATCGGAACTTCATACAATGGCTACGGGTACTGCTTGGTGATGACTGACCACTTGACCAAGTTCGCAGTGGTGACTCCTACTCGAGACCAGACAGCAGAAGCTGCGGCTAAGGACATCTGCCAAGATTTCATTCGAATATATGGGTGCCCGAAGCGAATACATTCCGACCAGGGGACCTGCTTCCAGGGGCGAGTGATGGATGAGCTGTATCGTATCTCTGGAATCGATAAGTCTCGAGCAACGCCATATCACCCCCAGGGGAATGGGGCCTGCGAAGCAGATGTTGCCAACTCTGGAAGAAGACAAGAAGATGAAGTGGTCCGAATTTGTGTCTGAGCTGGTGTGGGTGTATAACAATCGAATACATGCGACTACTGGCTACACCCCTTACATGTCGCTGTTTGGGAGGAATGGATGATAAATCACCGAACTGGAGCTAGAAGCAGAAGACCCCTGCCCGGGCAGCAGCCCAAGTACCTGGATTCGGGTGCACCGACGCCGACTTCACACTTTGAGGAGGTTGGTTGAATAGAAGTACGGGGAAGTGGAACATTCAAGTCGGCCCCTGACCTTGGGTGGACCACTCCAGTCAGGAGACCGTGAGCTATTGCAAGCCAAGCAGCTCGGAAGTAAACTGGGTCACCGTTGGGAGGCGATACCTTATCGAGTGGTGAAGAAGGTCCACCCAGATAACCCGGTCTACGAGGTCCGACCCAAAGGGAATGACACCACGACATCTAGGGTGTTTCACCGTAACATGCTGCGGCCCTGCTCTTCCAAAGTGGAGGACTGTCATGGGACTGAATCTCCAACTGAGGTTGCTGAGGCACCACAAACAGGGGTCTTGGGGGATGAAGAAGGATGGGCTACAGTACTGTTGAGTCTGTCAGAGTTGCCAGTGTCATCCTCAAGTGGGGCAGAGAATGAATCGGGAGGCGATTTGCAGTCCCCAGTGATTGATTATTCAGGACCTCCAGAATCACCTCTGGAAGAGCAGCTCCGCCAGACTGGGCGGGCTAATGCCGGAATTCCCAATAACCGGTTTGCCCAAGAGGAGTTTATATGGTCTCAGATTCAACAGAAAACAGAAGAGTGTGCTCAACTCTTGTCTCAACTTGTGCTGCCTGGAAGGAGACGTCAACCCAGCAAGAAGTCCACTTGCCCGAGGACTGGCAAGCAAAGAGGTGGGAGGAATGTAGTAGAGTGCAATAAAGGAGGATTCTTGCAGGATGTGCCAGAGATGAGGAAAGGTTGCCATCTGCTGACCAGACGAAATAAAGCGGAACCAAGTTATGCCAGAAGAGTTGGAGGGGGAAGAGATTCAGATGCTGCACCTGATCAGGTGACCTCCAGGATGGATTTCCTGGATATAAAAGCCCAGCGTGCCAAGACACAGGGAGATTTGGCGCCAGGCTGCAGAGTGGAACAGATGTGTTCCAGAGGGACTACAGATGCCAGCGCGGCAGGCCCCAGCCAGAGGCCTGTGCTGCATCAGAGTCAGACGCAGCCTGAGAAGTTCTGGACTCCCCACAGAAGCGACCTGATCCCTCCATGTGTGGCCCAGAGTCAGGGCCTGCGTCCCACACAGAGTAAATTCCTGGGAACTGATGCCGTCTGTCAATAGCCGAGGTCTGGATCCCCTTACCCCAAGCCTGAGAGACTACCGTCGACGGTCAAGCTGAGAAGAGCTGAGAGAGGACTGTGACAGGAGAGACGCGCCAGCAGCAGCGGAGGAATCGCGCAAGTGAACAGGGCCGTCACTTCCAATTTCCACTCACGGTACCAGGGACAGTTGCGATTAGGATTTCAGGTTGGGAGGGGGCTGGTTGGTGTGTGGGAGGCTAAAAGGGATCTGATAGACTTTATCCGGAAGAGACTTGCGGCCTAGCGGGAATAACCGGTGACCCCCCCGCTACGGCCATACAAAGAGAAACTCACGTGGTGACTCCCACGACTGGATGCATCACACTTTTGCAAAGAACTTTACCATTATTCACTGAAGCTGTTTCTCATTGTTATTCCAATTTGCTGTTCATTATCCCTGTTACTAACCCCCTTGCATAATACTTGTATAAAGTGGTTTTATATATATCCCTAACTGTTCCCATTTTGTGTCTCTGTGCGTTGCATTCCAGCACCTGTGTTACATATGTATGGAGCAGAGCAGTGTGCATGCATAGCAGAGCTTAATGTGCATTGTACTGTGCATTCAGCAGTGATGTGATTACACTGTGTTCCAAATTATTATACAAATAATATTGTCTCAGATTTTCCCAAATTACCTATATGAATTGCAGTCATTGTAATTTTCCAGTCAAATAACTATTAGAGTACAATTGAAAGGTTTTTGTACAAACTGCCTATGATAACAGTATATTAAAAAAAAAAATAAAACACTCAAACTGCACTCAAAATGCATGTTCCAAATTATTATGCACAGCAGAGCTTCCAACCTTTTCATTTTAATAAAGAACAAAAAAATGGTCATTTTTGAAATTATAAGCATTAGCAGGTTATTACAAACTGAAATCAAACAGTTTTCAACTCAAAACTTTATTCTAGGTGATGTAACATTTGCACATAGGACCCCTTGTTCGAAAGGAGCTTCTGAACTCTCTCATTCATTGAATTTGTCAGGTTTTGGATGGTTTCTGCTTCAATTGTTTTGCATGAGGACAGAATACCCTCCCAGAGCTGTTGCTTAGATGTGAACTGCCTCCCGCCATCATAGACACTCATTTTGATGATGCTCCAGAGGTTCTCAATGGGGTTGAGGTCAGGGGAGCATGGGGGCCACACCATAAGTTTGTCCCCTCTTATGCCCACAGCAGCCAGAGATGCAGATGTGTCATGTGCAGCATGAGACGGGGCATTATCATGCATGAAATGATCTCGATGGTCCAGATGGATGGAGTGGAGGATGGCTGGTTGATGGACACCCCATGCAAACACGGCTACGGCGCCAACAAGGAGGAGGTGGAGTAATGTTTTGGGCTGGAATCATGGGGAGAGAGATTGTCGGCCCTTTTAGAATCCCTGAAGGGGTAAAGATGAACTCCATAATGTATGTTGAGTTTCTCAAACAGCACTTCCTGCCATGGTTCAAGAAGAAGAACCGTGCATTCCGCAGCAAGATCATTTTCGTGCATGATAATGCCCAGACTCATGCTGCACATAACACATCTGCATCTCTGGCTGCTGTGGGCATAAAAGGGGACAAACTTATGGTGTGGCCCCCATGCTCCCCTGACCTCAACCCCATTGAGAACCTCTGGAGCATCATCAAAAGGAGTGTCTATGATGGCGGGAGGCAGTTCACAAGTAAGCAATAGAAAAGGAATAGTCGGCACTCTGTATAGCTAGGGTGGTGCACGTGGAAAACAATGTCTGTAGAAAAAGAAAATCCCGGCACTCACGTGTTGATAATCAGTTGATTTATTCCACAACTCATACAAGACGTTTCAGCCTGTCCAAGGCTTTTTTCAATTGTGGTTAAATACATTCAGTCAAGACATTTATACACAGATCCACGGAAATGACATAATTCTCATTAACATAAAAAAAGAGTAGACCAACAAGACAAAAAATATATAACAAAACTTTACAACAACATACAAAAATTAAACAATAATACACTTAAATTCCACAATAAAAAAGAACAAGTGAACTCATATATTTAGATAATCCCCAACTAAATGTAAGGACATATAAAATAAAAAGGTTGGAAGCTCTGCTGTGCATAATAATTTGGAGCATGCATTTTGAGTGCAGTTTGAGTGTTTTATTTTTTTTAAAATATACTGTTATCATAGGCAGTTTGTACAAAAACCTTTCAATTGTACTCTAATAGTTATTTGACTGGAAAATTACAATGACTACAATTCATATAGGTAATTTGGGAAAATCTGAGAAAATATTATTTGCATAATAATTTGGAACACAGTGTATGTATGTGCTGTATAAAAGACATATAAATTGCCTGCTGCAAATGTATAGGAGTATAATATACATGTCGCAGAGAAGCACTAACATTAGATCTCTATCCACTCTATTCTACCTTACAGCATTAAAGGTAGTATTATCAAATCCTCCACAAATTTACACCTCCAGGAAATTTAACCTGGGGTGTGTTTTAAATTAAGGTGAGTTCAATAGTTAGAAAAATATGATACTTTCCATAAATTATTAGCAAAATGTTTAAATGACACCTATCAAAAAAACAGCCTCCTCCATATCCCCTCAAGCTGTCCTATCCATCACCAAGATAGGTGCATTTTTTGCCATTTAGGTAGAAGTAATCTTCAAAATCTTCAAACAATTTGCTTCTAATTTAGATAAAGTACTAGGAAGGTATATCATGCAAACTCTACATGTGATGTTTGCCTATTAAACAATAGTTGTAATATTTATTTGCAAAACTTCCATTTTCTCTACACCTGACCTACACTACTTAATTGTAACATCCCTGGCGGCGTGCTGGCATGGCTTCCCATCTCCCACCATGTAAGACCGCCGACTTACCCATCAATCCAGGCTGCGCACTGTGTTCCTCTGCTGGCTGTGTGCATGTGTCTTGGCTGCTTGTTGAGGGCGGCAGCACATCCTGATTCTTAAAGGAACAGTGCACGCATTCCTAATGCGTCCCCAGACTATTGCTATGAGACACTGGATACTTAAACCACCTCCACCCATTGGAAGGTGCCTGAGCAACACTATCCTTCAGCGTGATCTGTGCAACTGCTGAGTTGCCAGGTCCTGTCCCGTGTTTGGCCCATCCCGTGTCTGGCCCATCCCGTATCTGGCCCGTCCCGTCCTGTATCAAGCCCATCCCGTATCTGGCCTGTCCCGTTCTGTATTTGGCCCAGCCTGTCCCGTATCTGGCCCGTCCCCTATCTGGCCAGTCTCGTATCTGGCCTGTCCCGTATCTGGCCCGTCCTGTATCTGGCCAGTCTTGTATCTGGCCTGTCCCGTATCTGGCCCGTCCCATTCTATCTCTGACCCGTCCCATCCTGTCTCTGGCCCGTCCCGTCCTGTATCTGGCCTGTCCCCTCCTGTATCTGGCCCGTAGCATCCTGTATCTGGCCCGTCCCATCCTGTACCCGGCCTGTCCCCTCCTGTATCTGGCCCGTAGCATCCTGTATCTGGCCCGTTTCGTACCATCCTGTATCTGGCCCATCTCATCCCGTCCTGTATCTGGCCCGTCCTGTATCTGGTTTGTACAGTCCTATATCTGTCCTGTCCTGTCCCGTCACGTATCTGGCCTGTCCCGTCACGCATATGGCCTGTCCCGTCCCATATCTGGCCTGTTCCATCCTGTCTCTGACCCGTCCCATCCTGTCTCTGGCCCATCCCGTCCTATATCTGGCCCGTCCCGTATCTGGCCTGTCCCTTCCTGTAACTAGCCAGTCCCGTCCTGTCTCTGGCCCGTCCTGTCCTATCTCCGGCTCGTCCTGTCTCTGGCCCGTCCCGTCCTGTCTCAAGCTCGTCTTATCATGTCTCTGGCCCGTCCGGTCCTGTCTCTGGCCCGACACGTCCTGTCCTGCCTGTGGCCCGTCCGGCACTGCTCTGGCCCGTCCCTGGCCCATCCTGTATCTGGACCATCCTGTATCTGGCTTGCCCCGTCATGTATCTGGCCCATCCTGTCTTGTTTCTGGCCAGCCCCATCCCGTCCTGTCTCTGGCCAGTCCCATCCGATAATTGGCCTGTCCCAACCTGTCTCTGGCCCGTCCCGTCCTGTGTGGTTTAAATTAAGGTGAGCTCAATAGTTAGAAAAATATTATACTTTCCATAAATTATTAGCAAAATGTTTAAATGACACCTATCAAAAAAAGAGCCTCCTTCATATCCCCTCAAGCTGTCCTATCCATCACCAAGATAGGTGCATTTTCTGCCATTTAGGTAGAAGTAATCTTCAAACAATTTGCTTCTAATTTAGATAAAGTACTAGGAAGGTATATCATGCAAACGATACATGTGATGTTTGCATATTAAACAATAGTTGTAATATTTATTTGCAAAACTTTCATTTTCTTTATGCCTGTGCTACACTACCTAATTGTAACATCCCTGGCGGCGTGCTGGCATGGCTTCCCATCTCACACCATGTAAGACCACCGAATTACCCACCAATCCAGGCTGCGCACTGTGTTCCTCAACTGGCTGGGTTCATGTGTCTTGGCTGCTTGTTGAGGGCGACAGTGGCAGCACTTCCTTCTTCTTAAAGGAACAGTGTACGCATTCCTAATGTGTCCCCAGTCCTGTATCTGGCCCATCCCGTCTTTGGCTCATCCCGTCCTGACCTGTCTCTGGCCCGTCCCGTGCTGTCCCTGGCCCCTCCCCTCCTGTCTATGGCCCGTCCTGTAATGTCTAGCCCGTATGTCCCATATCTGGCCTGCTTAGTCCCATATCTGACCCGACAAGTCCCGTATCTGGCCAGTCCAGTCCCATATCTGGCCAGTCCAGTCCCATATCTGGCCCATCTCTTATCTGGCACGTCTCGTCCCTTCACTATCTAGCCCGTCCTATCCCGTATATGGCCCAACCAGTCCCGTATCTGGCCCGTCCCGTATATGGCCCAGCGTGTCACGTATCTGGCCCATCACCATAAATGGCACATCCCGTTCAGTTTCTGTCCTTTCCCATCCCTGGCTCATGTTGTATCTGGCCCGTCCTGTCCCATATCTGGCCCGTCTCATATCTGGACCGTCCCGTATCTGGCCCATCCCGTATCTGGCCCGTCCCATCGCGTATCTGGCCCGTTCCGTCCCATATCTGGGCAGTACCGTCCTGTATCTGGCCCGTCCCATTCTGTCTATGGCCCGGCCCGTAATGTCAAGCCCGCCCATCCTGTCTCTGGCCCGTTCCGTCCTGTATTTGGCCTGTTCCGTATCTATCCCGTCCCGTCCTGTATCTGACCCGTCCCGTACCGTCTTGTATCTGGCCCATCTCGTCCCGTCCTGAATCTGGCCCATCCCGTCCCGTATCTGACCTGTCCAGTATCTGGCCGGTCCTGTCCCGTATCTAGCCAGTCCCATCCTGTATCTGGCCCGTCCTGTCCTGTCTCTGGCCTGTCCAGTCCTGTGTCTTGGCCGTGCCGTTCTGTCTCTGGCCTGTCCAGTCCTGTGTCTGGCCCCTCCCGTCCTGTCTTTGGCTCGTCCCATCCTGTCTCTGACCCGTCCTGTCTTTGGCTCATCCCATCCTGTCTCTAGCCAGTCCCATCCTGTCTCTGGCTAGTATCGTCCCGTATCTGGCCCGCCCCGTATCTAGCCCATCCCGTCCAGTATCTGGCCCGTCCTGTCGCTGGCACGTCCCGTATCTGTACCGTCCCATATCTGCCCCATCCCATATATGACCTGTCCCGTATCTGGCTTGTCCCGTATCTGGCCCGTCCTGTTCTGTATCTGGTCTGTCTCGTCCTGTATCTGGCCCGTCCCGTCATGTATCTGGCCCATACCGTCCCATATCTGGCCCGTACCATCCTGTATCTGGCCCGTCTTGTCCCGTATCTGGCCTGCCCCATCCCGTATCTGGCCTATCCCATCCTGTCTCTGACCCGTCCAGTCCTGTCTCTGGTCCGTACCGTGCAGTTCCGTATCTGGCCCGTCCCATCCTGTAACTGGCCCATCCCCTCCTGTCTCTGGCCCGTCCCATACAGTTCTGTATCTGGCCCGTACCGTCCTGTATCTGGCCCGTACCATCTCGTATCTGGCCCGTCCTGTTCCGTATCTTTCCTGTCCCGTCCCGTATCTGGCCTGTCCCATCCTATCTCTGGCCCGTCCCGTCCTGTCTCTGGCCCATCCCGTGCAGTTCTCTATCTGGCCTGTCCCATCCTGTACTCAGACCGTCCCCTCCTGTATCTGGCCCGTTCCGTACCATCCTGTATCTGGCCCATCTAGTCCCATCTTGTATCTGGCCCGTCGCGTATCTGGCTTGTACCGTCCCGTGTCTATCCTGTCGGGTCCCGTCACATATCTGGCCTCTCCCGACCCATATCTGGCCCATCCCATCCTGTCTCTCGCCTGTCCCGTCCTGTATCTGGCCCGTCCCGTATCTGGCCCGTCCCTTCCTGTTTCTAGCCAGTCCCGTCCTTTCTCTGGCCCATCCTGTCCTATCTCCGGCTCGTCCTGTCTCTGGCCCATCTCGTTCTGTCTCTGGCCCGTCTTGTCCTATCTCTGTCCCGTCCTGTCTCTGGCCCGACCCGTCCTGTCCTGCCTCAGACCCGTCTGGTACTGCAGTGGCCCGTCCCTGGCCCATCCTGTATCTGGCCCATCCTGTATCTGGCCCATCCCGTCCTGTATATGTCCCGTCCTGTCTCTGGCCCGCCCCGTCCCGTCCTGTCTCTGGCCCGTCCCATCCGGTCTTTGGCCCGTCCCATCCGGTCTTTGGCCCATCCCATCCGGTCTTTGGCCCGTTCCATCTGGTTTTGGCCCGTGCCGTCCTCTGTGCTTTAAATTAAGGTGAGCTCAATAGTTAGAAAAGTATGATACTTTCTATAAATTATTAGCAAAATGTTTAAATGACACCTATCAAAAAACAGCCTCCTCCATATCCCCTCAAGCTGTCCTATCCATCACCAAGATAGGTGCATTTTCTGCCATTTAGGTAGAAGTAATCTTCAAACAATTTGCTTCTAATTTAGATAAAGTACTAGGAAGGTATATCATGCAAACTCTACATGTGATGTTTGCCTATTAAACAATAGTTGTAATATTTATTTGCAAAACTTCCATTTTCTCTATGCCTGTCCTACACTATTTAATTGTAACATCCCTGGCGGCGTGCTGGCATGGCTTCCCATCTCATACCATGCAAGACCGCCGACTTACCCACCAATCCAGGCTGCACACTGTGTTCCTCTGCTGGCTGTGTGCATGTGTCTTGGCTGCTTGTTGAGGGCGACAGCGGCAGCACTTCCTGATTCTTAAAGGAACAGTGCACGCATTCCTAATGTGTCCCCAGTCCTGTATCTGACCCCTCCCGTCCTGTCTATGGCCCGTCCTATTCCTGTCTCTGGCCGGTCCTGTATCTCTGGACCGTCCCGTATCTGTACCGTCCCGTATCTGCCCCGTCCCATATCTGCCCTGTCCCGTATCTGGCTCGTCCCGTATCTGGCCCGTCCTGTTCCGTATCTGGTCCGTCTCATCCTGTATCTGGCCCGTCCCGTCTTGTATCTGGCCCGTACCATCCCATTTCTGGACCGTACCATCCCGTATCTGGCCCGTCCAGTCCTATCTCTGGCTCGTCCTGTCTCTGGCCCATCTCGTCCTGTCTCAGGCCCGTCCCGTCCTGTCTCTGGCTGGACCCTTCCTGTCCTGCCTCTGACCCGTCCGGTACTGCAGTGGCCCGTCCCTGGCCCATCCTGTATCTGGCCCGCGTCGTCTCTGGCCCGTCCCGTCCTGTATATGTCCCGTCCTGTCTCTGGCCTGCCCCATTCGGTCTCTGGCCCGCCCCATCCGGTCTCTGGCCCGCCCCATCCGGTCTTTGGTCCGTGCCGTCCTCTGTACTTTAAATTAAGGTGAGCTCAATCGTTAGAAAAATATGATACTTTCTATAAATTATTACCAAAATGTTTAAATGACACCTATCAAAAAAACAGCCTCCTCCATATCCCCTCAAGCTGTCCTATCCATCACCAAGATAGGTGCATTTTCTGCCATTTAGGTAGAAGTAATCTTCAAACAATTTGTTCTAATTTACATAAAGTACCAGGAAGGTATATCATGCAAACTCTACATGTGATGTTTGCCTATTAAACAACAGTTGTAATATTTATTTGCAAAACTTCCATTTTCTCTACACCTGACCTACACTACTTAATTGTAACATCCATGGCGGCGTGCTGGCATGGCTTCCCATCTCACACCATGCAAGACCGCCGACTTACCCACCAATCCAGGCTGCACACTGTGTTCCTCTGCTGGCTGTGTGCATGTGTCTTGGCTGCTTGTTGAGGGCGACAGCGGCAGCACTTCCTGATCCTTAAAGGAACAGTGCACGCATTCCTAATGTGTCCCCAGTCCTGTGTCTGACCCGTCCCGTCTCTGGCCCATCCCGTCCTGTCTATGGCCCGTCCTATTCCTGTCTCTGGCCCGTCATGTATCTCTGGACCGTCCCGTATCTGTACCGTCCCCTATCTGCCCCGTCCCCTATCTGCCCCGTCCCGTATCTGGCCTGTCCCGTATCTGGCTCGTCCCGTATCTGGCCCGTCCTGTTCCGTATCTGGTCCGTCTCGTCCTGTATCTGTCCCGTCCCGTCATGTATCTGGTCCGTACCATCCCATTTCTGGCCCATACCATCCCGTATCTGGCCCGTCCTGTCCTATCTCTGGCTCGTCCTGTCTCTGGCCCATGTCGTACTGTTTCTGGCCCGTCCCGTCATGTCTCTGGCCGGACCCGTCCTGTCCTGCCTCTGACTCGTCCGGTACTGCAGTGGCCCGTCCCTGGCCCATCCTGTATCTGGCCCGCCTCGTCTCTGGCCCGTCCCGTCCTGTATATGTCCCGTCCCATCCGGTCTCTGGCCCGCCCCATCCGGTCTCTGGCCCGCCCCATCCGGTCTCTGGCCCGTCCCATCCGGTCTTTGGCCCGTGCCGTCCTCTGTGCATTAAATTAAGGTGAGCTCAATAGTTAGAAAACTATGATACTTTCCATAAATTATTAGCAAAATGTTTAAATTACACCAATCAAAAAACAGCCTCCTCCATATCCCCTCAAGCTGTCCTATCCATCACCAAGATAGGTGCATTTTCTGCCATTTAGGCAGAAGTAATCTTCAAACAATTTGCTTCTAATTTAGATAAAGTACTAGGAAGGTATATCATGCAAACTCTACAGTTCTGTATCTGACCCGTCCCGTCTCTGGCCCGTCCCGTCCTGTCTCTGGCCCATCCCAGCCTGTCCCTGGCCCCTCCCATCCTGTCTATGGCCCGTCCTGTAATGTCTAACCCGCCCCGTCCCGTATCTGGTCCGTCCAGTCCCATATCTGACCCGTTTGGTCCCGTATTTGACCATCCGTCCCGTATCTGGCTATCCCTTATCTGGCCCATCTCATCACGTATCTGGCCCGCCTCATCCTTTCCCGTCTCTGGCACTTCCTGTCCCGTATCTGACCCAACCAGTCCCTATCTGGCCCGTCCCGTATGTGGCCAGGCCCATTCAGTATCTGGCCCGTCCCGTATCTGGCCATCTCGTATCTGGCCCATCCCATCCTGTCCATGGCTCATCCCATATCTAGCCTGTCCTGTCCCATATCTGGCCCGTCCCGTATCTGGCCCATGTCGTCCTGTATCTGGCCCGTCCCATATTTTGCCCGTACCAGCCTGTATCTGGCCTGTCCCGTACTGTATCTGGGCCATCCCGTCCAGTCTCTGGCCTGTCTTTTCCTGTATCTGGACCGTCCCGTCCGGTCTCCGGCCCGTCCCATAAAGTATAGCTTGTCCCGTCCTGTTTCTGGCCCGTCCCGTCCTGTCTCTGGCTCATCCTGTCCTGTATCTGGCACGTCCCGTTCTGTCTCTGGCCCGTCCCATCCTGTCTATATCCCGTCCCTTAATGTATAGCTCGTCCAGTCCTGTTTCTGGCCCGTCCCGTCCTATCTCTGGCTCGTCCCGTCCTGTAACTGGCCCGTCCCATCTCGTATCTGGCCCGTCCCGCATCTGGCCTGTCCTGTCCTGTATCTGGCCTGTCCCTTCCTGTATCTGGCCAGTCCCTTCCCATCTCGTCCTGTCTCTGGCCTGCCCCGTCCTGTCTATGGTATGGCCCGTCCGGTGCTATCTCTGGCCTGTCCAATCCTGTCTCTTGCCCGTCCCATCTCTGGTCCGTCCCGTCCTGTATTTGGCCCGTCTCGTCCTGTCTCTGGCCAGTCCCGTCCTCTCTTTGGCCTGTCCCGTCATCTCTCTTGCCCGTCTCGTCCTGTCTCTGGCCCGACCTGTCCTGTCCTGCCTTTGGCCAGTCCCATTCTGCTCTGGCCCGTCCCGTCCCTGGACCGTCCTGTATCTGGACCGGCCCATCCTGTATCTGGTCGCCCCGTCTTTAGCCCGTCCGGTCCTGTCTCTGGCACGCCTCGGTCCGTGCTATCTCCGGCCAGTCTCATCCTGTATTTGGTCCGTCCCGTCCTGTCTCTAGCCCGTCTCGTCCTGTCTCTGGCGTGTCCCGTCCGGTCCTGTCTCTGGCCCGTCCTGTATCTGGCCGGTCCTGTGTCTGGCCCATCCCGTATCTTTCCTGTCCCGTCCTGTATCTGGCCCATCCCATTAAAGTCCCATTAAAGGTAGTATTATCAAATCCTCCACAAATTTACACCTCCAGGAAATTTAACCTGGGGTGTGTTTTAAATTAAGGTGAGTTCAATAGTTAGAAAAATATGATTCTTTCCATAAATTATTAGCAAAATGTTTAAATTACACCTATCAAAAACAGCCTCCTCCATATCCCCTCAAGCTGTCCTATCCATCACCAAGATAGGTGCATTTTCTGCCATTTAGGTAGAAGTAATCTTCAAACAATTTGCTTCTAATTTAGATAAAGTACCAGGAAAGTATATCATGCAAACTCTACATGTGATGTTTGCCTATTAAATAATAGTTGTAATATTTATTTGCAAAACTTCCATTTTCTCTACACCTGACCTACACTACTTAATTTTAACATCCCTGGCGGTGAGCTGGCATGGCTTCCCATCTCACACCATGCAAGACCGCCGACTTACCCACCAATGCAGGCTGCGCACTATGTTCCTATGCTGGCTGTGTGCATGTGACGCGCCCCCTGGGCCATATTCTTTAGGGGGAATATCCGGAGCCGGATCAGATGGGGGTTGTAGTCTTCCGAGTGGCTGTGACCCGGTCCGTGCCCAGGGTGTCAAACTCAGTTGTATGTGGCAGTCCTACAGATGTTACTAAGTTCTTAATGTCGACTACGCCACCCGTTGTGTTGCGGTCACTGTGGCCGCCGCTGCAGCAGGGTCCGCTGAGGCTGGTGGTGTTGGTGCAGCTTGATAGGATAACCCCCAACGGGTGGGGTATAGCCTCAGGGGGATCAGGTGCAGAGGATGGGAGTTGTGGTGATGCAGTGTAGACGGCAATCAGAGACAGAGTCGGGTTATGCAGTTTAGGATGTTTACTCACTGCTGATGTTCCGGTCACTCCAGCTTCGAGTGACCTCCCGAGCCGTGCTGCGTCCACCAGGTTCTGGATCCAGCCAACCCCCAAATAAGTCCGGAGCGTGACCCTGAGCTCTCCTTCTGTCCTTTCTCTGGCCGTCCCCACTATTGATCCACCCAGGTCCAGCTCCCTCGGGCCTTCCGTTGGGAGACCCTTGGCCTTGGGTTCCCTGACCCTCCACGTGGTATGCCTTCGTGGTGGATGTGGTGGGTGACCGTGGCAAACGCTGCCCACGGTCTCCGGTCTCTGGCTGGGGTGTGTTTTTGCCCCCACCAGCTTGGGTTCCGGTACCCTGTGCCGACTCTTCACCCGGGGATTTAATTTAGGTTCTTAGAGTCCTCTTCTTCTGTTTCCCCCTCTGGGTCTCTCTTTCTCCTCTCTCACTCTGGGTCTCTCTTCTCCTCAGCTCGCTGACTTTCTCTATGCAACTGACCCTGTTCTTAGTTGGTGCCCACCTTATATACACCCTCTATGTGTGAGCTCAGGTGACCAGCACCCAATGAGCTCCTATCTTTACCCAGGCTGCTCCCCCTATCTGCCCCTACACTACTTGGGATGTACCACCCCCCTCCCACTCCAGCCAGGAACAGACTCGGTCGTACCTGCACATTTCTAAGTGGGAGTACCGTCGGTCTGCTCCTCGGAAATGGGATGTGTGTAGTGCATGCAGCCTACCGAGCTCAGTTCCACACTCCTTCCTTACCCGGGAGTGGAATATCACACCTCTGGGTTGAGGTGCAATACCCCTGTAGCAGCCGAATCCTCAGGGTGCTACATTCCCCCCTGGTAAATCACAGCACGTCCTCGGGCTGTAAGACAAAAACATCACAAAACATACAAAAATTTTCATATAAACATAAACATATAAAACATATAAAACTTTATATAAATTAGCAGCATTAAACATTCTCGTCGTCTCTTGTTCCTCCTCCGGTCACTGGGCAACTGTTGACCGGGCAAAGTGCGACAGTTCCTTTCCTTAAGGTGGTTTTACAGTAAAACCAGTAGGGGGCGCTTTAGGACGCGCAACTATATACAAGGATATGGCCGCTCTCAGTCCTCGGCCAGTTAAGGAGGGAAAGGGAATGGCTGCTCACAGTCCTCAGCCTGTGGGATTAAGGGTAAACGGGTGAACAGTTCACATCAGCTGGTCCCAACGGGGACTATATTAGCAATAACAGTTTCTTTGTACCCCGATCGGGTAACTATTTACAGCACCTGCTCCGCTGTACTCAACAACGTCTTCCTCCTGCTCCTTCTTTGGGGATCTCAGCTTCAGACCCGTCCGGATCCTCTTGCTCTTCCTCCTCACATCGCAGCTCCTCCTCTGTCAGGCGATGCACATGGAGGGCGTAAGGTCCTTTGGCACACTTGTGCCGGGTAAAGGTGACCTCGTCCCCGATATAAAGGTCACGACCTCTGTGCCCCTCCGGCAGATGGGACTCCACATCTCTGCGCGTGACAAAGACGTCGCCGGGGGTGTTGTGGTCTCTGATTAAGCCCCACCCATGCTGCATGTTGAACTTAATTACAGTCCCGGTGGTGCGGGGACTGTGCGCTGCACGGGGGTCCCTCCTGGTTCGGCTCTTCTGCTCGGCGCTCCTTATTTGGGCCTGTTGTTCCCGGACCCGCCTCTCTCTCCGCTCCCTCGCAAACTCCTCGAGCTGCTGTCGGCAGCACTCAGCACGCTCCGCTGCAGCTGCCCTGGTTTCTTGAGTGAACCCCATTAGGTCTTCTCCGGTGGGGTCCCACTCAAATTGGGTCTCTTCAAGCGGGGGCGAGATCCTTATCACGGGCTTCGGAGCCGGAATCAGGGGTGCACACATGGCCCCAACTCTCCTCTGGTGCTCCAGTTCATAATATTTCTGGGGCCAGATGAAAGGCTGCCCGTCCGGCCACGTGTGCTGGGCAAACAAGTCCTCTCCCAGACGCGGCACCCTTGGTTTTACGGGTGCGGGCGCGGTGGTGGTGGCGCCCGGGTTGCCCAGGCCTTGCGGCCAGGCCTGGGGCACCTGGAAGGTGAAGGGCACCGTTAGGACGGCGGCGCCCTGGGCTACCTGGCCTTGCGGCCAGGCCGGAGGCTCCGCGGAGGTAGGGGGCGCTGTTGGTGATGCGACGCCCGGGAATTCTAGGCCCTGCGACCAGGCTGGTGTTACTTCCTGTTTTGCCACGCTCGGGGTCGGTGCGCATGGCGTCACAGGGGTCGCGGCGGCGGCTTCCGGTTGGGGCCTAGTCTGCGTCGGTGACATGGCGTTTTCGGGCACAGCAGGGGGACTTTCGGGCTCTGCGACGGGGAGCTGGGGCAGGTACGCGGTTTCCCGGTTTGGGGTATAGACGTCCCCTTTACCTGCCTCCATGTGTTCGGCTCCCTTCTCGGCGCCGTCTCCGGCCTTGGGTCCTCCCGCGCCATCCTCAGAGGCGGTCTGTCTCCTCATCTTGGCTGGCGTGCTCCGGGTCTTGGTTTGCTGGGCCATCTCTCGGCTCCACTCCGCCAATGTCTCTCGCTGTACCCGGGCCATCCTCCGTGCGAGGCCCTCCAGGGCAGTCTGTGCACACTCCCGGTCTCGGGGGAGCTGTGCAAGGACCTCCACTAGGCCTAGTGGGGTCGTGGTTTCCAGCAGGCTCCTGACCAACGGGTCGGTGCTGCTCTGCTCTTCTTCCAGCAGGCTCCTGGCCAGCGGGCCGGTGCTGCTCTGCTCTCTCGCCATCTCCGGGTGAGCTCCTCCGTTACTCTTCTCCAGGCTTCTTGCCTCCGGGTGCGCTCGCTCCAGACTGCTCCAGGCGGCACCCATCTTCGTTCTTTTCTTTCGTCTCCTCCCACTTCGAGGGCGGTCCCGGGGCCACTTGGTGACTGTCAGCTCCAGGGGCGGTTCTTTCACGCTGACAGACACCTCTAGCATCACAGTCTCTGTTGGTGGGGGCGGTTTCCACTTTTGGCGCCATTTTCGGTCCTGGCCCACGATGGGAGGTGGCCTCTCGCCACCCTCTGGCACGCCCATAATGGCGTCCGCTCTTCCAAGGCGGGAAACCTTTGGAAATGGCGGGAATCGCTTCCCAGTGGCGGGAAACTCTGCAGATGGCGGGAAAACGCTGTTAATGGCGGACAACCGGCGGGAATCGACTGGTGATGGGGTCCGATGGCGGGGACCCTCCGGAACCGGCAGGAGACTTCTTTTTGAGGTAAACTTGCACTTTTCTTCAGGCACGCAGTACCCGGGTGTTGCGGGCACGTAATCCTGCCGGCTACGCCAAAGTTGACGCGCCCCCTGGGCCATATTCTTTAGGGGGAATATCCGGAGCCGGATCAGATGGGGGTTGTAGTCTTCCGAGTGGCTGTGACCCGGTCCGTGCCCAGGGTGTCAAACTCAGTTGTATGTGGCAGTCCTACAGATGTTACTAAGTTCTTAATGTCGACTACGCCACCCGTTGTGTTGCGGTCACTGTGGCCGCCGCTGCAGCAGGGTCCGCTGAGGCTGGTGGTGTTGGTGCAGCTTGATAGGATAACCCCCAACGGGTGGGGTATAGCCTCAGGGGGATCAGGTGCAGAGGATGGGAGTTGTGGTGATGCAGTGTAGACGGCAATCAGAGACAGAGTCGGGTTATGCAGTTTAGGATGTTTACTCACTGCTGATGTTCCGGTCACTCCAGCTTCGAGTGACCTCCCGAGCCGTGCTGCGTCCACCAGGTTCTGGATCCAGCCAACCCCCAAATAAGTCCGGAGCGTGACCCTGAGCTCTCCTTCTGTCCTTTCTCTGGCCGTCCCCACTATTGATCCACCCAGGTCCAGCTCCCTCGGGCCTTCCGTTGGGAGACCCTTGGCCTTGGGTTCCCTGACCCTCCACGTGGTATGCCTTCGTGGTGGATGTGGTGGGTGACCGTGGCAAACGCTGCCCACGGTCTCCGGTCTCTGGCTGGGGTGTGTTTTTGCCCCCACCAGCTTGGGTTCCGGTACCCTGTGCCGACTCTTCACCCGGGGATTTAATTTAGGTTCTTAGAGTCCTCTTCTTCTGTTTCCCCCTCTGGGTCTCTCTTTCTCCTCTCTCACTCTGGGTCTCTCTTCTCCTCAGCTCGCTGACTTTCTCTCTGCAACTGACCCTGTTCTTAGTTGGTGCCCACCTTATATACACCCTCTATGTGTGAGCTCAGGTGACCAGCACCCAATGAGCTCCTATCTTTACCCAGGCTGCTCCCCCTATCTGCCCCTACACTACTTGGGATGTACCACCCCCCTCCCACTCCAGCCAGGAACAGACTCGGTCGTACCTGCACATTTCTAAGTGGGAGTACCGTCGGTCTGCTCCTCGGAAATGGGATGTGTGTAGTGCATGCAGCCTACCGAGCTCAGTTCCACACTCCTTCCTTACCCGGGAGTGGAATATCACACCTCTGGGTTGAGGTGCAATACCCCTGTAGCAGCCGAATCCTCAGGGTGCTACACATGTGTCTTAGTTGCTTGTTGAGGGCGGCAGCGGCAGCACTTCCTGATTCTTAAAGGATCAGTGCACGCATTCCTAATGTGTCCCCAGTCCTGTATCTGACCCGTCCCATCTCTAGCCCGTCCCGTCTCTGGCCCGTCCCGTCCTGTCTCTGGCCAGTCTCAGCCTGTCCCTGACCCCTCCCATTCTGTCTATGTCCTGTGTTGTAATGTCTAACCCGCCCCGTCCCGTATCTGGTCCGTCCAGTCCCATATCTGACCCGTTTAGTCCCGTATCTGACCATCCCGTCCCGTATCTGGCTGTCCCTTATCTGGCCCATCTCATCCCGTATCTGGCCCGCCTCGTCCCTTCCCGTCTCTGGCACGTCCTGTCCTGTATGTGACCCAACCAGTCCCTATCTGGCCCGTCCCGTATCTGGCCCATGTCGTCCTGTATCTGGCCCGTCTCATTTTTGGCCCGGACCGTCCGGTATGTGGCCTGTCCCGTACTGTATCTGGGCCATCCTGTCCTGTCTCTGGCCCGTCTTATCCTGTATCTGGACCGTCCCGTCCGGTCTCTGGACGGTCCCATAATGTATAGCTTGTCACGTCCTGTTTCTGGCCCGTCCCGTCCTGTCACTGGCTAGTCCTGTCCTGTATCTGGCGCATCCTGTACCGTCTCTGGCACGTCCCATCCTGTCTATTTCCCGTCCCATAATGTATAGCTCGTGAAGTCCTGTTTCTGGCCCGTCCCGTCCTATCTCTGGCTCGTCCCGTCCTGTATCTGGCCCGTCCCATCTCGTATCTGGCCCGTCCCGCATCTGGCCTGTCCTGTCCCATATCTGGCCTGTCCCTTCCCATCTCGTCCTGTCTCTGGCCCGTCCCGTCCTGTCTCTGGCCTGTCCCGTCATGTCTCTGGCCCGTTCGGTGCTATCTCTGGCCTGTCCAATCCTGTCTCTTGCCCATCCCATCTCTTGTCCATCCCGTCCTCTCTTTGGCCCGTCCCATCCTCTCTCTTGCCCGTCCCGTCCTGTCTCTGGCCTGATCGGTCCTGTCCTGCCTCTGACCAGTCCCGTCTTGCTCTGGCCCGTCCTGTCCCTGGACTGTCCTGTATCTGGACCGTCCCGTCCAGTATCTGTCGCCCCGTCTCTAGCCCGTCCCGTCCTGTCTCTGGTACGCCTCGGTCCGTCCTATCTCCGGCCAGTCTCATCCTGTCTTTGGCCTGTCCCGTCCTGTCTCTGGCCCATCTCGTCATGTCTCTGGCGTGATCCGTCCGGTCCTGTCTCTGGCCCGTCCTGTATCTGGCCCATTCCGTATCTGGCCTGTCCCGTCCTGTATCTGGCCCATCCCATTAAAGGTAGTATTATCAAATCCTCCACAAATTTACACATAAAGGAACTTTAACCTGGGGTGTGTTTTAAATTAAGGTGAGTTCAATAGTTAGAAAAATATGATACTTTCCATAAATTATTAGCAAAATGTTTAAATGACACCTATCAAAAAACAACCTCCTCCATATCCCCTCAAGCTGTCCTATCCATCACCAAGATAGGTGCATTTTCTGTCATTTAGGTAGAAGTAATCTTCAATTTGCTTCTAATTTAGATAAAGTACTAGGAAGGTATATCACGCAAACTCTACATGTGATGTTTGCCTATTAAACAATAGTTGTAATATTTATTTGAAAAACTTCCATTTTCTCTACGCCTGACCTACACTACTTAATTGTAACATCTATGGCGGCGTGCTGGCATGGCTTCCCATCTCACACCATGCAAGACCGCCGACATACCCACCAATGCAGGCTGCACACTATTTGGCCCGTACCGTCCTGTATGTGGCCTGTCCCGTACTGTATCTGGGCCATCCCGTCCTTTCTTTGGCCCGTCTTTTCCTGTATCTGTCCCGTTCCGTCTTGTCTCTGGCCCGTCCAGTCCTGTCTATGGCCCGTCCCATAATGTATAGCTTGTCCCGAACTGTTTCTGGCCCGTCCCGTACTTTCTCTGGCTCGTCCTGTCCTGTATCTGGCCCGTCACGTACCCTCTCTGGTCCGTCCCGTCCTGTCTATTTCCCGTCCCATAATGTATAGCTTGCCCCGTCCTATTTCTGGCCCGTCCCATCCTATCTCTGCGTCGTCCCGTCATATATCTGGCCCGTCCCGTCTCGTATGTGGCCCGTTCCGCATCTGGCCTGTCCTGTCGCGTATCTGGCCTGTCCCTTCCTGTATCTGGCCAGTCCCTTCCCATGTCGTCCTGTCTCTGGCCTGTCCCGTCCTGTCTCTGGCCGGTCCGTTGCTATTTCTGGCCTGTGCAATCCAGTCTCTTGCCCGTCCCTTCTCTGGCCCATCCCGTCCAGTCTTTGGCCCGCGCCGTCTCTGGCCCATCCCTTCCTGTGTTTGGCCCAGTTCTGGCCCGTCTCGTCCCGTATTTGGTCCGCCCTGCATCTGGCCCATCCCGTCCAGTATCTGGCCCGTTTCATATCTGGCCAGTCCCGTGTCTGGCACGTCCTGTCCCTGCCCGGCCTGTCCCGTATCTAGCCCGTCCTGTATCTGGCCTGACCCGTATCTGGCCCATCCCGCATCTGACCCGTCCCGTATCTGGCCCGTCCCGTCCCGTATCTGGTCCGTACCATCCTAAATCTGGCCCGTCCCATCATGTATCTGGGCTGTCCCATATCTGGCCCATACCGTCCCATATCTGGCTCGTCACGTTTCTGGCCCATCCCGTCATGTATCTGGCCCGTCCCATCCTGTCTCTAGCCCGACCCATCCTGTCTCTGGCCCGACCCGTCCTGTCTATGTCCTGTCCCTTAATGTCTCTAGCACATTCTGTCCTGTCTCTGACCCATCCCTTTCTGTATCTGGCCCGTCCCATCACGTCCTATCTCTGGCCCATCCCGTCTTGAATCTGGCCGGTCCCGTATCTGGCCCGTCTCTTCTAGTATCTGGCCCGTCCCATCCTGTCTCTGGCCTGACTGGTCCTGTCCTGCCTCTGGCCAGTCGCGTCCTGCTCTGGTCCATCCCGTCCCTGGCCCGTCCTGTATCTAGACCGTCCCGTCCTGTATCTGGTTGCCCCGTCTCTGGCCAGTCCCGTCCTTTCTCAGGCACGTCCCGTCCGTCCTGTCTCTGGCCTGTCCTGCATCTGGCCCATCCCGTCACGTATCTGGCCTGTCCCGTCCTGGATCTGGCCCATCCCATTAAAGGTAGTATTATCAAATCCTCCACAAATTTACACGTCCAGGAAATTTAACCTGGGGTGTGTCTTAAATTAAGGTGAGTTCAATAGTTAGAAAAATATGATACTTTCCATAAATTATTAGCAAAATGTGTAAATGACACCTATCAAAAAACAGCCTCCTCCATATCCCCTCAAGCTGTCCTATCCATCACCAAGATAGGTGCATTTTCTGCCATTTAGGTAGAACTAATCTTCAAACAATTTGCTTCTAAGTACTAGGAAGGTAAATCATGCAAACTCTACATGTGATGTTTGCCTATTAAACAATAGTTGTAATATTTATTTGAAAAACTTCCATTTTCTCTACGCCTGACCAACACTATTTAATTTTAACATCCAAGGCAGCGTGCTGGCATGGCTTCCCATCTCACATCATGCAACACCGCCGACTTACCCACCAATGCAGGCTGCGCACTATTTGGCCCGTTCTGTCTTGTCTCTGGCCCGTCCCGTCCTGTCTATGGCTCGTCCCATAATGTATAGCTTGTCCCGTCCTGTTTCTGGCCCGTCCCGTACTGTCTCTGGCTCGTCTTGTCCTGTATCTGGCCCGTCGAGTACCGTCTATGGCCCGTCCCGTCCTGTCTATTTCCCGTCCCATAATGTATAGCTCGTCCCGTCCTGTTTCTGGCCCGTCCCGTCTCGTATCTGGCCCATCCCGCATTTGGCCTGTCCTGTCCCGTATATGGCCTGTCCCTTCCTGTATCTGGCCAGTCCTTTCCCATCTCGTCCTGTCTCTGGCCTGTCCCGTCCTGTCTCTGGCCCGTCCGGTGCTATCTCTGGCCTGTATAATCCTGTCTCTTGTCCGTCCCGTTTCTGGCCCGTCCCGTCTAGTATTTGGCCCGTCCTGTCCTGTCTCTGGCCCATCCCTTCCTGTCTCTGGCGCAGTTCTGGTCCGTCTCGTCCTGTATCTGGCCCGCCCTGTATCTGGCCCATCCCGTCCAGTATCTGGCCCGTTCCATATCTGGCCTGTCCCGTATCTGGCACGTCCTGTCCCTGGCCCGGCCTGTCCCGTATCTGGCCCGTCCTGTATCTGGCCTGTCCCGTATCTGGCCCGTCCCGCATCTGACCCGTCCCGTATTTGGCCCGTCCCGTCCCGTATCTAGTCCGTACCGTCCTGTATCTGGCCCGTCCCGTCATGTATGTGGGCTGTTCCATATCTGGCCCATACCGTCCCATATCTGGCTCGTCACGTTTCTGGCCCATCCCGTCATATATCTGGCCCGTCCCATCCTGTCTCTGGCCTGACCCGTCCTGTGTATGGCCTATCCCATGTCTCTAGCACATTCCGTCCTGTCTCTGGCTGATCCCGTCCTGTATCTGGTCGGTCCCGTCCTGAATCTGGCCCGTCCCATCCTGAATCTGGCCCTTCCCGTATCTGGCCCGTCCCTTCCTGTATGTGGCCCGTCCCATCCTGTCCTGTCTCTGACCCATCCTGTCTTGAATCTGGCCCGTTCCGTATCTGGCCCGTCCATTCCTGTATCTGGCCCGTCCCGACCTGTATCTGGTCGGTCCCATCCTGTCTCTGGCCTCGTCCGTCCTGTCTCTGGCCCGACCGGTGCTATCTCTGGTCTGTCCAATCCTGTCTCTTGCCCGTCCTGTCCTGTCTCTGGCCCGATCGGTCCTGTCCTGCCTCTGGCCAGTCCCATCCTGCTCTGGCCAGTCCCGTCCCTGGACCGTCCTGTATCTGGACCGCCCCGTCCTGTATCTGGTCGCCCCGTCTCTAGCCAGTCCCGTCCTGTCTCTGGCACGCCTCGGTCAGTCCTATCTTCGGCCAGTCTCATCTTGTCTTTGGCCCGTCCGGTCCCATCTGTCTCTGGCCCGTCCGGTCCTGTCTCTGGCCCGTCCTGTATCTGGCCCATCCCGTATTTGGCCTGTCCCGTCCTGTATCTGGCCCGTCCCGTCATTTATCTGGGCTGTCCAATAGCTGGCCCATACCATCCCATATCTGGCTCGTCACGTTTCTGGCCCATCCCGTCATGTATCTGGCCCGTCCCATCCTGTCTATGGCCCGACCCGTCCTGTCTATGGCCTGTGCCGTAATGTCTCTAGCACATTCCGTCCTGTCTATGGCCCATCCCGTCCTGTATCTGGTCGGTCCCGTCGTGTATCTGGCCCGTCCCGTCCTGAATCTGGCCCGTCCTGTCTATGGCCCGTCCCATAATGTATAGCTTGTCCTGTCCTGTTTCTGGCCAGTCCCGTACTATCTCTGGCTTGTCCTGTCCTGTATCTGGCCCGTCGCGTACCGTCTCTGGCCCATCCCGTCCTGTCTACTTCCCGTCCCATAATGTTTAGCTCGTCCCGTCCTGTTTCTGGCCCGTCCCATCCTATCTCTGCCTTGTCCCGTCCTATATCTGGCGCGTCCCGTCTCGTATCTGGCCCGTCCCGCATCTGGCCTGTCCTGTCCCGTATCTGGCCTGTCCCTTCCTGTATCTGGCCAGTCCCTTCCCATCTCGTCCTGTCGCTGGCCTGTCCCGTCCTGTCTCTGGCCCGTTCGGTGCTATCTCTGGCCTGTTCAATCCTGTCTCTTGCACGTCCCATCTCTGGCCCGTCCTGTCCTGTCTCTGGCCCATCCCTTCCTGTCTCTGGCCCAGGTCTGGCCCGTCTCATCCCGTATCTGGCCCATCCCGTCCAGTATCTGGCCCGTTCCATATCTGGCCTGTCCCGTATCTGGCACGTCCTGTCCCTGGCCCGGCCTGTCCCGTATCTGGCCCGTCCTGTATCTGGCCTGTCCCGTATCTGGCCCGTCCCGCATCTGACCCGTCCCGTATCTGGCCCGTCACGTCCCGTATCTGGTTCGTCCCTTCCTGTATCTGGCCCGTCCTATCCTGTCCTGTCTCTGGCCCATCCCGTCTTGAATCTGACCCGTGCCGTATCTGGCCCGTCCCTTCCTGTATCTGGCCCGTCCCGTCCTTTCTCTGGCCTGACCGTTCCTGTCCTGCCTCTGGCCAGTCCCGTCCTGCTCTGTTCAGTCCCTTCCCTGGCCCGTCCTGTATCTGGACCGTCCCGTCCTGTATCTGGTCACCCCGTCTCTGGCCCGTCCCGTCCTTTTTCAGGCACGGCCCGTCCGGTCCTATCTTTGGCCTGTCCTGTATCTGGCCCGTTCCGTCACGTATCTGGCCTGTCTTGTCCTGTATCTGGCCCATCCCACTAAAGGTAGTATTATCAAATCCTCCACAAATTTACACCTCCAGGAAATTTAACCTGGGGTGTGTTTTAAATTAAGGTGAGTTCAATAGTTAGAATAATATGATACTTTCCATAAATTAATAGCAAAATGTTTAAATGACATCTATCAAAAAACAGCCTCCTCCATATCCCCTCAAGCTGTCCTATCCATCACCAAGATAGGTGCATTTTCTGCCATTTAGGCAGAAGTAATCTTCAATTTGCTTCTAATTTAGATAAAGTACTAGGAAGGTATATCATGCAAACTCTACATGTGATGTTTGCCTATTAAATAATAGTTGTAATATTTATTTGCAAAACTTCCATTTTCTCTACACCTGACCTACACTACTTAATTGTAACATCCCTGGCGGCAAGCTGGCATGGCTTCCCATCTCACACCATGCAAGACCGTCGACTTACCCACCAATGCAGGCTGCGCACTATGTTCCTATGCTGGCTGTGTACATGTGTCTTGGCTGCTTGTTGAGGGTGGCAGCGGCAGCACTTCCTGATTCTTAAAGGAACAGTGCACGCATTCCTAATGTGTCCCCAGTCCTGTATCAGACCCATTCCGTCTCTGGCCCGTCCCGTCCTGTCTCTGGCCCGTCCCAGCCTGTCCCTGGCCCCTCCCATCCTGTCTATGGCCCGACCCGTCCTGTCTATGGCCTGTCCCGTAATGTCTCTAGCACATTCCGTCCTGTCTATGGCCCATCCCGTCCTGTATCTGGTCGGTCCCGTCCTGTATCTGGCCCGTCCCGTCCTGAATCTGGCCCGTCCTGTCTATGACCCGCCCCATAATGTATAGCTTGTCCCGTCCTGTTTCTGGCCAGTCCCGTACTATCTCTGGCTCGTCCTGTCCTGTACCTGGCCCGTCGCGTACCGTCTCTGGCCCATCCCATCCTGTCTACTTCCCGTCCCATAATGTATAGCTCGTCCCGTCCTGTTTCTGGCCCGTCCCATCCTATCTCTGCCTTGTCCCGTCCTATATCTGGCGCGTCCCGTCTCGTATCTGGCCCGTCCCGCATCTGGCCTGTCCTGTCCCGTATCTGGCCTGTCCCTTCCTGTATCTGGCCAGTCCCTTCCCATCTCGTCCTGTCGCTGGCCTGTCCCGTCCTGTCTCTGGCCCGTTCGGTGCTATCTCTGGCCTGTTCAATCCTGTCTCTTGCACGTCCCATCTCTGGCCCGTCCTGTCCTGTCTCTGGCCCATCCCTTCCTGTCTCTGGCCCAGGTCTGGCCCGTCTCATCCCGTATCTGGCCCATCCCGTCCAGTATCTGGCCCGTTCCATATCTGGCCTGTCCCATATCTGGCACGTCCTGTCCCTGGCCCGGCCTGTCCCGTATCTGGCCCGTCTTGTATCTGGCCTGTCCCGTATCTGGCCCGTCCCGCATCTGACCCGTCCCGTATCTGGCCCGTCACGTCCCGTATCTGGTTCGTCCCTTCCTGTATCTGGCCCGTCCTATCCTGTCCTGTCTCTGCCCATCCCGTCTTGAATCTGACCCGTGCCGTATCTGGCCCGTCCCTTCCTGTATCTGGCCCGTCCCGTCCTTTCTCTGGCCTAACCGTTCCTGTCCTGCCTCTGGCCAGTCCCGTCCTGCTCTGTTCAGTCCCTTCCCTGGCCCGTCCTGTATCTGGACCGTCCCGTCCTGTATCTGGTCGCCCCGTCTCTGGCCCGTCCCGTCCTTTTTCAGGCACGGCCCTTCCGGTCCTATCTTTGGCCTGTCCTGTATCTGGCCCGTTCCGTCACGTATCTGGCCTGTCTTGTTCTGTATCTTGCCCATCCCACTAAAGGTAGTATTATCAAATCCTCCACAAATTTACACCTCCAGGAAATTTAACCTGGGGTGTGTTTTAAATTAAGGTGAGTTTAATAGTTAGAATAATATGATACTTTCCATAAATTATTAGCAAAATGTTTAAATGACATCTATCAAAAAACAGCCTCCTCCATATCCCCTCAAGCTGTCCTATCCATCACCAAGATAGGTGCATTTTCTGCCATTTAGGCAGAAGTAATCTTCAATTTGCTTCTAATTTAGATAAAGTACTAGGAAGGTATATCATGCAAACTCTACATGTGATGTTTGCCTATTAAATAATAGTTGTAATATTTATTTGCAAAACTTCCATTTTCTCTACACCTGACCTACACTACTTAATTGTAACATCCCTGGCGGCAAGCTGGCATGGCTTCCCATCTCACACCATGCAAGACCGTCGACTTACCCACCAATGCAGGCTGCGCACTATGTTCCTATGCTGGCTGTGTACATGTGTCTTGGCTGCTTGTTGAGGGCGGCAGCGGCAGCACTTCCTGATTCTTAAAGGAACAGTGCACGCATTCCTAATGTGTCCCCAGTCCTGTATCACACCCATTCCGTCTCTGGCCCGTCCCGTCCTGTCTCTGGCCCGTCCCAGCCTGTCCCTGGCCCCTCCCATCCTGTCTATGGCCCGTCCTGTAATGTCTAACCCGCCCCGTCCCATATCTGGTCCGTCAAGTCCCATATCTGACCCGTTTGGTCCCGTATCTGACCATCCCGTCCCGTATCTGGCTATCCCTTATCTGGCCCATCTCATCACGTATCTGGCCCGCCTCATCCTTTCCCGTCTCTGGCACTTCCTGTCCCGTATCTGACCCAACCAGTCCCTATCTGGCCCGTCCCGTATGTGGCCAGGCCCATTCAGTATCTGGCCCGTCCTGTATCTGGCCATCTTGTATCTGGCCCATCCCATCCTGTCCATGGCTCATCCCATATCTAGCCTGTCCTGTCCCATATCTGGCCCGTCCCGTATCTGGCCCATGTCGTCCTGTATCTGACCCGTCTCATTTTTGGCCCGGACCGTCCTGTATGTGGCCTGTCCTGTACTGTATCTGGGTCATCCTGTCCTGTCTCTGGCCCGTCTTATCCTGTATCTGGACCGTCCTGTCAGGTCTCTGGACGGTCCCATAATGTATAGCTTGTCCCGTCCTGTTTCTGGCCCGTCCCGTCCTGTCCTGTATCTGGCACATCCTGTACCATCTCTGGCCCGTCCCATCCTGTCTATTTCCCGTCCCATAATGTATAGCTCGTCAAGTCCTGTTTCTGGCACGCCCCGTCCTATCTCAGGCTCGTCCCGTCCTGTATCTGGCCCGTCCCATCTCGTATCTCGCCTGTCCCGTATCTGGCCTGTCCTGTCCCGTATCTGGCCTGTCCCTTCCCATCTCGTCCTGTCTCTGGCCCGTCTCGTCCTGTCTCTGGCCTGTCCCGTAATGTCTCTGGCCCGTCCGGTGCTATCTCTGGCCTGTCCAATCCTGTCTCTTGCCCATCCCATCTTTTGTCCATCCAGTCCTCTCTTTGGCCCGTCCCGTCCTCTCTCTAACCCGTCCCATCCTGTCTCTGGCCCAATCGGTCCTGTCCTGCCTCTGACCAGTCCCGTCCTGCTCTGGCACGTCCCGTCCCGGGACTGTCCTGTATCTGGACCGTCCCGTCCTGTATCTGTCGCCCCGTCTCTAGTCCGTCCCGTCCTGTCTCTGGTACGCCTCGGTCCGTCCTATCTCCGGCCAGTCTCATCCTGTCTTTGGCCTGTCCCGTCCTGTCTCTGGCCCGTCTCGTCCTGTCTCTGGCCCATCCTGTATCTGGCCCATTCCGTATCTGGCCTGTCCCGTCCTGTATCTGGCCCATCCCATTAAAGGTAGTATTATCAAATCCTCCACAAATTTACACATGAAGGAACTTTAACCTGGGGTGTGTTTTAAATTAAGGTGAGTTCAATAGTTAGAAAAATATGATACTTTCCATAAATTATTAGCAAAATGTTTAAATGACACCTATCAAAAAAACAGCCTCCTCCATATCCCCTCAAGCTGTCCTATCCATCACCAAGATAGGTGCATTTTCTGCCATTTAGGTAGAAGTAATCTTCAAACAATTTGCTTCTAATTTAGATAAAGTACTAGGAAGGTATATCATGCAAACTCTACATGTGACATTTGCCTATTAAACAATAGTTGTAATATTTATTTGCAAAACTTCCATTTTCTCTACACCTGACCTATACTACTTAATTGTAACATCCATGGCGGCGTGCTGGCATGGCTTCCCATCTCACACCATGCAAGACCGCCGACTTACCCACCAATGCAGGCTGCGCACTATGTTCCTATGCGGGCTGTGTGCATTTGTCTTGGCTGCTTGTTGAGGGCGGCAGCGGCAGCACTTCCTGATTCTTAAAGGAACAGTGCACGCATTCCTTTTGTATCCTCAGTCCTGTATCTGACCCGTCCCGTGTCTGGCCTGTCCGGTCCTGTCTCTGGTCCGTCCCAGCCTGTCCCTGGCCCCTCCCATCCTGTCTATGACACGTTCTGTAATGTCTAACCCGCCCCGTCCCGTATCTGGTCCGTCCAGTCGCATATCTGACCCGTTCAGTCCCGTATCTGACCATCCCGTCCCGTATCTGGCTTTCCCTTATCTGGCTCATCACACCCAGTATCTGGCCCGCCTTGTCCCTTCCCATCTCTGGCACGTCCTGTCCCGTATTTGACCCAACCAATCCCTATCTGGCCAGTCCCGTATGTGGCCAGGCCCATTCAGTATCTGGTCCGTCTCGTATCTGGCCATCTAGTATCTGGCCCATCCCATCCTGTCCATGGCTCATCCCATATCTAGCCTCTCCTGTCCCATATCTGGCCCATGTCGTCCTGTATCTGGCCCGTCCCATATTTGGCCCGTACCGTCCTGTATCTGGCCTGTCCCGTAGTGTATCTGGGCCATCCTGTCCTGTCTCTGGCCCGTCTTTTCCTGTATCTGGACCATCCCGTCCGGTCTCTGTTTCGTCCCATAATGTATAGCTTGTCCCGTCCTGTTTCTGGCCCGTCCCATCCTGTCTCTGGCTCATCCTGTCCTGTATCTGGCACATCCTGTACCGTCTCTGGCCGTTCCCATCTTGTCTATTTCCCGTCCCATAATGTTTAGCTCGTCCAGTCCTGTTTCTGGCCCGTCCCGTCCTATCTCCGGCTCGTCCCATCTTGTATCTGGCCCGTCCCATCTCGTATCTGGCCCGTCCCGCATCTGGCCTGTCTTGTCCCTTATCTGGCCTGTCCCTTCCTGTATCTGGCCAGTACCTTCCCATCTCATCCTGTCTCTGGCCCGTCTCATCCTGTCTCTGGCCTCGTCCGTCCTGTCTCTGTCCCGACCGGTGCTATCTCTAGCCTGTCCAATCCTGTCTCTTGCCCGTCCTGTCCTGTCTCTGGCCCGATCGGTCCTGTCCTGCCTCTGGCCAGTCCCATCCTGCTCTGGCCCGTCCCGTCCCTGGACCGTCCTGTATCTGGACCGCCCCGTCCTGTATCTGGTCGCCCCGTCTCTAGCCCGTCCCGTCCTGTCTCTGGCACGCCTCGGTCCGTCCTATCTTCGGCCAGTCTCATCTTGTCTTTGGCCCGTCCGGTCCCGTCTGTCTCTAGCCCATCCGGTCCTGTCTCTGGCCTGTCCTGTATCTGGCCCATCCCGTGTCTGGTCTGTCCCGTCCTGTATCTGGCCCGTCCCGTCCTCTCTCTTGCCCGTTCCGTCCTGTCTCTGGCCCGATCGGTCCTGTCCTGCCTCTGGCCAGTCCCATCCTGCTCTGGCCCGTCCCGTCATGTATCTGGCCCGTCCCGTACTGTCTCTGGCCCGTACCGTACTGTCTCTGGCTTGTCCTGTTCTGTATCTGACCCCGTCGCGTACCGTCTCTGGCCCGTCCCGTCCTGTCTATTTCCCGTCCCATAACGGATAGCTCGTACCGTCCTGTTTCTGGCCCATCCCATCCTATCTCTGCCTCGTCCCGTCCCATCTCTGGCCCTTCCTGTCCAGTCCTTGGCCCGTCCTGCCCTGTCTCTGGCCCTTCCCTTCCTGTCTCTGGCGCAGCTCTGGCCCGTCTCGTCCCGTATCTGGCCCGCCCTGTATCTGGCCCATCCCGTCCAGTATCTGGCCTGTCCCGTATCTGGTACGTCTTGTCCCTGTCCCTGCCTGTCCCGTATCTGGCCCGTCCTGTATCTAGCCGGTCCCGTATCTGGCCCATCCCGCATCTGACCCGTTTCGTATCTGGCCCGTCAAGTCCCGTATCTGGTCCGTACCGTCCTGTATCTGGCCCGTCCCGTCATGTATCTGGGCTGTCCCATATCTGGCCCATACCGTCCCATATCTGGCTCGTCACGTTCCTGGCCCATCCCGTCATGTATCTGGCCCGTCCCATCCTGTCTCTGGCCCGACCCGTCCTGTCTATGGCCTATCCCGTAATGTCTCTAGCACATTCCGTCTTATCTCTGGTCCATCCCGTCCTGTATCTGGTCGGTCCCGTCCTGTATCTGGCCCGTCCCGTCCTGAATCTGGCCCGTCCCGTATCTGGCCCGTCCCTTCCTGTATCTGGCCCGTCCCATCCCGTCCTGTCTCTGGCCCATCCCGTCTTGAACCTGGCCCGTACCGTATCTGGCCTTTCCCTTCCTGTAACTGGCCCGTCCCGTCCTGTCTCTGGCCTGACCGGTCCTGTCCTGCCTCCGGCCAGTCCCGTCCTGCTCTGGTCCGTCCCGTCCCTGGCCCGTCCTGTATCTGGACCGTCCCGTCCTGTATCTGGTCGGTCCCGTCCTGTATCTGGCCCGTCCCGTCTTGAATCTGGCCCGCTTCGTGTCTGGCCCGTCCCTTCTTGTATGTGGCCCGTCCCATCCCGTCCTGTCTCTGGCCCATCCGGGCTTAAATATGGCCCGTACCGTATCTGGCCCGTCCCTTCCTGTA
Organism: Phyllobates terribilis; assembly: GCF_046119375.1. Taxonomy (NCBI): domain Eukaryota; kingdom Metazoa; phylum Chordata; class Amphibia; order Anura; family Dendrobatidae; genus Phyllobates; species Phyllobates terribilis. Next base: position 106,109 of record NW_027363217.1, on the reverse strand, counting down.
TCTGGCCCGTCCCATCCTGTCTCTGGCCTGACCGGTCCTGTCCTGCCTCTGGCCAGTCCCGTCCTGCTCTGGTCCGTCCCATCCCTGGCCCTTCCTCTATCTGGACCGTCCCGTCCTGTATCTGGTCGCCCCGTCTCTGGCCCATCCCGTCCTTTCTCAGACACGTCCCGTCCGGTCCTGTCTCTGGCCTGTCCTGCATCTGGTCCATCCCGTCACGTATCTGGCCTGTCCCGTACTGTATCTGGCCCATCCCATTAAAGGTAGTATTATCAAATCCTCCACAAATTTAAACCTCCAGGAAATTTAACCTGGGGTGTGTTTTAAATTAAGGTGAGTTCAATAGTTAGAAAAATATGATACTTTCCATAAATTATTAGCAAAAATGACACCTATCAAAAAAACAGCCTTCTCCATATCCCCTCAAGCTGTCCTATCCATCACCAAGATAGGTGCATTTTCTGCCATTTAGGTAGAAGTAATCTTCAAACAATTTGCTTCTAGTTTAGATAAAGTACTAGGAAGGTATATCATGCAAACTCTACATGTGATGTTTGCCTATTAAACAATAGTTGTAATATTTATTTGAAAAACTTCCATTTTCTCTACGCCTGACCTACACTACTCAATTGTAACATCCATGGCGGCGTACTGGCATGGCTTCCCATCTCACACCATGCAATACCGCCGACATACCCACCAATGCAGGCTGCGCACTATTTGGCCCGTACCGTCCTGTATCTGGCCTGTCCCGTACTGTATCTGGGCCATCCCGTCCTGGCTTTGGCCCATCTTTTCCTGTATCTGTCCCGTTCCGACTTGTCTCTGGCCCGTCCCGTCCTGTCTATGGCCCGTCCCATAATGTATTGCTTGTCCCGTCCTGTTTCTGGCCCGTCCTGTACTGTCTCTGGCTCGTCCTATCCTGTATCTGGCCCATCGCGTACCGTCTATGGCCCGTCCTGTCCTTTCTATTTCCCGTCCCAAAATGCATAGCTCTTCCCGTCCTTTTTCTGGTCCGTCCCATCCTATCTCTGCCTCGTCCCGTCCTATATCTGGCCCGTCCCGTCTCGTATATGGCCCGTCCCGCATCTGGCCTGTCCTGTCCCGTATCTGGCTTGTCCCTTCCTGTATCTGGCCAGTCCCTTCCCATCTCGTCCTGTCTCTGGCCTGTCCCGTCCTGTCTCTGGTCCGTCCGGTGCTATCTCTGGCCTGTCCAATCCTGTCTCTTGCCCGTCCCGTCTCTGGCCCGTCCCGTCCAGTCTTTGGCCCGTCCCGTCCTGTCTCTGGTCCATCCCTTTCTGTCTCTGGCCCGTCTCGTCCCGTATCTGGACCACCCGGTATCTGGCCCATCCCGTCTAGTATCTGGCACGTTCCATATCTGGCCTGTCCCGTATCTGGCATGTCCTGTCCCTGGCACGGCCTATCCCGTATCTGGCCCGTCCTGTATCTGTCCTGTCCCGTATCTGGCCCATCCCGCATCTGACCCGTCCAGTATCTGGCCCATCCCATCCAGTACCTGGCCCGTCCCTTCATGTATCTGGGCTGTCCCATATCTGGCCCATACCGTCCCAAATCTGGCTCGTCACGTATCTGGCCCATCCCTTCCTGTATCTGGCCCGTCCCGTCCGGTTCTGTCTCTCACCTGTTCTGTATCTTTCCAATCCCGTCACATATCTGGCCTGTCCAGTCCTGTATCTGGTCCATCCTATTAAAGGTAGTATTATCAAATCCTTCACAAATTTACTCCTCCAGGAAATTTAACCTGGGGTGTGTTTTAAATTAAGGTGAGTTCAATAGTTAGAAAAATATGATACTTTCCATAAATTATTAGCAAAATGTTTAAGTGACACCTATCAAAAAACAGCCTCCTCCATATCCCCTCAAGCTGTCCTATCCATCACCAAGATAGGTGCATTTTCTACCATTTAGGTAGAAGTAATCTTCAAACAATTTGCTTCTAATTTAGATAAAGTACCAGGAAAGTACATCATGCAAACTCTACATGTGATGTTTGCCTATTAAATAATAGTTGTAATATTTATTAGCAAAACTTCCATTTTCTCTACACCTGACCTACACTACTTAATTGTAACATCCCTGGCGGCGTGCTGGCATGGCTTCCCATCTCACACCATGCAAGACAGCCGACTTACCCACCAATGCAGGCTACGCACTATGTTCCTATGCTGGCTGTGTGCATGTGTCTTGGCTGTTTGTTGAGGGTGGCAGCAGCAGCACTTCCTGATTCTTAAAGGAACAGTGCACGCATTCCTAATCTGTCCCCAGTCCTGTATCTGACCCGTCCCATCTCTGGCTCGTCCCGTCTCTGGCCCGTCCCGTCCTGTAATGTCTAACCCGCCCCGTCACGTATCTGGTCCGTCCTTTCCCGTATCTGACCCGTTTAGTCCCATATCTGACCATCCCGTCCTGTATCTGGCTGTCCCTTATCTGGCCCATCTCATCCCGTATCTGGCCCGCCTCGTCCCTTCCCGTCTCTGGCACGTCCTGTCCCGTATCTGACCCAACAAGTCCCTATCTGATCCGTCCCGTATGTGGCCAGGCCCATTCAGTATCTGGCCCGTTCCGTATCTGGCCATCTCGTATCTGGCCCATCCCATCCTGTCCATGGCTCATCCCATATCTAGCCTGTCCTGTCCCATATCTGGCCCATCCCGTATCTGGCCCATGTCATCCTGTATCTGGCCCGTCCCATATTTGGCCCGCACTGTATCTGGGCCATAACGTCCTGTCTCTTGCCCGTCTTTTCCTGTATCTGGACTGTCCCGTCCGGTCTCTGGCCCGTCCCATAATGTATAGCTTGTCCCGTCCTGTTTCTGGCCCGTCCCGTCCTGTCACTGGCTCGTCCTGTCCTGTATCTGGCACGTCCCGTACTGTCTCTGGCCCGTCCCATCCTGTCTATTTCCCGTCCCATAATGTATAGCTTGTCCAGTCCTGTTTCTGGCCCGTTCTGTCCTATCTCTGGCTCGTCCCGTCCTGTATCTGGCCCGTTCCATCTCGTATCTAGCCCGTCCCGCATCTGGCCTGTCCTGTCCCGTATCTGGCCTGTCCCTTCCTGTATCTGGCCAGTACCTTCCCATCTCGTCCTGTCTCTGGCCCGTCCCATCCTGTCTCTGGCCTGTCCCGTCCTGTCTCTGGCCCGTCCGGTGCTATCTCTGGCCTGTCCAATCCTGTCTCTTGCCCGTCCCATCTCTGGTCCGTCCCGTCCTGTCTTTGGCCCATCCCGTCCTGTCTCTGGCCCGTCCCGTACTCTATTTGGCCAGTCCCGTCCTCTCTCTTGCCCGTCCCGTCCTGTCTCTGGCCCGACCAGTCCTGTGCTGCCTCTGGCCAGTTCCGTCCTGCTCTGGCCCGTCCCGTCCCTGGCCCGTCCCGTCCCTGGACTGTCCTGTATCTGGACTGTCCTGTATCTGGTCGCCCCGGCTCTAGCCCGTCCCATCCTGTCTCTGGCACGCCTCGGTCTGTCCTATCTCCGGCCAGTCTCATCCTGTCTTTGACCCGTCCCGTCCTGTTTCTGGCCCGTCTCGTCCTGTCTCCGGCGTCTCCCGTCCGGTCCTGTCTCTGGCCCGTCCTGTATCTGGCCCGTCCCATCCTGTATCTGGTTGCCCCGTCTCTAGCCAGTCCCGTCCTGTCTCTGGCACGCCTCGGTCCGTCCTATCTACGGCCAGTCTCATCCTGTCTATGGCCCGTCCCGTCCTGTCTCTGGCCCGTCTCGTCCTGTCTCTGGCGTGTCCCGTCCGGTCCTGTCTCTGGCCCGTATTGTATTTGGTCCGTCCCGTATCTGGCCTGTCCCATCCTGTATCTGGCCCATCCCATTAAAGGTAGTATTATCAAATCCTCCACAAATTTACACCTCCAGGAAATTTAATCTGGGGTGTGTTTTAAATTAAGGTGAGTCCAATAGTTAGAAAAATATGATACTTTCCATAAATTATTAGCAAAATGTTTAAATGACACCTATCAAAAAACAGTCTCCTCCATATCCCCTCAAGCTGTCCTATCCATCACCAAGATAGGTGCATTTTCTGCCATTTAGGTAGAACTAATCTTCAAACAATTTGCTTCTAATTTAGATAAAGTACTAGGAAGGTATATCATGCAAACTCTACATGTGATGTTTGCCTATTAAACAATAGTTGTAATATTTATTTGCAAAACTTCCATTTTCTCTATGCTTGACCTACACTACTTCATTTTTTAGTACGTAGTGGAACATAATGACATGGCCTTCACCTATAGCATCCGTATAGCTCCTGAACTGGGCGCAATCAATCGGGCCTCAAGTACTTAAATTAATCTCAATATGTCTTCTAGAAAGACAGTCAGGCTTATAAAGTTTACTAGAAGAATATTAACATAATAGGCAAGAGTGTGACAACTTATCAATGCTAAAGGCACATCAAAAGAACCCAGCATGGTATACAGTGGTTGTGTGTATGTCTGTTTTTATGTGCGTTTGTGTATATACATATATATATATATATATATATATATATATATATATATGTGTGTGTGTGTGAGTGTACATAGTGGAGCTGTATGTGTATATATGAGACATGTGTGTATATAGGAAAGCTATGTATGTGAATGTAGGAGAATTGTGTGTTTGTATGTAGCTGAGCTGTGTGCATGCTGCAGAGGTGTGTGTACGTATATAGCAGAGATGTGTGTATATAAGACAGCTGTGTGTAACTAAGCTGTGTGTATATATGCAGCAGAGCTGTGTGCATGCATAGCAGAGCTCAATGTGCATGTACTGTGCATTCAGCAGTGATGTGATTATGTGTTTGCTGCATAGAATACATATAAATTGCCTGCTGCAAAAGTATACGAGTATAATACACATGCCGCAGAGAAACACTAACATTAGATCTCTATCCACTCTATTCTACCTTACAGCATTAAAGGTAGTATTATCAAATCCTCCACAAATTTACACATAAAGGAACTTTAACCTGGGGTGTGTTTTAAATTAAGGTGAGTTCAATAGTTAGAAAACTATGATACTTTCCATAAATTATTAGCAAAATGTTTAAATTACACCAATCAAAAAACAGCCTCCTCCATATCCCCTCAAGCTGTCCTATCCATCACCAAGATAGGTGCATTTTCTGCCATTTAGGTAGAAGTAATCTTCAAACAATTTGCTTCTGATTTAGATACAGGAGACAGGAAGAGACGGGCCAGAGACAGGACGGGACGGGCCAAAGACAGGATGAGACTGGCCGGAGATAGGACGGACCGAGGCGTGCCAGAGACAAGAAGGGATGGGCTAGAGACAGGGCGACCAGATACAGGATGGGACGGTCCAGATACAGGACGGTCCAGAGACGGGACGGGCCAGAGCAGGACGGAACTGGCCAGAGGCAGGACAGGACCGGTCTGTCCAGAGACAGGACGGGACGGGCAAGAGACAGGACGGGACGGGTCAAAGAGAGGACGGGACAGGTCAGAGACAGGATGGGACAGCCAAAGACAGGACGGGACGGACTAGAGATGGGACAGGCAAGAGACAGGATTGGACAGGCCAGAGATAGCACCAGACGGGCCAGAGACGGGACGGGCCAGAGCAGGACGGAACTGGCCAGAGGCAGGACAGGACCGGTCTGTCCAGAGACAGGACGGGACGGGCAAGAGACAGGACGGGACGGGTCAAAGAGAGGACGGGACAGGTCAGAGACAGGATGGGACAGCCAAAGACAGGACGGGACGGACTAGAGATGGGACAGGCAAGAGACAGGATTGGACAGGCCAGAGATAGCACCAGACGGGCCAGAGACGGGACGGGCCAGAGCAGGACGGAACTGGCCAGAGGCAGGACAGGACCGGTCTGTCCAGAGACAGGACGGGACGGGCAAGAGACAGGACGGGACGGGTCAAAGAGAGGACGGGACAGGTCAGAGACAGGATGGGACAGCCAAAGACAGGACGGGACGGACTAGAGATGGGACAGGCAAGAGACAGGATTGGACAGGCCAGAGATAGCACCAGACGGGCCAGAGACAGGAGGGGACACGCCAGAGACAGGACGAGATGGAAAGAAACTGGCCAGATACGGGACAGGACAGGCCAGATGCGGGACGGGCCAGATATAGGACGGGACGAGGCAGAGATAGGATGGGCCTGTCCCGTCCTGTATCTGGCCCATCCCTTCCTGTCTCTGGCCCAGCTCGGGCCCTTCTCGTCCCGTATCTGACCCGCCCTGTATCTGGCCCATCCCGTCCAGTATCTGGCCCGTTCCATATCTGGCCTTTCCCGTATCTGGCATGTCCTGTCCCTGGCCCAGCCTGTCCCGTATCTGGCCCGTCCTGTATCTGGCCCATCCCGTCACGTATCTGGCCTGTCCCGTCCTGTATCTGGCCCATCCCATTAAAGGTAGCATTATCAATTCCTCCACAAATTTACACATAAAGGAACTTTAGCCTGGGGTGTGTTTTAAATTAAGGAGAGTTCAATAGTTAGAAAAATATGATACTTTCCATAAATTATTAGCAAAATGTTTAAATGACACCTATCAAAAAACAGCCTCCTCCATATCCCCTCAAGCTGTCCTATCCATCACCAAGATAGGTGCATTTTCTGCCATTTAGGTAGAACTAATCTTCAAACAATTTGCTTCTAATTTAGATAAAGTACTAGGAAGGTATATCATGCAAACTCTACATGTGATGTTTGCCTATTAAACAATAGTTGTAATATTTATTTGCAAAACTTCCATTTTCTCTATGCTTGACCTACACTACTTCATTTTTTAGTACGTAGTGGAACATAATGACATGGCCTTCACCTATAGCATCCGTATAGCTCCTGAACTGGGCGCAATCAATCGGGCCTCAAGTACTTAAATTAATCTCAATATGTCTTCTAGAAAGACAGTCAGGCTTATAAAGTTTACTAGAAGAATATTAACATAATAGGCAAGAGTGTGACAACTTATCAATGCTAAAGGCACATCAAAAGAACCCAGCATGGTATACAGTGGTTGTGTGTATGTCTGTTTTTATGTGCGTTTGTGTATATACATATATATATATATATATATATATATATATATATATATATGTGTGTGTGTGTGAGTGTACATAGTGGAGCTGTATGTGTATATATGAGACATGTGTGTATATAGGAAAGCTATGTATGTGAATGTAGGAGAATTGTGTGTTTGTATGTAGCTGAGCTGTGTGCATGCTGCAGAGGTGTGTGTACGTATATAGCAGAGATGTGTGTATATAAGACAGCTGTGTGTAACTAAGCTGTGTGTATATATGCAGCAGAGCTGTGTGCATGCATAGCAGAGCTCAATGTGCATGTACTGTGCATTCAGCAGTGATGTGATTATGTGTTTGCTGCATAGAATACATATAAATTGCCTGCTGCAAAAGTATACGAGTATAATACACATGCCGCAGAGAAACACTAACATTAGATCTCTATCCACTCTATTCTACCTTACAGCATTAAAGGTAGTATTATCAAATCCTCCACAAATTTACACATAAAGGAACTTTAACCTGGGGTGTGTTTTAAATTAAGGTGAGTTCAATAGTTAGAAAACTATGATACTTTCCATAAATTATTAGCAAAATGTTTAAATTACACCAATCAAAAAACAGCCTCCTCCATATCCCCTCAAGCTGTCCTATCCATCACCAAGATAGGTGCATTTTCTGCCATTTAGGTAGAAGTAATCTTCAAACAATTTGCTTCTGATTTAGATACAGGAGACAGGAAGAGACGGGCCAGAGACAGGACGGGACGGGCCAAAGACAGGATGAGACTGGCCGGAGATAGGACGGACCGAGGCGTGCCAGAGACAAGAAGGGATGGGCTAGAGACAGGGCGACCAGATACAGGATGGGACGGTCCAGATACAGGACGGTCCAGAGACGGGACGGGCCAGAGCAGGACGGAACTGGCCAGAGGCAGGACAGGACCGGTCTGTCCAGAGACAGGACGGGACGGGCAAGAGACAGGACGGGACGGGTCAAAGAGAGGACGGGACAGGTCAGAGACAGGATGGGACAGCCAAAGACAGGACGGGACGGACTAGAGATGGGACAGGCAAGAGACAGGATTGGACAGGCCAGAGATAGCACCAGACGGGCCAGAGACGGGACGGGCCAGAGCAGGACGGAACTGGCCAGAGGCAGGACAGGACCGGTCTGTCCAGAGACAGGACGGGACGGGCAAGAGACAGGACGGGACGGGTCAAAGAGAGGACGGGACAGGTCAGAGACAGGATGGGACAGCCAAAGACAGGACGGGACGGACTAGAGATGGGACAGGCAAGAGACAGGATTGGACAGGCCAGAGATAGCACCAGACGGGCCAGAGACGGGACGGGCCAGAGCAGGACGGAACTGGCCAGAGGCAGGACAGGACCGGTCTGTCCAGAGACAGGACGGGACGGGCAAGAGACAGGACGGGACGGGTCAAAGAGAGGACGGGACAGGTCAGAGACAGGATGGGACAGCCAAAGACAGGACGGGACGGACTAGAGATGGGACAGGCAAGAGACAGGATTGGACAGGCCAGAGATAGCACCAGACGGGCCAGAGACAGGAGGGGACACGCCAGAGACAGGACGAGATGGAAAGAAACTGGCCAGATACGGGACAGGACAGGCCAGATGCGGGACGGGCCAGATATAGGACGGGACGAGGCAGAGATAGGATGGGCCTGTCCCGTCCTGTATCTGGCCCATCCCTTCCTGTCTCTGGCCCAGCTCGGGCCCTTCTCGTCCCGTATCTGACCCGCCCTGTATCTGGCCCATCCCGTCCAGTATCTGGCCCGTTCCATATCTGGCCTTTCCCGTATCTGGCATGTCCTGTCCCTGGCCCAGCCTGTCCCGTATCTGGCCCGTCCTGTATCTGGCCCATCCCGTCACGTATCTGGCCTGTCCCGTCCTGTATCTGGCCCATCCCATTAAAGGTAGCATTATCAATTCCTCCACAAATTTACACATAAAGGAACTTTAGCCTGGGGTGTGTTTTAAATTAAGGAGAGTTCAATAGTTAGAAAAATATGATACTTTCCATAAATTATTAGCAAAATGTTTAAATGACACCTATCAAAAAACAGCCTCCTCCATATCCCCTCAAGCTGTCCTATCCATCACCAAGATAGGTGCATTTTCTGCCATTTAGGTAGAACTAATCTTCAAACAATTTGCTTCTAATTTAGATAAAGTACTAGGAAGGTATATCATGCAAACTCTACATGTGATGTTTGCCTATTAAACAATAGTTGTAATATTTATTTGCAAAACTTCCATTTTCTCTATGCTTGACCTACACTACTTCATTTTTTAGTACGTAGTGGAACATAATGACATGGCCTTCACCTATAGCATCCGTATAGCTCCTGAACTGGGCGCAATCAATCGGGCCTCAAGTACTTAAATTAATCTCAATATGTCTTCTAGAAAGACAGTCAGGCTTATAAAGTTTACTAGAAGAATATTAACATAATAGGCAAGAGTGTGACAACTTATCAATGCTAAAGGCACATCAAAAGAACCCAGCATGGTATACAGTGGTTGTGTGTATGTCTGTTTTTATGTGCGTTTGTGTATATACATATATATATATATATATATATATATATATATATATGTGTGTGTGTGTGAGTGTACATAGTGGAGCTGTATGTGTATATATGAGACATGTGTGTATATAGGAAAGCTATGTATGTGAATGTAGGAGAATTGTGTGTTTGTATGTAGCTGAGCTGTGTGCATGCTGCAGAGGTGTGTGTACGTATATAGCAGAGATGTGTGTATATAAGACAGCTGTGTGTAACTAAGCTGTGTGTATATATGCAGCAGAGCTGTGTGCATGCATAGCAGAGCTCAATGTGCATGTACTGTGCATTCAGCAGTGATGTGATTATGTGTTTGCTGCATAGAATACATATAAATTGCCTGCTGCAAAAGTATACGAGTATAATACACATGCCGCAGAGAAACACTAACATTAGATCTCTATCCACTCTATTCTACCTTACAGCATTAAAGGTAGTATTATCAAATCCTCCACAAATTTACACATAAAGGAACTTTAACCTGGGGTGTGTTTTAAATTAAGGTGAGTTCAATAGTTAGAAAACTATGATACTTTCCATAAATTATTAGCAAAATGTTTAAATTACACCAATCAAAAAACAGCCTCCTCCATATCCCCTCAAGCTGTCCTATCCATCACCAAGATAGGTGCATTTTCTGCCATTTAGGTATAAGTAATCTTCAAACAATTTGCTTCTGATTTAGATACAGGAGACAGGAAGAGACGGGCCAGAGACAGGACGGGACGGGCCAAAGACAGGATGAGACTGGCCGGAGATAGGACGGACCGAGGCGTGCCAGAGACAAGAAGGGATGGGCTAGAGACAGGGCGACCAGATACAGGATGGGACGGTCCAGATACAGGACGGTCCAGAGACGGGACGGGCCAGAGCAGGACGGAACTGGCCAGAGGCAGGACAGGACCGGTCTGTCCAGAGACAGGACGGGACGGGCAAGAGACAGGACGGGACGGGTCAAAGAGAGGACGGGACAGGTCAGAGACAGGATGGGACAGCCAAAGACAGGACGGGACGGACTAGAGATGGGACAGGCAAGAGACAGGATTGGACAGGCCAGAGATAGCACCAGACGGGCCAGAGACGGGACGGGCCAGAGCAGGACGGAACTGGCCAGAGGCAGGACAGGACCGGTCTGTCCAGAGACAGGACGGGACGGGCAAGAGACAGGACGGGACGGGTCAAAGAGAGGACGGGACAGGTCAGAGACAGGATGGGACAGCCAAAGACAGGACGGGACGGACTAGAGATGGGACAGGCAAGAGACAGGATTGGACAGGCCAGAGATAGCACCAGACGGGCCAGAGACGGGACGGGCCAGAGCAGGACGGAACTGGCCAGAGGCAGGACAGGACCGGTCTGTCCAGAGACAGGACGGGACGGGCAAGAGACAGGACGGGACGGGTCAAAGAGAGGACGGGACAGGTCAGAGACAGGATGGGACAGCCAAAGACAGGACGGGACGGACTAGAGATGGGACAGGCAAGAGACAGGATTGGACAGGCCAGAGATAGCACCAGACGGGCCAGAGACAGGAGGGGACACGCCAGAGACAGGACGAGATGGAAAGAAACTGGCCAGATACGGGACAGGACAGGCCAGATGCGGGACGGGCCAGATATAGGACGGGACGAGGCAGAGATAGGATGGGCCTGTCCCGTCCTGTATCTGGCCCATCCCTTCCTGTCTCTGGCCCAGCTCGGGCCCTTCTCGTCCCGTATCTGACCCGCCCTGTATCTGGCCCATCCCGTCCAGTATCTGGCCCGTTCCATATCTGGCCTTTCCCGTATCTGGCATGTCCTGTCCCTGGCCCAGCCTGTCCCGTATCTGGCCCGTCCTGTATCTGGCCCATCCCGTCACGTATCTGGCCTGTCCCGTCCTGTATCTGGCCCATCCCATTAAAGGTAGCATTATCAATTCCTCCACAAATTTACACATAAAGGAACTTTAGCCTGGGGTGTGTTTTAAATTAAGGAGAGTTCAATAGTTAGAAAACTATGATACTTTCCATAAATTATTAGCAAAATGTTTAAATTACACCAATCAAAAAACAGCCTCCTCCATATCCCCTCAAGCTGTCCTATCCATCACCAAGATAGGTGCATTTTCTGCCATTTAGGTAGAAGTAATCTTCAAACAATTTGCTTCTAATTTAGATAAAGTACTAGGAAGGTATATCATGCAAACTCTACATGTGATGTTTGCCTATTAAACAATAGTTGTAATATTTATTTGCAAAACTTCCATTTTCTCTATGCTTGACCTACACTACTTCATTTTTTAGTACGCAGTGGAACATAATGACATGGCCTTCACCTATAGCATCCGTATAGCTCCTGAACTGGGCGCAATCAATCGGGCCTCAAGTACTTAAATTAATCTCAATATGTCTTCTAGAAAGACAGTCAGGCTTATAAAGTTTACTAGAAGAATATTAACATAATAGGCAAGAGTGTGACAACTTATCAATGCTAAAGGCACATCAAAAGAACCCAGCATGGTATACAGTGGTTGTGTGTATGTCTGTTTTTATGTGCGTTTGTGTATATACATATATATATATATATATATATATATATATATATATATATATATATATATGTGTGTGTGTGTGAGTGTACATAGTGGAGCTGTATGTGTATATATGAGACATGTGTGTATATAGGAAAGCTATGTATGTGAATGTAGGAGAATTGTGTGTTTGTATGTAGCTGAGCTGTGTGCATGCTGCAGAGGTGTGTGTACGTATATAGCAGAGATGTGTGTATATAAGACAGCTGTGTGTAACTAAGCTGTGTGTATATATGCAGCAGAGCTGTGTGCATGCATAGCAGAGCTCAATGTGCATGTACTGTGCATTCAGCAGTGATGTGATTATGTGTTTGCTGCATAGAATACATATAAATTGCCTGCTGCAAAAGTATAAGAGTATAATACACATGCCGCAGAGAAACACTAACATTAGATCTCTATCCACTCTATTCTACCTTACAGCATTAAAGGTAGTATTATCAAATCCTCCACAAATTTACACATAAAGGAACTTTAACCTGGGGTGTGTTTTAAATTAAGGTGAGTTCAATAGTTAGAAAACTATGATACTTTCCATAAATTATTAGCAAAATGTTTAAATTACACCAATCAAAAAACAGCCTCCTCCATATCCCCTCAAGCTGTCCTATCCATCACCAAGATAGGTGCATTTTCTGCCATTTAGGTAGAAGTAATCTTCAAACAATTTGCTTCTGATTTAGATACAGGAGACAGGAAGAGACGGGCCAGAGACAGGACGGGACGGGCCAAAGACAGGATGAGACTGGCCGGAGATAGGACGGACCGAGGCGTGCCAGAGACAAGAAGGGATGGGCTAGAGACAGGGCGACCAGATACAGGATGGGACGGTCCAGATACAGGACGGTCCAGAGACGGGACGGGCCAGAGCAGGACGGAACTGGCCAGAGGCAGGACAGGACCGGTCTGTCCAGAGACAGGACGGGACGGGCAAGAGACAGGACGGGACGGGTCAAAGAGAGGACGGGACAGGTCAGAGACAGGATGGGACAGCCAAAGACAGGACGGGACGGACTAGAGATGGGACAGGCAAGAGACAGGATTGGACAGGCCAGAGATAGCACCAGACGGGCCAGAGACGGGACGGGCCAGAGCAGGACGGAACTGGCCAGAGGCAGGACAGGACCGGTCTGTCCAGAGACAGGACGGGACGGGCAAGAGACAGGACGGGACGGGTCAAAGAGAGGACGGGACAGGTCAGAGACAGGATGGGACAGCCAAAGACAGGACGGGACGGACTAGAGATGGGACAGGCAAGAGACAGGATTGGACAGGCCAGAGATAGCACCAGACGGGCCAGAGACGGGACGGGCCAGAGCAGGACGGAACTGGCCAGAGGCAGGACAGGACCGGTCTGTCCAGAGACAGGACGGGACGGGCAAGAGACAGGACGGGACGGGTCAAAGAGAGGACGGGACAGGTCAGAGACAGGATGGGACAGCCAAAGACAGGACGGGACGGACTAGAGATGGGACAGGCAAGAGACAGGATTGGACAGGCCAGAGATAGCACCAGACGGGCCAGAGACAGGAGGGGACACGCCAGAGACAGGACGAGATGGAAAGAAACTGGCCAGATACGGGACAGGACAGGCCAGATGCGGGACGGGCCAGATATAGGACGGGACGAGGCAGAGATAGGATGGGCCTGTCCCGTCCTGTATCTGGCCCATCCCTTCCTGTCTCTGGCCCAGCTCGGGCCCTTCTCGTCCCGTATCTGACCCGCCCTGTATCTGGCCCATCCCGTCCAGTATCTGGCCCGTTCCATATCTGGCCTTTCCCGTATCTGGCATGTCCTGTCCCTGGCCCAGCCTGTCCCGTATCTGGCCCGTCCTGTATCTGGCCCATCCCGTCACGTATCTGGCCTGTCCCGTCCTGTATCTGGCCCATCCCATTAAAGGTAGCATTATCAATTCCTCCACAAATTTACACATAAAGGAACTTTAGCCTGGGGTGTGTTTTAAATTAAGGAGAGTTCAATAGTTAGAAAAATATGATACTTTCCATAAATTATTAGCAAAATGTTTAAATGACACCTATCAAAAAACAGCCTCCTCCATATCCCCTCAAGCTGTCCTATCCATCACCAAGATAGGTGCATTTTCTGCCATTTAGGTAGAACTAATCTTCAAACAATTTGCTTCTAATTTAGATAAAGTACTAGGAAGGTATATCATGCAAACTCTACATGTGATGTTTGCCTATTAAACAATAGTTGTAATATTTATTTTCAAAACTTCCATTTTCTCTATGCTTGACCTACACTACTTCATTTTTTAGTACGTAGTGGAACATAATGACATGGCCTTCACCTATAGCATCCGTATAGCTCCTGAACTGGGCGCAATCAATCGGGCCTCAAGTACTTAAATTAATCTCAATATGTCTTCTAGAAAGACAGTCAGGCTTATAAAGTTTACTAGAAGAATATTAACATAATAGGCAAGAGTGTGACAACTTATCAATGCTAAAGGCACATCAAAAGAACCCAGCATGGTATACAGTGGTTGTGTGTATGTCTGTTTTTATGTGCGTTTGTGTATATACATATATATATATATATATATATATATATATATATATATGTGTGTGTGTGTGAGTGTACATAGTGGAGCTGTATGTGTATATATGAGACATGTGTGTATATAGGAAAGCTATGTATGTGAATGTAGGAGAATTGTGTGTTTGTATGTAGCTGAGCTGTGTGCATGCTGCAGAGGTGTGTGTACGTATATAGCAGAGATGTGTGTATATAAGACAGCTGTGTGTAACTAAGCTGTGTGTATATATGCAGCAGAGCTGTGTGCATGCATAGCAGAGCTCAATGTGCATGTACTGTGCATTCAGCAGTGATGTGATTATGTGTTTGCTGCATAGAATACATATAAATTGCCTGCTGCAAAAGTATACGAGTATAATACACATGCCGCAGAGAAACACTAACATTAGATCTCTATCCACTCTATTCTACCTTACAGCATTAAAGGTAGTATTATCAAATCCTCCACAAATTTACACATAAAGGAACTTTAACCTGGGGTGTGTTTTAAATTAAGGTGAGTTCAATAGTTAGAAAACTATGATACTTTCCATAAATTATTAGCAAAATGTTTAAATTACACCAATCAAAAAACAGCCTCCTCCATATCCCCTCAAGCTGTCCTATCCATCACCAAGATAGGTGCATTTTCTGCCATTTAGGTAGAAGTAATCTTCAAACAATTTGCTTCTGATTTAGATACAGGAGACAGGAAGAGACGGGCCAGAGACAGGACGGGACGGGCCAAAGACAGGATGAGACTGGCCGGAGATAGGACGGACCGAGGCGTGCCAGAGACAAGAAGGGATGGGCTAGAGACAGGGCGACCAGATACAGGATGGGACGGTCCAGATACAGGACGGTCCAGAGACGGGACGGGCCAGAGCAGGACGGAACTGGCCAGAGGCAGGACAGGACCGGTCTGTCCAGAGACAGGACGGGACGGGCAAGAGACAGGACGGGACGGGTCAAAGAGAGGACGGGACAGGTCAGAGACAGGATGGGACAGCCAAAGACAGGACGGGACGGACTAGAGATGGGACAGGCAAGAGACAGGATTGGACAGGCCAGAGATAGCACCAGACGGGCCAGAGACGGGACGGGCCAGAGCAGGACGGAACTGGCCAGAGGCAGGACAGGACCGGTCTGTCCAGAGACAGGACGGGACGGGCAAGAGACAGGACGGGACGGGTCAAAGAGAGGACGGGACAGGTCAGAGACAGGATGGGACAGCCAAAGACAGGACGGGACGGACTAGAGATGGGACAGGCAAGAGACAGGATTGGACAGGCCAGAGATAGCACCAGACGGGCCAGAGACAGGAGGGGACACGCCAGAGACAGGACGAGATGGAAGGAAACTGGCCAGATACGGGACAGGACAGGCCAGATGCGGGACGGGCCAGATATAGGACGGGACGAGGCAGAGATAGGATGGGCCTGTCCCGTCCTGTATCTGGCCCATCCCTTCCTGTCTCTGGCCCAGCTCGGGCCCTTCTCGTCCCGTATCTGACCCGCCCTGTATCTGGCCCATCCCGTCCAGTATCTGGCCCGTTCCATATCTGGCCTTTCCCGTATCTGGCATGTCCTGTCCCTGGCCCAGCCTGTCCCGTATCTGGCCCGTCCTGTATCTGGCCCATCCCGTCACGTATCTGGCCTGTCCCGTCCTGTATCTGGCCCATCCCATTAAAGGTAGCATTATCAATTCCTCCACAAATTTACACATAAAGGAACTTTAGCCTGGGGTGTGTTTTAAATTAAGGAGAGTTCAATAGTTAGAAAACTATGATACTTTCCATAAATTATTAGCAAAATGTTTAAATTACACCAATCAAAAAACAGCCTCCTCCATATCCCCTCAAGCTGTCCTATCCATCACCAAGATAGGTGCATTTTCTGCCATTTAGGTAGAAGTAATCTTCAAACAATTTGCTTCTAATTTAGATAAAGTACTAGGAAGGTATATCATGCAAACTCTACATGTGATGTTTGCCTATTAAACAATAGTTGTAATATTTATTTGCAAAACTTCCATTTTCTCTATGCTTGACCTACACTACTTCATTTTTTAGTACGCAGTGGAACATAATGACATGGCCTTCACCTATAGCATCCGTATAGCTCCTGAACTGGGCGCAATCAATCGGGCCTCAAGTACTTAAATTAATCTCAATATGTCTTCTAGAAAGACAGTCAGGCTTATAAAGTTTACTAGAAGAATATTAACATAATAGGCAAGAGTGTGACAACTTATCAATGCTAAAGGCACATCAAAAGAACCCAGCATGGTATACAGTGGTTGTGTGTATGTCTGTTTTTATGTGCGTTTGTGTATATACATATATATATATATATATATATATATATATATATATATATATATATGTGTGTGTGTGTGAGTGTACATAGTGGAGCTGTATGTGTATATATGAGACATGTGTGTATATAGGAAAGCTATGTATGTGAATGTAGGAGAATTGTGTGTTTGTATGTAGCTGAGCTGTGTGCATGCTGCAGAGGTGTGTGTACGTATATAGCAGAGATGTGTGTATATAAGACAGCTGTGTGTAACTAAGCTGTGTGTATATATGCAGCAGAGCTGTGTGCATGCATAGCAGAGCTCAATGTGCATGTACTGTGCATTCAGCAGTGATGTGATTATGTGTTTGCTGCATAGAATACATATAAATTGCCTGCTGCAAAAGTATAAGAGTATAATACACATGCCGCAGAGAAACACTAACATTAGATCTCTATCCACTCTATTCTACCTTACAGCATTAAAGGTAGTATTATCAAATCCTCCACAAATTTACACATAAAGGAACTTTAACCTGGGGTGTGTTTTAAATTAAGGTGAGTTCAATAGTTAGAAAACTATGATACTTTCCATAAATTATTAGCAAAATGTTTAAATTACACCAATCAAAAAACAGCCTCCTCCATATCCCCTCAAGCTGTCCTATCCATCACCAAGATAGGTGCATTTTCTGCCATTTAGGTAGAAGTAATCTTCAAACAATTTGCTTCTGATTTAGATACAGGAGACAGGAAGAGACGGGCCAGAGACAGGACGGGACGGGCCAAAGACAGGATGAGACTGGCCGGAGATAGGACGGACCGAGGCGTGCCAGAGACAAGAAGGGATGGGCTAGAGACAGGGCGACCAGATACAGGATGGGACGGTCCAGATACAGGACGGTCCAGAGACGGGACGGGCCAGAGCAGGACGGAACTGGCCAGAGGCAGGACAGGACCGGTCTGTCCAGAGACAGGACGGGACGGGCAAGAGACAGGACGGGACGGGTCAAAGAGAGGACGGGACAGGTCAGAGACAGGATGGGACAGCCAAAGACAGGACGGGACGGACTAGAGATGGGACAGGCAAGAGACAGGATTGGACAGGCCAGAGATAGCACCAGACGGGCCAGAGACGGGACGGGCCAGAGCAGGACGGAACTGGCCAGAGGCAGGACAGGACCGGTCTGTCCAGAGACAGGACGGGACGGGCAAGAGACAGGACGGGACGGGTCAAAGAGAGGACGGGACAGGTCAGAGACAGGATGGGACAGCCAAAGACAGGACGGGACGGACTAGAGATGGGACAGGCAAGAGACAGGATTGGACAGGCCAGAGATAGCACCAGACGGGCCAGAGACGGGACGGGCCAGAGCAGGACGGAACTGGCCAGAGGCAGGACAGGACCGGTCTGTCCAGAGACAGGACGGGACGGGCAAGAGACAGGACGGGACGGGTCAAAGAGAGGACGGGACAGGTCAGAGACAGGATGGGACAGCCAAAGACAGGACGGGACGGACTAGAGATGGGACAGGCAAGAGACAGGATTGGACAGGCCAGAGATAGCACCAGACGGGCCAGAGACAGGAGGGGACACGCCAGAGACAGGACGAGATGGAAAGAAACTGGCCAGATACGGGACAGGACAGGCCAGATGCGGGACGGGCCAGATATAGGACGGGACGAGGCAGAGATAGGATGGGCCTGTCCCGTCCTGTATCTGGCCCATCCCTTCCTGTCTCTGGCCCAGCTCGGGCCCTTCTCGTCCCGTATCTGACCCGCCCTGTATCTGGCCCATCCCGTCCAGTATCTGGCCCGTTCCATATCTGGCCTTTCCCGTATCTGGCATGTCCTGTCCCTGGCCCAGCCTGTCCCGTATCTGGCCCGTCCTGTATCTGGCCCATCCTGTCACGTATCTGGCCTGTCCCGTCCTGTATCTGGCCCATCCCATTAAAGGTAGCATTATCAATTCCTCCACAAATTTACACATAAAGGAACTTTAGCCTGGGGTGTGTTTTAAATTAAGGAGAGTTCAATAGTTAGAAAAATATGATACTTTCCATAAATTATTAGCAAAATGTTTAAATGACACCTATCAAAAAACAGCCTCCTCCATATCCCCTCAAGCTGTCCTATCCATCACCAAGATAGGTGCATTTTCTGCCATTTAGGTAGAACTAATCTTCAAACAATTTGCTTCTAATTTAGATAAAGTACTAGGAAGGTATATCATGCAAACTCTACATGTGATGTTTGCCTATTAAACAATAGTTGTAATATTTATTTGCAAAACTTCCATTTTCTCTATGCTTGACCTACACTACTTCATTTTTTAGTACGTAGTGGAACATAATGACATGGCCTTCACCTATAGCATCCGTATAGCTCCTGAACTGGGCGCAATCAATCGGGCCTCAAGTACTTAAATTAATCTCAATATGTCTTCTAGAAAGACAGTCAGGCTTATAAAGTTTACTAGAAGAATATTAACATAATAGGCAAGAGTGTGACAACTTATCAATGCTAAAGGCACATCAAAAGAACCCAGCATGGTATACAGTGGTTGTGTGTATGTCTGTTTTTATGTGCGTTTGTGTATATACATATATATATATATATATATATATATATATATATATATATATATATATGTGTGTGTGTGTGAGTGTACATAGTGGAGCTGTATGTGTATATATGAGACATGTGTGTATATAGGAAAGCTATGTATGTGAATGTAGGAGAATTGTGTGTTTGTATGTAGCTGAGCTGTGTGCATGCTGCAGAGGTGTGTGTACGTATATAGCAGAGATGTGTGTATATAAGACAGCTGTGTGTAACTAAGCTGTGTGTATATATGCAGCAGAGCTGTGTGCATGCATAGCAGAGCTCAATGTGCATGTACTGTGCATTCAGCAGTGATGTGATTATGTGTTTGCTGCATAGAATACATATAAATTGCCTGCTGCAAAAGTATACGAGTATAATACACATGCCGCAGAGAAACACTAACATTAGATCTCTATCCACTCTATTCTACCTTACAGCATTAAAGGTAGTATTATCAAATCCTCCACAAATTTACACATAAAGGAACTTTAACCTGGGGTGTGTTTTAAATTAAGGTGAGTTCAATAGTTAGAAAACTATGATACTTTCCATAAATTATTAGCAAAATGTTTAAATTACACCAATCAAAAAACAGCCTCCTCCATATCCCCTCAAGCTGTCCTATCCATCACCAAGATAGGTGCATTTTCTGCCATTTAGGTAGAAGTAATCTTCAAACAATTTGCTTCTGATTTAGATACAGGAGACAGGAAGAGACGGGCCAGAGACAGGACGGGACGGGCCAAAGACAGGATGAGACTGGCCGGAGATAGGACGGACCGAGGCGTGCCAGAGACAAGAAGGGATGGGCTAGAGACAGGGCGACCAGATACAGGATGGGACGGTCCAGATACAGGACGGTCCAGAGACGGGACGGGCCAGAGCAGGACGGAACTGGCCAGAGGCAGGACAGGACCGGTCTGTCCAGAGACAGGACGGGACGGGCAAGAGACAGGACGGGACGGGTCAAAGAGAGGACGGGACAGGTCAGAGACAGGATGGGACAGCCAAAGACAGGACGGGACGGACTAGAGATGGGACAGGCAAGAGACAGGATTGGACAGGCCAGAGATAGCACCAGACGGGCCAGAGACGGGACGGGCCAGAGCAGGACGGAACTGGCCAGAGGCAGGACAGGACCGGTCTGTCCAGAGACAGGACGGGACGGGCAAGAGACAGGACGGGACGGGTCAAAGAGAGGACGGGACAGGTCAGAGACAGGATGGGACAGCCAAAGACAGGACGGGACGGACTAGAGATGGGACAGGCAAGAGACAGGATTGGACAGGCCAGAGATAGCACCAGACGGGCCAGAGACGGGACGGGCCAGAGCAGGACGGAACTGGCCAGAGGCAGGACAGGACCGGTCTGTCCAGAGACAGGACGGGACGGGCAAGAGACAGGACGGGACGGGTCAAAGAGAGGACGGGACAGGTCAGAGACAGGATGGGACAGCCAAAGACAGGACGGGACGGACTAGAGATGGGACAGGCAAGAGACAGGATTGGACAGGCCAGAGATAGCACCAGACGGGCCAGAGACAGGAGGGGACACGCCAGAGACAGGACGAGATGGAAAGAAACTGGCCAGATACGGGACAGGACAGGCCAGATGCGGGACGGGCCAGATATAGGACGGGACGAGGCAGAGATAGGATGGGCCTGTCCCGTCCTGTATCTGGCCCATCCCTTCCTGTCTCTGGCCCAGCTCGGGCCCTTCTCGTCCCGTATCTGACCCGCCCTGTATCTGGCCCATCCCGTCCAGTATCTGGCCCGTTCCATATCTGGCCTTTCCCGTATCTGGCATGTCCTGTCCCTGGCCCAGCCTGTCCCGTATCTGGCCCGTCCTGTATCTGGCCCATCCCGTCACGTATCTGGCCTGTCCCGTCCTGTATCTGGCCCATCCCATTAAAGGTAGCATTATCAATTCCTCCACAAATTTACACATAAAGGAACTTTAGCCTGGGGTGTGTTTTAAATTAAGGAGAGTTCAATAGTTAGAAAACTATGATACTTTCCATAAATTATTAGCAAAATGTTTAAATTACACCAATCAAAAAACAGCCTCCTCCATATCCCCTCAAGCTGTCCTATCCATCACCAAGATAGGTGCATTTTCTGCCATTTAGGTAGAAGTAATCTTCAAACAATTTGCTTCTAATTTAGATAAAGTACTAGGAAGGTATATCATGCAAACTCTACATGTGATGTTTGCCTATTAAACAATAGTTGTAATATTTATTTGCAAAACTTCCATTTTCTCTATGCTTGACCTACACTACTTCATTTTTTAGTACGCAGTGGAACATAATGACATGGCCTTCACCTATAGCATCCGTATAGCTCCTGAACTGGGCGCAATCAATCGGGCCTCAAGTACTTAAATTAATCTCAATATGTCTTCTAGAAAGACAGTCAGGCTTATAAAGTTTACTAGAAGAATATTAACATAATAGGCAAGAGTGTGACAACTTATCAATGCTAAAGGCACATCAAAAGAACCCAGCATGGTATACAGTGGTTGTGTGTATGTCTGTTTTTATGTGCGTTTGTGTATATACATATATATATATATATATATATATATATATATATATATATATATATGTGTGTGTGTGTGAGTGTACATAGTGGAGCTGTATGTGTATATATGAGACATGTGTGTATATAGGAAAGCTATGTATGTGAATGTAGGAGAATTGTGTGTTTGTATGTAGCTGAGCTGTGTGCATGCTGCAGAGGTGTGTGTACGTATATAGCAGAGATGTGTGTATATAAGACAGCTGTGTGTAACTAAGCTGTGTGTATATATGCAGCAGAGCTGTGTGCATGCATAGCAGAGCTCAATGTGCATGTACTGTGCATTCAGCAGTGATGTGATTATGTGTTTGCTGCATAGAATACATATAAATTGCCTGCTGCAAAAGTATAAGAGTATAATACACATGCCGCAGAGAAACACTAACATTAGATCTCTATCCACTCTATTCTACCTTACAGCATTAAAGGTAGTATTATCAAATCCTCCACAAATTTACACATAAAGGAACTTTAACCTGGGGTGTGTTTTAAATTAAGGTGAGTTCAATAGTTAGAAAAATATGATACTTTCCATAAATTATTAGCAAAATGTTTAAATTACACCAATCAAAAAACAGCCTCCTCCATATCCCCTCAAGCTGTCCTATCCATCACCAAGATAGGTGCATTTTCTGCCATTTAGGTAGAAGTAATCTTCAAACAATTTGCTTCTGATTTAGATACAGGAGACAGGAAGAGACGGGCCAGAGACAGGACGGGACGGGCCAAAGACAGGATGAGACTGGCCGGAGATAGGACGGACCGAGGCGTGCCAGAGACAAGAAGGGATGGGCTAGAGACAGGGCGACCAGATACAGGATGGGACGGTCCAGATACAGGACGGTCCAGAGACGGGACGGGCCAGAGCAGGACGGAACTGGCCAGAGGCAGGACAGGACCGGTCTGTCCAGAGACAGGACGGGACGGGCAAGAGACAGGACGGGACGGGTCAAAGAGAGGACGGGACAGGTCAGAGACAGGATGGGACAGCCAAAGACAGGACGGGACGGACTAGAGATGGGACAGGCAAGAGACAGGATTGGACAGGCCAGAGATAGCACCAGACGGGCCAGAGACGGGACGGGCCAGAGCAGGACGGAACTGGCCAGAGGCAGGACAGGACCGGTCTGTCCAGAGACAGGACGGGACGGGCAAGAGACAGGACGGGACGGGTCAAAGAGAGGACGGGACAGGTCAGAGACAGGATGGGACAGCCAAAGACAGGACGGGACGGACTAGAGATGGGACAGGCAAGAGACAGGATTGGACAGGCCAGAGATAGCACCAGACGGGCCAGAGACGGGACGGGACAGAGCAGGACGGAACTGGCCAGAGGCAGGACAGGACCGGTCTGTCCAGAGACAGGACGGGACGGGCAAGAGACAGGACGGGACGGGTCAAAGAGAGGACGGGACAGGTCAGAGACAGGATGGGACAGCCAAAGACAGGACGGGACGGACTAGAGATGGGACAGGCAAGAGACAGGATTGGACAGGCCAGAGATAGCACCAGACGGGCCAGAGACAGGAGGGGACACGCCAGAGACAGGACGAGATGGAAAGAAACTGGCCAGATACGGGACAGGACAGGCCAGATGCGGGACGGGCCAGATATAGGACGGGACGAGGCAGAGATAGGATGGGCCTGTCCCGTCCTGTATCTGGCCCATCCCTTCCTGTCTCTGGCCCAGCTCGGGCCCTTCTCGTCCCGTATCTGACCCGCCCTGTATCTGGCCCATCCCGTCCAGTATCTGGCCCGTTCCATATCTGGCCTTTCCCGTATCTGGCATGTCCTGTCCCTGGCCCAGCCTGTCCCGTATCTGGCCCGTCCTGTATCTGGCCCATCCCGTCACGTATCTGGCCTGTCCCGTCCTGTATCTGGCCCATCCCATTAAAGGTAGCATTATCAATTCCTCCACAAATTTACACATAAAGGAACTTTAGCCTGGGGTGTGTTTTAAATTAAGGAGAGTTCAATAGTTAGAAAACTATGATACTTTCCATAAATTATTAGCAAAATGTTTAAATTACACCAATCAAAAAACAGCCTCCTCCTCCATATCCCCTCAAGCTGTCCTATCCATCACCAAGATAGGTGCATTTTCTGCCATTTAGGTAGAAGTAATCTTCAAACAATTTGCTTCTAATTTAGATAAAGTACTAGGAAGGTATATCATGCAAACTCTACATGTGACGTTTGCCTATTAAACAATAGTTGTAATATTTATTTGCAAAACTTCCATTTTCTCTATGCTTGACCTACACTACTTCATTTTTTAGTACGTAGTGGAACATAATGACATGGCCTTCACCTATAGCATCCGTATAGCTCCTGAACTGGGCGCAATCAATCGGGCCTCAAGTACTTAAATTAATCTCAATATGTCTTCTAGAAAGACAGTCAGGCTTATAAAGTTTACTAGAAGAATATTAACATAATAGGCAAGAGTGTGACAACTTATCAATGCTAAAGGCACATCAAAAGAACCCAGCATGGTATACAGTGGTTGTGTGTATGTCTGTTTTTATGTGCGTTTGTGTATATACATATATATATATATATATATATATATATATATGTGTGTGTGTGTGTGAGTGTACATAGTGGAGCTGTATGTGTATATATGAGACATGTGTGTATATAGGAAAGCTATGTATGTGAATGTAGGAGAATTGTGTGTTTGTATGTAGCTGAGCTGTGTGCATGCTGCAGAGGTGTGTGTACGTATATAGCAGAGATGTGTGTATATAAGACAGCTGTGTGTAACTAAGCTGTGTGTATATATGCAGCAGAGCTGTGTGCATGCATAGCAGAGCTCAATGTGCATGTACTGTGCATTCAGCAGTGATGTGATTATGTGTTTGCTGCATAGAATACATATAAATTGCCTGCTGCAAAAGTATACGAGTATAATACACATGCCGCAGAGAAACACTAACATTAGATCTCTATCCACTCTATTCTACCTTACAGCATTAAAGGTAGTATTATCAAATCCTCCACAAATTTACACATAAAGGAACTTTAACCTGGGGTGTGTTTTAAATTAAGGTGAGTTCAATAGTTAGAAAAATATGATACTTTCCATAAATTATTAGCAAAATGTTTAAATTACACCAATCAAAAAACAGCCTCCTCCATATCCCCTCAAGCTGTCCTATCCATCACCAAGATAGGTGCATTTTCTGCCATTTAGGTAGAAGTAATCTTCAAACAATTTGCTTCTGATTTAGATACAGGAGACAGGAAGAGACGGGCCAGAGACAGGACGGGACGGGCCAAAGACAGGATGAGACTGGCCGGAGATAGGACGGACCGAGGCGTGCCAGAGACAAGAAGGGATGGGCTAGAGACAGGGCGACCAGATACAGGATGGGACGGTCCAGATACAGGACGGTCCAGAGACGGGACGGACCAGAGCAGGACGGAACTGGCCAGAGGCAGGACAGGACCGGTCTGTCCAGAGACAGGACGGGACGGGCAAGAGACAGGACGGGACGGGTCAAAGAGAGGACGGGACAGGTCAGAGACAGGATGGGACAGCCAAAGACAGGATGGGACGGACTAGAGATGGGACAGGCAAGAGACAGGATTGGACAGGCCAGAGATAGCACCAGACGGGCCAGAGACGGGACGGGCCAGAGCAGGACGGAACTGGCCAGAGGCAGGACAGGACCGGTCTGTCCAGAGACAGGACGGGACGGGCAAGAGACAGGACGGGACGGGTCAAAGAGAGGACGGGACAGGTCAGAGACAGGATGGGACAGCCAAAGACAGGACGGGACGGACTAGAGATGGGACAGCAAGAGACAGGATTGGACAGGCCAGAGATAGCACCAGACGGGCCAGAGACAGGAGGGGACACGCCAGAGACAGGACGAGATGGAAAGAAACTGGCCAGATACGGGACAGGACAGGCCAGATGCGGGACGGGCCAGATATAGGACGGGACGAGGCAGAGATAGGATGGGCCTGTCCCATCCTGTATCTGGCCCATCCCTTCCTGTCTCTGGCCCAGCTCGGGCCCTTCTCGTCCCGTATCTGACCCGCCCTGTATCTGGCCCATCCCGTCCAGTATCTGGCCCGTTCCATATCTGGCCTTTCCCGTATCTGGCATGTCCTGTCCCTGGCCCAGCCTGTCCCGTATCTGGCCCGTCCTGTATCTGGCCCATCCCGTCACGTATCTGGCCTGTCCCGTACTGTATCTGGCCCATCCCATTAAAGGTAGCATTATCAATTCCTCCACAAATTTACACATAAAGGAACTTTAGCCTGGGGTGTGTTTTAAATTAAGGAGAGTTCAATAGTTAGAAAACTATGATACTTTCCATAAATTATTAGCAAAATGTTTAAATTACACCAATCAAAAAACAGCCTCCTCCATATCCCCTCAAGCTGTCCTATCCATCACCAAGATAGGTGCATTTTCTGCCATTTAGGTAGAAGTAATCTTCAAACAATTTGCTTCTAATTTAGATAAAGTACCAGGAAAGTATATCATGCAAATTCTACATGTGATGTTTGCCTATTAAATAATAGTTGTAATATTTATTTGCAAAACTTTCATTTTCTCTACACCTGACCTACACTACTTAATTGTAACATCCCTGGCGGCGTGCTGGCATGGCTTCCCATCTCACACCATGCAAGACAGCCGACTTACCCACCAATGCAGGCTACGCACTATGTTCCTATGCTGGCTGTGTGCATGTGTCTTGGCTGCTTGTTGAAGGCGGCAGCAGCAGTACTTCCTGATTCTTAAAAGAACAGTGCACGCATTCCTAATGTGTCCCCAGTCCTGTATCTGACCCGTCCCATCTCTGGCCCGTCCCGTCTCTGGCCCGTCCCGTCCTGTCTCTGGCCCGTCCCTGGCCCCTCCCATCCTGTCTATGGCCCGTCCTGTAATGTATAACCCGCCCCGTCCCGTATCTGGTCTGTCCAGTCCCATATCTGACCTGTTTAGTCCCGTATCTGACCATCCCGTCCCGTATCTGGCTGTCCCTTATCTGGACCATCTCATCCCGTATCTGGCCCACCTCGTCCCTTCCCTTCTCTGGCACATCCTGTCCCGTATCTGACCATACCAGTCCCTATATGGCCCGTCCCGTATGTGGTCAGGCCCATTCAGTATCTGGCCCGTCCCGTATCTGGCCATCTCGTATCTGGCCCATCCCATCCTGTCCATGGCTCATCCCATATCTAGCCTGTCCTGTCCCATATCTGGCCCGTCTCGTATCTGGCCCATGTCGTCCTGTATCTGGCCTGTCCCATATTTGGCCCGTACCGTACTGTATCTCGCCTGTCCCGTACTGTATCAGGGCCATCTTGTCCTGTCTCTGGCCTGTCTTTTCCTGTATCTGGACCGTCCCGCCCGGTCTCTGTCCCGCCCCATAATGTATAGCTTGTCCCGTCCTGTTTCTGGCCCGTCCCGTCCTGTCTCTGGCTCGTCCTGTCCTGTATCTGGCACGTCCCGTACCGTCTCTGGCCCGTCCCATCCTGTCTATTTCCCGTCCCATAATGTATAGCTCGTCCAGTCCTGTTTCTGGCCCGTCCCGTCCTATCTCCGGCTCGTCCCGTCTGGTATCTGGCCCGACCCATCTTGTATCTGGCCAGTCCCGCATCTGGCCTGTTTTCTCCCTTATCTGGCCTGTCCCTTCCTGTATTTGGCCAGTACCTTCCCATCTCATCCTGTCTCTGGCCCATCCCGTCCTGTCTCTGGCCTGGTCCGTCCTGTCTCTGGCCCGTCCGGTGCTATCTCTGGCCTGTCCAATCCTGTCTCTTGCCCGTCCCATCTCTGGTCCTTCCCGTCCTGTCTTTGGCCCTTCCCGTCCTGTCTCTGGCCCGTCAAGTCCTCTCTTTGGCCCGTCCCGTCCTCTCTCTTGCCCGTCCCGTCCTGTCTCTGGCCCGACCGGTCCTGTCCTGGCTCTGGCCAGTCCCATCCGGCTCTGGCCCGTCCCGTCCCTGGACCGTCCTGTATCTGGACCGCCACGTCCTGTATCTGGTCTCCCCGTCTTTAGCCCATCCCGTCCTGTCTCTGGCATGCCTCGGTCCGTCCTATCTTCGGCCAGCCTCATCCTGTCTTTGGCCCGTCCCGTCCAGTCTCTGGCCCGTCCGGTTCTGTCTCTGGCCCGTCCTGTATCTGGCCTGTCCCGTCCTGTATCTGTCCCGTCCCGTCATGTATCTGGGCTGTCCCATAGCTGGCCCATACCATCCCATATCTGGCTCGTCACGTTTCTGGCCCATCCCGTCATGTATCTGGCCCGTCCCATCCTTTATATGGCCCGACCCGTCCTGTCTATGGCCTGTCCCATAATGTCTCTAGCACATTCCGTCCTGTCTCTGGCCCATCCCGTCCTGTATCTGGTCGGTCCCGTCCTGTATCTGGCCCGTCCCGTCCTGAATCTGGCCCGTCCTGTCTATGGCCCGTCCCATAATGTATAGCTTTTCCCGTCCTGTTTCTGGCCAGTCCCGTACTATCTCTGGCTCGTCCTGTCCTGTATCTGGCCCGTCGCGTACCGTCTCTGGCCCGTCCCGTCCTGTCTATTTCCCGTCCCATAATGTATAGCTCGTCCCGTCCTGTTTCTGGCCCGTGCCATCCTATCTCTGCCTTGTCCCGTCCTATTTCTCGCGCGTCCCCTCTCGTATCTGGCCCGTCCCGCATCTGGCCTGTCCTGTCCCGTATCTGGCCTGTCCCTTCCTGTATCTGGCCAGTCCCTTCCCATCTCGTCCTGTCCATGGCCTGTCCCGTCCTGTCTCTGGCCCGTCCGGTGCTATCTCTGGTCTGTCCAATCCTGTCTCTTGCCCGTCCCATCTCTGGCCCGTCCTTTCCTGTCTCTGGCCCATCCCTTCCTGTCTCTGGCCCAGCTCTGGCCTGTCTCATCCCGTATCTGGCCCATCCCGTCCAGTATCTGGCCCGTTCCATATCTGGCCTGTCCCGTATCTGGCACGTCCTGTCCCTGGCCCGGCCTGTCCCGTATCTGGCCAGTCCTGTATCTGGCCTGTCCCATATCTGGCCCGTCCCGTCCCCTATCTGGTCCGTACCGTCCTGTATATGGCCCGTCCCGTCATGTATCTGGGCTGTCCCATATCTGGCTCATCACGTTTCTGGCCCATCCCGTCAGGTATCTGGCCCATCCTATCCTGTCTGTGGCCCAACCCGTCCTGTCTATGGCCCGTCCCGTAATGTCTCTAGCACATTCCGTCCTGTCTCTGGCCCATCCCGTCCTGCATCTGGTCGGTCCCGTCCTGTATCTGGCCCGTTCCGTCCTAAATCTAGCCCGTCCCGTATCTGGCCTGTCCCTTCCTGTATATGGCCCGTCCTATCCTGTCCTGTCTCTGACCCATCCCGTCTTGAATCTGGCCCGTCCCGTATCTGGCCTATGCCTTCCTGTATCTGGCCCGTCCCGTCCTTTCTCTGGCCTGACCGGTCCTGTCCTGCCCCTGGCCAGTCCCGTCCTGCTCTGGTGCGTCCCGTCCCTGGCCCATCCTGTATCTGGACCGTCCCGTCCTGTATCTGGTCGCCCCGTCTCTGGCCCGTCCCGTCCTTTCTCACGCACATCCTGTCTGGTTCTGTCTCTGGCCTGTCCTGTATCTGGCCCATCCCATCACGTATCTGGCCTGTCCCGTCCTGTATCTGGCCCATCCCATTAAAGGTAGTATTATCAAATCCTCCACAAACTTACACCTCCAGGAAATTTAACCTGGGGTGTGTTTTAAATTAAGGTGAGTTCAATAGTTAGAAAAATATGATACTTTCCATAAATTATTAGCAAAATGTTTAAATGACACCTATCAAAAACCAGCCTCCTCCATATCCCCTCAAGCTGTCCTATCCATCACCAAGATAGGTGCATTTTCTGCCATTTAGGTAGAAGTAATCTTCAATTTGCTTCTAATTTAGATAAAGTACTAGGAAGGTATATCATGCAAACTCTACATGTGATGTTTGCCTATTAAATAATAGTTGTAATATTTATTTGCAAAACTTCCATTTTCTCTACACCTGACCTATACTACTTAATTGTAACATCCCTGGCGGTGTGCTGGCATGGCTTCCCATCTCACACCATGCAAGACCGCCGACTTACCCACCAATGCAGGCTACGCACTATGTTCCTATGCTGGCTGAGTGCATGTGTCTTGGCTGCTTGTTGAGGGCAGCAGCGGCAGTACTTCCTGATTCTTAAAGGAAAAGTGCACGCATTCCAAATGTGTCCCCAGTACTATATCTGACCCGTCCCGTCTCTGGCCCGTCCCTGGCCCCTCGCATCCTGTCTATGGCCCGTCCTGTAATGTCTAACCCGCCCCGTCCCGTATCTGGTCCGTCCAGTCCCATATCTGACCCGTTTAGTCCCGTATCTGACCATCCTATCCCATATCTGGCTATCTCATCCCGTATCTGGCCCGCCTCATCCCTTCTCGTCTCTAGAACGTCCTGTCCCGTATCTGACCCAAGCAGTCCCTATCTGGCCCGACCCAAATGTGGCCAGGCCCATTCAGTATCTGGCCCGTCCCGTATCTGGCCATCTCGTATCTGGCCCATCCCATCCTGTCCATGGCACATGCCATATCTAGCCTGTCCTGTCCCATATCTGGCCCGTCCCGTATCAGGCCCATGTCGTCTTGTATCTGGCCCGTCCCATATTTGGCCTGTACCGTCCTGTATCTGGCCTGTCCCGTACTGTATCTGGGGCATCCCCTCCTGTCTCTGGCCCCTCTTTTCCTGTATCTGGATCGTCCCATAATGTATAGCTCGTCCAGTCCTGTTTCTGGCCCGTCCCGTCCTATCTCTGGCTCGTCCCGTCCAGTATCTGGCCCGTCCCATCTGGTATCTGGCCCGTCCCGCATGTGGCCTGTCCTGTCCCGTATCTGGCCTGTCCCTTCTTGTATCTGGCCAATCCCTTCCCATCTCATCCTGTCTCTGGCCCATCCCGTCACGTCTCTGGTCCGTCCCGTTCTGTCCTGTCCAATCCTGTCTCTTGCCCGACCCGTCCTCTCTTGCCGGTCCTGTCCTGCCTCTGGCCAGTCCCGTCCTGCTCTGGCCCGTCCCGTCCCTGGACCGTCCTGTATCCTGTATCTGGTCGCCCTGTCTCTAGCCCGTCCCGTCCTGTCTCTGGCACGCCTTGGTCCGTCCTATCTCCGGCCAGTCTCATCCTGTCTTTGGCCCGTCCGGTACTGTCTCTGGCCCATCTCGTCCTGTCTCTGGCGTGTCCCGTCCGGTCCTGTCTCTGGCCCGTCCTTTATCTGGCCCATTTTGTATCTGGCCTGGCCTGTCCTGTATCTGGCCCATCCCATTAAAGGTAGTATTATTAGTATTATCAAATCCTCCACAAATTTACACATAAAGGAACTTTAACCTGGGGTGTGTTTTAAATTAAGGTGAGTTCAATAATTAGAAAAATATGATACTTTCCATAAATTATTAGCAAAATATTTAAATGACACCTATCCAAAAAACAGCCTCCTCCATATCCCCTCAAGCTGTCCTATCCATCACCAAGATAGGTGCATTTTCTGCCATTTAGGTAGAAGTAATCTTCAAACAATTTGCTTCTAATTTAGATAAAGTACTAGGAAGGTATATCATGCAAACTCTACATGTGATGTTTGCCTATTAAACAATAGTTGTAATATTTATTTGCAAAACTTCCATTTTCTCTACCCCTGACCTACACTACTTAATTGTAACATCACTGGCGGCGTGCTGGCATGGCTTCCCATCTCACACCATGCAAGACCGCCGACTTACCCACCAATGCTGGCTGCGCACTATTTGGCCCGTACCGTCCTGTATCTGGCCTGTCCGGTACTGTCTTTGGCCCGTCTTTTCCTGTATCTGTCCCGTTCCGTGTTGTCTCTGGCCCGTCCTGTCCTGTCTATGGCCCGTCCCATAATGTATAGCTTGTCCCGTCCTGTTTCTGGCACGTCCCGTACCGTCTCTGGCCCGACCCCTCCTGTCTATTTCCCGTCCCATAATGTATAGCTCGTCCCGTCCCGTTTCTGGCCCGTCCCATCCTATCTCTGCCTCGTCCCGTCCTATATCTGGCCCTTGCCGTCTCGTATCTGGCCCGCCCCGTATCTGGCCTGTCCTGTCCCGTATCTGGCCTGTCCCTTCCTGTATCTGGCCAGTCCCTTCCCATCTCGTCCTGTCTCTGGCATGTCCCGTCCAGTCTCTGGCCCGTCCTGTGCTACCTCTGGCCTGTCCAATCCTGTCTCTTGCCCGTCCCGTCTCTAGCCCGTCCCGTCCAGTCTTTGGCCCGTCCCGTCCTAACTCTGGCCCATCCCTTCCTGTCTCTGGCCCAGCTCTGGCCCGTCTCGTCCCGTATTTGGCCTGACATGAATCTGGCCCATCCCGTCCAGTATCTGGCTCGTTCCATATCTGGCCTGTCCCGTATCTGGCACATCCTATCCCTGGCCCGGCCTGTCCCGTATCTGGCCAGTCCTGTATCTGGCCTGTCCCGTATGTGGCCCATCCCGCATCTGACACGTCCCGTATCTGGCCCGTCCCGTCCCGTATCTGGTCCGTACCGTCCTAAATCTGGCCCGTCCCGTCATGAATTTGGGCTGTCCCATATCTGGCCCATACCGTTCCATATCTGGCTCGTCACGTTTCTGGCCCGTCCCATCCTGTCTCTGGCCCAACCCGTCCTGTCTATGGCCTGTCCCTTAATGTCTCTAGCACATTCCGTCCTGTCTCTGGCCCATCCCGTCCTGTATCTGGTCGGTCCCGTCCTGTATGTGGCCCGTTACGTCTTAAATCTGAGTCGTCCCGTATCTGGCCCGTCCCTTCCTGTATCTGGCCCGTCCCATCCCGTCCTGTCTCTGGTCCATCCCATCTTGAATCTGGCCCTTCCCGTATCGGGCCCGTCCCTTCCTGTATCTGGCCCGTCCCATCCTGTCTCTGGCCTGACCGGTCCTGTCCTGCCTCTGGCCAGTCCCGTCCTGCTCTGGTCCGTCCCGTCCCTAGCCCGTCCTGTATCTGGACCTTACCGTCCTGTATCTGATCGCCCCGTCTCTGGCCCATCCCATCCTTTCTCAGGCACGTCACGTCCGGTCCTGTCTCTGGCCTGTCCTGCATCTGGCCCATCCCGTCACGTATCTGGCCTGTCCCGTCCTGTATCTGGCCCATCTCATTAAAGGTAGTATTACCAAATCCTCCACAAATTTACACCTCCAGGAAATTTAACCTGGGGTGTGCTTTAAATAAAGGTGAGTTCAATAGTTAGAAAAATATGATACTTTCCATAAATTATTAGCAAAATGTTTAAATGACACCTATCAAAAAACAGCCTCCTCCATATCCCCTCAAGCTGTCCTATCCATCACCAAGATAGGTGCATTTTCTGCCATTTAGGTAGAAGTAATCTTCAAACAATTTGCTTCTAATTTAGATAAAGTACCAGGAAGGTATATCATGCAAACTGTACATGTGATGTTTGCCTATTAAATAGTTGTAATATTTATTTGCAAAACTTCCATTTTCTCTACACCTGACCTATACTACTTAATTGTAACATCCATGGCGGCATGCTGGCATGGCTTCCCATCTCACACCATGCAAGACCGCCGACTTACCCACCAATGCAGGCTGCGCACTATGTTCCTATGCTGGCTGTGTGCATGTGTCTTGGCTGCTTGTTGAGGGCAGCAGCAGCAGCACTTCCTGATTCTTAAAGGAACAGTGCACGCATTCCTAATGTGTCCCCAGTCCTGTATCTGACCCGTCCCGTCTCTGGCCTGTTCCGTCCTGTCTCTGGCCTGTCCCTGGACCCTCCCATCCTGTCTATGGCCCGTCCTGTAATGTCTAACCCACCCCAACTCGTATCTGGTCCGTCCAGTCCCATATCTGACCCGTTTAGTCCCGCATCTGACCATCCTGTCCCGTATCTGGCTATCTCATCCCGTATCTGGCCCGCCTCATCCCTTCCCGTTTCTGGCTCGTCCTGTCCCGTATCTGACCCAACCAGTCCCTATCTGGCCCGTCCCATATGTGGCCAGGCCCATTCAGTATCTGGCCCATCCCGTATCTGGCCATCTCGTAACTGGCCCATTCCATCCGGTCCATGGCTCATCCCATATCTAGCCTGTCCTGTCCCATATCTGGCCCGTCCCGTATCTGGCCCATGTCGTCCTGTATCTGGCCCGTCCCATATTTGGCCCGTACCGTCCTGTATCTGGCCTGTCCCATACTGTATCTGGGGCATCCCGTCCTGTCTCTGGCCCGTCTTTTCCTGTATCTGGACCGTCCCATAATGTATAGCTTGTCCCGTCCTGTTTCTGGCCCGACCCCGTCCTGTCTCTGGCTCGTCCTGTCCTGCATCTGGCACGACCCATACCGTCTCTAGCCCGTCCCATCCTGTCTATTTCCCGTCCCATAATGTATAGCTCGTCCAGTCCTGTTTCTGGCCCGTCCCGTCCTATATCTGGCTCGTCCCGTCCTGTATCTGGCCCGTCCCATATTTGGCCCGTACCGTCCTGTATCTGGCCTGTCCCATACTGTATCTGGGGCATCCCGTCCTGTCTCTGGCCCGTCTTTTCCTGTATCTGGACCGTCCCATAATGTATAGCTTGTCCCGTCCTGTTTCTGGCCCGACCCCGTCCTGTCTCTGGCTCGTCCTGTCCTGCATCTGGCACGACCCATACCGTCTCTAGCCCGTCCCATCCTGTCTATTTCCCGTCCCATAATGTATAGCTCGTCCAGTCCTGTTTCTGGCCCGTCCCGTCCTATATCTGGCTCGTCCCGTCCTGTATCTGGCCCGTCCCATATTTGGCCCGTACCGTCCTGTATCTGGCCTGTCCCATACTGTATCTGGGGCATCCCGTCCTGTCTCTGGCCCGTCTTTTCCTGTATCTGGACCGTCCCATAATGTATAGCTTGTCCCGTCCTGTTTCTGGCCCGACCCCGTCCTGTCTCTGGCTCGTCCTGTCCTGCATCTGGCACGACCCATACCGTCTCTAGCCCGTCCCATCCTGTCTATTTCCCGTCCCATAATGTATAGCTCGTCCAGTCCTGTTTCTGGCCCGTCCCGTCCTATATCTGGCTCGTCCCATCTCGTATCTGGCCCGTCCCGCATGTGGCCTGCACTGTCCTGTATCTGGCCCATCCCATTAAAGGTAGTATTATCAAATCCTCCACAAATTTACACCTCCAGGAAATTTAACCTGGGGTGTGTTTTAAATTAAGGTGAGTTTAATAGTTAGAAAAATATGATACTTTCCATAAATTATTAGCAAAATGTTTAAATGACACCTATCAAAAAACAGCCTCCTCCATATCCCCTCAAGCTGTCCTATCCATCACCAAGATAGGTGCATTTTCTGCCATTTAGGTAGAAGTAATCTTCAAATAATTTGCTTCTAATTTAGATAAAGTACTAGGAAGGTATATCATGCAAACTCTACATGTGACGTTTGCCTATTAAACAATAGTTGTAATATTTATTTGCAAAACTTCCATTTTCTCTACACCTGACCTACACTACTTAATTGTAACATCCCTGGAGGCGTGCTGGCATGGCTTCCCATCTCACACCATGCAAGACCGCCGACTTACCCATCAATGCAGGCTACGCACTATGTTCCTATGCTGGCTGTGTGCATGTGTCTTGGCTGCTTGTTGAGGGCGGTAGCGGCAGCACTTACTGATTCTTAAAGGAACAGTGCACCCATTCCTAATGTGTCCCCAGTACTATATCTGACCCATCCCGTCTCTGGCCCGTCCCGTCTCTGGCCCGTCCCATCCTGTCTCTGGCCCGTCCCAGCCTGTCCCTGGCCCCTCCCATCCTGTCTATGGCCCGTCCTGTAATGTCTAACCCGCCCCGTCCCGTATCTGGTCCGTCCAGTCGCATATCTGACCCGTTTGGTCCCGTATCTGACCATCCCGTCCCGTATGTGGCTATCTCTTATCTGGCCCATCTCATCCCGTATCTGTCCCGCCTCGTCCCTTCCCGTCTCTGGCACTTCCTGTCCCGTATCTGACCCAACCAGTCCCTATCTGGCCCGTCCCGTATGTGGCCAGGCCCATTCAGTATCTGGCCCGTCCCGTATCTGGCCCATCCCATCCTGTCCATGGCTCATCCCATATCTAGCCTGTCCTTTCCCATATCTGGCCCGTCCCGTATCTGGCCCATGTCGTCCTGTATCTGGCCTGTCCAATATTTGGCCCGTACCGTCCTGTATCTGGCCTGTCCCGTACTGTATCTGGGGCATCCCGTCCTGTCTCTGGCCCGTCTTTTCCTGTATCTGGACCGTCCCATACCATCTCTGGGCCGTCCCATCCTGTCTATTTCCCGTCCCATAATGTATAGCTCGTCCAGTCCTGTTTCTGGCCCGTCCCGTCCTATCTCTGGCTCGTCCCGTCCTGCATCTGGCCCATCCCATCTCGTATCTGGCCCGTCCCGTATGTGGCCTGTCCTGTCCCGTATCTGACCTGTCCCTTCCTGTTTCTGGCCAATCCATTCCCATCTTGTCCTGTCTCTGGCCCGTCCCGTCCTGTTTCTGGCCTGTCCCGTCCTGTCTCTGGCCCGTCTGGTGCTGTCTCTGGCCTGTCCAATCCTGTCTCTTGCCAGACCTATCTCTGGTCCGTCCCTTTCTGTCTTTGCCCCGTCCCGTCCTGTCTCTGGCCCGTCCCGTCCTCTCTTTGGCCCGCCCCATCCTCTCTCTTGCCCGTCCTGTCCTGCCTCTGGCCAGTCCCGTCCTGCTCTGGTCCATACCGTCCCTGGACCATCCTGTATCCTGTGTTTGGTCGCCCCGTCTCTAGCCCGTCCCATCCTGCCTCTGGTACACCTCGGTCCTTCCTATCTCCGGCCAGTCTCATCCTGTCTTTGGCCCGTCCCGTCCAGTCTCTGGCCCGTCTCGTCCTGTCTCTGGCGTGTCCCGTCCGGTCCTGTCTCTGGCCCGTCCTGTATTTGGTCCATCCCGTATCTGGCCTGTCCCGTCCTGTATCTGGCCCATCCCATTAAAGGTAGTATTATCAAATCCTCCACAAAATTAAACCTCCAGAAAATTTAACCTGGGGTGTGTTTTAAATTAAGGTGAGTTTAATAGTTAGAAAAATATGATACTTTCCATAAATTATTAGCAAAATGTTTAAATGACACCTATCAAAAAACAGCCTCCTCCATATCCCCTCAAGCTGTCCTATCCATCACCAAGATAGGTGCATTTTCTGCCATTTAGGTAGAAGTAATCTTCAAACAATTTGCTTCTAATTTAGATAAAGTACTAGGAAGGTATATCATGCAAACTCTACATGTGACGTTTGCCTATTAAACAATAGTTGTAATATTTATTTGCAAAACTTCCACTTTCTCGACGCCTGACCTACACTACTTAATTGTAACATCCATGGCGGCGTGCTGGCATGGCTTCCCATCTCACACCATGCAAGACCGCCGACTTACCCACCAATGCAGGCTGCGCACTATTTGGTCCGTACCGTCCTGTATCTGGCCTGTCCTGTACTGTATCTGGGCCATCCCGTCCTGTCTTTGGCCGTCTTTTCCTGTATCTGTCCCCTTAAGTCTTGTCTCTGGCCCGTCCCGTCCTGTCTATGGCCCGTCCCATAATGTATAGCTTGTCCCGTCCTGATTCTGGCCCGTCCCGTACTGTCTATGGCTCGTCCTGTCCTGTATCTGGCCTGTCGTGTACCGTCTCTGGCCCGTCCCGTCCTGTCTATTTCCCTTCCCATAATGTATAGCTCGTCCCGTCCTGTTTCTGGCCCGTCCCATCCTATCTCTGCCTCGTCCCGTCCAATATCTGGCACGTCCCACATTGTATCTGGCCCGTCCCGCATCTGGCCTGTCCTGTCCCGTATCTGGCCTGTCCCTTCCTGTATCTGGCCAGTCCCTTCCCATCTCGTCCTGTCTCTGGCCTGTCTCGTCCTGTCTCTCCCGTCCCGTCTCTGGCCCGTCCCGTCCAGTCTTTGGCCCGTCCCGTATGGTCTCCGGCCCGTGCTTTCCTGTTTCTGGCCCAGCTCTGGCCCGTCTCATCCCGAATCTGGCCCGCCCTGTATGTGGCCCATCCCGTCCAGTATCTGGCCCGTTCCATATCTGGCCTGTCCCGTATCTGGCATGTCCTGTCCCTGGGCCGGCCTGTCCCGTATCTGGCCCGTCCTGTATCTGGACTGTCCCGTATCTGGCCCGTCCCGCATATGAATCGTCCCGTATCTGGCCCGTCACATATCTGGTCCGTACCGTCCTGTATCTGGCCAGTCCCGTCATGTATCTGGTCTGTCCCATTTCTAGCCCATACCGTCCCATATCTGCCTCGTCACGTTTCTGACAAATTCAGTCATGTATCTGGCCCGTCCCGTCCTGTCTCTGGCCCGACCCGTCCTGTCTATGGCCTGTCCCGTAATGTCTCTAGCACATTCCGTCCTGTCTCTGGCCGATCCCGTCCTGTAACTGTTCGGTCCCGTCCTGTATCTGGTCCGTCCCGTCCTGAATCTGGCCCGTCCTGTATCTGGCCCATCCCTTCCTGTATGTGGCCCGTCCCATCACGTCCTATCTCTGGCCCATCCCATCCTGAATCTGGCCCGTCCCATATTTGGCCCGTACCTTCCTGTATCCGGCCCGTCTCGTCCTGTCTCTGGCCTGACCGGTCCTGTCCTGCCTCTGGCCAGTCCCGTCCTGCTCTGGTCCGTCCCTTCGCTGCCCGTCCTGTATCTGGACCGTCCCGTCCTGTATCTGGTCGCCCCGTCTCGGGCCCGTCCCGTCATTTTTCAGGCACAGTCCGTCCGGTCCTGTCTCTGCCCTGTCCTGTATCTGGCCCATCCTGTCACGTATCTGGCCTGTCCCGTCCTGTATCTGGCCCATCTCATTAAAGGTAGTATTATCAAATCCTCCACAAATTTACACCTCCAGGAAATTTAACCTGGGGTGTGTTTTAAATTAAGGTGAGTTTAATAGTTAGAAAAATATGATACTTTCCATAAATTATTAGCAAAATGTTTAAATGACACCTATCAAAAAACAGCCTCCTCCATATCCCCTCAAGCTGTCCTATCCATCACCAAGATAGGTGCATTTTCTGCCATTTAGGTAGAAGTAATCTTCAAACAATTTGCTGCTAATTTAGATAAAGTACTAGGAAGGTATATCATGCAAACTCTACATGTGATGTTTGCCTATTAAACAATAGTTGTAATATTTATTTGAAAAACTTCCATTTTCTCTACGCCTGACCTACACTACTTAATTGTAACATCCATGGTGGCGTGCTGGCATGGCTTCCCATCTCACACCATGCAATACCGCCGACATACCCACCAATGCAGGCTGCGCACTATTTGGCCCGTACCGTCCTGTATCTGGCCTGTCCCGTACTGTATCTGGGCCATCCCGTCCTGTCTTTGGCCCGTCTTTTCCTGTATCTGTCCCGTTCCGTCTTGTCTCTGGCCCGTCAAGTCCTGTCTATGGCCCGTCCCATAATGTATTGCTTGTCCCGTCCTGTTTCTGGCCCGTCCCGTACTGTCTCTGGCTCGTCCTGTCCTGTATCTGGCCCATCGCGTACCGTCTCTGGCCCGTCCCGTCCTTTCTATTTACCGTCCCATAACGCATAGCTCGTCCCATCCTGTTTCTGGCCCGTCCCATCCTATCTCTGCCTCGTCCCGTCCTATATCTGGCCCGTCCCGTCTCGTATATAGCCCGTCCCGCATCTGGCCTGTCCTGTCCCGTATCTGGCCTGTCCCTTCCTGTATCTGGCCAGTCCCTTCCCATCTCGTCCTGTCTCTGGCCTGTCCCGTCCTGTCTCTGGCACGTCTGGTGCTATCTCTGGCCTGTCCAATCCTGTCTCTTGCCCGTCCCGTCTCTGGCCCGTCCGGTCCAGTCTTTGGTCCGTCCCGTCCTGTCTCTGGCCCACCCTTCCTGTCTCTGGCCCAGCTCTGGCCCGTCTCGTCCCATATCTGGCCCGCCCGATATCTGGCCCATCCCGTCTAGTATCTGGCACGTTCCATATCTGGCCTGTCCCGTATCTGGCACGTCCTGTCCCTGGCCCGGCCTATCCCGTATCTGGCCCGTCCTGTATCTGTCCTGTCCCGTATCTGGCCCATCCCGCATCTGACCCGTCCCGTATCTGGCCCATCCCATCCCGTATCTGGCCCGTCCCATCATGTATCTGGGCTGTCCCATATCTGACCCATCCCGTCTAGTATCTGGCACGTTCCATATCTGGCCTGTCCCGTATCTGGCACGTCCTGTCCCTGGCCCGGCCTGTCCCGTATCTGGCCCGTCCTGTATTTGGCCTGTCCCGTATCTGGCCCGTCCCGCATCTGACCCGTCCCGTATCTGGCCCGTCCCGTCCCGTATTTGGTCCGTACCGTCCTGTATCTGGCCCGTCCCGTCCCATATCTGGCTCGTCACGTTTCTGGCCCATCCCGTCATGTATCTGGCCCGTCCCATCCTGTCTCTGGCTCGACCCGTCCTGTGTATGGCCTATTCCTTAATGTCTCTAGCACATTCCGTCCTCTCTCTGGCCCATCCCGTCCTGTATCTGGTCGGTCCCGTCCTGTATCTGGCCCGTCCCATCCTGAATCTGGCCCGTCCCGTATCTGGCCCGTCCCTTCCTGTATCGGGCCCGTCCCATCCTGTCCTGTCTATGGCCCATCCTGTCTTGAATCTGGCCCGTCCCGTATCTGGCCCGTCCCTTCCTGTATCAGGCCCGTCCCGACCTGTCTCTGGCCTAACTGGTCCTGTCCTGCCTCTGGCCAGTCCAGTCCTGCTCTGGTCCGTCCCGTCCCTGGTCCGTCCTGTATCTGGACCGTCCCGTCCTGTATCTGGTCGCCTCGTCTCTGGCCCGTCCCGTCCTTTCTCAGGCACGTCCCGTCCGGTCCTGCCTCTGGCCTGTCCTGCATCTGGCCCATCCCGTCACGTATCTGGCCTGTCCCGTCCTGTATCTGGCCCATCCCATTAAAGGTAGTATTATCAAATCCTCCACAAATTTAAACCTCCAGGAAATTTAACCTGGGGTGTGTTTTAAATTAAGGTGAGTTCAATAGTTAGAAAAATATGATACTTTCCATAAATTATTAGCAAAATGTTTAAATGACACCTATCAAAAAACAGCCTCCTCCATATCCCCTCAAGCTGTCCTATCCATCACCAAGATAGGTGCATTTTCTACCATTTAGGTAGAAGTAATCTTCAAACAATTTGCTTCTAATTTACATAAAGCACTAGGAAGGTATATCATGCAAACTCTACATGTGATGTTTGCCTAGTAAACAATAGTTGTAATATTTATTTACAAAACTTCCATTTTCTCTACGCCTGACCTACACTACTTAATTGTAACATCCATGGCGGCGTTGTGGCATGGCTTCCCATCTCACACCATGCAAGAGAGCCGACTTACCCACCAATGCAGGCTGCGCACTATTTGGCCCGTACAGTCCTGTCTTTGGCCAGTCTTTTCCTGTATCTGTCCCGTTCCGTCTTGTCTCTGGCCCGTCCCGTCCTGTATATGGCCCGTCCCATAATGTATTGCTTGTCCCGTCCTGTTTCTGGCCCGTCACGTACTGTCTCTGGCTCGTCCTGTCCTGTATCTGGCCCGTCGCGTACCGTCTATGGCCCGTCCCGTCCTGTCTATTTCCCGTCCCATAATGTATAGCTCGTCCCGTCCTGTTTCTGGCCCGTCCCATCCTATCTCTGCCTCATCCCGTCCTATATATGGCCCATCCCGTCTCGTATCTGGCCCGTCCCGCAACTGGCCTGTCCTGTCCCGTATCTGGCCTGTCCCTTCCTGTATCTGGCCAGTCCCTTCCCATCTTGTCCTGTCTCTGGCCTGTCCCGTCCTGTCTCTGGCCCGTCCGGTGCTATCTCTGGCATGTCCAATCCTGTCTCTTACCCGTCACGTCTCTGGCCCGTCCGGTCCAGTCTTTGGCCCGTCCTGTCCTGTCTCTGGCCCATCCCTTCCTGTCTCTGGCGCAGCTCTGGTCCGTTTCGTCCTGTATCTGGCCCGCCCTGTATCTGGCCCATCCCATCCAGTATCTGGCCCGTTCCATATCTGGCCTGTCCCGTATCTGGCACGTCCTGTCCCTGGCCCAGCCTGTCCCGTATCTGGCCCGTCCTGTATCTGGCCTGTCCCGTATCTGGCCCGTCCCGCATCTGACCCGTCCCGTATCTGGCCCGTCCCGTCACGTATTTGATCCGTACCGTCCTGTATCTGGCCCGTCCCGTAATGTATGTGGGCTGTCCCATATCTGTCCCATACCGTCCCATATTTGGCTCGTCACGTTTCTGGCCCATCCCGTCATGAATCTGGCCTGTCCCATCCTGTCTCTGGCCCGACCCGTCCTGTCTATGGCCTGTCCCGTAATGTCTCTAGCACATTCCGTCCTGTCTCTGGCCCATCCCGTCCTGTATCTGGTCGGTCCCGTCCTGTATCTGGCCCGTCCCGTCCTGTATCTGGCCCATCCCGTCCTGAATGTGGCACGTCCAGTATATGGCCCGTCCCTTCCTGTATCTGGCCCGTCCCATCACGTCCTATCTCTGGCCCATCCCGTCTTGAATCTGGCCCGTCCCTTCCTGTATCTGGCCCGTCCCGTCCTGTCTCTGGCCTGACCGGTCCAGTCCTGCCTCTGGCCAGTCTCGTCCTGCTCTGGTCCGTCCCGTCCCTGGCCCATCCTGTATCTGAACCGTCCCGTCCTGTATCTGGTCACCCCGTACTGTATCTGGGCCATCCCATCCTGTCTCTGGCCCGTCTTTTCCTGTATCTGGACCGTCCCGTCCAGTCTCTGGACGGTCTCATAATGTATAGCATGTCCTGTCCTGTTTCTGGCCCGTCCCGTCCTGTCACTTGCTCGTCCTGTCCTGTATCTGGCACGTCCCGTACCGTCTCTGGCCCGTCCCATCCTGTCTATTTCCCGTCCCATAATGTATTGCTCGTCCAGTCCTGTTTCTGGCCCGTCCTGTCCTATCTCTGGCTCGTCCCGTCCTGTATCTGGCCCGTCCCATCTCGTATCTGGCCCGTCCCGCATCTGGCCTGTCCTGTCCCATATCTGGCCTGTCCCTTCCTGTATCTGGCCAGTCCCTTCCCATCTCGTCCTGTCTCTGGCCTGTCCCGTTCTGTCTCTGGCCTGTCCCGTCCTGTCTCTGACCCGTCCGGTGCTACCTCTGGCCTGTCCAATCCTGTCTCTTGCCTGTCCCATCTCTGGTCCGTCCCGTCCTGTCTTTGGCCCATCACGTCCTGTCTCTGGAACGTCCCGTCCTCTCTTTTGCCCGTCCCGTCCTCTCTCTTGCCCGTCCCCTCCTGTCTCTGGCCCGACCTGTCCTGTCCTACCTCAGACCAGTCCCGTACTGCTCTGTCCCGTCCCATCCCTGGACTGTCCTGTATCTGGACCGTCCTGTCCTGTATCTGTCGCCCCGTTTCTAGCCCGTCCAGTCTTGTCTCTGGCACGCCTCAGTCCGTCCTATCTCCGGCCCGTCCCGTAATGTCTCTGGCCCGTCTTGTCATGTCTCTGGATCGTCCCGTCCGGTCCTGACTCTGGCCCGTCCTGTATCTGGCCCATTCCGTATCTGGCCTGTTCCGTCCTGTATCTGGCCCATCCCATTAAAGGTAGTATTATCAAATCCTCCACAAATTTACACATAAAGGAACTTTAACCTGGGGTGTGTTTTAAATTAAGGTGAGTTCAATAGTTAGAAAAATATGATACTTTCCATAAATTATTAGCAAAATGTTTAAATGACACCTATCAAAAAAACAGCCTTCTCCATATCCCCTCAAGCTGTCCTATCCATCACCAAGATAGGTGCATTTTCTGCCATTTAGGTAGAAGTAATCTTCAAACAATTTGCTTCTAA
Source organism: Phyllobates terribilis (assembly GCF_046119375.1). Taxonomy (NCBI): domain Eukaryota; kingdom Metazoa; phylum Chordata; class Amphibia; order Anura; family Dendrobatidae; genus Phyllobates; species Phyllobates terribilis. Next base: position 62,126 of record NW_027363217.1, on the reverse strand, counting down.
TTTAGATAAAGTACCAGGAAGGTATATCATGCAAACTCTACATGTGATGTTTGCCTATTAAACAATAGTTGTAATATTTATTTGCAAAATTTCCATTTTCTCTACACCTGACCTACACTACTTAATTGTAACATCCATGGCGGCGTGCTGGCATGGCTTCCCATCTCACACCATGCAAGACCGCCGACTTATCCACCAATGCAGGCTGCGCACTATGTTCCTATGCTGGCTGTGTGCATGTGTCTTGGCTGCTTGTTGAGGGCTGTAGCGGCAGCACTTCCTGATTCTTAAAGGAACAGTGCACGCATTCCTAATGTGTCCCCAGTCCTGTATCTCACCGGTCCCATCTCTGGCCCGTCCCGGTCTCTGGCCCGTCCCGTCCTGTCTCTTGCCCGTCCCTGGCCCCTCCCATCCTGTCTATGGCACGTCCTGTAATGTCTAACCCGCCCCTTCCCGTATCTGGTCCGTCCAGTCCCATATCTGACCTGTTTAGTCCCGTATCTGGCTGTCCCTTATCTGGCCCATCTCATCCCGTATCTGGCCCACCTCGTCCCTTCCCGTCTCCGGCACGTCCTGTCCCGTATCTGACCATACCAGTCCCTATCTGGCCCGTCCCGTATCTGGCCATCTCGTATCAGCCCCATCCCATCCTGTCCATGGCTCATCCCATATCTAGCCTCTCCTGTCCCATATCTGGCTTGTCCCGTATCTGGCCCATGTCGTCCTGTATCTGGACCGTCCCATATTTGGCCCGTACCGTCCTGACCTGTCTCTGGCCCGTCCCGTGCTGTCCCTGGCCCCTCCCCTCCTGTCTATGGCCCGTCCTGTAATGTCTAGCCCATCCGTCCCATATCTGGCCTGCTTAGTCCCATATCTGACCCGACAAGTCCCGTATCTGGCCAGTCCAGTCCCATATCTGGCCAGTCCAGTCCCGTATCTGGCCCATCTCTTATCTGGCACGTCTCGTCCCTTCACTATCTAGCCCGTCCTATCCCGTATATGGCCCAACCAGTCCCGTATCTGGCCCGTCCCGTATATGGCCCAGCGTGTCACGTATCTGGCCCATCACCATAAATGGCACATCCCGTTCAGTTTCTGTCCTTTCCCATCCCTGGTTCATGTCGTATCTGGCCCGTCCTGTCCCATATCTGGCCCGTCTCATATCTGGACCGTCCCGTATCTGGCCCATCCCGTATCTGGCCCGTCCCATCGCGTATCTGGCCCGTGCCGTCCCATATCTGGGCAGTACCGTCCTGTATCTGGCCATTCTGTCTATGGCCCGGCCCGTAATGTCAAGCCCGCCCATCCTGTCTCTGGCCCGTCCCATCCTGTATTTGGCCCGTTCCGTATCTAGCCCGTCCCGTCCTGTATCTGACCCGTCCCGTACCGTCTTGTATCTGGCCCATCTCGTCCCGTCCTGAATCTGGCCCATCCTGTCCCGTATCTGACCTGTCCAGTATCTGGCCGGTCCTGTCCCGTATCTAGCCAGTCCCGTCCTGTATCTGGCCCGTCCCGTCCTGTCTCTGGCCTGTCCAGTCCTGTGTCTTGCCCGTCCCGTTCTGTCTCTGGCCTGTCCAGTCCTGTGTCTGGCCCCTCCCGTCCTGTCTTTGGCTCGTCCCATCCTGTCTCTGACCCGTCCTGTCTTTGGCTCATCCCATCCTGTCTCTAGCCAGTCCCATCCTGTCTCTGGCTAGTATCGTCCCGTATCTGGCCCGCCCCGTATCTAGCCCATCCCGTCCAGTATCTGGCCCGTCCTGTCGCTGGCACGTCCCGTATCTGTACCGTCCCATATCTGCCCCATCCCATATATGACCTGTCCCGTATCTGGCTTGTCCCGTATCTGGCCCGTCCTGTTCTGTATCTGGTCTGTCTCGTCCTGTATCTGGCCCGTCCCGTCATGTATCTGGCCCATACCGTCCCATATCTGGCCCGTACCATCCTGTATCTGGCCCGTCTTGTCCCGTATCTGGCCTGCCACATCCCGTATCTGGCCTATCCCATCCTGTCTCTGGCCCGTCCAGTCCTGTCTCTGGCCCGTACCGTGCAGTTCCGTATCTGGCCCGTCCCATCCTGTACCCAGCCCATCCCCTCCTGTCTCTGGCCCGTCCCATACAGTTCTGTATCTGGCCCGTACCGCCCTGTATCTGGCCCGTACCATCTTGTATCTGGCACGTCCTGTTCCGTATCTTTCCTGTCCCGTCCCGTATCTGGCCTGTCCCATCCTATCTCTGGCCCGTCCAGTCCTGTCTCTGGCCCATCCCGTGCAGTTCTCTATCTGGCCTGTCCCATCCTGTACTCGGACCGTCCCCTCCTGCATCTGGCCCGTTCCGTACCATCCTGTATCTGGCCCATCTAGTCCCATCTTGTATCTGGCCCGTCGCGTATCTGGCTTGTACCGTCCCGTGTCTATCCTGTCGGGTCCCGTCACGTATCTGGTCTCTCCCGACCCATATCTGGCCCACCCCATCCTGTCTCTCGCCTGTCCCGTCCTGTATCTGGCCCGTCCCGTATCTGGCCCGTCCCTTCCTGTTTCTAGCTAGTCCCGTCCTTTCTCTGGCCCGTCCTGTCCTATCTCCGGCTCGTTCTGTCTATGGCCCATCTCGTTCTGTCTCTGGCCCGTCTTGTCCTATCTCTGTCCCGTCCCGTCCTGTCTCTGGCCCGACCCGTCCTGTCCTGCCTCAGACCCGTCTGGTACTGCAGTGGCCCGTCCCTGGCCCATCCTGTATCTGGCCCATCCTGTATCTGGCCCATCCCGTCCTGTATATGTCCCGTCCTGTCTCTGGCCCGCCCCGTCCCGTCCTGTCTCTGGCCCGTCCCATCCGGTCTTTGGCCCGTCCCATCCGGTCTTTGGCCCATCCCATCCGGTCTTTGGCCCGTTCCATCTGGTTTTGGCCCGTGCCGTCCTCTGTGCTTTAAATTAAGGTGAGCTCAATAGTTAGAAAAGTATGATACTTTCTATAAATTATTAGCAAAATGTTTAAATGACACCTATTAAAAAACAGCCTCCTCCATATCCCCTCAAGCTGTCCTATCCATCACCAAGATAGGTGCATTTTCTGCCATTTAGGTAGAAGTAATCTTCAAACAATTTGCTTCTAATTTAGATAAAGTACCAGGAAGGTATATCATGCAAACTCTACATGTGATGTTTGCCTATTAAACAATAGTTGTAATATTTATTTGCAAAACTTCCATTTTCTCTATGCCTGTCCTACACTATTTAATTGTAACATCCCTGGCGGCGTGCTGGCATGGCTTCCCATCTCACACCATGCAAGACCGCCGACTTACCCACCAATCCAGGCTGCACACTGTGTTCCTCTGCTGGCTGTGTGCATGTGTCTTGGCTGCTTGTTGAGGTCGACAGCGGCAGCACTTCCTGATTTTTAAAGGAACAGTGCACGCATTCCTAATGTGTCCCCAGTCCTGTATCTGACCCATCTCGTCTCTGGCCCGTCCAGTCCTGTCTATGGTCCGTCCTATTCCTGTCTCTGGCCCGTCCTGTATCTCTGGCCCGTCCTGTATCTGTACCGTCCCGTATCTGCCCCGTCCCATATCTGCCCCATCCCGTAACTGGCCTGTCCCGTATCTGGCTCGTCCCGTATCTGGCCCGTCCTGTTCCGTATCTGTTCCATCTCGTCATGTATCTGGCCCGTCCCGTCATGTATCTGGCCCGTGCCGTCCCATTTCTGGCCCGTACCATCCCGTATTTGGCCCGTCCTGTCCTATCTCTGGCTCGTCCTGTCTCTGGCCCATCTCGTCTTGCCTCTGGCCCGTCTTGTCCTGTTTCTGGCCCGTCCCGTCCTGTCTCTGGCCCGACCCGTCCTGTCCTGCCTCTGACCCGTCCGGTACTGCAGTGGCCCGTCCCTGGCCCATCCTGTATCTGCCCCATCCTGTATCTGGCCCGCCTCGTCTCTGGCCTGTCCCGTCCTGTATATGTCCCGTCCGGTCTCTGGCCCGCCCCGTCGGTCTCTGGCCCGTCCCATCCGGTCTCTGGCCCGTCCCATCCGGTCTTTGGCCCGTCCCATCTGGTCTTTGGCCAGTGCCGTCCTCTGTGCTTTAAATTAAGGTGAGCTCAATAGTTAGAAAAATATGATACTTTCCATAAATTATTAGCAAAATGTTTGAATGACACCTATCAAAAAACAGCCTCCTCCATATCCCCTCAAGCTGTCCTATCCATCACCAAGATAGGTGCATTTTCTGCCATTTAGGTAGAAGTAATCTTCAAACAATTTGCTTCTAATTTAGATAAAGTACTAGGAAGGTATATCATGCAAACTCTACATGTGACGTTTGCCTATTAAACAATAGTTGTAATATTTATTTGCAAAACTTCCATTTTCTCTACACCTGACCTACACTACTTAATTGTAACATCCCTGGCGGCGTGCTGGCATGGCTTCCCATCTCACACCATGCAAGACCGCCGACTTACCCACCAATGCAGGCTGCGCACTATGTTCCTATGCTGGCTGTGTGCATTCCTAATGTGTCCCCAGTCCTGTATCTGACCCGACCCGTCTCTGGCCCATCCCAGCCTGTCCCTGGCCCATCCCATCCTGTCTATGGCCCGTCCTCTAATGTCTAACCCGCCCCTTCCTGTATCTGGTCCGTCCAGTCCATATCTGACCAGTTTAGTCCCGTTTCTGACCATCCTGTCCCGTATCGGGCTTTCCCTTATCTAGCCCATCTCATCCCGTATCTGGCCCATCCCGTCCAGTATCTGGCCCGTTCCATATCTGGCCAGTCCCGTATCTAGCACGTCCTATCCCTGGCCCAGCCTGTCCCGTATCTGGCCCGTCCTGTATCTGGTCGCTCCGTCTCTGGCCCGTCCCGTCCTTTTTCAAGCACGGCCCGTCCGGTCCTATTTCTGGCCTGTCCTGTATCTGGCTCATTCCGTCACGTATCTGGCCTGTCTCGTCCTGTATCTGGCCCATCCCACTAAAGGTAGTATTATCAAATCCTCCACAAATTTACACCTCCAGCAAATTTAACCTGGGGTGTGTTTTAAATTAAGGTGAGTTCAATAGTTAGAATAATATGATACTTTCCATAAATTATTAGCAAAATGTTTAAATGACACCTATCAAAAATCAGCCTCCTCCATATCCCCTCAAGCTGTCCTATCCATCACCAAGATAGGTGCATTTTCTGCCATTTAGGCAGAAGTAATCTTCAATTTGCTTCTAATTTAGATAAAGTACTAGGAAGGTATATCATGCAAACTTTACATGTGATGTTTGCCTATTAAATAATAGTTGTAATATTTATTTGCAAAACTTCCATTTTCTCAGCACCTGACCTTCACTACTTAATGGTAACATCCCTGGCGGCAAGCTGGCATGGCTTCCCATCTCACACCATGCAAGACCGTCGACTTACCCACCAATGCAGGCTGCGCACTATGTTCCTATGCTGGCTGTGTACATGTGTCTTGGCTGCTTGTTGAGGGCGGAAGCGGCAGCACTTCCTGATTCTTAAAGGAACAGTGCACGCATTCCTAATGTGTCCCCAGTCCTGTATCTGATCCATCCCGTCTCTGGCCCGTCCCGTCTCTGGCCGTCCCGTTCTGTCTCTGGCCCGTCCCAGCCTGTCTCTGGCCCCTCCCATCCTGTCTATGGCCCGTCCTGTAATGTCTAACCCGCCCCGTCCCGTATCTGGTCCGTCCAGTCCCATATCTGACCCGTTTGGTCCCGTATCTGACCATCCCGTCCCGTATCTAGCTATCCCTTATCTGGCCCATCTCATCACGTATCTGGCCCGCCTCATCCTTTCCCGTCTCTGGCACTTCCTGTCCCGTATCTGACCCAACCAGTCCCTATCTGGCCCGTCCCGTATGTGGCCAGGCCCATTCAGTATCTGGCCCGTCCCGTATCTGGCCATCTCGTATCTGGCCCATCCCATCCTGTCCATGGCTCATCCCATATCTAGCATGTCCTGTCCCATATCTGGCCCGTCCCGTATCTGGCCCATGTCGTCCTGTATCTGGCCCGTCCCATATTTTGCCTGTCCCGTACTGTATCTGGGCCATCCCGTCCAGTCTCTGGCCTGTCTTTTCCTGTATCTGGACCGTCCCGTCCGGTCTCTGGCCTGTCCGATAAAGTATAGCTTGTCCCGTCCTGTTTCTGGCCCGTCCCGTCCTGTCTCTGACTCATCCTGTCCTGTTTCTGGCCCGTCCCGTCCTATCTCTGGCTCGTCCCGTCCTGTATCTGGCCCGTCCCAACTCGTATCTGGCCCGTCCCGCATCTGGCCTGTCCTGTCCTGTATCTGGCCTGTCCCTTCCTGTATCTGGCCAGTCCCTTCCCATCTCGTCCTGTCTCTGGCCTGCCCCGTCCTGTCTATGGTATGGCCCGTCCGATGCTATCTCTGGCTTGTCCAATCCTGTCTCTTGCCCGTCCCATCTCTGTTCCGTCCCGTCCTGTATTTGGACTGTCTCGTCCTGTCTCTGGCCCGACCTGTCCTGTCCTGCCTTTGGCCAGTCCCGTTCTGCTCTGGCCCGTCCCGTCCCTGGACCGTCCTGTATCTGGACCGTCCCATCCTGTATCTGGTCGCCCCGTCTCTAGCCCGTCCCGTCCTGTCTCTGGCACGCCTCGGTCCGTGCTATCTCCGGCCAGTCTCATCCTGTATTTGGTCCGTCCCGTCCTGTCTATAACCCGTCTCGTCCTGTCTCTGGCGTGTCCCGTCCGGTCCTGTCTCTGGCCCGTCCTGTATCTGGCCCGTCCTGTGTCTGGCTCATCCCATATCTTTCCTGTCCCGTCCTGTATCTGGCCCATCCCATTAAAGGTAGTATTATCAAATCCTCCACAAATTTACACCTCCAGGAAATTTAACCTGGGGTGTGTTTTAAATTAAGGTGAGTTCAATAGTTAGAAAAATATGATTCTTTCCATAAATTATTAGCAAAATGTTTAAATTACACCTATCAAAAACAGCCTCCTCCATATCCCCTCAAGCAGTCCTATCCATCACCAAGATAGGTGCATTTTCTGCCATTTAGGTAGAAGTAATCTTCAAACAATTTGCTTCTAATTTAGATAAAGTACCAGGAAAGTATATCATGCAAACACTACATGTGATGTTTGCCTATTAAATAATAGTTGTAATATTTATTTGCAAAACTTCCATTTTCTCTACGCCTGACCTACACTACTTAATTGTAACATCCATGGCGGCATGCTGGCATGGCTTCCCATCTCACAGCATGCAAGACCGCCGACTTACCCACCAATGGAGGCTGCGCACTATGTTCCTATGCTGTCTGTGTGCATGTGTCTTGGTTGCTTGTTGAGGGCGGTAGCAGCAGCACTTCCTGATTCTTAAAGGATCAGTGCACGCATTCCTAATGTGTCCCCAGTCCTGTATCTGACCCGTCCCATCTCTAACCCGTCCCGTCTCTGGCCCGTCACATCCTGTCTCTGGCCAGTCTCAGCCTGTCCCTGACCCCTCCCATTCTGTCTATGTCCTGTCCTGTAATGTCTAACCCGCCCCGTCCCGTATCTGGTCCGTCCAGTCCCATATCTGACCCGTTTAGTCCCGTATCTGACCATCCCGTCCCGTATCTGGCTGTCCCTTATCTGGCCCATCTCATCCCGTATCTGGCCCGCCTCGTCCCTTCCCGTCTCTGGCACGTCCTGTCCTGTATGTGACCCAACCAGTCCCTATCTGGCCCGTCCCGTATGTGTCCATGCCCATTCAGTATGTGGCCCGTCCCGTATCTGGCCATCTCGTATCTGGCCCATTCCATCCTGTCCATGGTTCATCCCATATCTAGCCTGTCCTGTCCCATATCTGGCCCGTCCCGTATCTGGCCCATGTCGTCCTGTATCTGGCCCGTCTCATTTTTGGCCCGGACCGTCCTGTATGTGGCCTGTCCCGTACTGTATCTGGGCCATCCTGTCCTGTCTCTGGCCCGTCTTATCCTGTATCTGGACCGTCCCGTCCGGTCTCTGGACGGTCCCATAATGTATAGCTTGTCCCGTCCTGTTTCTGGCCCGTCCCGTCCTGTCACTGGCTAGTCCTGTCCTGTATCTGGCACATCCTGTACCATCTCTGGCCCGTCCCATCCTGTCTATTTCCCTTCCCATAATGTATAGCTCGTGAAGTCCTGTTTCTGGCCCGTCCCGTCCTATCTCTGGCTCGTCCCGTCCTGTATCTGGCCCGTCCCATCTCGTATCTGGCCCGTCCCGCATCTGGCCTGTCCTGTCCCATATCTGGCCTGTCCCTTCCCATCTCGTCCTGTCTCTGGCCCGTCCCGTCCTGTCTCTGGCCTGTCCCGTCATGTCTCTGGCCCGTTCGGTGCTATCTCTGGCCTGTCCAATCCTGTCTCTTGCCCATCCCATCTCTTGTCCATCCCGTCCTCTCTTTGGCCCGTCCCGTCCTCTCTCTTGCCCGTCCCGTCCTCTCTCTTGCCCGTCCCGTCCTGTCTCTGGCCTGATCGGTCCTGTCCTGCCTCTGACCAGTCCCGTCCTGCTCTGGCCCGTCCTGTCCCTGGACTGTCCTGTATCTGGACCGTCCCGTCCACTATCTGTCGCCCCGTCTCTAGCCCGTCCCGTCCTGTCTCTGGTACGCCTCGGTCCGTCCTATCTCCAGCCAGTCTCATCCTGTCTTTGGCCTGTCCAGTCCTGTCTCTGGCCCGTCTCGTCATGTCTCTGGCGTGATCCGTCCGGTCCTGTCTCTGGCCCGTCCTCTATCTGGCCCATTCCGTATCTGGCCCGTCCCGTCCTGTATCTGGCCCATCCCATTAAAGGTAGTATTATCAAATCCTCCACAAATTTACACATAAAGGAACTTTAATCTGGGGTGTGTTATAAATTAAGGTGAGTTCAATAGTTAGAAAAATATGATACTTTCCATAAATTATTAGCAAAATGTTTAAATGACACCTATCAAAAAAACAACCTCCTCCATATCCCCTCAAGCTGTCCTATCCATCACCAAGATAGGTGCATTTTCTGCCATTTAGGTAGAAGTAATCTTCAATTTGCTTCTAATTTAGATAAAGTACTAGGAAGGTATATCACGCAAACTCTACATGTGATGTTTGCCTATTAAACAATAGTTGTAATATTTATTTGAAAAACTTCCATTTTCTCTACGCCTGACCTACACTACTTAATTGTAACATCTATGGCGGCGTGCTGGCATGGCTTCCCATCTCACACCATGCAAGACCGCCGACTTACCCACCAAAGCAGGCTGCACACTATTTGGCCTGTACCGTCCTGTATGTGGCCTGTCCCGTACTGTATCTGGGCCATCCCGTCCTGTCTTTGGCCCGTCTTTTCCTGTATCTGTCCCGTTCCGTCTTGTCTCTGGCCCGTCCAGTCCTGTCTATGGCCCGTCCCATAATGTATAGCTTGTCCCGAACTGTTTCTGGCCCATCCCGTACTTTCTCTGGCTCGTCCTGTCCTGTATCTGGCCCGTCACGTACCCTCTCTGGTCCGTCCCGTCCTGTCTATTTCCCGTCCCATAATGTATAGCTCGCCCCGTCCTATTTCTGGCCCGTCCCATCCTATCTCTGCGTCGTCCCGTCATATATCTGGCCCGTCCCGTCTCGTATCTGGCCCGTTCCGCATCTGGCCTGTCCTGTCGCGTATCTGGACTGTCCCTTCCTGTATCTGGCCAGTCCCTTCCCATGTCGTCCTGTCTCTGGCCTGTCCCGTCCTGTCTCTGGCCGGTCCGTCGCTATCTCTGGCCTGTCCAATCCAGTCTCTTGCCCGTCCCTTCTCTGGCCCGTCCCGTCCAGTCTTTGGCCCGTCCCGTCTCTGGCCCATCCCTTCCTGTGTTTGGCCCAGTTCTGGCCCGTCTCGTCCCGTATTTGGTCCGCCCTGCATCTGGCCCATCCCGTCCAGTATCTGGCCCGTTCCATATCTGGCCAGTCCCGTATCTGGCACGTCCTGTCCCTGCCCGGCCTGTCCCGTATCTAGCCCGTCCTGTATCTGGCCTGTCCCGTATCTGGCCCATCCCGCATCTGACCCGTCCCGTATCTGGCCCGTCCCGTCCCGTATCTGGTCCGTACCGTCCTAAATCTGGCCTGTCCCGTCATGTATCTGGGCTGTCCCATATCTGGCCCATACCGTCCCATATCTGGCTCGTCACGTTTCTAGCCCTTCCCATCATGTATCTGACCCGTCCCATCCTGTCTCTGGCCCGAACCGTCCTGTCTATGGCCTGTCCCTTAATGTCTCTAGCACATTCCGTCCTGTTTCTGGCCCATCCCATCCTGTATCTGGTCGGTCGGTCCCGTCCTGTATCTGGCCCGGCCCGTCCTGAATCTGGCCCGTCCCGTATCAGACCCATCCCGTCCTGTATCTGGCCCATCTCATTAAAGGTAGTATTATCAAATCCTCCACAAATTTACACCTCCAGGAAATTTAACCTGGGGTGTGTTTTAAATTAAGGTGAGTTTAATAGTTAGAAAAATATGATACTTTCCATAAATTATTAGCAAAATGTTTAAATGACACCTATCAAAAATCAGCCTCCTCCATATCCCCTCAAGCTGTCCTATCCATCACCAAGATAGGTGCATTTTCTGCCATTTAGGCAGAAGTAATCTTCAATTTGCCTCTAATTTAGATAAAGTACTAGGAAGGTATATCATGCAAACTCTACATGTGACGTTTGCCTATTAAATAATAGTTGTAATATTTATTTGCAAAACTTCCATTTTCTCTACACCTGACCTACACTACTTAATTGTAACATCCCTGGTGGCGTGCTGGCATGGCTTCCCATCTCACACCATGCAAGACCGCCGACTTAGCCATCCAATGCAGGCTGCGCACTAAGTTCCTATGCGGGCTGTGTGCATGTGTCTTGGCTGCTTTTTGAGGGCGGCAGCAGCAGCACTTCCTGATTCTTATAGGAACAGTGCATTCCTTTTGTATCCCCAGTCCTGTATCTGACCCGTCCCGTGTCTGGCCTGTCTGGTCCTGTCTCTGGCCCGTCCCAGCCTGTCCCTGGCCCCACCCATCCTGTCTATGACCCGTTCTGTAATGTCTAACCCGCCCCGTCCCGTATCTGGTCCGTCCAGTCGCATATCTGACCCGTTTAGTCCCGTATCTGACCATCCCGTCCCGTATCTGGCTTTCCCTTATCTAGCCCATCTCATCCCGTATCTGGCCCGCATCGTCCCTTCCCATCTGTGGCACGTCCTATCCCGTATCTGACCATACCAGTCCCTATCTGGCCCGTCCCGTATGTGGCCAGGCCCATTCAGTATCTGTCCCGTCCCTTATCTGGCCATCTCGTATCAGCCCCATCCCATCCTGTCCATGGCTCATCCCATATCTAGCCTCTCCTGTCCCATATCTGGCTCGTCCTGTATCTGGCCCATGTCGTCCTGTATCTGGCCCGTCCCATATTTGGCCCGTACCGTCCTGTATCTGGCCTGTCCCGTAGTGTATCTGGGCCATCCTGTCCTGTCTCTGGCCCGTCTTTTCCTATATCTGGACCATCTGGTCTCTGTCCCGTCCCATAATGTACAGCTTGTCCCGTCCTGTTTCTGGCCCGTCCCGTCCGGTCTCTGGCTCGTCCTGTCCTGTATCTGGCACGTCCCGTACCGTCTCTGGCCCGTCCCATCCTGTCTATTTCCCGTCCCATAATGTATAGCTCGTCCAGTCCTGTTTCTGGCCCGTCCCGTCCTATCTCCGGCTCGTCCCGTCTTGTATCTGGCCCGTCCCATCTCGTATCTGGCCCGTCCCGCATCTGGCCTGTCTTGTCCCTTATCTGGCCAGTCCCTTCCTGTGTCTGGCCAGTACCTTCCCATCTCATCCTGTCTCTGGCCCGTCCGATCCTGTCTCTTGCCCGTCCCATCTCTGGTTCGTCCCGTCCTGTCTTTGGCCCTTACCGTCCTGTCTCTGGCCCGTCTCGTCCTCTCTTTGGCCCGTCCCGTCCTCTCTCTTGCCCGTCCCGTCCTGTCTCTGGCTCGACCGATCCTGTCCTGCCTCAGGCCAGTCCCATCCTGCTCTGGCCAGTCCCGTCCTTGGACGGTCCTGTATCTGGACCGCCCCGTCCTGTATCTGGTCGCCCAGTCTCTAGCACGTCCCGTCCTGTCTCTGGCATGCCTCGCTCCGTCCTATCTTCGGCCAGTCTCATCCTGTATCTGGTCGCCCCGTCTCTGGCCCGTCCCGTCCTTTTTCAGGCACGGCCCGTCCGGTCCTATCTTTGGCCTGTCCTGTATCTGGCCCATTCCGTCACGTATCTGGCCTGTCTCGTCCTGTATCTGGCCCATCCCACTAAAGGTAGTATTATCAAATCCTCCACAAATTTACAACTCCAGGAAATTTAACCTGGGGTGTGTTTTAAATTAAGGTGAGTTCAATAGTTAGAATAATATGATACTTTCCATAAATTATGAGCAAAATGTTTAAATGACACCTATCAAAAAACAGCCTCCTCCATATCCCCTCAAGCTGTCCTATCCATCACCAAGATAGGTGCATTTTCTGCCATTTAGGCAGAAGTAATCTTCAATTTGCCTCTAATTTAGATAAAGTACTAGGAAGGTATATCATGCAAACTTTACATGTGATGTTTGCCTATTAAATAATAGTTGTAATATTTATTTGCAAAACTTCCATTTTCTCTACACCAGACCTACACTACTTAATTGTAATATCACTGGCGGCAAGCTGGCATGGCTTCCAATCTCACACCATGCAAGACCGTCGACTTACCCACCAATGCAGGCTGAACACTATGTTCCTATGCTGGCTGTGTACATGTGTCTTGGCTGCTTGTTGAGGGCGGCAGCGGCAGCACTTCCTGATTCTTAAAGGAACAGTGCACGCATTCCTAATGTGTCCCCAGTCCTGTATCTGACCCATCCCGTCTCTGGCCCGTCCCGTCTCTGGCCCGTCCCGTCCTGTCTCTGGCCTGTCCCAGCCTATCTCTGGCCCGTCCCGTCCTCTCTTTCGCCCGTCCCGTCCTCTCTCTTGCCCGTCCCGTCCTGTCTCTGGCCCGACTGGTCCTGTCCTGCCTCAGGCCAGTCCCATCCTGCTCTGGCCAGTCCCGACCGGTGCTATCTCTGGCCTGTCCAATCCTGTCTCTTGCCCGTCCCATCTCTGGTCCGTCTCGTCCTGTCTTTGGCCCTTCCCGTCCTATCTCTGGCCCGTCCCGTCCTCTCTTTGGCCCGTCCCGTCCTCTCTCTTGCCCGTCCCGTCCTGTCTCTGGCCCGACCGGTCCTGTCCTGCCTCAGGCCAGTCCCATCCTGCTCTGGCCAGTCCCGTCCCTGGACCGTCCTGTATCTGGACCGCCCCGTCCTGTATCTGGTCGCCCCGTCTCTAGCAGGTCCCGTCCTGTCTCTGGCACGCCTCGGTCCGTCCTATCTTCGGCCAGTCTCATCCTGTCTTTGGCCCGTCCCGTCCCGTCTGTCTCTGGCAAGTCCGGTCCTGTCTCTGGCCCGTCCCGTATCTGGCCCATCCAGTATCTGGCCTGTCCCGTCCTGTATCTGGCCCGTCCCGTCATGTATCTGGGCTGTCCCATAGCTGGCCCATACCATCCCATATCTGGCTCGTCACGTTTCTGGCCCATCCCGTCATGTATCTGGCCCGTCCCATCCTGTCTATGGCCCGATTTGTCCTGTCTATGGCCTGTCCCGTAATGTCTCTAGCACATTTCGTCCTGTCTCTGGCCCATCCCGTCCTGTATCTGGTCGGTCTCGTCCTGTATCTGGCCCGTCCCATCCTGAATCTGGCCCGTCCTGTCTATGGCCCGTCCGATAATGTATAGCTTGTCCCGTCCTGTTTCTGGCCAGTCCCGTACTATCTCTGGCTCGTCTTGTCCTGTATCTGGCCCGTCCCGTCCATTTCCCGTCCCATAATGTATAGCTCGTCCCGTCCTGTTTCTGGCCCGTCCCATCCTATCTCTGCCTTGTCCCGTCCTATATCTGGCGCGTCCCGTCTCGTATCTGGCCCGTCCCGCATCTGGCCTGTCCTGTCCCGTATCTGGCCTGTCCCTTCCTGTATCTGGCCAGTCCCTTCCCATCTCGTCCTGTCGCTGGCCTGTTCCGTCCTGTCTCTGGCCTGTCCGGTGCTATCTCTGGCCTGTCCAATCCTGTCTCTTGCCGGTCCCGTCTCTGGCCCATCCCTTCCTGTCTCTGGCCCAGGTCTGGCCCGTCTCATCCCGTATCTGGCCCATCCCGTCCAATATCTGACCCGTTCCATATCTGGCCAGTCTCGTATCTGGCACGTCCTGTCCCTGGCCCGGCCTGTCCCGTATCTGGCCCGTCCTGTATCTGGCCTGTCCAGTATCTGGCCCGTCCCGCATCTGACCCGTCCCGTATCTGGCCCGTCCCATCCCGTATCTGGTCCGTACCGTCCTGTATCTGGCCCATCCCGTCATGTGTCTGGGCTGTCGCATATCTGGCCAATACCGTCCCATATCTGGCTCGTCACGTTTCTGGCCCATCCCGTCATGTATCTGGCCCATCCCATCCTGTCTCTGGCCCGACCCGTCCTGTCTATGGCCCATCCCGTAATGTCTCTAGCACAATCCGTCTTGTCTCTGGCCCATCCCGTCCTGCATCGGTTCGGTCCAGTCCTGTATCTGGCCCGTCCCGTCCTGAATCTAGCCCATCCCGTATCTGGCTCGTCCCTTCCTGTATCTGGCCCGTCCTATCCTGTCCTGTCTCTGGCCCATTCCGTCTTGAATCTGGCCCGTGCCGTATCTGGCCCGTCCCTTCCTGTATCTGGCCCGTCCCGTCCTTTCTCTGGCCTGACCGGTCCTGTCCTGACTCTGGCCAGTCCAGTGCTGCTCTGGTCCGTCCCTTCCCTGGACCGTCCTGTATCTGGACCGTCCCATTCTGTATCTAGTCGCCCCGTCCCGTATCTGGTCTGTCCAGTCCCATATCTGACCCGTTTAGTGCCGTATCTGACCATCCCGTCCCGTATCTGGCTTTCCCTTATCTGGCCCATCTCATCCCGTATCTGGCCTGCCTTGCCCCTTCCCAACTCTGGCACGTCCTGTCCCGAGTCTGACCCAACCAGTCCCTATCTGGCAAGTCCCGTATGTGGCCAGGCCCATTCAGTATCTGGCCTGTCCCGTATCTGGCCATCTCGTATCTGGCCCATCCCATCCTGTCCATGGCTCATCCCATATCCAGCCTGTCCTGTCCCATATCTGGCCCGTCCTGTATTTTGCCCATGTTGTCCTGTATCTGGCCCGTCCTATATTTGGCCCGTACCGTCCTGTATCGGGCCTGTCCCGTACTGTATCTGGACAGTCCCGTCCGGTCTCTGGCCCATCCCATAATGTATAGCTTGTCCCGTCCTGTTTCTGGCCCGTCCCTTCCTGTATCTGGCCTGTCCCGTCCTCTCTTTGACCCGTCCCGTCCTCTATCTTGCCCGTCCCCTCCTGTCTCTGGCCCGACTGGTCCTGTCCTGTCTCTGACCAGTCTCGTCCTGCTCTGGCCCGTCCCGTCCCTGGACTGTACTGTATCTGGACCGTCCCGTCCTGTATCTGTCGCCCCGTCTCTAGCCCGTCCCGTCCTGTCTCTGGTACGCCTCAGTCCATAACATCTCCGGCCAGTCTCATCCTGTCTTTCGCCTGTCCCGTCCTGTCTCTGGCCCGTCTCGTCATGTCTCTGGCGTGTGCCGTCCGGTCCTGTCTCTGGCCTGTCCTGTATCTGGCCCATTCCGTATCTTGTCTGTCCCGTCCTGTATCTGGCCCACCCCATTAAAGGTAGTATTATCAAATCCTCCACAAATTTACACATAAAGGAACTTTAGCCTGGGTTGTGTTTTAAATTAAGGTGAGTTCAATAGTTAGAAAAATATGATACTTTCCATAAATCATTAGCAAAATGTTTAAATGACACCTATCAAAAAACAGCCTCCTCCATATCCCCTCAAGCTGTCCTATCCATCACCAAGATAGGTGCATTTTCTGCCATTTAGGTAGAAGTAATCTTCAAACAATTTGCTTCTAATTTAGATAAAGTACTAGGAAGGTATATCATGCAACCTCTACATGTGATGTTTGCCTATTAAACAATAGTTGTAATATTTATTTGCAAAACTTCCATTTTCTGTACACCTGACCTACACTACTTAATTGTAACATCCCTGGTGGCGTGCTGGCATGGCTTCCCATCTCACACCATGCAAGACCGCCGACTTACCCACCAATGCAGGCTGCGCACTATGTTCCTATGTGGGCTGTGTGCATGTGTCTTGGCTGCTTTTTGAGGGCGGCAGCGGCAGCACTTCCTGATTCTTAAAGGAACAGTGCACGCATTCCTTTTGTATCCCCAGTCCTGTATCTGACCCGTCCCGTGTCTGGCCTGTGAGGTCCTGTCTCTGGCCCGTCCCAGCCTGTCCCTGGCCCCATCCATCCTGTCTATGACCCGTTATGTAATGTCTAACCCGCCCCGTCCTGTATCTGGTCCGTCCAGTCGCATATCTGACCCGTTTAGTCCCGTATCTGACCATCCCGTCCCGTATCTGGCTTTCCCTTATCTAGCCCATCTCATCCCGTATCTGGCCCGCATCGTCCCTTCCCATCTGTGGCACGTCCTGTCCCGTATCTGACCATACCAGTCCCTATCTGGCCCGTCCCGTATGTGGCCAGGCCCTTTCAGTATCTGGCCCGTCCCGTATCTGGCCATCTCGTATCAGCCCCATCCCATCCTGTCCATGGCTCATCCCATATCTAGCCTCTCCTGTCCCATATCTGGCTCGTCCCGTATCTGGCCCATGTCGTCCTGTATCTGGCCCGTCCCATATTTGGCCCGTACCGTCCTGTATCTGGCCTGTCCCGTAGTGTATCTGGGCCATCCTGTCCTGTCTCTGGCCCGTCTTTTCCTGTATCTGGACCGTCTGGTCTCTGTCCCGTCCCATAATGTATAGCTTGTCCCGTCCTGTTTCTGGCCCGTCCCGTCCGGTCTCTGGCTCGTCCTGTCCTGTATCTGGCACGTCCCGTACTGTCTCTGGCCCGTCCCATCCTGTCTATTTCCCGTCCCATAATGTATAGCTCGTCCAGTCCTGTTTCTGGCCCGTCCCGTCCTATCTCCGGCTCGTCCCGTCTTGTATCTGGCCCGTCCCATCTCGTATCTGGCCCGTCCCGCATCTGGCCTGTCTTGTCCCTTATCTGGCCAGTCCCTTCCTGCATCTGGCCAGTACCTTCCCATCTCATCCTGTCTCTGGCCCGTCCGATCCTGTCTCAGGCCTGGTCAGTCCTGTCTCTGGCCCGACCGATGCTATCTCTGGCCTGTCCAATCCTGTCTCTTGCACGTCCCATCTCTGGTCCGTCCCGTCCTGTCTTTGGCCCTTCCCGTCCTGTCTCTGGCCCGTCCCGTCCTCTCTCTTGCCCGTCCCGTCCTGTCTCTGGCTCGACCGATCCTGTCCTGCCTCAGGCCAGTCCCATCCTGCTCTGGCCAGTCCAGGCCCTGGACGGTCCTGTATCTGGACCGCCCCGTCCTGTATCTGGTCGCCCCGTCTCTAGCACGTCCCGTCTTGTCTCTGGCATGCCTCGCTCCGTCCTATCTTCGGCCAGTCTCATCCTGTATCTGGTCGCCCCGTCTCTGGCCCGTCCCGTCCTTTTTCAGGCACAGCCCGTCCGGTCCTATCTTTGGCCTGTCCTGTATCTGGCCCATTCCGTCACGTATCTGGCCTGTCACGTCCTGTATCTGGCCCATCCCACTGAAGGTAGTATTATCAAATCCTCCACAAATTTACAACTCCAGGAAATTTAACCTGGGGTGTGTTTTAAATTAAGGTGAGTTCAATAGTTAGAATAATATGATACTTTCCATAAATTATTAGCAAAATGTTTAAATGACACCTATCAAAAAACAGCCTCCTCCATATCCCCTCAAGCTGTCCTATCCATCACCAAGATAGGTGCATTTTCTGCCATTTAGGCAGAAGTAATCTTCAATTTGCCTCTAATTTAGATAAAGTACTAGGAAGGTATATCATGCAAACTTTACATGTGATGTTTGCCTATTAAATGATAGTTGTAATATTTATTTGCAAAACTTCCATTTTCTTTACACCTGACCTACACTACTTAATTGTAACATCACTGGCGGCAAGCTGGCATGGCTTCCAATCTCACACCATGCAAGACCGTCGACTTACCCACCAATGCAGGCTGAACACTATGTTCCTATGCTGGCTGTGTACATGTGTCTTGGCTGCTTGTTGAGGGCGGCAGCGGCAGCACTTCCTGATTCTTAAAGGAACAGTGCACGCATTCCTAATGTGTCCCCAGTCCTGTATCTGACCCATCCCGTCTCTGGCCCGTCCCGTCTCTGGCCCGTCCCGTCCTGTCTCTGGCCTGTCCCAGCCTGTCTCTGGCCCGACCGGTGCTATCTCTGGCCTGTCCAATCCTGTCTCTTGCCCGTCCCATCTCTGGTCCGTCCCGTCCTGTCTTTGGCCCTTCCCGTCCTATCTCTGGCCCGTCCCGTCCTCTCTTTGGCCCGTCCCGTCCTCTCTCTTGCCCGTCCCATCCTGTCTCTGGCCAGACCGGTCCTGTCCTGCCTCAGGCCAGTCCCATCCTGCTCTGGCCAGTCCCGTCCCTGGACCGTCCTGTATCTGGACCGCCCCGTCCTGTATCTGGTCGCCCCGTCTCTAGCAGGTCCCGTCCTGTCTCTGGCACGCCTCGGTCCGTCCTATCTTCGGCCAGTCTCATTCTGTCTTTGGCCCATCCCGTCCCGTCTGTCTCTGGCCCGTCCCGTATCTGGCCCATCCAGTATCTGGCCTGTCCCGTCCTGTATCTGGCCCGTCCCGTCATGTATCTGGGCTGTCCCATAGCTGGCCTATACCATCCCATATCTGGCTCGTCACGTTTCTGGCCCATCCCGTCATGTATCTGGACCGTCCCATCCTGTCTATGGCCCGATTTGTCCTGTCTATGGCCTGTCCCGTAATGTCTCTAGCACATTCCGTCCTGTCTCTGGCCCATCCCGTCCTGTATCTGGTCGGTCCCGTCCTGTATCTGGCCCGTCCCATCCTGAATTTGGCCCGTCCTGTCTATGGCCCGTCCGATAATGTATAGCTTGTCCCTTCCTGTTTCTGGCCAGTCCCGTACTATCTCTGGCTCGTCTTGTCCTGTATCTGGCCCGTCCCGTCCATTTCCCGTCCCATAATGTATAGCTCGTCCCGTCCTGTTTCTGGCCCGTCCCATTCTATCTCTGCCTTGTCCCGTCCTATATCTGGCGCGTCCCGTCTCGTATCTGGTCCGTCCCGCATCTGGCCTGTCCTGTCCCGTATCTGGCCTGTCCCTTCCTGTATCTGGCCAGTCCCTTCCCATCTCGTCCTGTCGCTGGCCTGTTCCGTCCTGTCTCTGGCCCGTCCGGTGCTATCTCTGGCCTGTCCAATCCTGTCTCTTGCCGGTCCCGTCTCTGGCCCATCCCTTCCTGTCTCTGGCCCAGGTCTGGCCCGTCTCATCCCGTATCTGGCCCATCCCGTCCAGTATCTGACCCGTTCCATATCTGGCCAGTCTCGTATCTGGCACGTCCTGTCCCTGGCCCGGCCTGTCCCGTATCTGGCCCGTCCTGTATCTGGCCTGTCCAGTATCTGGCCCGTCCCGCATCTGACCCGTCCCGTATCTGGCCCGTCCCATCCCGTATCTGGTCCGTACCGTCCTGTATCTGGCCCATCCCGTCATGTATCTGGGCTGTCGCATATCTGGCCAATACCGTCCCATATCTGGCTCGTCATGTTTCTGGCCCATCCCGTCATGTATCTGGCCCATCCCATCCTGTCTCTGGCCCGACCCGTCCTGTCTATGGCCCATCCCGTAATGTCTCTAGCACATTCCGTCTTGTCTCTGGCCCATCCCGTCCTGCATCGGTTCGGTCCAGTCCTGTATCTGGCCCGTCCCGTCCTGAATCTAGCCCATCCCGTATCTGGCTCGTCCCTTCCTGTATCTGGCATGTCCTATCCTGTCCTGTCTCTGGCCCATTCCGTCTTGAATCTGGCCCGTGCCGTATCTGGCCCGTCCCTTCCTGTATCTGGCCCGTCCCGTCGTTTCTCTGGCCTGACCGGTCCTGTCCTGACTCTGGCCAGTCCAGTGCTGCTCTGGTCCATCCCTTCCCTGGCCCGTCCTGTATCTGGACCGTCCCATTCTGTATCTAGTCGCCCCGTCCCGTATCTGGTCTGTCCAGTCCCATATCTGACCCGTTTAGTGCCGTATCTGACCATCCCGTCCCGTATCTGGCTTTCCCTTATCTGGCCCATCTCATCCCGTATCTGGCCTGCCTTGCCCCTTCCCAACTCTGGCACGTCCTGTCCCGTGTCTGACCCAACCAGTCCCTATCTGGCCCGTCCCGTATGTGGCCAGGCCCATTCAGTATCTGGCCTGTCCCGTATCTGGCCATCTCGTATCTGGCCCATCCCATCCTGTCCATGGCTCATCCCATATCCAGCCTGTCCTGTCCCATATCTGGCCCGTCCTGTATCTTGCCCATGTTGTCCTGTATCTGGCCCGTCCTATATTTGGCCTGTGCCGTCCTGTATCGGGACTGTCCCGTACTGTATCTGGACCGTCCCGTCCGGTCTCTGGCCCATCCCATAATGTATAGCTTGTCTCGTCCTGTTTCTGGCCCGTCCCTTCCTGTATCTGGCCCGTCCTCTCTTTGACCCGTCCCTTCCTCTATCTTGCCCGCCCCCTCCTGTCTCTGGCCCGACCGGTCCTGTCCTGTCTCTAACCAGTCTCGTCCTGCTCTGGCCCGTCCCGTCCCTGGACTGTCCTGTATCTGGACCGTCCCGTCCTGTATCTGTCGCCCCGTCTCTAGCCCGTCCCGTCCTGTCTCTGGTACGCCTCAGTCCATAATATCTCCGGCCAGTCTCATCCTGTCTTTCGCCTGTCCCGTCCTGTCTCTGGCCCGTCTCGTCATGTCTCTGGCGTGTGCCGTCCGGTCCTGTCTCTGGCCCGTCCTGTATCTGGCCCATTCCGTATCTTGTCTGTCCCGTCCTGTATCTGGCCCACCCCATTAAAAGTAGTATTATCAAATCCTCCACAAATTTACACACAAAGGAACTTTAGCCTGGGGTGTGTTTTAAATTAAGGTGAGTTCAATAGTTAGAAAAATATGATACTTTCCATAAATTATTAGCAAAATGTTTAAATGACACCTATCAAAAAACAGCCTCCTCCATATCCCCTCAAGCTGTCCTATCCATCACCAAGATAGGTGCATTTTCTGCCATTTAGGTAGAAGTAATCTTCAAACAATTTGCTTCTAATTTAGATAAAGTACTAAGAAGGTATATCATGCAAACTCTACATGTGACGTTTGCCTATTAAACAATAGTTGTAATATTTATTTGCAAAACTTCCATTTTCTGTACACCTGACCTACACTACTTAATTGTAACATCCCTGGTGGCGTGCTGGCATGGCTTCCCATCTCACACCATGCAAGACCGCCGACTTACCCACCAATGCAGGCTGCGCACTATGTTCCTATGTGGGCTGTGTGCATGTGTCTTGGCTGCTTTTTGAGGGCGGCAGCGGCAGCACTTCCTGATTCTTAAAGGAACAGTGCACGCATTCCTTTTGTATCCCCAGTCCTGTATCTGACCCGTCCCGTGTCTGGCCTGTCCGGTCCTGTCTCTGGCCCGTCCCAGCCTGTCCCTGGCCCCATCCATCCTGTCTATGACCCGTTCTGTAATGTCTAACCCGCCCCGTCCCGTATCTGGTCCGTCCAGTCGCATATCTGACCCGTTTAGTCCCGTATCTGACCATCCCGTCCCGTATCTGGCTTTCCCTTATCTAGCCCATCTCATCCCGTATCTGGCCCGCATCGTCCCTTCCCATCTGTGGCACGTCCTGTCCCGTATCTGACCATACCAGTCCCTATCTGGCCCGTCCCGTATGTGGCCAGGCCCATTCAGTATCTGGCCAGTCCCGTATCTGGCCATCTCGTATCAGCCCCATCCCATCCTGTCCATGGCTCATCCCATATCTAGCCTCTCCTGTCCCATATCTGGCTCGTCCCGTATCTGGCCCATGTCGTCCTGTATCTGGCCCGTCCCATATTTGGCCCGTACCTTTCTGTATCTGGCCTGTCCCGAAGTGTATCTGGGCCATCCTGTCCTGTCTCTGGCCCGTCTTTTCCTGTATCTGGACCGTCTGGTCTCTGTCCCGTCCCATAATGTATAGCTTGTCCCGTCCTGTTTCTGGCCCGTCCCGTCCGGTCTCTGGCTCGTCCTGTCCTGTATCTGGCACGTCGCGTACCGTCTCTGGCCCGTCCCATCCTGTCTATTTCCCGTCCCATAATGTATAGCTCGTCCAGTCCTGTTTCTGGCCCGTCCCGTCCTATCTCCGGCTCGTCCCGTCTTGTATCTGGCCCGTCCCATCTCGTATCTGGCCCGTCCCGCATCTGGCCTGTCTTGTCCCTTATCTGGCCAGTCCCTTCCTGTATCTGGCCAGTACCTTCCCATCTCATCCTGTCTCTGGCCCGTCCGATCCTGTCTCAGGCCTGGTCAGTCCTGTCTCTGGCCCGACCGATGCTATCTCTGGCCTGTCCAATCCTGTCTCTTGCCCGTCCCATCTCTGGTCCGTCCCGTCCTGTCTCTGGCCCTTCCCGTCCTGTCTCTGGCCCGTCCCGTCCTCTCTCTTGCCCGTCCCGTCCTGTCTCTGGCTCGACCGATCCTGTCCCTGGCCCGACCGATCCTGTCCTGCCTCAGGCCAGTCCCATCCTGCTCTGGCCAGTCCCGTCCCTGGACCGTCCTGTATCTGGACCGCCCCGTCCTGTATCTGGTCGCCCCGTCTCTAGCAGGTCCTGTCCTATCTCTAGCACGCCTCTGTCCGTCCTATCTTCGGCCAGTCTCATCCTGTCTTTGGCCCGTCCCGTTCCGTCTGTCTCTGGCAAGTCCGGTCCTGTCTCTGGCCCGTCCCGTATCTGGCCCATCCAGTATCTGGCCTGTCCCGTCATGTATCTGGGCTGTCCCATAGCTGGCCCATACCATCCCATATCCGGCTCGTCACATTTCTGGCCCATCCTGTCATGTATCTGGCCCGTCCCATCCTGTCTATGGTCCGATTTGTCCTGTCTATGGCCTGTCCCGTAATGTCTCTAGCACATTCCGTCCTGTCTCTGGCCCATCCCGTCCTGTATCTGGTTGGTCCCGTCCTGTATCTGGCCCGTCCCATCCTGAATCTGGCCCGTCCTGTCTATGGCCGTCCGATAATGTATAGCTTGTCCCGTCCTGTTTCTGGCCAGTCCCGTGCTATCTCTGGCTCGTCTTGTCCTGTATCTGGCCCGTCCATCCATTTCCCGTCCCATAATGTATAGCTCGTCCCATCCTGTTTCTGGCCCGTCCCATCCTATCTCTGCCTTGTCCCGTCCTATATCTGGCGCGTCCCGTCTCGTATCTGGCCCGTCCCGCATCTGGCCTGTCCTGTCCCGTATCTGGCCTGTCCCTTCCTGTATCTGGCCAGTCCCTTCCCATCTCGTCCTGTCGCTGGCCTGTTCCGTCCTGTCTCTGGCCCGTCCGGTGCTATCTCTGGCCTGTCCAATAGTGTCTCTTGCCGGTCCCGTCTCTGGCCCATCCCTTCCTGTCTCTGGCCCAGGTCTGGCCCGTCTCATCCCGTATCTGGCCCATCCCGTCCAGTATCTGACCCGTTCCATATCTGGCCAGTCTCGTATCTGGCACGTCCTGTCCCTGGCCCGGCCTGTCCCGTATCTGGCCCGTCCTGTATCTGGCCTGTCCAGTATCTGGCCCGTCCCGCATCTGACCAGTCCCGTATCTGGCCCGTCCCATCCCGTATCGGGTCCGTACCGTCCTGTATATGGCCCATCCCGTCATGTATCTGGGCTGTCGCATATCTGGCCAATACCGTCCCATATCTGGCTCGTCACGTTTCTGGCCCATCCCGTCATGTATCTGGCCCATCCCATCCTGTGTCTGGCCCGACCCGTCCTGTCTATGGCCCATCCCGTAATGTCTCTAGCACATTCAGTCTTGTTTCTGGCCCATCCCGTCCTGCATCGGTTCGGTCCAGTCCTGTATCTGGCCCGTCCCGTCCTGAATCTAGCCCATCCCGTATCTAGCTCGTCCCTTCCTGTATCTGGCCCGTCCTATCCTGTCCTGTCTCTGGCCCATTAAGTCTTGAATCTGGCCTGTGCCGTATCTGGACCGTCCCTTCCTGTATCTGGCCCGTCCCGTCCTTTCTCTGGCCTGACCGGTCCTGTCCTGACTCTGGCCAGTCCAGTGCTGCTCTGGTCCGTCCCTTCCCTGGCCCGTCCTGTATCTGGACCGTCCCATTCTGTATCTAGTCGCCCCGTCCCGTATCTGGTCTGTCCAGTTCCATATCTGACCCGTTTAGTGCCGTATCTGACCATCCCGTCCCGTATCTGGCTTTCCCTTATCTGGCCCATCTCATCCCGTATCTGGCCTGCCTTGCCCCTTCCCAACTCTGGCACGTCCTGTCCCGTGTCTGACCCAACCAGTCCCTATCTGGCCCGTCCCGTATGTGGCCAGGCCCATTCAGTATCTGGCCTGTCCCGTATCTGGCCATCTCGTATCTGGCCCATCCCATCCTGTCCATGGCTCATCCCATATCCAGCCTGTCCTGTCCCATATCTGGCCCGTCCTGTATCTTGCCCATGTTGTCCTGTATCTGGCCCGTCCTATATTTGGCCTGTGCCGTCCTGTATCGGGACTGTCCCGTACTGTATCTGGACCGTCCCGTCCGGTCTCTGGCCCATCCCATAATGTATAGCTTGTCTCGTCCTGTTTCTGGCCCGTCCCTTCCTGTATCTGGCCCGTCCTCTCTTTGACCCGTCCCGTCCTCTATCTTGCCCGCCCCCTCCTGTCTCTGGCCCGACCGGTCCTGTCCTGTCTCTGACCAGTCTCGTCCTGCTCTGGCCCGTCCCGTCCCTGGACTGTCCTGTATCTGGACCGTCCCGTCCTGTATCTGTCGCCCCGTCTCTAGCCCGTCCCGTCCTGTCTCTGGTACGCCTCAGTCCATAATATCTCCGGCCAGTCTCATCCTGTCTTTCGCCTGTCCCGTCCTGTCTCTGGCCCGTCTCGTCATGTCTCTGGCGTGTGCCGTCCGGTCCTGTCTCTGGCCCGTCCTGTATCTGGCCCATTCCGTATCTTGTCTGTCCCGTCCTGTATCTGGCCCACCCCATTAAAAGTAGTATTATCAAATCCTCCACAAATTTACACACAAAGGAACTTTAGCCTGGGGTGTGTTTTAAATTAAGGTGAGTTCAATAGTTAGAAAAATATGATACTTTCCATAAATTATTAGCAAAATGTTTAAATGACACCTATCAAAAAACAGCCTCCTCCATATCCCCTCAAGCTGTCCTATCCATCACCAAGATAGGTGCATTTTCTGCCATTTAGGTAGAAGTAATCTTCAAACAATTTGCTTCTAATTTAGATAAAGTACTAAGAAGGTATATCATGCTAACTCTACATGTGACGTTTGCCTATTAAACAATAGTTGTAATATTTATTTGCAAAACTTCCATTTTCTGTACACCTGACCTACACTACTTAATTATAACATCCCTGGTGGCGTGCTGGCATGGCTTCCCATCTCACACCATGCAAGACCGCCGACTTACCCACCAATGCAGGCTGCGCACTATGTTCCTATGTGGGCTGTGTGCATGTGTCTTGGCTGCTTTTTGAGGGCGGCAGCGGCAGCACTTCCTGATTCTTAAAGGAACAGTGCACGCATTCCTTTTGTATCCCCAGTCCTGTATCTGACCCGTCCCGTGTCTGGCCTGTCCGGTCCTGTCTCTGGCCCGTCCCAGCCTGTCCCTGGCCCCATCCATCCTGTCTATGACCCGTTCTGTAATGTCTAACCCGCCCCGTCCCGTATCTGGTCCGTCCAGTCGCATATCTGACCCGTTTAGTCCCGTATCTGACCATCCCGTCCCGTATCTGGCTTTCCCTTATCTAGCCCATCTCATCCCGTATCTGGCCCGCATCGTCCCTTCCCATCTGTGGCACGTCCTGTCCCGTATCTGACCATACCAGTCCCTATCTGGCCCGTCCCGTATGTGGCCAGGCCCATTCAGTATCTGGCCAGTCCCGTATCTGGCCATCTCGTATCAGCCCCATCCCATCCTGTCCATGGCTCATCCCATATCTAGCCTCTCCTGTCCCATATCTGGCTCGTCCCGTATCTGGCCCATGTCGTCCTGTATCTGGCCCGTCCCATATTTGGCCCGTACCTTTCTGTATCTGGCCTGTCCCGAAGTGTATCTGGGCCATCCTGTCCTGTCTCTGGCCCGTCTTTTCCTGTATCTGGACCGTCTGGTCTCTGTCCCGTCCCATAATGTATAGCTTGTCCCGTCCTGTTTCTGGCCCGTCCCGTCCGGTCTCTGGCTCGTCCTGTCCTGTATCTGGCACGTCGCGTACCGTCTCTGGCCCGTCCCATCCTGTCTATTTCCCGTCCCATAATGTATAGCTCGTCCAGTCCTGTTTCTGGCCCGTCCCGTCCTATCTCCGGCTCGTCCCGTCTTGTATCTGGCCCGTCCCATCTCGTATCTGGCCCGTCCCGCATCTGGCCTGTCTTGTCCCTTATCTGGCCAGTCCCTTCCTGTATCTGGCCAGTACCTTCCCATCTCATCCTGTCTCTGGCCCGTCCGATCCTGTCTCAGGCCTGGTCAGTCCTGTCTCTGGCCCGACCGATGCTATCTCTGGCCTGTCCAATCCTGTCTCTTGCCCGTCCCATCTCTGGTCCGTCCCGTCCTGTCTCTGGCCCTTCCCGTCCTGTCTCTGGCCCGTCCCGTCCTCTCTCTTGCCCGTCCCGTCCTGTCTCTGGCTCGACCGATCCTGTCCCTGGCCCGACCGATCCTGTCCTGCCTCAGGCCAGTCCCATCCTGCTCTGGCCAGTCCCGTCCCTGGACCGTCCTGTATCTGGACCGCCCCGTCCTGTATCTGGTCGCCCCGTCTCTAGCAGGTCCTGTCCTATCTCTAGCACGCCTCTGTCCGTCCTATCTTCGGCCAGTCTCATCCTGTCTTTGGCCCGTCCCGTTCCGTCTGTCTCTGGCAAGTCCGGTCCTGTCTCTGGCCCGTCCCGTATCTGGCCCATCCAGTATCTGGCCTGTCCCGTCATGTATCTGGGCTGTCCCATAGCTGGCCCATACCATCCCATATCCGGCTCGTCACATTTCTGGCCCATCCTGTCATGTATCTGGCCCGTCCCATCCTGTCTATGGTCCGATTTGTCCTGTCTATGGCCTGTCCCGTAATGTCTCTAGCACATTCCGTCCTGTCTCTGGCCCATCCCGTCCTGTATCTGGTTGGTCCCGTCCTGTATCTGGCCCGTCCCATCCTGAATCTGGCCCGTCCTGTCTATGGCCGTCCGATAATGTATAGCTTGTCCCGTCCTGTTTCTGGCCAGTCCCGTGCTATCTCTGGCTCGTCTTGTCCTGTATCTGGCCCGTCCATCCATTTCCCGTCCCATAATGTATAGCTCGTCCCATCCTGTTTCTGGCCCGTCCCATCCTATCTCTGCCTTGTCCCGTCCTATATCTGGCGCGTCCCGTCTCGTATCTGGCCCGTCCCGCATCTGGCCTGTCCTGTCCCGTATCTGGCCTGTCCCTTCCTGTATCTGGCCAGTCCCTTCCCATCTCGTCCTGTCGCTGGCCTGTTCCGTCCTGTCTCTGGCCCGTCCGGTGCTATCTCTGGCCTGTCCAATAGTGTCTCTTGCCGGTCCCGTCTCTGGCCCATCCCTTCCTGTCTCTGGCCCAGGTCTGGCCCGTCTCATCCCGTATCTGGCCCATCCCGTCCAGTATCTGACCCGTTCCATATCTGGCCAGTCTCGTATCTGGCACGTCCTGTCCCTGGCCCGGCCTGTCCCGTATCTGGCCCGTCCTGTATCTGGCCTGTCCAGTATCTGGCCCGTCCCGCATCTGACCAGTCCCGTATCTGGCCCGTCCCATCCCGTATCGGGTCCGTACCGTCCTGTATATGGCCCATCCCGTCATGTATCTGGGCTGTCGCATATCTGGCCAATACCGTCCCATATCTGGCTCGTCACGTTTCTGGCCCATCCCGTCATGTATCTGGCCCATCCCATCCTGTGTCTGGCCCGACCCGTCCTGTCTATGGCCCATCCCGTAATGTCTCTAGCACATTCAGTCTTGTTTCTGGCCCATCCCGTCCTGCATCGGTTCGGTCCAGTCCTGTATCTGGCCCGTCCCGTCCTGAATCTAGCCCATCCCGTATCTAGCTCGTCCCTTCCTGTATCTGGCCCGTCCTATCCTGTCCTGTCTCTGGCCCATTAAGTCTTGAATCTGGCCTGTGCCGTATCTGGACCGTCCCTTCCTGTATCTGGCCCGTCCCGTCCTTTCTCTGGCCTGACCGGTCCTGTCCTGACTCTGGCCAGTCCAGTGCTGCTCTGGTCCGTCCCTTCCCTGGCCCGTCCTGTATCTGGACCGTCCCATTCTGTATCTAGTCGCCCCGTCCCGTATCTGGTCTGTCCAGTTCCATATCTGACCCGTTTAGTGCCGTATCTGACCATCCCGTCCCGTATCTGGCTTTCCCTTATCTGGCCCATCTCATCCCGTATCTGGCCTGCCTTGCCCCTTCCCAACTCTGGCACGTCCTGTCCCGTGTCTGACCCAACCAGTCCCTATCTGGCCCGTCCCGTATGTGGCCAGGCCCATTCAGTATCTGGCCTGTCCCGTATCTGGCCATCTCGTATCTGGCCCATCCCATCCTGTCCATGGCTCATCCCATATCCAGCCTGTCCTGTCCCATATCTGGCCCGTCCTGTATCTTGCCCATGTTGTCCTGTATCTGGCCCGTCCTATATTTGGCCTGTGCCGTCCTGTATCGGGACTGTCCCGTACTGTATCTGGACCGTCCCGTCCGGTCTCTGGCCCATCCCATAATGTATAGCTTGTCTCGTCCTGTTTCTGGCCCGTCCCTTCCTGTATCTGGCCCGTCCTCTCTTTGACCCGTCCCGTCCTCTATCTTGCCCGCCCCCTCCTGTCTCTGGCCCGACCGGTCCTGTCCTGTCTCTGACCAGTCTCGTCCTGCTCTGGCCCGTCCCGTCCCTGGACTGTCCTGTATCTGGACCGTCCCGTCCTGTATCTGTCGCCCCGTCTCTAGCCCGTCCCGTCCTGTCTCTGGTACGCCTCAGTCCATAATATCTCCGGCCAGTCTCATCCTGTCTTTCGCCTGTCCCGTCCTGTCTCTGGCCCGTCTCGTCATGTCTCTGGCGTGTGCCGTCCGGTCCTGTCTCTGGCCCGTCCTGTATCTGGCCCATTCCGTATCTTGTCTGTCCCGTCCTGTATCTGGCCCACCCCATTAAAAGTAGTATTATCAAATCCTCCACAAATTTACACACAAAGGAACTTTAGCCTGGGGTGTGTTTTAAATTAAGGTGAGTTCAATAGTTAGAAAAATATGATACTTTCCATAAATTATTAGCAAAATGTTTAAATGACACCTATCAAAAAACAGCCTCCTCCATATCCCCTCAAGCTGTCCTATCCATCACCAAGATAGGTGCATTTTCTGCCATTTAGGTAGAAGTAATCTTCAAACAATTTGCTTCTAATTTAGATAAAGTACTAAGAAGGTATATCATGCTAACTCTACATGTGACGTTTGCCTATTAAACAATAGTTGTAATATTTATTTGCAAAACTTCCATTTTCTGTACACCTGACCTACACTACTTAATTGTAACATCCCTGGTGGCGTGCTGGCATGGCTTCCCATCTCACACCATGCAAGACCGCCGACTTACCCACCAATGCAGGCTGCGCACTATGTTCCTATGTGGGCTGTGTGCATGTGTCTTGGCTGCTTTTTGAGGGCGGCAGCGGCAGCACTTCCTGATTCTTAAAGGAACAGTGCACGCATTCCTTTTGTATCCCCAGTCCTGTATCTGACCCGTCCCGTGTCTGGCCTGTCCGGTCCTGTCTCTGGCCCGTCCCAGCCTGTCCCTGGCCCCATCCATCCTGTCTATGACCCGTTCTGTAATGTCTAACCCGCCCCGTCCCGTATCTGGTCCGTCCAGTCGCATATCTGACCCGTTTAGTCCCGTATCTGACCATCCCGTCCCGTATCTGGCTTTCCCTTATCTAGCCCATCTCATCCCGTATCTGGCCCGCATCGTCCCTTCCCATCTGTGGCACGTCCTGTCCCGTATCTGACCATACCAGTCCCTATCTGGCCCGTCCCGTATGTGGCCAGGCCCATTCAGTATCTGGCCAGTCCCGTATCTGGCCATCTCGTATCAGCCCCATCCCATCCTGTCCATGGCTCATCCCATATCTAGCCTCTCCTGTCCCATATCTGGCTCGTCCCGTATCTGGCCCATGTCGTCCTGTATCTGGCCCGTCCCATATTTGGCCCGTACCGTCCTGTATCTGGCCTGTCCCGTAGTGTATCTGGGCCATCCTGTCCTGTCTCTGGCCCGTCTTTCCTGTATCTGGACCGTCTGGTCTCTGTCCCGTCCCATAATGTATAGCTTGTCCCGTCCTGTTTCTGGCCCGTCCCGTCCGGTCTCTGGCTCGTCCTGTCCTGTATCTGGCACGTCCCGTACCGTCTCTGGCCCGTCCCATCCTGTCTATTTCCCGTCCCATAATGTATAGCTCGTCCAGTCCTGTTTCTGGCCCGTCCCGTCCTATCTCCGGCTCGTCCCGTCTTGTATCTGGCCCGTCCCATCTCGTATCTGGCCCGTCCCGCATCTGGCCTGTCTTGTCCCTTATCTGGCCAGTCCCTTCCTGTATCTGGCCAGTACCTTCCCATCTCATCCTGTCTCTGGCCCGTCCGATCCTGTCTCAGGCCTGGTCAGTCCTGTCTCTGGCCCGACCGATGCTATCTCTGGCCTGTCCAATCCTGTCTCTTGCCCGTCCCATCTCTGGTCCGTCCCGTCCTGTCTTTGGCCCTTCCCGTCCTGTCTCTGGCCCGTCCCGTCCTCTCTCTTGCCCATCCCGTCCTGTCTCTGGCTCGACCGATCCTGTCCCTGGCCCGACCGGTCCTGTCCTGCCTCAGGCCAGTCCCATCCTGCTCTGGCCAGTCCCGTCCCTGGACCGTCCTGTATCTGGACCGCCCCGTCCTGTATCTGGTCGCCCCGTCTCTAGCAGGTCCCGTCCTATCTCTAGCACGCCTCGGTCCGTCCTATCTTCGGCCAGTCTCATCCTGTCTTTGGCCCGTCCCGTCCCGTCTGTCTCTGGCAAGTCCGGTCCTGTCTCTGGCCCGTCCCATATCTGGCCCATCCAGTATCTGGCCTGTCCCGTCCTGTATCTGGCCCATCCCGTCATGTATCTGGGCTGTCCCATAGCTGGCCCATACCATCCCATATCCGGCTCGTCACATTTCTAGCCCATCCCGTCATGTATCTGGCCCGTCCCATCCTGTCTATGGCCCGATTTGTCCTGTCTATGGCCTGTCCCGTAATGTCTCTAGCACATTCCGTCCTGTCTCTGGCCCATCCCGTCCTGTATCTGGTTGGTCCCGTCCTGTATCTGGCCCGTCCCATCCTGAATCTGGCCCGTCCTGTCTATGGCCCGTCCGATAATGTATAGCTTGTCCCGTCCTGTTTCTGGCCAGTCCCGTGCTATCTCTGGCTCGTCTTGTCCTGTATCTGGCCCGTCCCATCCATTTCCCGTCCCATAATGTATAGCTCGTCCCGTCTCGTATCTGGCCCGTCCCGCATCTGGCCTGTCCTGTCCCGTATCTGGCCTGTCCCTTCCTGTATCTGGCCAGTCCCTTCCCATCTCGTCCTGTCGCTGGCCTGTTCCGTCCTGTCTCTGGCCCGTCCGGTGCTATCTCTGGCCTGTCCAATCCTGTCTCTTGCCGATCCCGTCTCTGGCCCATCCCTTCCTGTCTCTGGCCCAGGTCTGGCCCGTCTCATCCCGTATCTGGCCCATCCCGTCCAGTATCTGACCCGTTCCATATCTGGCCAGTCTCGTATCTGGCACGTCCTGTCCCTGGCCCGGCCTGTCCCGTATCTGGCCCGTCCTGTATCTGGCCTGTCCAGTATCTGGCCCGTCCCGCATCTGACCAGTCCCGTATCTGGCCCGTCCCATCCCGTATCGGGTCCGTACCGTCCTGTATCTGGCCCATCCCGTCATGTATCTGGGCTGTCGCATATCTGGCCAATACCGTCCCATATCTGGCTCGTCACGTTTCTGGCCCATCCCGTCATGTATCTGGCCCATCCCATCCTGTCTCTGGCCCGACCAGTCCTGTCTATGGCCCATCCCGTAATGTCTCTAGCACATTCAGTCTTGTTTCTGGCCCATCCCGTCCTGCATCGGTTCGGTCCAGTCCTGTATCTGGCCCGTCCCGTCCTGAATCTAGCCCATCCCGTATCTGGCTTGTCCCTTCCTGTATCTGGCCCGTCCTATCCTGTCCTGTCTCTGGCCCATTAAGTCTTGAATCTGGCCCGTGCCGTATCTGGACCGTCCCTTCCTGTATCTGGCCCGTCCCGTCCTTTCTCTGGCCTGACCGGTCCTGTCCTGACTCTGGCCAGTCCAGTGCTGCTCTGGTCCGTCCCTTCCCTGGCCCGTCCTGTATCTGGACCGTCCCATTCTGTATCTAGTCGCCCCGTCCCGTATCTGGTCTGTCCAGTTCCATATCTGACCCGTTTAGTGCCGTATCTGACCATCCCGTCCCGTATCTGGCTTTCCCTTATCTGGCCCATCTCATCCCGTATCTGGCCTGCCTTGCCCCTTCCCAACTCTGGCACGTCCTGTCCCGTGTCTGACCCAACCAGTCCCTATCTGGCCCGTCCCGTATGTGGCCAGGCCCATTCAGTATCTGGCCTGTCCCGTATCTGGCCATCTCGTATCTGGCCCATCCCATCCTGTCCATGGCTCATCCCATATCCAGCCTGTCCTGTCCCATATCTGGCCCGTCCTGTATCTTGCCCATGTTGTCCTGTATCTGGCCCGTCCTATATTTGGCCCGTACCGTCCTGTATCGGGCCTGTCCCGTACTGTATCTGGACCGTCCCGTCCGGTCTCTGGCCCATCCCATAATGTATAGCTTGTCCCGTCCTGTTTCTGGCCCGTCCCTTCCTGTATCTGGCCCGTCCCGTCCTCTCTTTGACCCGTCCCATCCTCTATCTTGCCCGTCCCCTCCTGTCTCTGGCCCGACCGGTCCTGTCCTGTCTCTGACCAGTCTCGTCCTGCTCTGGCCCGTCCCGTCCCTGGACTGTCCTGTATCTGGACCGTCCCGTCCTGTATCTGTCGCCCTGTCTCTAGCCCGTCCCGTCCTGTCTCTGGTACGCCTCAGTCCATAATATCTCCGGCCAGTCTCATCCTGTCTTTCGCCTGTCCCGTCCTGTCTCTGGCCCGTCTCGTCATGTCTCTGGCGTGTGCCGTCCGGTCCTGTCTCTGGCCCGTCCTGTATCTGGCCAATTCCGTATCTTGTCTGTCCCGTCCTGTATCTGGCCCACCCCATTAAAGGTAGTATTATCAAATCCTCCACAAATTTACACATAAAGGAACTTTAGCCTGGGGTGTGTTTTAAATTAAGGTGAGTTCAATAGTTAGAAAAATATGATACTTTCCATAAATTATTAGCAAAATGTTTAAATGACACCTATCAAAAAACAGCCTCCTCCATATCCCCTCAAGCTGTCCTATCCATCACCAAGATAGGTGCATTTTCTGCCATTTAGGTAGAAGTAATCTTCAAACAATTTGCTTCTAATTTAGATAAAGTACTAGGAAGGTATATCATGCAAACTCTACATGTGATGTTTGCCTATTAAACAATAGTTGTAATATTTATTTGCAAAACTTCCATTTTCTGTACACCTGACCTACACTACTTAATTGTAACATCCCTGGTGGCGTGCTGGCATGGCTTCCCATCTCACACCATGCAAGACCGCCGACTTACCCACCAATGCAGGCTGCGCACTATGTTCCTATGTGGGCTGTGTGCATGTGTCTTGGCTGCTTTTTGAGGGCGGCAGCGGCAGCACTTCCTGATTCTTAAAGGAACAGTGCACGCATTCCTTTTGTATCCCCAGTCCTGTATCTGACCCGTCCCGTGTCTGGCCTGTCCGGTCCTGTCTCTGGCCCGTCCCAGCCTGTCCCTGGCCCCATCCATCCTGTCTATGACCCGTTCTGTAATGTCTAACCCGCCCCGTCCCGTATCTGGTCCGTCCAGTCGCATATCTGACCCGTTTAGTCCCGTATCTGACCATCCCGTCCCGTATCTGGCTTTCCCTTATCTAGCCCATCTCATCCCGTATCTGGCCCGCATCGTCCCTTACCATCTGTGGCACGTCCTGTCCCGTATCTGACCATACCAGTCCCTATCTGGACCGTCCCGTATGTGGCCAGGCCCATTCAGTATCTGGCCCGTCCCGTATCTGGCCATCTCGTATGAGCCCCATCCCATCCTGTCCATGGCTCATCCCATATCTAGCCTCTCCTGTCCCATATCTGGCTCATCCCGTATCTGGCCCATGTCGTCCTGTATCTGGCCCGTCCCATATTTGGCCCGTACCGTCCTGTATCTGGCCTGTCCCGTAGTGTATCTGGGCCATCATGTCCTGTCTCTGGCCCGTCTTTTCCAGTATCTGGACCGTCTGGTCTCTGTCCCGTCCCATAATGTATAGCTTGTCCCGTCCTGTTTCTGGCCCGTCCCGTCCGGTCTCTGGCTCGTCCTGTCCTGTATCTGGCACGTCCCGTACCGTCTCTGGCCCGTCCCATCCTGTCTATTTCCCGTCCCATAATGTATAGCTCGTCCAGTCCTGTTTCTGGCCCGTCCCGTCCTATCTCCGGCTCGTCCCGTCTTGTATCTGGCCCGTCCCATCTCGTATCTTGCCCGTCCCGCATCTGGCCTGTCTTGTCCCTTATCTGGCCAGTCCCTTCCTGTATCTGGCCAGTACCTTCCCATCTCATCCTGTCTCTGGCCCGTCCGATCCTGTCTCAGGCCTGGTCAGTCCTGTCTCTGGCCCGACCGATGCTATCTCTGGCCTGTCCAATCCTGTCTCTTGCCCGTCCCATCTCTGGTCCATCCCGTCCTGTCTCTGGCCCGTCCCGTCCTCTCTCTTGCCCGTCCCGTCCTGTCTCTGGCTCGACCGATCCTGTCCTGCCTCAGGCCAGTCCCATCCTGCTCTGGCCAGTCCCGTCCCTGGACGGTCCTGTATCTGGACCGCCCCGTCCTGTATCTGGTCGCCCCGTCTCTAGCACGTCCCGTCCTGTCTCTGGCATGCCTCGCTCCGTCCAATCTTCGGCCAGTCTCATCCTGTATCTGGTCGCCCCGTCTCTGGCCCGTCCCGTCCTTTTTCAGGCACGGCCCGTCCGGTCCTATCTTTGGCCTGTCCTGTATCTGGCCCATTCCGTCACGTATCTGGCCTGTCTCGTCCTGTATCTGGCCCATCCCACTAAAGGTAGTATTATCAAATCCTCCACAAATTTACAACTCCAGGAAATTTAACCTGGGGTGTGTTTTAAATTAAGGTGAGTTCAATAGTTAGAATAATATGATACTTTCCATAAATTATTAGCAAAATGTTTAAATGACACCTATCAAAAAACAGCCTCCTCCATATCCCCTCAAGCTGTCCTATCCATCACCAAGATAGGTGCATTTTCTGCCATTTAGGCAGAAGTAATCTTCAATTTGCTTCTAATTTAGATAAAGTACCAGGAAGGTATATCATGTAAACTCTACATGTGACGTTTGCCTATTAAATAATAGTTGTAATATTTATTTGCAAAACTTCCATTTTCTCTACACCTGACCTACACTACTTAATTGTAACATCACTGGTGGCGTGCTGGCATGGCTTCCAATCTCACACCATGCAAGACCGTCGACTTACCCACCAATGCAGGCTGAACACTATGTTCCTATGCTGGCTGTGTACATGTGTCTTGGCTGCTTGTTGAGGGCGGCAGCGGCAGCACTTCCTGATTCTTAAAGGAACAGTGCACGCATTCCTAATGTGTCCCCAGTCCTGTATCTGACCCATCCCGTCTCTGGCCCGTCCCGTCTCTGGCCCGTCCCGTCCTGTCTCTGGCCTGTCCCAGCCTGTCTCTGGCCCGACCGGTGCTATCTCTGGCCTGTCCAATCCTGTCTCTTGCCCGTCCCATCTCTGGTCCGTCCCGTCCTGTCTTTGGCCCTTCCCGTCCTGTCTCTGGCCCGTCCCGTCCTCTCTTTGGCCCGTCCCGTCCTCTCTCTTGCCTGTCCCGTCCTGTCTCTAGCCCGACCGGTCCTGTCCTGCCTCAGGCCAGTCCCATCCTGCTCTGGCCAGTCCCGTCCCTAGACCGTCCTGTATCTGGACCGCCCCATCCTGTATCTGGTCGCCCCGTCTCTAGCAGGTCCCGTCCTGTCTCTGGCACGCCTCGGTCCGTCCTATCTTCGGCCAGTCTCATCCTGTCTTTGGCCCGTCCCGTCCCGTCTGTCTCTGGCAAGTCCGGTCCTGTCTCTGGCCCGTCCCGTATCTGGCCCATCCAGTATCTGGCCTGTCCCGTCCTGTATCTGGCCCGTCCCGTCATGTATCTGGGCTGTCCCATAGCTGGCCCATACCATCCCATATCTGGCTCGTCACGTTTCTGGCCCATCCCGTCATGTATCTGGCCCATCCCATCCTGTCTTTGGCCCGATCCGTCCTGTCTATGGCCTGTCCCGTAATGTCTCTAGCACATTCCATCCTGTCTCTGGCCCATCCCATCCTGTATCTGGTCGGTCCCGTCCTGTATCTGGCCCGTCCCATCCTGAATCTGGCCCGTCTTGTCTATGGCCCGTCCGATAATGTATAGCTTGTCCCGTCCTGTTTCTGAGCAGTCCCGTACTATCTCTGGCTCGTCTTGTCCTGTATCTGGCCCGTCCCGTCCATTTCCCGTCCCATAATGTATAGCTCTTCCCGTCCTGTTTCTGGCCCGTCCCATCCTATCTCTGCCTCGTCCCGTCCTATATCTGGCGCGTCCCGTCTCGTATCTGGCCCGTCCCGCATCTGGCCTGTCCTGTCCCGTATCTGGCCTGTCCCTTCCTGTATCTGGCAAGTCCCTTCCCATCTCGTCCTGTCGCTGGCCTGTCCCGTCCTGTCTCTGGCCCGTCCGGTGCTATCTCTGGCCTGTCCAATCCTGTCTCTTGCCCGTCCCGTCTCTGGCCCGTCCCGTCCAGTCTTTGGCCCATCCCGTCCTGTCTCTGGCCCATCCCTTCCTGTCTCTGGCCAGTCTCGTCCCGTATCTGGCTCGCCCGGTATCTGGCCCATCCCGTCTAGTATCTGGCACGTTCCATATCTGTCCTGTCCCGTATCTGGCCCATCCCGCATCTGACCCGTCCAGTATCTGGCCCATCCCATCCCGTATCTGGCCCGTCCCGTCATGTATCTGGGCTGTCCCATATCTGGCCCATACCGTCCCATATCTGACTTGTCACGTTTCTGGCCCATCCCGTCATGTATCTTGCCCGTCCCATCCTGTCTCTGGTCCGACCCGTCCTGTTTATGGCCTGTCCCGTAATGTCTCGAGCACATTACGTCCTGTCTTTTGCCCATCCTGTCTTGTATCTGGTCGGTCCCGTCCTGTATCTGGACCGTCCCGTCGTGAATCTGTCCCGTCCCGTATCTGGCCCATCCCTTCCTGTATCTGGCCCGTCCCATAACGTCCTATCTCTGGCCCATCCCGTGTTGAATCTGGCCCGTCCCGTCTCTGGCGCGTCCCATCCTATCTCTGGTCTGACCGGTCCTGTCCTGCCTCTGGCCAGTCCCGTCCTGCTCTGGTCCGTCCCGTCCCTGGCCCGTCCTGTATCTGAACCGTCCCGTCCTGTATCTGGTCGCCCCTTCTCTGGCCCGTCCCGTCCTTTCTCAGACACGTCCCGTTCGGTCCTGTCTCTGACCTATCCTGTATCTGGCCCATCCCGTCACATATCTGGCCTGTCCAGTCCTGTATCTGGCCCATCCCATTAAAGGTAGTATTATCAAAACCTCCACAAATTTACACCTCCAGGAAATTTAACCTGGGGTGTGTCTTAAATTAAGGTGAGTTTAATAGTTAGAAAAATATGATACTTTCCATAAATTATTAGCAAAATGTTTAAATGACACCTATCAAAAAACAGCCTCCTCCATATCCCCTCAAGCTGTCCTATCCATCACCAAGATAGGTGCATTTTCTGCCATTTAGGTAGAACTAATCTTCAAACAATTTGCTTCTAAGTACTAGGAAGGTAAATCATGCAAACTCTACATGTGATGTTTGCCTATTAAACAATAGTTGTAATATTTATTTGAAAAACTTCCATTTTCTCTACGCCTGACCAACACTATTTAATTTTAACATCACTGGCAGCGTGCTGGCATGGCTTCCCATCTCACATCATGCAACACTGCCGACTTACCCACCAATGCAGGCTGCGCACTATTTGGCCCGTTCTGTCTTGTCTCTGGCCCGTCCCGTCCTGTCTATGGCCCGTCCCATAATGTATAGCTTGTCCCGTCCTGTTTCTGGCCCGTCCCGTACTGTCTCTGGCTCGTCTTGTCCTGTATCTGGCCCGTCGAGTACCGTCTATGGCCCGTCCCGTCCTGTCTATTTCCCGTCCCATAATGTATAGCTCGTCCCGTCCTGTTTCTGGCCCGTCCCGTCTCGTATCTGGCCCATCCCGCATTTGGCCTGTCCTGTCCCGTATATGGCCTGTCCCTTCCTGTATCTGGACAGTCCTTTCCCATCTCGTCCTGTCTCTGGCCTGTCCCGTCCTGTCTCTGGCCCGTCCGGTGCTATGTCTGGCCTGTCCAATCCTGTCTCTTGTCCGTCCCGTTTCTGGCCCGTCCCGTCTAGTATTTGGCCCGTCCTGTTCTGTCTCTGGCCCATCCCTTCCTGTCTCTGGCGCAGTTCTGGTCCGTCT
This sequence comes from Phyllobates terribilis, assembly GCF_046119375.1. Classification (NCBI taxonomy): domain Eukaryota; kingdom Metazoa; phylum Chordata; class Amphibia; order Anura; family Dendrobatidae; genus Phyllobates; species Phyllobates terribilis. Next base: position 23,364 of record NW_027363217.1, on the reverse strand, counting down.
CGTCCTGTATCTGGCCCGCCCTGTATCTGGCCCATCCCGTCCAGTATCTGGCCCGTTCCATATCTGGCCTGTCCCGTATCTGGCACGTCCTGTCCCTGGCCCGGCCTGTCCCGTATCTGGCCCGTCCTGTATCTGGCCAGTCCCGTATCTGGCCCGTCCCGCATCTGACCCGTCCCGTATCTGGCCCGTCCCGTCCCGTATCTAGTCCGTACCGTCCTGTATCTGGCCCGTCCCGTCATGTATGTGGGCTGTCCCATATCTGGCCCATACCGTCCCATATCTGGCTCGTCACATTTCTGGCCCATCCCGTCATATATCTGGCCCGTCCCATCCTGTCTCTGGCCTGACCCGTCCTGTGTATGGCCTATCCCATGTCTCTAGCACATTCCGTCCTGTCTCTGGCCCATCCCGTCCTGTATCTGGTCGGTCCCGTCCTGAATCTGGCCCGTCCCATCCTGAATCTGGCCCGTCCCGTATCTGGCCCGTCCCTTCCTGTATGTGGCCCGTCCCATCCTGTCCTGTCTTTGGCCCATCCTGTCTTGAATCTGGCCCGTCCCGTATCTTGCCCGTCCATTCCTGTATCTGGCCCGTCCCGACCTGTATCTGGTCGGTCCCATCCTGTCTCTGGCCTCGTCCGTCCTGTCTCTGGCCCGACCGGTGCTATCTCTGGCCTGTCCAATCCTGTCTCTTGCCCGTCCTGTCCTGTCTCTGGCCCGATCGGTCCTGTCCTGCCTCTGGCCAGTCCCATCCTGCTCTGGCCCGTCCCGTCCCTGGACCGTCCTGTATCTGGACCACCCCGTTCTGTATCTGGTCGCCCCGTCTCTAGCCCGTCCCGTCCTGTCTCTGGCACGCCTCGGTCCGTCCTATCTTCGGCCAGTCTCATCTTGTCTTTGGCCCGTCCGGTCCCGTCTGTCTCTAGCCCGTCCGGTCCTGTCTCTGGCCCGTCCTGTATCTGGCCCATCCCGTGTCTGGCCTGTCCCGTCCTGTATCTGGCCCGTCCCGTCATTTATATGGGCTGTCCAATAGCTGGCCCATACCATCCCATATCTGGCTCGTCACGTTTCTGGCCCATCCCGTCATGTATCTGGCCAGTCCCATCCTGTCTATGGCCCGACCCGTCCTGTCTATGGCCTGTACCGTAATGTCTCTAGCACATTCCGTCCTGTCTATGGCCCATCCCGTCCTGTATCTGGTCGGTCCCATCGTGTATCTGGCCCGTCCCGTCCTGAATCTGGCCCGTCCTGTCTATGGCCCGTCCCATAATGTATAGCTTGTCCCGTCCTGTTTCTGGCCAGTCCCGTACTATCTCTGGCTCGTCCTGTCCTGTATCTGGCCCGTCGCGTACCGTCTCTGGCCCATCCCGTCCTGTCTACTTCCCGTCCCATAATGTTTAGCTCGTCCCGTCCAGTTTCTGGCCCGTCCCATCCTATCTCTGCCTTGTCCCGTCCTATATCTGGCGCGTCCCGTCTCGTATCTGGCCCATCCCGCATCTGGCCTGTCCTGTCCCGTATCTGGCCTGTCCCTTCCTGTATCTGGCCAGTCCCTTCCCATCTCGTCCTGTCGCTGGCCTGTCCCGTCCTGTCTCTGGCCCGTTCGGTGCTATCTCTGGCCTGTTCAATCCTGTCTCTTGCCCCTCCCGTCTCTGGCCCGTCCTGTCCTGTCTCTGGCCCATCCCTTCCTGTCTCTGGCCCAGGTCTGGCCCGTCTCATCCCGTATCTGGCCCATCCCGTCCAGTATCTGGCCCGTTCCATATCTGGCCTGTCCCATATCTGGCACGTCCTGTCCCTGGCCCGGCCTGTCCCGTATCTGGCCCGTCCTGTATCTGGCCTGTCCCGTATCTGGCCCGTCCCGCATCTGACCCGTCCCGTATCTGGCCCGTCATGTCCCGTATCTGGTTAGTCCCTTCCTGTATCTGGCCCGTCCTATCCTGTCCTGTCTCTGGCCCATCCCGTCTTGAATCTGGCCCGTGCCGTATCTGGCCCGTCCCTTCCTGTATCTGGCCTGTCCCGTCCTTTCTCTGGCCTGACCGGTCCTGTCCTGCCTCTGGCCAGTCCCGTCCTGCTCTGGTCCGTCCCTTCCCTGGCCCGTCCTGTATCTGGACCGTCCCGTCCTGTATCTGGTCGCCCCGTCTCTGGCCCGTCCCGTCCTTTTTCAGGCACGGCCCGTCCGGTCCTATCTTTGGCCTGTCCTGTATCTGGCCCATTCCGTCACGTATCTGGCCTGTCTCGTCCTGTATCTGGCCCATCCCACTAAAGGTAGTATTATCAAATCCTCCACAAATTTACACCTCCAGGAAATTTAGCCTGGGGTGTGTTTTAAATTAAGGTGAGTTCAATAGTTAGAATAATATGATACTTTCCATAAATTATTAGCAAAATGTTTAAATGACACCTATCAAAAAAACAACCTCCTCCATATCCCCTCAAGCTGTCCTATCCATCACCAAGATAGGTGCATTTTCTGCCATTTAGGCAGAAGTAATCTTCAATTTGCTTCTAATTTAGATAAAGTACTAGGAAGGTATATCATGCAAACTTTACATGTGAAGTTTGCCTATTAAATAATAGTTGTAATATTTATTTGCAAAACTTCCATTTTCTCTACACCTGACCTACACTACTTAATTGTAACATCCCTGGCGGCAAGCTGGCATGGCTTCCCATCTCACACCATGCAAGACAGCCGACTTACCCACCAATGCAGGCTGCGCACTATGTTCGTATGCTGGCTGTGTACATGTGTCTTGGCTGCTTGCTGAGGGCGGCAGCGGCAGCACTTCCTGATTCTTAAAGGAACAGTGCACGCATTCCTAATGTGTCCCCAGTCCTGTATCAGACCCATCCGGTCTCTGGCCCGTCCCGCCTCTGGCCCATCCCTGGCCCCTCCCATCCTGTCTATGGCCCGTCCTGTAATGTCTAACCCGCACAGTCCCGTATCTGGTCTGTCCAGTCCCATATCTGACCTTTTTAGTCCCATATCTGACCATCCCATCCCGTATCTGGCTGTCCCTTATCTGGCCCATCTCATCCCGTATCTGGCCCACCTCGTCCCTTCCCTTCTCTGGCACATCCTGTCCCGTATCTGACCATACCAGTCACTATCTGGCCCGTCCCGTATGTGGCCAGGCCCATTCAGTATCTGGTCCGTCCCGTATCTGGCCATCTCGTATCTGGCCCATACCATCCTGTCCATGGCTCATCCCATATCTAGCCTGTCCTGTCCCATATCTGGCCCGTCCTGTATCTGGCCCATGTCGTCCTGTATCTGGCCCGTCCCATATTTGGCCCGCACCGTACTGTATCTGGCCTGTCCCGTACTGTATCTGGGCCATCCCGTCCTGTCTCTGGCCCGTCTTTTCCTGTATCTGGACCGTCCCGTCCGGTCTCTGGCCCGTCCCATAATATATAGCTTGTCCCGTAGTGTTTCTGGCCCATCCCGTCCTGTATCTGGCCCGTCCCGTCATGTATGTGGGCTGTCCCATATCTGTCCCATACCGTCCCACATCTGGCTCGTCACATTTCTGGCCCATCCCGTCATGTATCTGGCCCGTCCCATCCTGTCTCTGGCCCGACCCGTCCTGTTTATGGCCTATCCCATAATGTCTCTAGCACATTCCGTCCTGTCTCTGGCCCATCCCGTCCTGTATCTGGTCGGTCCCGTCCTGAATCTGGCCCGTCCCATCCTGAATCTGGCCCGTCCCGTATCTGGCCCTTCCCTTCCTGTATCTGGCCCGTCCCATCCTGTCCTGTCTCTGGCCCATCCTGTCTTGAATCTGGCCCGTCCCGTATCTGGCCCGTCCCGACCTGTCTCTGGCCTGACTGGTCCTGTCCTGCCTCTGGCCAGTCGCGTCCAGCTCTGGTCCGTCCCGTCCCTGGCCCGTCCTGTATCTGGACCGTCCCGTCCTGTATCTGGTCGCCCCGACTATGGCCCGTCCCGTTCTTTCTCAGGCACGTCCCGTCCGGTCCGGTCTCTGGCCTGTCCTGCATATGGCCCATCCCGTCACGTATCTGGCCTGTCCCGTCCTGTATCTGGCCCATCCCATTAAAGGTAGTATTATCAAATCCTCCACAAATTTAAACCTCCAGGAAATTTAACCTGGGGTGTGTTTTAAATTAAGGTGAGTTCAATAGTTAGAAAAATATGATACTTTCCATAAATTATTAGCAAAATGTTTAAATGACACCTATGAAAAAACAGCCTCCTCCATATCCCCTCAAGCTGTCCTATCCATCACCAAGATAGGTGCATTTTCTGCCATTTAGGTAGAACTAATCTTCAAACAATTTGCTTCTAGTTTAGATAAAGTACTAGGAAGATATATCATGCAAACTCTACATGTGATGTTTGCCTATTAAACAATAGTTGTAATATTTATTTGCAAAACTTCCATTTTCTCTATGCTTGACCTACACTACTTCATTTTTTAGTACGTAGTGGAACATAATGACATGGCCTTCACCTATAGCATCCGTATAGCTCCTGAACTGGGCGCAATCAATCGGGCCTCAAGTACTTAAATTAATCTCAATATGTCTTCTAGAAAGACAGTCAGGCTTATAAAGTTTACTAGAAGAATATTAACATAATAGGCAAGAGTGTGACAACTTATCAATGCTAAAGGCACATCAAAAGAACCCAGCATGGTATACAGTGGTTGTGTGTATGTCTGTTTTTATGTGCGTTTGTGTATATACATATATATATATATATATATATATCTGTGTGTGTGTGTGAGTGTACATAGTGGAGCTGTATGTGTATATATGAGACATGTGTGTATATAGGAAAGCTATGTATGTGAATGTAGGAGAATTGTGTGTTTGTATGTAGCTGAGCTGTGTGCATGCTGCAGAGGTGTGTGTACGTATATAGCAGAGATGTGTGTATATAAGACAGCTGTGTGTAACTGAGCTGTGTGTATATATGCAGCAGAGCTGTGTGCATGCATAGCAGAGCTCAATGTGCATGTACTGTGCATTCAGCAGTGATGTGATTATGTGTTTGCTGCATAGAATACATATAAATTGCCTGCTGCAAAAGTATAAGAGTATAATACACATGCCGCAGAGAAACACTAACATTAGATCTCTAACCACTCTATTCTACCTTACAGCATTAAAGGTAGTATTATCAAATCCTCCACAAATTTACACATAAAGGAACTTTAACCTGGGGTGTGTTTTAAATTAAGGTGAGTTCAATAGTTAGAAAACTATGATACTTTCCATAAATTATTAGCAAAATGTTTAAATTACACCAATCAAAAAACAGCCTCCTCCATATCCCCTCAAGCTGTCCTATCCATCACCAAGATAGGTGCATTTTCTGCCATTTAGGTAGAAGTAATCTTCAAACAATTTGCTTCTGATTTAGATACAGGAGACAGGAAGAGACGGGCCAGAGACAGAACGGGACGGGCCAAAGACAGGATGAGACTGGCCGGAGATAGGACGGACCGAGGCGTGCCAGAGACAGGAAGGGATGGGCTAGAGACAGGGCGACCAGATACAGGATGCGACGGTCCAGATACAGGACGGGCCAGAGACGGGACGGGCCAGAGCAGGACGGAACTAGCCAGAGGCAGGACAGGACCGGTATGTCCAGAGACAGGACGGGACGGGCAAGAGACAGGACGGGACGGGTCAAAGAGAGGACGGGACAGGTCAGAGACAGGATGGGACAGCCAAAGACAGGACGGGACGGACTAGAGATGGGACAGGCAAGAGACAGGATTGGACAGGCCAGAGATAGCACCAGAAGGGCCAGAGACAGGACGGGACACGCCAGAGACAGGACGAGATGGGAAGAGACTGGCCAGATACGGGACAGGACAGGCCAGATGCGGGACGGGCCAGATATAGGACGGGACGAGGCAGAGATAGGATGAGCCTGTCCCGTCCTGTATCTGGCCCATCCCTTCCTGTCTCTGGCCCAGCTCGGGCCCGTCTCGTCCCGTATCTGACCCGCCCTGTATCTGGCCCATCCCGTCCAGTATCTGGCCCGTTCCATATCTGGCCTTTCCCATATCTGGCATGTCCTGTCCCTGGCCCAGCCTGTCCCGTATCTGGCCCGTCCTGTATCTGGCCCATCCCGTCACGTATCTGTCCCGTTCCATATCTGGCCTGTCCCATATCTGGCACGTCCTGACCCTGCCTTTCCCGTATCTGGCATGTCCTGTATCTGGACCATCCCGTCACGTATCTGGCCTGTCCCGTCCTGTATCTGGCCCATCCCATTAAAGGTAGCATTATCAATTCCTCCACAAATTTACACCTCCAGGATTTTTAACCTGGGGTGTGTTTTAAATTAAGGCGAGTTCAATAGTTAGAAAACTATGATACTTTCCATAAATTATTAGCAAAATGTTTAAATTACAACAATCAAAAAACAGCCTCCTCCATATCCCCTCAAGCAGTCCTATCCATCACCAAGATAGGTGCATTTTCTGCCATTTAGGTAGAAGTAATCTTCAAACAATTTGCTTCTGATTTAGATAAAGTACCAGGAAAGTATATCATGCAAACTCAACATGTGATGTTTGCCTATTAAATAATAGTTGTAATATTTATTGGCAAAACTTACATTTTCTCTACGCCTGACCTACACTACTTAATTGTAACATCCCTGGCCAGTCAAATCCTGTCTATTTGCCGTCCCATAATGTATAGCTCGTCCAGTCCTGTTTCTGGCCCGTCCCATCTTATCTCTGGCTCGTCCCGTCCTGTATCTGGCCCGTCGCGTACCGTCTATGGCCCGTCCCGTCCTGTCTATTTCCCGTCCCATAATGTATAGCTCGTCCCGTCCTGTTTCTGGCCCGTCCCATCCTATCTCTGCCTCATCCCGTCCTATATATGGCCCATCCCGTCTCGTATCTGGCCCGTCCCGCAACTGGCCTGTCCTGTCCCGTATCTGGCCTGTCCCTTCCTGTATCTGGCCAGTCCCTTCCCATCTTGTCCTGTCTCTGGCCTGTCCCGTCCTGTCTCTGGCCCGTCCGGTGCTATCTCTGGCATGTCCAATCCTGTCTCTTACCCGTCCCGTCTCTGGCCCGTCCGGTCCAGTCTTTGGCCCGTCCTGTCCTGTCTCTGGCCCATCCCTTCCTGTCTCTGGCGCAGCTCTGGTCCGTCTCGTCCTGTATCTGGCCCGCCCTGTATCTGGCCCATCCCATCCAGTATCTGGCCCGTTCCATATCTGGCCTGTCCCGTATCTGGCCCACCTCGTACCTTCCCGTCTCTGGCACGTCCTGTCCCGTATCTGACCATACCAGTCCCTATCTGGCCCGTCCCGTATATGGCCAGGCCCATTCAGTATCTGGCCCGTCCCATCCTGTCCATGTCTCATCCCATATCTAGCCTGTCCTGTCCCATATCTGGACCGTCCCGTATCTGGCCCATGTCGTCCTGTATCTGGCCTGTCCAATATTTGGCCCGTACCGTCCTGTATCTGGCCTGTACCGTACTGTATCTGGGGCATCCCGTCCTGTCTCTGGCCCATCTTTTCCTGTATCTGGACCGTCCTATAATGTATAGCTTGTCCCGTCCTGTTTCTGGCCCGACCCCGTCCTGTCTCTGGCTCGTCCTGTCCTGTATCTGGTCCGACCCATACCGTCGCTGGCCCGTCCCATCCTGTCTATTTCCCGTCCCATAATGTATAGCTCGTCCCATCCTGTTTCTGGCCCGTCCCATCCTATCTCTGCCTCGTCCCGTCCTATATCTGGCCCGTCCCATCTCGTATCTGGCCCGTCCCGCATCTGGCCTGTCCTGTCCCGTATCTGGCCTGTCCCTTCCTGTATCTGGCCAGTCCCTTCCCATCTCGTCCTGTCTCTGGCCTGTCCCGTCCTGTCTCTGGCCCGTCCGGTGCTATCTCTGGCCTGTCCCCAGGATGCGCAGTAATATGGGATCGTGTTCTTATCATTTCTTCCACAGTCCCTGCAGCTTCAGCCGCACAGATCGGACCCCGGGGCGAGGGGTGATACCTGCTGCAATCCTTGTATCCTGAAGTACTGCGGCCGCTGTACTGGGGTCCTAGAAAGTTATACCCCAGGGAACACAGTGGAAGGAGGAACACGGAAAGGGATCATTCATACTTATCCGTCACTTAGTAATCGCCATCTTCCATCTGTGGCCTGGAGAAAATGCTGGTCTTGCTTGTAATCGGAGGGGAGGACACATCTGCCGGTGAGACGACTGCTCTGCTCCAGTGATCGGCTGCAACTGGTGTGAGTGGGGGATTGAGCTATGTAATAAGGGAGAAAACGATGATGTCATAAAGGAAGAAAAGGTGATGATGTCATAAGAGCAGAGAGAAGCCCAGGACGAGCACAGCAATAGCTCCTACAGCAATTCATTATTTTCACAGCTTAATGTTTTTTGTAATCTGGAATAAATCTTTATGCAGAGGCTTCTCTGTGATAGAACAACCACCCCCACCATACACAGCACAGGATGGGCCCCGGAATCACTGCTATTGTGCACTTGATGTAATCTATAAATATGGACATCCTGGCACAGAAAGTGAAATAACCAATACTTGCATTCACCAGTAGAGGGAGCGCAAGAGCGAGCAGCATAAAGCCGCACATTACATGTCCTATGTATACAATTACCGGGCGGTAGAGGGCGCAATTTGATAAAAAAGGAATAAATAAAATCACCAACTGTAGCTCGCCAGCGCCGCCTCCAGGGTCCTTCCTCCGGCATAAAGCACAGTGACGGCCTCCAACACCGCCCTCTGCCCGCCCCCGGCCGTCGGTACCTCCCAGCTCTGTCAGCGCCGCCCGGGACAGGAGATGAGGCTGCGCTTGTTACCTCAGCAGGACGCAGGATACTTCATGCCGTTGGAGCCGGTGTTACGCAGGGGACGTCGGTCAGCGCGATGACGTCACTGCATGGCACCGACAAGCGTTGACTGTGAGACGTGATAGAAGAGGAGGCGGAGGCTGCGGTGACCCGGAGCCTGGAAGAAGGAGGAGAAGAGAGTTCATTTTTATTCTTATATTATTTGTCCTCTGACTGGGGGACATTATATTATATGTGGGTCTGTGAGGACATTATATTATATGTGGGTCTGTGAGGACATTATATTATATGTGGGTCTGTGAGGACATTATATTATATGTGGGTCTGTGGGGACATTATATTATATGTGGGTCTGTGAGGACATTATATTATATGTGGGTCTGTGAGGACATTATATTATATGTGGGTCTGTGGGGACATTATATTATATGTGGGTCTGTGGTAATATTATATTATATGTGGGTCCGTGGGGACATTATATTATATGTGGGTCTGTGAGGACATTATATTATATGTGGGTCTGTGAGGACATTATATTATATGTGGGTCTGTGAGGACATTATATTATATGTGGGTCTGTGAGGACATTATATTATATGTGGGTCTGTGGGGACATTATATTATATGTGGGTCTGTGAGGACATTATATTATATGTGGGTCTGTGAGGACATTATATTATATGTGGGTCTGTGAGGACATTATATTATATGTGGGTCTGTGAGGACATTATATTATATGTGGGTCTGTGAGGACATTATATTATATGGGGTCTGTGAGGACATTATATTATATGTGGGTCTGTGGGGACATTATATTATATGTGGGTCTGTGGGGACATTATATTATATGTGGGTCTGTGGGGACATTATATTATATGTGGGTCTGTGGGGACATTATATTATATGTGGGTCTGTGGGGACATTATATTATATGTGGGTCTGTGGGGACATTATATTATATGTGGGTCTGTGGGGACATTATATTATATGTGGGTCTGTGGGAACATTATATTATATGTGGGTCTGTGAGGACATTATATTATATGTGGGTCTGTGAGGACATTATATTATATGTGGATCTGTGGGGACATTATATTATATGTGGGTCTGTGAGGACATTATATTATATGTGGGTCTGTGAGGACATTATATTATATGTAGGTCTGTGAGGATATTATATTATATGTGGGTCTGTGGGGACATTATATTATATGTGGGTCTGTGAGGACATTATATTATATGTGGGTCTGTGAGGACATTATATTATATGTGGGTCTGTGAGGACATTATATTATGTGTGGGTCTGTGGGGACATTATATTATATGTGGCTCTGTGGGGACATTATATTATATGTGGGTCTGTGGGGACAATATATTATATGTGGTTCTGTGAGGACATTATATTATATGTGGGTCTGTGGGGACATTATATTATATGTGGGTCTGTGGGGACATTATATTATATGTGGGTCTGTGAGGACATTATATTATATGTAGGTCTGTGGGGACATTATATTATATGTGGGTCTGTGAGGACATTATATTATATGTGGGTCTGTGGGGACATTATATTATATGTGGGTCTGTGAGGACATTATATTATATGTGGGTCTGTGAGGACATTATATTATGTGTGGGTCTGTGGGGACATTATATTATATGTGGCTCTGTGGGGACATTATATTATATGTGGGTCTGTGGGGACAATATATTATATGTGGTTCTGTGAGGACATTATATTATATGTGGGTCTGTGGGGACATTATATTATATGTGGGTCTGTGGGGACATTATATTATATGTGGGTCTGTGAGGACATTATATTATATGTAGGTCTGTGGGGACATTATATTATATGTGGGTCTGTGAGGACATTATATTATATGTGGTTCTGTGAGGACATTATATTATATGTGGGTCTGTGGGGACATTATATTATATGTGGGTCTGTGAGGACATTATATTATATGTAGGTCTGTGGGGACATTATATTATATGTGGGTCTGTGAGGACATTATATTATATGTGGGTCTGTGGGGACATTATATTATATGTGGGTCTGTGAGGACATTATATTATATGTGGGTCTGTGAGGACATTATATTATATGTGGGTCTGTGAGGACATTATATTATATGTGGGTCTGTGAGGACATTATATTATATGTGGGTCTGTGAGGACATTATACTATATGTGGGTCTGTGAGGACATTATATTATATGTGGGTCTGTGGGGACATTATATTATATGTGGGTCTGTGAGGACATTATATTATATGTGGGTCTGTGAGGACATTATATTATATGTAGGTCTGTGGGGACATTATATTATATGTGGGTCTGTGGGGACATTATATTATATGTGGGTCTGTGAGGACATTATATTATATGTGGGTCTGTGGGGACATTATATTATATGTGGGTCTGTGAGGACATTATATTATATGTGGGTCTGTGAGGACATTATATTATATGTGGGTCTGTGAGGACATTATATTATATGTGGGTCTGTGAGGACATTATATTATATGTGGGTCTGTGAGGACATTATATTATATGTGGGTCTGTGAGGACATTATATTATATGTGGGTCTGTGGGGACATTATATTATATGTGGGTCTGTGAGGACATTATATTATATGTGGGTCTGTGAGGACATTATATTATATGTGGGTCTGTGGGGACATTATATTATATGTGGGTCTGTGGGGACATTATATTATATGTGGGTCTGTGAGGACATTATATTATATGTGGGTCTGTGAGGACATTATATTATATGTGGGTCTGTGAGGACATTATATTATATGTGGGTCTGTGGGGACATTATATTATATGTGGGTCTGTGAGGACATTATATTATATGTGGGTCTGTAAGGACATTATATTATATGTGGGTCTGTGGGGACATTATATTATATGTGGGTCTGTGAGGACATTATATTATATGTGGGTCTGTGAGGACATTATATTATATGTGGGTCTGTGAGGACATTATATTATATGTGGGTCTGTGAGGACATTATATTGTATGTGGGTCTGTGAGGACATTATATTATATGTGGGTCTGTGAGGACATTATATTATATGTGGGTCTGTGAGGACATTATATTATATGTGTGTCTGTGAGGACATTATATTATATGTGGGTCTGTGGGGACATTATATTATATGTGGGTTTGTGGGGACATTATATTATATGTGGGTCTGTGAGGACATTATATTATATGTGGCTCTGTGGGGACATTATATTATATGTGGGTCTGTGGGGACAATATATTATATGTGGTTCTGTGAGGACATTATATTATATGTGGGTCTGTGGGTACATTATATTATATGTGGGTCTGTGAGGACATTATATTATATGTGGGTCTGTGAGTACATTATATTATATGTGTGTCTGTGAGGACATTATATTATATGTGGGTCTGTGGGGTCATTATATTATATGTGGGTCTGTGGTGACATTATATTATATGTGGGTCTGTGAGGACATTATATTATATGTGGGTCTGTGGGGACATTATATTATATGTGGGTCTGTGAGGACATTATATTATATGTGGGTCTGTGAGGACATTATATTATATGTGGGTCTGTGGGGACATTATATTATATGTGGGTCTGTGAGGACATTATATTATATGTGGGTCTGTGAGGACATTATATTATATGTGGGTCTGTGGGGACATTATATTATATGTGGGTCTGTGAGGACATTATATTATATGTGGGTCTGTGAGGACATTATATTATATGTGGGTCTGTGAGGACATTATATTATATGTGGGTCTGTGAGGATATTATATTATATGTGGGTCTGTGGGTACATTATATTATATGTGGGTCTGTGAGGACATTATATTATATGTGGGTCTGTGAGGACATTATATTATATGTGGGTCTGTGAGGATATTATATTATATGTGGGTCTGTGGGGACATTATATTATATGTGGGTCTGTGGGTACATTATATTATATGTGGGTCTGTGGGGACATTATATTATATGTGGGTCTGTGGGGACATATTATATGTGGGTCTGTGGGGACATTATATTATATGTGGGTCTGTGGGGACATTATATTATATGTGGGTCTGTGAGGACATTATATTATATGTGGGTCTGTGAGGACATTATATTATATGTGGGTCTGTGAGAACATTATATTATATGTGGGTCTGTGAGGACATTATATTATATGTGGGTCTGTGAGGACATTATATTATATGTGGGTCTGTAAGGACATTATATTATATGTGGGTCTGTGGGGACATTATATTATATGTGGGTCTGTGAGGACATTATATTATATGTGGGTCTGTGGGGACATTATATTATATGTGGGTCTGTGAGGACATTATATTATATGTGGGTCTGTGAGGACATTATATTATATGTGGGTCTGTGAGGACATTATATTATATGTGGGTCTGTGAGGACATTATATTATATGTGGGTCTGTGAGGACATTATATTATATGTGTGTCTGTGAGGACATTATATTATATGTGGGTCTGTGGGGTCATTATATTATATGTGGGTCTGTGGTGACATTATATTATATGTGGGTCTGTGAGGACATTATATTATATGTGTGTCTGTGAGGACATTATATTATATGTGGGTCTGTGGGGACATTATATTATATGTGGGTTTGTGGGGACATTATATTATATGTGGGTCTGTGAGGACATTATATTATATGTGGCTCTGTGGGGACATTATATTATATGTGGGTCTGTGGGGACAATATATTATATGTGGTTCTGTGAGGACATTATATTATATGTGGGTCTGTGGGTACATTATATTATATGTGGGTCTGTGAGGACATTATATTATATGTGGGTCTGTGAGTACATTATATTATATGTGTGTCTGTGAGGACATTATATTATATTTGGGTCTGTGGGGTCATTATATTATATGTGGGTCTGTGGTGACATTATATTATATGTGGGTCTGTGAGGACATTATATTATATGTGGGTCTGTGGGGACATTATATTATATGTGGGTCTGTGAGGACATTATATTATATGTGGGTCTGTGAGGACATTATATTATATGTGGGTCTGTGGGGACATTATATTATATGTGGGTCTGTGAGGACATTATATTATATGTGGGTCTGTGAGGACATTATATTATATGTGGGTCTGTGGGGACATTATATTATATGTGGGTCTGTGAGGACATTATATTATATGTGGGTCTGTGAGGACATTATATTATATGTGGGTCTGTGAGGACATTATATTATATGTTGGTTTGTGAGGACATTATATTATATGTGGGTCTGTGGTGACATTATATTATATGTGGGTCTGTGGGGACATTATATTATATGTGGGTCTGTGAGGACATTATATTATATGTGGGTCTGTGAGGACATTATATTATATGTGGGTCTGTGAGGACATTATATTATATGTGGGTCTGTGAGGACATTATATTATATGTGGGTCTGTGAGGATATTATATTATATGTGGGTCTGTGGGGACATAATATTATATGTGGGTCTGTGGGGACATTATATTATATGTGGGTCTGTGGGGACATATTATATGTGGGTCTGTGGGGACATTATATTATATGTGGGTCTGTGGGGACATTATATTATATGTGGGTCTGTGAGGACATTATATTATATGTGGGTCTGTGAGGACATTATATTATATGTGGGTCTGTGAGAACATTATATTATATGTGGGTCTGTGAGGACATTATATTATATGTGGGTCTGTGAGGACATTATATTATATGTGGGTCTGTGGGAACATTATATTATATGTGGGTCTGTGGGGACATTATATTATATGTGGGTCTGTGGGGACATTATATTATATGTGGGTCTGTGAGGACATTATATTATATGTGGGTCTGTGGGGACATTATATTATATGTGGGTCTGTGAGGACATTATATTATATGTGGGTCTGTGAGGACATTATATTATATGTGGGTCTGTGGGGACATTATATTATATGTGGGTCTGTGGGAACATTATATTATATGTGGGTCTGTGAGGACATTATATTATATGTGGGTCTGTGGGGACATTATATTATATGTGGGTCTGTGGGGACATTATATTTTATGTGGGTCTGTGGGAACATTATACTATATGTGGGTCTGTGGGGACATTATATTATATGTGGGTCTGTGGGGACATTATATTATATGTGGGTCTGTGAGGACATTATATTATATGTGGGTCTGTGAGGACATTATATTACATGTGGGTCTGTGGTGACATTATATTATATGTGGGTCTGTGAGGACATTATATTATATGTGGGTCTGTGGGGACATTATATTATATGTGGGTCTGTGGGGACATTATATTATATGTGGCTCTGTGGGGACATTATATTATATGTGGGTCTGTGGGGACAATATATTATATGTGGTTCTGTGAGGACATTATATTATATGTGGGTCTGTGGGGACATTATATTATATGTGGGTCTGTGAGGACATTATATTATATGTGGGTCTGTGAGGACATTATATTATATGTGGGTCTGTGAGGACATTATATTATATGTGGGTCTGTGGGGACAATATATTAAATGCTGGTCTGTGGTAACATTATATTATATGTGGGTCTGTGAGGACATTATATTATATGTGGGTCTGTGAGGACATTATATTATATGTGGGTCTGTGGTGACATTATATTATATGTGGGTCTGTGAGGACATTATATTATATGTGGGGCTGTGGGGACATTATATTATATGTGGGTCTGTGGGGACAATATATTAAATGCTGGTCTGTGGTAACATTATATTATATGTGAGTCTGTGAGGACATTATATTATATGTGGGTCTGTGAGGATATTATATGTGGGTCTGTGGATACATTATATTATATGTGGGGCTGTGGGGACATTATATTATATGTGGGTCTGTGAGGACATTATATTATATGTGGGTCTGTGGGGACATTATATTATATGTGGGTCTGTGGGGACATTATATTATATGTGGATCTATGAGGACATTATATTATATGTGGGGCTGTGGGGACATTATATTATATGTGGGTCTGTGGGGACATTATATTATATGTGGGTCTGTGAGGACATTATATTATATGTGGGTCTGTGAGGACATTATATTATATGTGGGTCTGTGAGGACATTATATTATATGTGGGTCTGTGAGGACATTATATTATATGTGGGTCTGTGAGGATATTATATTATATGTGGGTCTGTGGGGACATAATATTATATGTGGGTCTGTGGGGACATTATATTATATGTGGGTCTGTGGGGACATATTATATGTGGGTCTGTGGGGACATTATATTATATGTGGGTCTGTGGGGACATTATATTATATGTGGGTCTGTGAGGACATTATATTATATGTGGGTCTGTGAGGACATTATATTATATGTGGGTCTGTGAGAACATTATATTATATGTGGGTCTGTGAGGACATTATATTATATGTGGGTCTGTGAGGACATTATATTATATGTGGGTCTGTGGGAACATTATATTATATGTGGGTCTGTGGGGACATTATATTATATGTGGGTCTGTGGGGACATTATATTATATGTGGGTCTGTGAGGACATTATATTATATGTGGGTCTGTGGGGACATTATATTATATGTGGGTCTGTGAGGACATTATATTATATGTGGGTCTGTGAGGACATTATATTATATGTGGGTCTGTGGGGACATTATATTATATGTGGGTCTGTGGGAACATTATATTATATGTGGGTCTGTGAGGACATTATATTATATGTGGGTCTGTGGGGACATTATATTATATGTGGGTCTGTGGGGACATTATATTTTATGTGGGTCTGTGGGAACATTATACTATATGTGGGTCTGTGGGGACATTATATTATATGTGGGTCTGTGGGGACATTATATTATATGTGGGTCTGTGAGGACATTATATTATATGTGGGTCTGTGAGGACATTATATTACATGTGGGTCTGTGGTGACATTATATTATATGTGGGTCTGTGAGGACATTATATTATATGTGGGTCTGTGGGGACATTATATTATATGTGGGTCTGTGGGGACATTATATTATATGTGGCTCTGTGGGGACATTATATTATATGTGGGTCTGTGGGGACAATATATTATATGTGGTTCTGTGAGGACATTATATTATATGTGGGTCTGTGGGGACATTATATTATATGTGGGTCTGTGAGGACATTATATTATATGTGGGTCTGTGAGGACATTATATTATATGTGGGTCTGTGAGGACATTATATTATATGTGGGTCTGTGGGGACAATATATTAAATGCTGGTCTGTGGTAACATTATATTATATGTGGGTCTGTGAGGACATTATATTATATGTGGGTCTGTGAGGACATTATATTATATGTGGGTCTGTGGTGACATTATATTATATGTGGGTCTGTGAGGACATTATATTATATGTGGGGCTGTGGGGACATTATATTATATGTGGGTCTGTGGGGACAATATATTAAATGCTGGTCTGTGGTAACATTATATTATATGTGGGTCTGTGAGGACATTATATTATATGTGGGTCTGTGAGGATATTATATGTGGGTCTGTGGATACATTATATTATATGTGGGGCTGTGGGGACATTATATTATATGTGGGTCTGTGAGGACATTATATTATATGTGGGTCTGTGGGGACATTATATTATATGTGGGTCTGTGGGGACATTATATTATATGTGGATCTATGAGGACATTATATTATATGTGGGGCTGTGGGGACATTATATTATATGTGGGTCTGTGGGGACATTATATTATATGTGGATCTATGAGGACATTATATTATATGTGGGTCTGTGGGGACATTATATTATATGTGGGTCTGTGGGGACATTATATTATATGTGGCTCTGTGGGGACATTATATTATATGTGGGGACATTATATTATTTGGCCTCTGACTGGGGGACATTATATTATATGTGGGTTTGTGGGGACATTATATTATATGTGGGTCTGTGAGGACATTATATTATATGTGGCTCTGTGGGGACATTATATTATATGTGGGTCTGTGGGGACAATATATTATATGTGGTTCTGTGAGGACATTATATTATATGTGGGTCTGTGGGTACATTATATTATATGTGGGTCTGTGAGGACATTATATTATATGTGGGTCTGTGAGGACATTATATTATATGTGGGTCTGTGAGGACATTATATGTGGGTCTGTGGGGACAATATATTAAATGCTGGTCTGTGGTAACATTATATTATATGTGGGTCTGTGAGGACATTATATTATATGTGGGTCTGTGAGGACATTATATTATATGTGGGTCTGTGGTGACATTATATTATATGTGGGTCTGTGAGGACATTATATTATATGTGGGTCTGTGAGGACATTATATTATATGTGGGTCTGTGAGGACATTATATTATATGTGGGTCTGTGGGGACATTATATTATATGTGGGTCTGTGGGGACATTATATTATATGTGGGTCTGTGGGGACAATATATTAAATGCTGGTCTGTGGTAACATTATATTATATGTGGGTCTGTGAGGACATTATATTATATGTGGGTCTGTGAGGACATTATATTATATGTGGGTCTGTGAGGACATTATATTATATGTGGGTCTGTGGGGACATTATATTATATGTGGATGTGTGAGGATATTATATTATATGTGGGTCTGTGAGGACATTATATTATATGTGGGTCTGTGGGGACATTATATTATATGTGGGTCTGTGAGGACATTATATTATATGTGGATCTGTGAGGATATTATATTATATGTGGGTCTGTGAGGACATTATATTATATGTGGGTCTGTGGGGACATTATATTATATGTGGGTCTGTGGTGACATTATATTATATGTGGGTCTGTGAGGACATTATATTATATGTGGGTCTGTGGTGACATTATATTATATGTGGGTCCGTGAGGACATTATATTATATGTGGGTCTGTGGTGACATTATATTATATGTGGGTCTGTGAGGACATTATATTATATGTGGGTCTGTGGGGACATTATATTATATGTGGGTCCGTGAGGACATTATATTATATGTGGGTCTGTGAGGACATTATATTATATGTGGGTCTGTGGGGACATTATATTATATGTGGGTCTGTGAGGACATTATATTATATGTGTGTCTGTGGGGACATTATATTATATTTGGGTCTGTGGGTACATTATATTATATGTGGGTCTGTGGGGACATTATATTATATGTGGGTCTGTGGTAATATTATATTATATTTGGGTCTGTGGTGACATTATATTATATGTGGGTCTGTGGGGACATTATATTATATGTGGGTCTGTGAGGACATTATATTATATGTGGGTCTGTGGGGACATTATATTATATGTGGGTCTGTGAGGACATTATATTATATGTGGGTCTGTGGGGACATTATATTATATGTGGGTCTGTGAGGACATTATATTATATGTGGGTCTGTGAGGACATTATATTATATTTGGGTCTGTGGGTACATTATATTATATGTGGGTCTGTGAGGACATTATATTATATGTGGGTCTGTGGGGACATTATATTATATGTGGGTCTGTGAGGACATTATATTATATGTGTGTCTGTGGGGACATTATATTATATTTGGGTCTGTGGGTACATTATATTATATGTGGGTCTGTGGGGACATTATATTATATGTGGGTCTGTGGGGACATTATATTATATGTGGGTCTGTGAGGACATTATATTATATGTGGGTCTGTGGTAATATTATATTATATGTGGGTCTGTGGTGACATTATATTATATGTGGGTCTGTGGGGACATTATATTATATGTGGGTCTGTGGGGACATTATATTATATGTGGGTCTGTGAGGACATTATATTATATGGGGTCTGTGGGGACATTATATTATATGTGGGTCTGTGGGGACATTATATTATATGTGGGTCTGTGGGGACATTATATTATATGTGGGTCTGTGGGGACATTATATTATATGTGGGTCTGTGAGGACATTATATTATATGTGGGTCTGTGAGGACATTATATTATATGTGGGTCTGTGAGGACATTATATTATATGTGGGTCTGTGAGGACATTATATTATATGTGGGTCTGTGGAGACATTATATTATATGTGGGTCTGTGGGGACATTATATTATATGTGGGTCTGTGAGGACATTATATTATATGTGGGTCTGTGAGGACATTATATTATATGTGGGTCTGTGAGGACATTATATTATATGTGGATCTGTGAGAACATTATATTATATGTGGGTCTGTGAGGACATTATATTATATGTGGGTCTGTGAGGACATTATATTATATGTGGGTCTGTGAGGACATTATATTATATGTGGGTCTGTGAGGACATTATATTATATGTGGGTCTGTGAGGACATTATATTATATGTGGGTCTGTGAGGACATTATATTATATGTGGGTCTGTGAGGACATTATATTATATGTGGATCTGTGAGGACATTATATTATATGTGGGTCCGTGAGGACATTATATTATATGTGGGTCTGTGAGGACATTATATTATATGTGGGTCTGTGAGGACATTATATTATATGTGGGTCTGTGAGGACATTATATTATATGTGGGTCTGTGGAGACATTATATTATATGTGGATCTGTGAGGACATTATATTTTATGTGGCTCTGTGAGGACATTATATTATATGTGGGTCTGTGAGGACATTATATTATATGTGGGTCTGTGGGGACATTATATTATATGTGGGTCTGTGGGGACATTATATTATATGTGGCTCTGTGGGGACATTATATTATATGTGGGTCTGTGGGGACAATATATTATATGTGGTTCTGTGAGGACATTATATTATATGTGGGTCTGTGGGGACATTATATTATATGTGGGTCTGTGAGGACATTATATTATATGTGGGTCTGTGAGGACATTATATTATATGTGGGTCTGTGAGGACATTATATTATATGTGAGTCTGTGGGGACAATATATTAAATGCTGGTCTGTGGTAACATTATATTATATGTGGGTCTGTGAGGACATTATATTATATGTGGGTCTGTGAGGACATTATATTATATGTGGGTCTGTGGTGACATTATATTATATGTGGGTCTGTGAGGACATTATATTATATGTGGGGCTGTGGGGACATTATATTATATGTGGGTCTGTGGGGACAATATATTAAATGCTGGTCTGTGGTAACATTATATTATATGTGGGTCTGTGAGGACATTATATTATATGTGGGTCTGTGAGGATATTATATGTGGGTCTGTGGATACATTATATTATATGTGGGGCTGTGGGGACATTATATTATATGTGGGTCTGTGAGGACATTATATTATATGTGGGTCTGTGGGGACATTATATTATATGTGGGTCTGTGGGGACATTATATTATATGTGGATCTATGAGGACATTATATTATATGTGGGGCTGTGGGGACATTATATTATATGTGGGTCTGTGGGGACATTATATTATATGTGGATCTATGAGGACATTATATTATATGTGGGTCTGTGGGGACATTATATTATATGTGGGTCTGTGGGGACATTATATTATATGTGGCTCTGTGGGGACATTATATTATATGTGGGGACATTATATTATTTGGCCTCTGACTGGGGGACATTATATTATATGTGGGTTTGTGGGGACATTATATTATATGTGGGTCTGTGAGGACATTATATTATATGTGGCTCTGTGGGGACATTATATTATATGTGGGTCTGTGGGGACAATATATTATATGTGGTTCTGTGAGGACATTATATTATATGTGGGTCTGTGGGTACATTATATTATATGTGGGTCTGTGAGGACATTATATTATATGTGGGTCTGTGAGGACATTATATTATATGTGGGTCTGTGAGGACATTATATGTGGGTCTGTGGGGACAATATATTAAATGCTGGTCTGTGGTAACATTATATTATATGTGGGTCTGTGAGGACATTATATTATATGTGGGTCTGTGAGGACATTATATTATATGTGGGGCTGTGGGGACATTATATTATATGTGGGTCTGTGGGGACAATATATTAAATGCTGGTCTGTGGTAACATTATATTATATGTGGGTCTGTGAGGACATTATATTATATGTGGGTCTGTGAGGATATTATATGTGGGTCTGTGGATACATTATATTATATGTGGGGCTGTGGGGACATTATATTATATGTGGGTCTGTGAGGACATTATATTATATGTGGGTCTGTGGGGACATTATATTATATGTGGGTCTGTGGGGACATTATATTATATGTGGATCTATGAGGACATTATATTATATGTGGGGCTGTGGGGACATTATATTATATGTGGGTCTGTGGGGACATTATATTATATGTGGATCTATGAGGACATTATATTATATGTGGGTCTGTGGGGACATTATATTATATGTGGGTCTGTGGGGACATTATATTATATGTGGCTCTGTGGGGACATTATATTATATGTGGGGACATTATATTATTTGGCCTCTGACTGGGGGACATTATATTATATGTGGGTTTGTGGGGACATTATATTATATGTGGGTCTGTGAGGACATTATATTATATGTGGCTCTGTGGGGACATTATATTATATGTGGGTCTGTGGGGACAATATATTATATGTGGTTCTGTGAGGACATTATATTATATGTGGGTCTGTGGGTACATTATATTATATGTGGGTCTGTGAGGACATTATATTATATGTGGGTCTGTGAGGACATTATATTATATGTGGGTCTGTGAGGACATTATATGTGGGTCTGTGGGGACAATATATTAAATGCTGGTCTGTGGTAACATTATATTATATGTGGGTCTGTGAGGACATTATATTATATGTGGGTCTGTGAGGACATTATATTATATGTGGGTCTGTGGTGACATTATATTATATGTGGGTCTGTGAGGACATTATATTATATGTGGGTCTGTGAGGACATTATATTATATGTGGGTCTGTGAGGACATTATATTATATGTGGGTCTGTGGGGACATTATATTATATGTGGGTCTGTGGGGACATTATATTATATGTGGGTCTGTGGGGACAATATATTAAATGCTGGTCTGTGGTAACATTATATTATATGTGGGTCTGTGAGGACATTATATTATATGTGGGTCTGTGAGGACATTATATTATATGTGGGTCTGTGAGGACATTATATTATATGTGGGTCTGTGGGGACATTATATTATATGTGGATGTGTGAGGATATTATATTATATGTGGGTCTGTGAGGACATTATATTATATGTGGGTCTGTGGGGACATTATATTATATGTGGGTCTGTGAGGACATTATATTATATGTGGATCTGTGAGGATATTATATTATATGTGGGTCTGTGAGGACATTATATTATATGTGGGTCTGTGGGGACATTATATTATATGTGGGTCTGTGGTGACATTATATTATATGTGGGTCTGTGAGGACATTATATTATATGTGGGTCTGTGGTGACATTATATTATATGTGGGTCCGTGAGGACATTATATTATATGTGGGTC